>NC_141137.1:32852020-33580770 GCF_053477565.2 Lygodium microphyllum
CCTACTAACTAACTAACTAACCAAGAAAGAGAGAGAGAGAAAGAGAAAGCACGGAGAGAGAGAGAGAGAAGAAGAATAAGAAGAAGAAAAAGAAAAAGAGAGAGGGTGGGAGAGAGAGAGAAACCTATTAACAAAATTGACACCAACATAACAATAGCTTACCCACTTGCTAACTAACTAACTAACAAAAAGAGAGAGAGAAGAAGAAGAACACGAAGAAGAATGAGAGAAAGAGAGACGATGTGGGAGAAAGAGAGAGAAGAGAGAACCTACTAATAGCTAAGTAATTAACTAATCTCATATCTCTCTCTCTCTCTCTCTCTCAGTAAAACTACAGAAGAGAGAGACACACAGAGAACCTACTAACAGCCAACCAACCAACTAATATCATATCTCTCTCTCAATAACCACTAAGAAAAAGAAAGAGAGAGCGAGAGAGAGAGAAGAAGAAAAAGAACGCGAAGAAGAATGAGAGAGAGAGACACAACAGGGGAGAAAGAGAGAAGACAGAACTTATTAATAGCTAACCAACTAACTAATACCATATATCTCTCTCTCTTAGTAACTACCTAACCGACCAACCTACCAACTAACACAATCACAAACTAACATCATAAAACCAACCGACTAACAACCAACCAAAATTAACCTATCAAGTAACCAAATAAACAAACAAAATTACAACAGAGAGAGAGAGAGAGAGAGAGAGAGAGAGAGAGAGAGAGAGAGAGAGAGAGAGAGAGAGAGAGAGAGAGAGAGAGAGAGAGAGAGAGAGAGATCACCAACCTGAATAATAGTTGTAAAAAATAGCCAAACGATCAATCCTTGCAAATAAAACTGCACAAAGCAAACCAAAATACCAATAACTTAAACCATACTGAGTAAAACAACCTAACCACTAACTAACTAACTAAGCTACCATCAACTATTCGAATTACAACTAACTCACAATATCCTTCCAACTAACTAACTTACAATTATTATTATTCTCTCACCACCCCCTCTCTCTTTCTCTCTCTCTAACTAACCTACCTAACCACTAACTAACCAAGCTACCATCTCTCTCTCTCTCTCTCTCTCTCTCTCTCTCTCTCTCTCTCTCTCTCCAAATTTCTCTCTTTAAACTAACCCTAAACTAAATAAACAACTAAAATAGCACGTTCTCTGTCTCTCTCTAAAGTAATCTAATCAATCAATAAACTAAAATAAATCAACTATCTAATAGATAATAAACTAATTTAAGGTAAGCAACTAATCTAATCTAATCAATCCTAAATTAAACTAACCCTAAATTATATCTATAAATAAAAAATTAAAACAACACATAATTTAAAGCAAGTAAGTAAGTAACTATCCATTCCTAATAATATAAACAAACTAAACTATCTAGAGAGAGAGAGAGAGAGAGAGAGAGAGAGAGAGAGAGAGAGAGAGAGAGAGAGAGAGAGAGAGAGAGCATCTCTCTCTCTCTCTCTCTCTCTTTAAAGTAATTTAATCAATCAATAAACTACTATCTAATAGATTATATATATATAGATAATAAAACTCTCTAAAGAAATATATATATAATAGATAATAGATAAGAAACTCTCTAATGTAAAATAAAACTATCCAATAGATAATATAGGTAATGACAATAATAAAGTAAGTAACCTACTAAACCAACTAACCAAACAAACTAAAGTAGACAAACAATAAACTATCTAATCAATCAATAAACTAAAATAAAAAATTAAACTAACCCTAAAGGTCTATAACTTACTAATTAATAACACACGAAACTTACTAACCTACTAACTTAAATAATTTAAAATAAACTATTTAATCAATAGTATATCAATCAATAAACTACAACATAAAATAAAACTAACACTAAACTATATTTATAAATCTATAAACAAAAAATTAAAATAACTAATAACATAAGAAACTTACTAATCGTAAATTTAAACCTACCAACTTATTAACATAAGAAAAAAACAACTAAAATAACACGTTTGCTCTCTATATCTCTCTCTGTCTAAACAATAAATTAAAATAAATAAACTATCTAATCAATCAATAAACTAAAATGAAAATTTAAACTAACCCTAAACTATAGCTTACCAACTAATAATATAGGAAACTTACTAGCCTACTAAATTACTAATCAATCCTCAGTCAATAAAGTACAATAAATTAAAATAAATAAACTATTTAATCAATAATCTATCAATCAATAAACTACAACAAAAATTTAAAATAATTAATAACACAACCGACTAACTTACTAACATAACATAGGAAATTGACTAACTTACTAACATAAGAAACAAACAACTAAAATAACACATGAGTTCTCTCTCCCTCCCTCTCTCTCTCTCTCTCTCTCTCTCTCTCTCTCTCTCTCTCTCTCTCTCTCTCTCTCTCTCTCTCTCTCTCTCTCTCTCTCTCTCTCTCTCTCTCTCTCTCTCTCTCTCTCTCTCTCTCTCTCTCTCAAGTAAAATAATAAGCAAGTAACTAAACTATCTAACTAACTAACTAAACAAACTAAAGTAAACAAACATAATCTTACTAACCAATTGATAAAACAAAAAATTAAAATAACTAATAACATAAGAAACTTACTAATCGTAAATTTAAACCTACTAACTTATCAACATAAGAAAAAAACAACTAAAATAACACGTGTGCTCTCTATATCTCTCTCTGTCTAAACAATAAATTAAAATAAATAAACTATCTAATCAATCGATAAACTAAAATGAAAATTTAAACTAACCCTAAACTATAGCTTACCAACTAATAATATAGGAAACTTACTAGCCTACTAAATTACTAATCAATCCTCAGTCAATAAAGTACAATAAATTAAAATAAATAAACTATTTAATCAATAATCTATCAATCAATAAACTACAACAAAAATTTAAAATAATTAATAACACAACCGACTAACTTACTAACATAACATAGGAAATTGACTAACTTACTAACATAAGAAACAAACAACTAAAATAACACATGAGTTCTCTCTCCCTCCCTCCCTCCCTCTCTCTCTCTCTCTCTCTCTCTCTCTCTCTCTCTCTCTCTCTCTCTCTTTAAAGTAAAATAATAAGCAAGTAACTAAACTATCTAACTAACTAACTAAACAAACTAAAGTAAACAAACATAATCTTACTAACCAATTGATAAAACAAAAAATTAAAATAACTAATAACATAAGAAACTTACTTTAGTTAGATAGCAACACAAGAAATCGACTAACTTACTAACATAAGAAACAAACAACTAAAATAACACATGCTCTCTGCCTCTCTCTCTCTCTCTCTCTCTCTCTCTTTAAAGTAAAATAATAAGTAAAACTATCTAACTAACTAACTAAACAAACTAAACAAACTAAAGTAAACAAACATAATCTTACTAACCGATTGATAAAAACGCACAAAATCAACAATACAAAAAGAAATAGAAGATTTAAAAGGGTTCAACAACCTATTTTTTAAATCCGGTCCTCACCACCCTCCTTGCAAATGGAGAGAGAGAGAGAGAGAGAGAGAGAGAGAGAGAGAGAGAGAGAGAGAGAGAGAGAGAGAGAGAGATGTGTGTGTGTGTGTGTGAGATAGAAAAGTCTCTCTCTCTGTCTCAAGAGAGAGAGAGGGAGAGAGAGCGTGTGTGTGAAAGGTCTCTCTCACACTCTCTCTCTCACCATTTGAGGTTAAAGGAGACACAGAGAGAGAGAGAGAGAGAGTGTGTGTGTGTGTGTGTCAAAGGTCTCTCTCACTCTCTCTCACTCACCATTTGAGGTTAAGGGAGAGAGAGAGAGAGAGAGAGAGAGAGAGAGAGAGAGAGAGAGAGAGAGAGAGAGAGAGAGAGAGAGAGAGAGAGAGAGAGAGCAACCGGTCCCCCTTCCCTTCGATCCTATACCACTTGGAACATTGCCAACTTCTGGATCGGTGTTGCCACCTCCATCCCCATGTACTTCATGGCAGGCACCCTCATCGAGCTCGGCATGTTATGGTGGTAGGGCCTCCTCAACATTGCCCTTGCCAATGCCATCCAACTCCTTTGTGCTTCCCTCTTGGATCACCCCAAAACCTGGTATAACATTCCATTCCATGTGCTCTCTAGGGTCTCACTCGACACTTGCGGTGCCCATTCCACCACTAGCCTCTGTGGTCTCATCGCATTGAGACCTGGGTTGGCAGCCATGCCGTGTTTGTCTTCCTCAACTCCCTTTGCAATGGAAATTTGAGTGCTGATCGCTGTGCAAAATGTCTCAATTGACTGAGAGAGAGAGAGAGAGAGAGAGAGAGAGAGAGAGAGAGAGAGAGAGAGGAGAAAAGAGATCCGGTACAGAAGCACAACTTCCCAATCAACCCAATCATGAGCAATCAAAGTGAGAGAGAGAGGGAGAGAGCAGGAGGAGGAAATAGACCACGTACAAAAGCACAACCTCCCAATCATAGGCACAACTTCCCAATTAAGCAATCAATGAGCTCCTTGCTTTGGTTTAAGAGGTAGGTTCGGGAGCTCCTTGGTGCTTTGACACCTCCCAAACCTGCAGCTCAAATAATAAAGTAGTATATAATGTCTTCACAGAAGCTCCCTTGTGAGAATTGAACCCCTCAACCTTGGGTTTATCACAACACCTTGCTGCCACTTGAGGTAGTGGCCCGTGCGGCTCGGCTTGGATCACTTTTTCTTGGATAAGCTGAAGCTATGGTGAAAATCATCCTCAAGCTGGCAAAAGCCAACGCGAAGCTCCTTAGCTTTCTCGTTATTTTCACCCTCCGGGCCCCAACTTCCAAGTGCAAGTGCTTTGGTCTCTCATTAGGGGCGGCACAACGCGGCTTCGAGTCATGACTCATGTGCACAGTGCCACCGGCCTGCCTCTAAACGGAAGTCAAAAGAAGAAAGCTATTCGGCGAGACGACGAGGACTTTAAACAATCTGACAAATTGTATGATTGTAATGCAAAGCTTATTTTGGGTGTAAGGAAAAACAAAGCAAATTTGAAAAGGGCTTTTGGTCACACGTGCTGCGCCGTACGTGCCGAAGAAGATCTCTTGTGTGTCATTCAATTCAGGTGGAGCTTTTTTCAACAGGCTTGCGAGTCGCGACCTGCCCGCAATTTTTTTCAACATCCTTGCGACCTGCTCGCAATCTTCTTCTTCTTCCTTCTTCTGCTGCTCTTGCTGCTCCTCCTCCTCCTCCTCTTCTCTCTCTCTCTCTCTCTCTCTCTCTCTCTCTCTCATTCACATGAGCCTGTCAGCAGTATTTCTTTCTTCCCCGCCGTCGATCGTTTTCTCTCTCGCTTTTTGACTCCTCCCTCCGTGCAACATCATTTTTCTCTTCTTTGGCCTGTTTCCTCTCCTGCAGGCACACATTCCGCTCTCCCCCTAGGGTTTCGCCCCCGGGATTCTGCAGAGGTTTCCGGCATTTCGTCAGCGCAAACAGAAGCAGCATGCCCGTTCTAGCCTGGCGTGGCCTTTCTAGTTCACTGATCTTCCTGGCTCTTCTCCGTCAACAATCTTCTGCACGAAGGAATCCTTGGAACGTGCGGCAGGTCGGAAGATTTTGTCAACGGAACATCGAGCCAAGATTTTTGGCAGGGAGGAAGCATTACAGGCTCTTTCCAACAGAGATCGATACGTGACAAATACTTCACTTTCGATTCTTTCCTCTTAAACGCAACCTCACAACGATCACCATATAAGTAAATAAAAATTCCCTCAGTTGTACTTGAACGAAGACATAAGGTACAATTTCCAAGACATGTCTCGACGGTCGAGCAAGCACCGTAGCGTTAGATGGAGCAACCTCTATTCCTTCTCTTGCGCAAGGCCGTGCTTTCGTGGCGGTGATGAATCCGCATCCCCTATCGGACGAGAAGGCTTTTCACGGTTGGTGCATTGCAACAAGCCCGAGCAGACGCAGCACCTGTACCCTTCCAACTATGTCTCGACGACAAAGTACAATCCCGTCAGTTTTTTGCCAAAGTCTCTCTTTGAGCAGTTCAGACGCGTTGCCAACATCTACTTCTTGGTCGCAGCTGTTATTTCTGTCACCCCCCTGTCGCCTTTCAGTGCATCCAGCTTGATTGCCCCTCTCGTCTTTGTGATCGGCGTAAGCATGACAAAGGAGGCCATTGAAGATTGGAATCGTTTCCTACAGGCATGCTTTTCATCCGAATTTAATTGCTGGGCTGTAGTGTAAATGGCTTGTCATACAATAATAGACGTCATGCTCTGTTTGGCTGCTGAAACTCACTCTGTGCTGCATAACTTTTGCCGTCCAATTGATTTCCTTTGTGTCTCTATGTGCTTTCAGTGGCGTAAAGTGGCGTGTTGTCGATAGTGGGTCTATATGAATGTACCCTTGTGACTTTTGTTCTTAGTTTGTTTACATGCCTTCTGTCTTCGTGCCTGAGATGCCTATTTGTTTTAATTTGCGCAATCTACTTTAGGTGCTGAATTGGTTTCTTAGCGATTGTTATTTACTACTATGCCAGCAGTGTAGTTAAAGCAACTATGTGATATGTAATACTAGGCTGCCTGTGCCTCTTATTTCAAGATTACAACTGTGTAGCCTTTGTGGTACTTACAGAGTCCTGAGTCTGCATGGAAAATTAAGTCTTTTCAGAAGGGGACTTTTAAAATTGCTACAGTGTACAATTAAACACGGTTTTCCTGCTCAAACTCTCCAAGTATCTGTTTGATTAACTTCACAATTCTGCATGAATATACTAGTACAAGGCTTGGTAAAAGCTTGCAATGAACAACAGCTTATAGTTGGAAACTGTAAGGTACCCACTTATTGAGACCTTAGAGGGATCCTTCGCTAGTAGTCAACTAAAACTCCTAGGTCCATGAGCAACAATATCCAGTCTTCCTCCGAAGTGGTAGACAGCTAAACATGGGAGTTCCAGCTCTACTTTGCAAGGGGTTGCTGGAAGGCTGCCCTAATAGCACACTAACACCCAGCTAAGATGGTCACTTTGCATCCAATTGGAGATAAGAGTAGCTAACACTGCACTTGGTTCATGGAGAGTGACGGTTGCTTCCATGGCCTCAAGGACTAGTACTCTACCACATCGCTCCCCTACAACAATGTTAGCTTGGGTTTTATCCTTGTACATAGATGGCCACAATTGCTTGGTTGTAATCTTAATAGGAACGTAGGAATCCACCTGACAAATTGGGTGCGCTTGTCTATAGGATGGTGTCATTGGGACCACCATTCTCCCTTTTTCCACCCACTCGCTTGGTAATCTTTAGTTGTCTAAATAGTTTATGCTACCAAATTGTATAGACAATTAAAAAGGAACAAAAACTTTAATTTATTTTATTATTGGCCTTCATATTTGGTAGTTAAGCTCTTGTTCCTTGAGACTCTTGAGACAAGGCATTGGTAACATCTACAAGGTGCATGGCCAGGGGAAGATGTGTTATAATTGACCCCAAGGGTCCTTCATAGCTTTTGAAGGATATTACTAGCAACCTTGGAAAATGTGCCAAAAATTAGAAGCTCCAAGACTTGGATTCAATAGGGCTAAAGCTGTTTTTAGCCTATTCAAGTGGAGGGATCAGCAAATCATTGAATTTGGGGCATTTTCCATCTCCATCAAAGCGGGTGAAGACCAATTGATTGCCCGAATTAAGGGGCCAAGCAGATTGAAGACTTGCTGGTCATTTTGGACAGTAAGGAGAGTTGGAATACCGAAAGGGATTGGGAGAATTCCATTGTACATTAACTTTTTCTTCAATTAAGTTAAATAGATACCGAAAGGGGTGCCAATTTTGGGGCCAACATGGTGTCCAATGTCCAAGATTATATGTTAAAGTGTGCATTTTCAGTTTTGTGAATTTGTTAATTGCTGTAAATAGTGCTTAATCAAGTTATTTACCACCCTATTCGAGGAGAAATGCTAGTTACACAAGGCACCTACGAGTGTATAACATTGGTATTAGAGTGAGGTTGCAGCAAAAGATTAGGGAGTGCATGACACCATTTGACAATAGGCTGCATTGGCCTTGCAATTGCACGATTGTCACACCGCGAATCACATTGCATTCTCTTGCAGCTTATGACTAAGGTGGCGACCAAGGCATAGACCTTTGTATACTTGGCAATGAGGCTACGAAGGCTTTGCTGTTGCTGTTGGTTGTGCACGAGGTGGAAGCGTTCGTTTGAAGAGAATTTCCGCGGAGGTTACACATTTCACTTTTGTCTACACCCAAGCATACTTAACTACAAGGCAACTAACCATCAAGTTAAGCCTTGGAGTTGCTCTAAATAGCAAAGAAAGTTTTCAAAAGCCTATTTGGGAGGCGATAAAGAGCTTGTTAAGGACCTTTCAACCACCTCTTAGTGTACAACACCTTTGGAGTTTTACCACATCGCTCTATAATTTTGTGAATTTTTTCGCTATGAAGACATTAAGGGTAAGCAATAATTTTTCTCTCTCACTTTCAAGCATCACATTATGTCCTCACCTTCGCATTCATAGCATGATGAGCTTGTAAACATGCACGAGAATGAAACCATGAATGATTTAGATGATTTAATTGACAAGGGTAAATTTGTCTTTAGTAGCTCGCATGGTAGCGCTGGAGAAAAAGTTTTGTTGCTCTCAGTGAAAATGTTGCATAAATCTCGAAGCTTTTAAAGCAATTGGTATAACAAGAAGCTTTGAGCATCTCGAGTACGCCTCTTAAAGATGGGGTTGCTCTTCGAGGCCTTTGGCACTCTTGATATAATATATTAAATAACATGAAGCCATTTGTGTTCAAGGAGAGACATGAGATTGTAACAAGGATGCAATCAATACTTTTTTGCAAAAGTGGAGTGACTTGCATCAGTTACGTTGTACATCAGATTCTGTTAGAGCTCTTGAGACAAGCGTTATCCTTGAGGGCAAGGCGTCAACTGGTGGATGAGTCTTAATACCACTACTTGTCCTATGACATGGGCCAAGTTTAAGGAAATGTTCCGAAAGGAATTTCTTCTTGAGAATGAAAAAGATCAAAATTGGCCTGCTTGGGATAAGTGTCGGATGGAGGGTGTGACATTAACCCAATATATGTCCAAATATAGTAAAAGCATGCTCAAACTTGATGGCTTAGATGATTTTCAAAAGGTAAGAGGATTCATTTAGGGCTTGGACAAGGAGTACCAAGCCAAGGTGAAAGCTTAATATCCTAAAACACTAGAAGAAGCCATCAAGAGTATATAGATTTTGGATGAGCTGTTAGATAGAAAAATATCTACATATGCATCTACATGTTCAAAAATTGCATTGATATTAGTAGGGAAAAGAAAGTTCAATGCTATATCCAAAGAAGAGAATACTAAGAAACCCAAAGGTGCTAGAGGGCCACTCTCAAGCGAAGAGCTTGCGGAAGCGTAGAAAGAGAAGTTATGCTTTAATTGCTTAGATCCTCATGAAAGAAAGGATTGTCCAAAACTCAAAGACAACGAGCTTGATAAGAACAATAACAAAGAAAAAGCAATGTAGATGCTTCCTTTGGAAGCTTGTTCTAAATATTCAGTTGTATAAGTTAGCTATCAACTTGATGAGCGTGACTTTTGCATCGTGGCGACCCACGTTCGGCCCCCACGACTTGGTTCGTATGCATGGTAGGATCAATGGACGACGAGTCCATATTCTTGTGGATGATAGGTTGACTCACAACTTCATTAACTATAAGTTGGTTAAGAAGCTATGTTCGCCCCAAGTACTTAGTACTCATACTTATATTGTCTCTCTCATGAATGGGGATGACAAGAATATGTGGGATACAAAAATCTGTGATGTTGTATTATAAGTGCAAGGACATACAATGAAAAATAAAATTTCAAGTTATGAACATGACTAGGGCAGATATAGCGTTGGACCGAGAATGGTCATATAGTTTCGGTGACTCATTAAAACATAGTTCCTAGCATAACCCTATTGCATTTGAGGATAATGGTGTGCATGCTTTGGTACTGGGTGAGGAGAATGTTTCGCCATCACCTCTTAAATACATAGTTGAACTTTATTATTTGGCCAAACATTTTGAAATAGAAGATATCTATTTTTGTTATATATTGTTTTTCTTTGTTTCTTCGCACAAGTCTTTGTCCTCTATTAATGATGTTATGGATATGTCTTTATTAGAATCCAATGATAAATTCAGTATATGCGAGCTCTCTCTCTCTCTCTCTCTCTCTCTCTCTCTCTCCTGTGGAAAAAAAAGAATGGGTCCATGCTTATGTGCATAGACTATTGTGGTCTAAATTTGCTCACAATAAAAAATAAGTATTTGCTTCCTCATGTAGATGAGTTGTTTAATCAACTTGAAGGAGCACAACACTTTACAAAGATTGACTTGAGATCAGGGTACCGTCAAGTGTGAATATGCTGGGAGGATGTATCTAGAACTGTCTTTTGAACGCGTTTTGGCCATTATGAGGTTTTGGTTATGCCTTTTGGTTTTCGTGCCACATTCATAAACCTTATAGATAGTGTCTTACATTTATATATAAGAAAATTTGTTGTTTTTCTTGATATCCTTATTTATAGTCATTCAAAAGAAAAATATTGGGAACATCTTTGCGTAGTCTGTGAGTTGCTTAGGAAGCACAAACTTTATGTGAAGGAAAGTAAATGTGAATTTTTAAAGATAGAAGTTCATTACCTTGGCCATATCATATCTAAAGAAGGTATTAGAATGGATCGAGAAAAGGTTTAAACTATCTTACAATGGCCTTATCCTATAAATCTAGAGGAGTCGGTTTGGCAAGAATGTTACGATAGTTGTTCCTATGACAAACCAATTGAAAGCTTAAAGTTGGACTTTCTCTTGGGGTGAGGAACAACAATGCAATTTTGATAAACTTAAAGTAGCTGTTGCTATTGCTTCAATCCTAGCTATAATGAATTTTCACAAATTATTTGTGGTGGAAATTGATGTCAGTGCCATGGCTATTGGAACCTTGCTATTCCAAGAGTATAGGCTTGTGGCTTGTGAAAGTAAAATGCTAGATAAGGCTGTGCATAATTATTTTGCTTATGAACGTGAGCTTTATGCAATTGTCTATGCTTTGAAAAAATGGTGCCATTATTTGTGTTACATTTGAGGTAGTCTTTAATGAAGTAAGTATCAAATCGTTTACTATCCAAAAGGATTTAAAAGGAAGAAAGGCTTGATGGATTGAATTTCTTAAAGAGTTTGATTGCATGCTATGGTATCACAAAGGTCAGTATAATGTTGTAGCTAATGCTCTAAGTAGAATGCTTGAGAATGACACTCTCTCATTTACCATAATGGAAAGTAATCTATTAGAATCTCTATGAGGCAAATGTGAGTACGATCATTCTTATGAAAATGTGTAAAATGTGGTTAAAAGAGGGGATCCCTCACCCACTCATGCACAATATGTGAATTTCACATAGGGCTCATTTCTTACAAGTGATGAGCTCAATTGATGGAAGAACTTTACCATCGACGATGGGTATTTGCTTCATTAAGGTCAATTATGTGTACCCTCAAACTTGGACACGTGGTGTCAAATTTTTAATGAGTGTCATGATAGTCCTAATGCAGGTAATCCTGGGATGAGAACGATCAATGCACATATTCATAGGCACTTTATTGGTCTAGAATGCATAAGGATATAGAGTAATATGTTATTTAATGTCAAAATTGTAAAGTGAACAAAGCCGAGTGTTTGAAGATAGGTGGGCTTTTACATCCTTTAGAATGGATTTTATTATTGGACTTCATACTACCAATAGTAGTCATGATGCCATTTGGATAGTAGTGGATAGACTCACTAAGATGTGTAGATTTATTCCAACAAAGACAATTGTTAAGACTCCTAAATTAGCACAGCTATTTGTGGAGAATATTTATTGGCTTTATGGATTGCTAGCCAATGTCATAAGCGATTGCAATCAAAAGTTTAATAGCCATTTTTGGGGAGCTGTATTCAAAAGGTTAAATACCATACTTAATCTAAGTATTGCTGATCACCCTCTAATAGATGGGCTAACCGAGTGGGTAAACCAAGTTCTAGAAGATATGCTACGAGCATATGTAAGCAAAAAACAATCTAAGTAGGAAGATTATTTACCCATATTAGAGTTTGCTTACAATAGTGCTAAGCATGTGACTATAGGGTTTAGTCCGTTTATGGCTATATGGATTTCAACCTTGGTCACCAGCTACGGTGGGATTAGTCAATGAAAAAATCCAACATGTCAAGGACTTTCTCCACGATCGTTCTAACATGCTAAAAGTTGCACGCTTGAATGTTAAGCAAGGTCAAGATTGTTATAGAAAATATGCAAATGAACATAGATGTATGGTCACTTTTGAAAAAGGTAATAAGGTCTACTTACGTATTCTAGAACATTCAAGAAGTTGAAAGTTTGGACCGGTTCCTAAGTTATCTCAATGGTATTGTGGCCCATCTACAACCCTCAAATGTGTTGGTGAAGTTGCATATAAATTAGATCTATCATCCTCTAGTAGAGTTCATCTAGTCTTTCATGTTAGCCAATTGCGAGGGTAACTTGGTAATGATGATAGTTTGATGGACCAAGGAGTGTTAGTAGAAATCATTGAACCATTAGTTCAACCTCATGAACCAGAATGGATCTCGGATTTCCATGAGCATCGTACATGTCATCATGTTCAAAAACAAGTATTGGTTAAGTGGAAAGATAGACTCGAAGAAGGTTCTACATGGGAGAACATTACTATATTCAAGAAGCCATTTCCTATTTTTGTTTTCGAGGACGAAAACTCTTCCAAAAGGGGGAAGTAATGTTAGGACAAGGGTCTTGAGCGGACATAGTCCGTAGGATAGCTCGACCATAGTGCTAATAGCAAGTAATAGACTATTATGGCAAGGCACTGACGGGGTTAAGGGGTCAAGAGATAGCTGAAACTGATATCTTATGTGTAAACTATGGCAAAACCCTTGGTAACGAAAGAGCGTTACATGTACTGAATGTGCATCTACTTTGTGATTGCCGATATCAAAGGTAGATGTCCTAATTTAAGCTTTGAAGCCATTGAGACTATCCATGATTTGAACCCACCTAAGTTGCAGAGCGGCATTTCATCATTGGCATCTTGATATGACAAAGAGTGAAATCTTCATTATGCAAGAGCTACTTGGAAAATGTTGAGCAAACAATACTAAATCTCCACTGTACAAGAGCTAAGTGGGTGAGAGGGGTAGAAGCTTCATTAGAGCTGATTGGTTTCAAGTGCCTCAAGTGAAGGGGGATATTTCCAAATTGAGTGATGGCATAGAGACTTAGAGAAAGAAAAGAGAGAGAATTTAGAAAAGCTAAGGAAGAAAGGAAGGAAGAAAATAATGAAAGTATTGGTAAATAAACAAGGGGGAGCAGCAATCTATAAAATCATCAAGGGGAGCGAAAGAAGACTCTAATACCATGGTTGGAAATTCCATTACAGTTATTAAGAAGCACTAGCACTCATGGTGGATAAAATATGCCAATGCTCATTATGTCACCATGAGATCAATGCTAGAGAGAGAGAGAGAGGGGGGGGGGATGGCATAATAATAGAGAACAAAACCTTATTCAGTTTATTTAAGAGATGTCTCTTCTATAGGATTGAGCCAAGCTTTGCGTACATCACAAATAAGGTAGATGCCACTCCCCACCAAATCTTCTACCTAAAATTCCACCTCCTAAGGATCCCTTTTCCACCATATTAGATCTAGTTTTCGTGCTCTTTTACATGCCTAGCATTTAGTGCTAGTTCTTATGGTTTTGGGCCATTATAACACATGTGCATGACCATAATGTTTTTAACAAATAGATTAATATTTTCTCCAAACAATCAAATTATGGTTCACAAAAGATGTAATGAAGGGAAAAAATCACTCATAGAGGAAGCGTCACGAGAGGAAATAAGCATATGAAACTAGCCTTCCTTTTTGGCAAGGGTTGTGATATCCCGATTTAACTCAAATTACAGCAAGCATTAGATACACAAATTTGGAAATACACACTTTACTATTTAATTTTGGATAGCCGACACCTGATGGACCCCAATAATTAGCACCCCTTGCAGTATTTCTTTATGAAGTACATTGAGATATAGGCTGATCTCCTTCACTCTTCAATACAAATGGCTGTCATAAATGACCAGAACTGCTTGGGCACAATTCGCCCCTTGATTGTATAATAATTTGGGCTCAATTTGGGCCTTCAATCTCTCTCATCTGGGCCTACCCCTCGGATCAGCTGCAAATTAATGCCTTCGGCTGCTACATTGAGTACCTAGGTCTTTAATAATTGGGCACGGATGTGAAGGTGACTATGGAAATCCTAATGGCTGCTGCAAATTAGGGTTTCAGCAGCAATTTCTTCAATTACTCTTCACCAATGACAGAAATGTGGTGAGAATTGTTGAGGCAATGTCAAAGGATGAGAGAGAAAATAAGCTAAAAGGAGTATCTTTTGGATGGTAGCTTTGATGGCAATTCTGATGGCACCAATAGCTTCAAAAGGGGGTAATTTACCAATGGGAGTGGTGAGCCCTTCTTTTCTATTGCTGCCTCTCATTGAGGTGGAGAAGGAAAAAACTTGTTGCTCGTCTTGCCACATTGTGCAATGAGCTCGTAAAGAACAGTGATGGGATGGTCTGCACTCATATTTTATCAGAGAGGTAGTAGGGTTAGTGGGGAGAAAAACAGAGTGTACGACAAACATTGAGAGAGGAAAACTTAGAAAAAGAATGAAGAATGATGAATATTGAATCATGGTGATACAATGAAGCAAAGCTTTGAGATAACTACATTGTCTTGGTTGATCAGGTAGTGGCACTTGAAGGGAATCTACATAATGAAGGGACTAAAATACAATCTATCACAAGGACGTGAAATTTTGAGATGCTTTGATCTTGCTGATAACATTTGATTAAGTCATTAATCAAATGTGCAAGGTTGCTTAGCACATGTGATGCACAGCCTAAGGGTCAATAGAGGTTAGGGACCACTCCAGGTTGCAAATGGCTTAGCCAATTTAATTAGGAATGGGCACATTAATTTTTGGGTAGGGTCAAAAGGGCTGAAATTAAATTTCAGGATTATTTAATTCTGAAATTTAGTTAAATGGTTGAATAATGTTGACAAATGGGTTTAGAAAGCTGCCACTTGGCAAAAATGCCCATGCAAACTGAGAAAACATTTTTGGGGGTTGGGGTTTAGCCATTCAATCAGTTTACAGCTTGGGACAGGGAGAGAGAAAGTTGCTAGTCTAATTTTTTATCAAAGGCAATCTGCTGCAAAAGGCAGCCATGTGGGGGCCTTAATAGGCAGGGGACAGTAGGGAGTCACCTTCGAGGGGTTGGCAACAGCATTGCTGATTAGGTGCTAGCATTTTGGAGGTGCCTAGAAGTAGATAATTGCATTAAATGCAATCTGGAGGAGGTAGTAGTTTGCAGGCAGAATTTAGTTTTTTTTTGTGAAGAAAATCTGATTTCTCTCTCATCTTGGCTTTTCTCTCACCTTCTCCAACCCATTCTCAAGAGATCTCAGCATTTCTCAGTTATTTTGACCAAATCTCAGCCAAATTAGATGGATAGTAGAGAGATCTTTGTTGTAGACCCTAATTTTTTGCAGAAATTAGGGTTTGACAGCGAATGCAGGAGACGCATGGCTGTTGGGTCACCACTATGTCCGGCAAACCTCGAACAAGCGATCCTTGTGACAGCTTCCAAAGATACTCATAGTTCAGGTGGCCAAACCAAGCATGACAAAGCTCGGACCGTGTTTGAGAGGTAAGAGCGGGAGAAGACTTCAATTTGTAGATGCCATTCTCCTCATACCTTGAAGAGAGAACCACGATCAAGAACTCAGACAGTATCACTGTCAAACTCCACCAAGGGACCAAGAGAACAAATCTTATGTACCAAAATAAAATGTTACCCTAAACCTAGCACATGCAACACCTGGAAAGTGTAGATATCACCACGTCCATCTGGGATCGGCTGCATCTCACCCCCTGTAGCAATAGACATAGAAGAGGTGTCCCCTATGAGAATCTGCCCATGCAAGGGTCACAAATGGGCAACACCAACTGTTGAAGGAGTCGTGTGCCGTGAGGCACCACTGTCCACGATCCACTCTCGAGCGTGGAGAGCTGTCGTGGCAGCATCAGAAGTCTTCTATGTAGAGTCCTCAATGATCACTAAGTGTAGAAAAGCAGCTGATGAGGGTGTAGCCACCGCTCCAAAATCCTTCTTGTTCTTTCTTGGTGGCCTTCTTGTCCTTGTCGAGGCAGTCCTTTCAATGGCCGTTCTTACCACAAATATGGCATGTCGATTCTTTCTTTGTCCTTCTTGGATTTATTGTCCTCCTTTTTCTTTTGGTCCTTCCACTTCTTTTGAGAGGCTTGACCAATCAATGCCTCCGATATGGAAGCATTCTATCCCTTTAACTGTTCCTCTTGATCCAAGACCATAAGAACTAACTCTTCCCAATGAAGAGTCAACTCTTGCCTTGAAGCAATAAGAGCGGAACAAAAAGTACCAAATCATGGTGGCAAGTGGGACAATAAAGTGATCACCATGTCTTCGGAGGAAATGGGCTTCCTCGCATTTTGAACATGCATCTGAAGGCGCCGAAGCTTGTTGATGTGTTCCTGAAGCGAAGAAGACTTATTCATGGACATGGTCCGCATGTGCACCTCCAAAGAAACCCTTTTCACAAGGGTCATCCGGTTGTACATCTGGTCAAGCTCCAGCCATATCTCTTGAGCCACCGTCAAGTGCTCTATATGGGCTATCACGATTGTTGTACAATACAAAAAGAAAAGAACGAATCATGGCATTAAGCTTGTTCCAATGAGACAGGGCCTTGGGCAACTCCACACGAGCATTTGAAGAGAGTTTGGACTCATCTCTCACTGAGGGTCGGTTGATCTCCTCCATCACAAGCTACGCCAAATCATAAGACTCCAATATGGCCAACATCATCACATGCTAGATGCGGTAATTGTCGCCATCGAGCTTTTGATCTAATGGAAGAGCCGGTAAGACAGGCACCTTCCGGTCCATGATCGCCTGGAGCTCCATGGCAGTTGCGAGCAATCACTAAACCAGGTAGAGAGTCAAAGATCTCAATTGTGATCGTTGTAAAGAAAACTGCTCGCCCCAACCGGCAAAGCTGCTGAATAGATAACAAGTTCACCCCAAGCTGAGGGACATGATATATATTGTCCAGTGAAGCCAGATCTGGACCCTTGTCAGTGGCAAAACTGACACATGTAAGACAGGTAGTTTATCTGGGGCGGATGCCTCCTAAAAAGTAACGGAGGTGTGCGAAGGTAAGCTCAAGCCATTGTTTGGATGGCTTGTGAACGTAATGGCACCTTGAGCCCGAATCTTGACCGAGGAGTTGTTTTCTACATGGACCCGCCCGGCTGTAGGCGCTCGGGTACGGAAAATGTCCTCTATAGGAGTCATGTGATGTGTAGCTCCACTGTCCACAATCCAAACTCGAGCTGAATTGCTCGGCTGTGACGAGTGGGCCTCTGAAGTAACCTCATCAGGAGGCAACTCACAGATGTGGAGGAGACTCGCATTTGATGTCTCTATGGAGATGATATGGGCCTCTGCAAACTAGTCAGATAAGCCCTCTGGAGTTGAGAACGTTGTCGACTGAGATGATTGTGCAGTGGCAGTGTGAGTCTGACCTTTAAATTACCCCTTGCCATCACCCTGCCTCCTTTGATGGGGGTTATCCGATTGAGGGGCGAGGGTCTAAGACTTAGGTTTTGGTGCTGTGCCTTGTACCTTTGATCGACACTTGTCGTCAAAATGTCCAGCCTTTTGACAATGTTGACAATATCTAATCTTTTTAGGTACATTCTGCCACCCAGGTTTGAGTTGTGACCGAGAGTTTCCTTGAGAATCCCCAGATTGATTTAGCTTTTGAGTTTAATTTTGATTTTGAGTGGAGGTTTGGTTTGGTTTGTCCTTCCCTTGTTGTCCTTTCTGAGAATGAGCAAGAAGAGCCGCCTCTGAAGAGGATTTCATATGAAACTGATCGAACAACCGTGCGTAACGCAACAGCTGACACTCAAATTCATAGAATGTAGGCATGGTAGGCTTTGAAACTATTCCTTCCACAAAATTGAAGTATTTCTGTCAGAGAGAGAACTAGGGAGAGAGAAAGAGGAGAGAGAAAGACTGCAGAGGAGAGAGAAAGACTGCAGGAAGAGAGAAATAGAGTGACGAGGAGAGAGAAAGACTAGAATTGGAGAGAGAAAGACAGGAAAGATGTAGAAGCCATGGAAGCTTGGAGCAAGAAGGGAGAGAAAGATTGTAAATGTATTGATATGTCAAAAGATATGAAAAATTACAACTTCTCTCCTTATATACCAGTGTCAATGTGACATGGCATATTATTAGTATTCTAAGTATTCCCAGCTTCTTACAATCCATCCCTTCCCAAAAGTTTTTGTCCCCAAAAACAAAACTAGAAAGAGCTAAAGAAAAGATGGATAGAACAGAGTACTACTCTGTTTTACAGCTTTACAAATAGGGAATGAGTGAAGAATTTATCATTACAAGGGCTGAATTTGAAGTACGGAAAGTGGACCCTGCTATATACATGATTTGAAGAACCTTAGAAGCCATTGGAGCCATAGAATCTTCAACAAATAGTTCCAGAAGAAAGTAGACAGCTTGCTGAAATAACAGTCCCTGCTGGACCAAATCAGCCATAACTTTTGATAGAAGTGTCCAAATGAGGTGTACCACATATCAAAACGAAGCTCTTGAAGAGTACTTTAAGCTCATGTAGATAGCTCAATTCTGAAAATGAAGTACGACAAAAACTATTCTAAAACAGCGTGCTGTCCTGAACCAGTCTGCACCAATAGTAGCTCCATAAGTAATAGGCTTCAGCCACCAATGTATCCTTCAAGTATGGATACTCATCCAATATTGAATCAGGTCTCCAAGAAGTCTCTTCAGAGGGTAAACCTCTCCATTTAATCAAATATTCCACAATAGAACGTGATCGAAGCTTCTTTTCACGCTGACCTATAACAGCCTCTGGGATGTACTGAACGATACCATCTTCATCAATAGGTGGCAGCTCATCAACTAAATCCACTGGATCACCATAATACGGCTTGAGCTGACTAACATGGAAGACGTTATGAATTTTTGTAGAAGAGGGAAGCTCTAGTCTGTATGCCAAATCTCCAATCCGCTTAAGGATCGTGTAAGGACCATAGAATCTGTGGGCAAGCTTATTACTGGATCCATCTTTCAATGTAGAATACTTGGATTTGGGCACCTTCAACAAAACCAGCTCTCCTTCCTGGAACTCTAAAGGCCTCCTCTTCTCATCAGCATACATCTTCATCTGATCTTGAGCCTTCCTTAGATTCACCTTGCATTGCTGAAGAAGGGTTTGCATTCTATCCAACTCTTCCTTCCCATGAGGGTTGATCTTTTCGTTAAAAATGACTGTGGGTAGGGGCACCTTGTAACCATACAAAGCCTCAAAGGGTGAAACTCCTATGCTCGCATGAGTGGAATTATTATAAGCAAACTCAGCCAGGTGTAACCAAGAATCCCATGAGGTTTGGACATCATAGCAAAAATGGCGAAGATAAGTCTCCAACCATTTATTAACTCTCTCTGTCTGTCCATCAGTTTGGGGATGATAAGCCGTAGATGGAGCCAACTTGG
Source organism: Lygodium microphyllum (assembly GCF_053477565.2). Classification (NCBI taxonomy): domain Eukaryota; kingdom Viridiplantae; phylum Streptophyta; class Polypodiopsida; order Schizaeales; family Lygodiaceae; genus Lygodium; species Lygodium microphyllum. The sequence goes on from NC_141137.1 coordinate 32,871,739, forward strand.
TACCCATAGATGTAAATACCGCTTGCCAAAAGTTACTCATAAACTTTGAGTCCCTATCATGGACAATCACCTGCGGTAATCCATGCAATCTGAAAATATGCTCCATAAACTGGTTGGCCACCTGAGAAGCAGTAAACTGAATTTTTGTTGGGATAAAATGAGCTGCTTTGGTGAGTCTGTCAACCACCACATAAATACTATTCCACTCCTTCTTGGTAGTAGGTAAGCCAATGATAAAGTCCATAGTAATATGAGTCCATTTACCCGTAGGAATAGGCACTGGCTGCAATAAACCCCCTGGCTTATGGGTGCTATCCTTATTTTGCTGACAAGGCATACACTTCATAACGAAGTCCTTGACATCTTTCCATAGTCCTTTTCAATAAAAGCTCTTGCTGATCCTGTTATAAGTCTTAAAAACTCCCAAGTGTCCAGCTAAAGGCGAAGAATGCATCTCCTCCATAATTTTTCGCTTGAAAGAAGAAGTAGAGGGAATAACAATCTTGCCCTTCCACCAAATAAGACCATTTTTAAGCTGGTAATGTGAGTTTTCTTCCATGAGACCTTGCTGTAATTTCTGAAAGATTTGGCTGAATTCCTCATCTAAGAGATATGCCTCTTGTAGCTTTTCAATCCAATCACTATGTAATTCCGTCATGGCTGATACTTTGCAGGCCCACATACGAGAGAGAGAATCAGCCACTATGTTATCTTTGCCCCTTGTATGAGTGATGTCAAAGTCATAATTTTGTAATGTTGCTACCCATCGTCGTTGCTTTGGAGTAAGATTTGACTGAGTAAGGAAATACTTGAGTACGCGATGATCACTATGTACTCTGAATCGGCTGCCATATAAGTAATGGTGCCATTTCTTGATTGCATGCAAAATAGCCAACATCTCCTGATCATAAACATTCATGGCCATCTCCTTATCAGTAAGCTTACGGCTTTCAAATGCAATTACTCCACGCTCCTGAAGCAAAACAGCCCCAATGCCACGGCCACTAGCATCACATTGTATAATAAACTCTTTAGAGAAATCCAGGCATACAAGAATAGGAGCGGAGGTAAGTAATTCCTTTAACTGGTTGAAGCTGCTATCTGCAAGAGAATCCCAAAAGAAAGCCTCTTTCTTCAACCTGTCAGTTAAAGGGGTTGCAATTGCCGCATAATGCTTTATAAATCTGCGATAGAATGAAGATAGACCAAGAAATCCTCTAAGAGAGGTAGTAGTAGTAGGCGTTGGCCAATCTTTTATGCATTGCACCTTCTTGGGATCAGCCTGTATTCCTTTTTCACTGACTATATGTCCCAAGTATTCCACTTCAGTCTGCATGAAAGAACACTTCTTCTCCTTAGCAAAAAGCCTATGATGTCTCAACACATCAAAAACCTTCCTCATATGCAACAAATGATCCTGAAAAGTCTTGCTGTAGATCAAAATGTCGTCGAAGAACACCAAGACAAACTGAAAGAGGAAAAGTTGTAAAATCTTATTCATCAGGCTTTGAAAGGTAGCTGGAGCGTTTGTAAGGCCGAATGGCATCACCAAGAAATGGTAAAGCCCACGATCAGTCCTAAAAGCAGTCTTGACCTCATCACCCTCTCTCATGCGAATCTGATGATACCCTGATCTCAAATCAATCTTCGTGAAGAATCGAGCCCCCTTAAGTTCATCAAGCAAATCATCTATCCTGGGTATAGGATACCTGTTCTTCACTGTTATCTTATTGAGATCCCTGTAGTCAATGCACATTCTGAAAGATCCATCTTTCTTTTTGACTAACAGGACTGGGGATGCATACGGTGAAGAACTTGGTTCAATGAATCCCATTTCAAGAAGCTCTTTGATTTACTTGGCTACTTCCTCTCGTTCACATTTTGATAATCTGTAAGGTGGCTTATTGATCGTCTTTGAGTTGGGTTCCAAATCAATGGGGTGATCCACTGCTCTCTTAGGAGGCAATGAAGTAGGTACTTCAAATAGATCTCTGTACTCCTCAAGAAGAGCTGTCAAGGCTGGATGGTTTGCTGAATTATTGGGCTGATCTTGTGTTTCTTTGTTCAAATGCAATACAAATATCTGTGAGCGCTTCTTGTACTCTTTCTTGAGTTGTTGATTGGTGATAAGCTGAAAATCAGATTTACTAGGGATCCCCTGTAAACGGATGAGCTGTCCATTGGAGAAAAACTCCATATATAACTGTGAGAAATCCATAGTAATCCTGCCTAAGGTCATCAACCAATCACAACCAAGTACAATATCTATGGGCCCCATTTCCAAAGTGATCAGGTTTACTTTGACTTCAAAATTTTTAGCCATCTGCAAAGAAACCTGTGGACAAATCTGTGTGCTGATTTCCTCTTCACCATTAGCCACTTGTACTCTAATGGGCTGTTGTAAGTCGGTGGGAACACAATTCAACTTGTACAAAATGGATTTATTGACAAAACTGTGGGTATTGCCACTATCTATCAGGATGAACACTGGCTTTCCACATATGCTTCCCTTCATACGAAGTGTATTAGGGTTCTTAGATCCCGTCCAAGCATCCATAGAGATAGAACAATTAGTGGCAGCAGGCGACTCATTACAAAATCCACCAGGATCAAACGGGATATCACCGCCTGGATCAAAAGGAAAAGAGTCAGATGGATCATAGAAGTACTCCTGTCCACCATCATCCTCGAAATCTTCATTTTCAGCATTGATTGGGACTGCATTAACTTTATCTATGTCATTTTCAAGGTCCTCAAGAACTAGCATACTCTGAATTTTTGGCTTGGCATTTTTGTATACACACTTTGAAGCATGGTCAGGAGTATACTTTTCTCCACACTTGAAGCATAAGCCTTTGTCATTTCTTTCCTTGTAAAGATCCATGGGAATATTTCTGGAATTTGTATCGGCTGAAGTAGACTTAGGCTTATTGTCACCTTGCTTAAATTCAACCTTTGGATTGTTTGCTGTCTTGAAATTGCCTTGAAGCCTAGAAGCATTAAATGGAGGATAAGTTGGTGTCCGTAAGCTCCCACTAGGCATATGATTGCTGCCATAATTGTTACCAACTTGCCCTTGCTTTAAAACAGTCCTTGGCTGTCCATAACTTGGCTGAAATGAAGACTCTTTCCTATACTTCCTTCCAAAGCGCTCTGCAAGCTCAATAGCCTTGAAAAGTGAAGTAGGATTCTGCGCCATAACATCAGCTGACAAGGATGGTTCTAAACCATACATGAACTTGTGTAACTTGGCCTCATCATTGATGTTTTCCACATACATGGTCAAGTTGAGGAATTGGTTTGTATATTCTCTTACACTTAGGCTCCTTTGTTCCAAGTTATACCATCTTCGTTCTAACTTCTCTTTTTCAAGAGGTGAAACAAAGACTTCAGCCATAAGTGCCTTGAAAGCTTTCCAATTCTCAATAAGTACATTCTTTTTCTTGATATACCTCCACCAAGTGTGAGCAAATCCTTTTAAGTGGAGGGAGGCAAAATGTATCTTCATATCATCAGTTTTAGGAAATATGTCGAAATAAGACTCCATCTTAGAAGTCCATTCCTCTAATTCTGATGGTGAAGATGACTAGCCATTGAATTTGGATAAAACAATTTTATCCTTGAATTCTCTATCATGGAAAGGTTGCTGTCCTAAAACTGGCTGATCGGAATTTCTAAGTACAGAACCCCCAAAATGAGATTGAAATCTTCCAATAGGTGGCTGAGAATTACCCTGTAATCTTCCTGTTGGTAAAGCACCCCTAGAATGCTGAGTATGCAGTCCAAAAGCTTGAGTATTGGCGCCGTTCAAACTGCCCAAATAGTCATCATGCCTTTGTGAAGCTTCTCCCACTTCATATTGACTATTGGGTATGCCTCTTCTTCCTATGATCCCATCTCCATAACCATTTTGGTTGGATGGCTGAAGTGGAACTGAGGGGTCACTATTTGAACAAGCCTTCTCATTTGCTTCTTTTGATCCCTTTTGTGACTGCATGAGTTGAGAAAATTGTGCCATAAGTTGGGCATTAGATTCTACCAACTTATCAATGGAAGCATTGGTTCGGCTAGTTGATTCCATCATCTTCTCAACAGTAGACTTCGTTTGATCAAATGATAAAATCATATGCTCCATTGCTGACAAAATAGTCTCATGACGTTCCTTATGTCTTAGTTCATGGGCACACAAAGCGTCATTGAGAATACTAATCTCTCCTTGTTGAGGCTCTTCAGGGTTCTCTTGAAGTGTGCTTTCCATCATAGAATCCCTGATTTGCTGTGCATAGTCCTCCTGGACCTTATTTTTGCCTTTATGCCCTGCCATACTAGTGCAGTCCTGCAGTACCCCCTGTCAGTAAAACGGCTATAACTTTGGCTAGAAAACTCCGATTGCAAAACTTTTTTGTGCGAATCGAAGCTTACAATGCCCTCTTCGAGATGAGCTATAGCACGCTATAACAGGTTTAGGACAGAAAATTCTGTAACTGAATTTCAGAGTCTGAACTGTCCAGTCCTGCACCCTGTTTAGACCTGTAAGTGCCCTGTTTTGACCCTGTAATGCAAGAAAGTAACCTCCAATGGCTACCAAACCCTGCAAAGGGGTATATAGGACCTGTGGGTACCCTGTAGTACCTGCACCTGTACTTCAGTATCAAAGGGTGTACCTGTATCCACCTGTAAATACCCTGTGGGTAACCTGAAAATCCCCTGTTTTACTCCAATAGGTACTTGAGTCGTTGGAAAGTCTTCAATCTTCAATTCTCCACTCGCTGTACCTGTGTGAGGGATAAAACGGCAGGACGGGCTCCCTACACGGGCTCCGAATCACCGGGAGGTGGGCAAAGTTCCCCCCGGGTCGGTTGGTTGCACCCCTTCGGGATCTTCGATAGTGAGGGAGGGTCACCTCTCTTTTGTCCCACTATCTCCCCCCGCATCCACCTTTTTTCTCTGTGGGAATATCAACATGGCAGAGGCTAGTGTGCTAAGCAATCAGCATGATATGCAATTGAAAAAAAATAACCATTCAGCCTTTCATGAGATGCAATTGATTGAGATAAACGAACTTGAGATGGGAGAAGGGTTTTACCTATGCAATTCAGTGACTCACTGATTGCTAGTACTTACCCTTTACAATTTTCCAATTTAGGCAAAAGAGAATCAACCAATCAATTGGATTAGAGTAAGCAAAGGAATCAATCAATGTATTCAGTCCATAGGATTCAAATGTTATGCTGAAATCTCAGATTAAGGCCATTCATTCACTGATTGAAGCTAATATGCATTAGGCAAACATTGCATTCATGAATAAATGGATTCAAGCAAAGGTTGGCTGAGAATTTAATGAAAATGTTCAATTCTTTAATCTCTCAGTCAAATGGCTTAAGCTCAGCAATTGGATTAATGAGAGAGATTAAAAATTGAAGAGAAATACCTTGACATGGCTGAAAATAACTTGCCAAATGCTTGATAGGGCTCCCGGTTGTCCAATGTTAGCAAAATAATCCAAGAAGCTTGCTTATCTGATGGTAGAGACCAATCTTGAGGCTTCAAATGCTTGAAATTGAAGCATTAAACCCGTTTTCCCCAAATTTTTGCTCCATAGAAGCTCTTGATCTTCAATCTTAAGCCCTCCCGTGCTTAATCCTTGCAATTTGTTGAAGAATCCTTGCTGAAATGATTCCACGGGCCAAAAGGATGAAGAATCTTCAAGAAATTGTCAAGAAATGGAAGCTTGGGCTGAAGCTTTCATGGCTGCCCATGGACTGTTCACCTAGGGTTCAAGTGAGCTGAGGAGTCTTCAAATGTTGCTGAGAATCTCAATGTAGCTGAAGATTAATGCCTGGAATGGATGAAGAAGAGTGCCAAGGCTGAGGGGAAGCAAGCTTGGAGCAGGGCAGGGCTGGAATCAGCCCGAAAATTGCGCCGCAATTTTCGGGGCTGTTTCTGGCCTGTATGCTGCCCAATCTTGAGCAATCTTATGCTCAATCTGAAGCTCTTGAAGTCAGGGATCTATTCCAGGTAGATTTTGGTCAAGAAGATCTGAGGTGAGAGAGATATGAGTAGATCTTGGGGCTAAACCTCCATGAAACCTGCAGGAATTTCTAGGAAAGGGGAAAGAGAAACCCCTCTTTTCAAAGTAACCACAGTTTGTTCTCAAACTAAGCCGGGTTAACCATCCTTTACCCTAGTTACCTCCATTTTTGCATAAAATTGATGACGTCCAGCCATTTAAGCCTTTACCCGCCATATCTGACCTTGGATATCTCCAGATGTAGTCATTGCTAACTGTAGTTATCCTGCAGCACTCCACTAGTCACTGTCTTGTATCATTTTTGTCTGAAATTGGTTTTGAAATAGGAAAATGAGAGTGAAAATGGAAGAAAATAATGGATCAAAGACTGAAGCTCTGATACCACTTGTCAGAGAGAGAACTAGGGAGAGAGAAAGAGGAGAGAGAAAGACTGCAGAGGAGAGAGAAAGACTAGAATTGGAGAGAGAAAGACAGGAAAGATGTAGAAGCCATGGAAGCTTGGAGCAAGAAGGGAGAGAAAGATTGTAAATGTATTGATATGTCAAAAGATATGAAAAATTACAACTTCTCTCCTTATATACCAGTGCCAATGTGACATGGCATATTATTAGTATTCTAAGTATTCCTAGCTTCTTACAATTTCTTGGGGATTTTATTTAGGAACAATGTGACATGATTGTCAGAGGACTTGGGAGTCCTAGTAGTGGAGAATTCAGCGAGGAGATGCCAATACTCAGCCAACTTGACTTTCAAGTCATTCCGGTCAATGATTTTGAAAAGCTGAAGCTCATGGTGGTCAAGATTAATATGATGGGTTCTATCTTGAGCCACATAGCGGTCAGTCAAGTGTGCCCATCGCTCTAACGCTAAGTCAAAATGCTGAAGCTGAGAATGAAACTCTGGCAATAAGCCCTGCATCAGCTCGACAATAGCGGATGCATTCCTAGCCTTCCATGAGTGGACGACCTCGTATGGAACAAATGTGGGATCGGGTTGGGGTTCCAATCCCTACACTAGATCCCATAGGTTCTGTGAATCAATGACATGTCTGATCAAATTCAACCAAGTAGTAAAGTTTGACCCGTTAAAACGAGTCTTGTCATTAAATGCATTCTTGGCAAAAGATGAGCTAGAACCATGAGGTGTCGGGTGGGTGGAGTAAGATGATGGTGGAAAAGATGGTGGAGGTGAGAGTGTCTGATAAGAGTAAGGAGGGGGAAGAGGTAGGTAGGTAGAAGTAGGTTGTGAGTGTCCAATGAGTGTTGATTGATGCGGAGGCACTGGAACATGAATGTTTCCATAAGGTGCCAGTGTAGATGGAGTCACTGGGACACAGTAGCCTTGTTCAAAGTAAGGCTAGGACACAGCATTATGACCAGAAGATACACTATTCAATGCCATGGAGGCAAATTGTGGAGGCAACTGATCTGCACTCGAGAGAGACTGAGTGGGATACTGAGGCTCCAATGATTCCGAAAGTGTGCATGAGGTAGGTGGTATACTACCCGGTTGAGGGAAGGATGAGGTCCTAAAGGATGTGCCTATGTTTCCATAACCCCTTGGAGTGATGTGTGGTGCGACATGAGGTGTCTGAAATGGAAATGTAAATGGTGTAAATGGAAGTGGTGAAGCAACAGAAGAATGTGGTGGGATGGGTGGGTTTTGAAAGTGAGGTGTATGAGGTGCAAATTCTTTTTGTTCATTTTTATAATTTAAAGACTGAAAATGAAACTGTGAAGATGATGATACACCATGTAATGAAGTGAAAGGAACACTAAATTCATTCTGATTATGTGAAGTAGACGGAAAAGAAGGAAGGACAGAAGAAGAGTTACCTAGCTTTTTCTTCTAATCCCCGTGACGTGTCTTGACATACAAGAATTGGTCCTCTAGAGGACCTTTTCCGTAGTCAACAGACTGGACTTTTTCTTCCACGTGATCTCTACCAGTATATTGCAAAACATAAGAGGTAAAAGAAGAAGATACAAAAGACGAATCAAAAGTACCTTGCACTGGAGAGGACGGAAGAGTTTGAAAAAATGGAATATACTCCAAATCTTGCTCTCCAAGAGGGGGGCCTATCCCTGATGGAGGTCTCGACAACCCTGCAACATCATCAGACTTACGCGCAACATCTAAAGAGTGAAATCCATGCATACCTTCATTTAGAAGCTTTTCTTGAAGGGCGATTCTTTGGTCGAGCTCCTCAATCTTCCTTTGTCGATAGGCTATGATCAGTTTATATTCCTTAGAGGCCAGCTTGCCTATCTTTTCTTCCATGTACTTAGATGTTTCTCCCACCATGTCGGAACTTTGTGGAGCAAGCTGATCGGCCCACTCTCACTCGGTTCTCAGCATAGGCTGATCTAGAGATTGAATCGGTGTTGATGTGTTTAAAGTCATTTGAACCTACTGTTCTTGCTTCTTGCGAAGAGCTTTCAGATCAAAGGCCCATGTTTCTCAGAGAGTACCAGGCTCTGATATCATGTAAAGAAAAATACCCTAACAAAGAACCTCGAACTCCTGTATCTCTAGGATCAGGGCAAGGGTAATGAGCTGGAGAGTGTCGTACTCCGAACGGATCCCGAATCGCAGCAAGGCAGCCTCCGAATGTCGAATACCAGCAAACGCAGCAGTGAGAAGTTGGATCTGATGTAGACAGCAGTGAGGAGAGAGAAAGACTAAAAACGCAGGCAGGACAACTTGCAGGAGAGAGAAAGATTGAAAACGTAGGCAAGACAGCCTGTAGGAGAGAGAAAGACTAAAAACAGAGTCTACAGGAGAGAGAAAGACTGAAAACGCAGGCAGGACAGCCTGCAAGAGAGAGAAAGATTGTAACGATTGCAAACAGGAGAGAGAAAACTGTCAAGGCGGCAGCTGGAGCTTGCAAACGCAGCAATCTGCTGGCGTGGCAGGTGAATACGAGTCAGTCGCCAAGCAAAAACAGCAGCAATCAGTGTGTGGAGGGCTGGAAATAGGCACCAGACTGTAGGGAACAATGATGGACAGCAAGGGTTGAGATGTCCTCCGCCACCGAGGTGTGGCAGCAAGCTGATAACACCTGAAACCTGCAAAAACAAGATTGTGAAAGAGTGGAGGGCTGGCTGCCAATTTATAGAAAATTAGGGTTCTAGATCCTCTCCCACTTAACTTTCTCGATCCGCTCCCCGTTTTAGGGTTTTGGCTAAAATGAGCCTAAAATAAGCATGTTTTGGGGCTGTTTAAGTGGCTAAGTGCATTTCTTAGCAGCACACCCTGCAATACAAGAAGATTAATCACCAAAGGGTAGCAAGTTCAAGGACTTTATAAAAGCCTCAAACTTCTCATAAGAAAGTGCTTTGGTGAAAATATCTGCAACATTCTCATGTGTAAGGATATACATCAATTCCATGCCACTGCAATAGCTCTGTGATTGTTAGAAAGAATGATAATCAACAAGTCCCCCTCCTTCATTCTTAATGTATAGAGTAGGAGCAATCTGACTATTTTTAACCGCTTTGCTAGCCAATATGCATGAATTTTTTAGTGCCATGCACAAGGAGCTTGTTTAAGACTATAAAGAGCTTTATGCAGCTTGTATACCATGTGCTCTTGCTCTTTTATCACAAACCCTAGAGGTTGTGACACATAAACATCCTTGCAAATCCCCATTCAAGAATGATGTCTTAATGTCCAACCGATGTACTTTCCAGCCATAATGTGCAGCCATCGCAATCACATATCTCACCGTACTCATATGGGATGTAGGAGCAAAAGTTTCCTCATAATCTATGTGTTTTGTGCCAATGCCCTTATTACTAGGTGGTAAATCCATAACATTCCATGTAGAGTTAGTGCCAATGGAGTCTAACTCTTGTACATCTTGCTAAGCTTTTTCCAAGGAAGTAGTCTCATCATCATCCAACAGTGAGGTCATAAATATATGCTCATCACAATCATCTACTTCGGTTATATCAGCCGAATGTGCCCCCCTGTATCATGTGTTGCATGCTTGGCAACCCTTCTAGTGCACTGAGGTAATGGGGCATCTGTTTTACTCTCTTGGAGAGTTTGTAACAACCATCTCAGGACTATTTTTGCTGCATTTACAACAGCCCTTTCATGTTGAACTGTTGCCTCCACCGCATGTGGCAAACTCTCATCAATACCCTCCTATTCGAGAGTATATGGAGCATCAACAGCTTGTTGTAACAGGTATGTCTTGCCATTTACAACAGGCATAGACTCCAAATTAAGTAGTAAAAGGCTTTCAAAATCATCATCAATGTCATTTGTGGCTGGCATTTGAAACAGGTCATGTAAAAATGCTGCATTTTCAGCAAATATGACATCCCTATTGACAAATACCTTCTTCATTCATGGATCATACTTGCGATAGCCTTTGCTTTCCGAACTATAGCCAATAAAAATGCATTTTATAGCCTTATCACCGAGCTTCCCACAAAGCTCTTTTGGAACATGTGTGTAGGCTATGCAACTGAACACCTGAAAGTAGTCAACTTTGGGTTTCTTGCTATGCCAAGCTTCGAACATTGTGATCATCTTCAAAGCATTTGTAGGTGCACAATTCAATACATGATTGGCACACTAAAGCCCTTCTAACCAAAATTTATGTGGCAGCCTCTTGCTTTTCAACATACAACGAGTCATTTTCATGAGTGTGATTCTTCCTTTCAGCAACTCCATTTTATTGAGAAGTCATTCTAATAGTGGCTTAATACGTAATGCCATGATCCAACAAATGTCTCAAATGCATGAGACATGTACTACCCCCCTCTATTTGTTCAAAGTGTTTGCACTTTTAAACCAATTTCAGCCTTAAGCTTTGCCATAGGATGTTTAAAATGCATGAATACATCAAATTTAGCCTTTAGTCCATACACCAATGTATACCTTAGGTAGTCATCAATAATTGTAACAAAGTAAAGACAATTCCCAAGTGCATTGCACCGTCCTTTTTGAAGGCAAACATGTACATCTTGCCCAAAATACATCCCTTGTATGCATGAGGAGGTGGAGTCTTCACTGGAGGCAATGCAATTGCCATATGACACCTCTGAAGGGTTATCAAACTCCCAAACCTCATATGTCCATAGCGGGCATGTCAAAGCTCTACCTTTTGCATAGTGAGTGTAAAACTAGTGACTGCTAGAGCATCATGAGACTGTTTGTCATAAGTATTTAACAAGAATAAACCCTTGTACAAGGTGTTGAACATCTTGAGTGCATAGTCCATCTCTCTACCTCTGACAATACATTTGTCATTCTCAAAGATGACTTGAAAGCCATGTTTATTGAAATCTGAAATAGACAATAAGTTATTTGTAATGTCGGGCACAAATAACACATCTAGAAGGATAATAGTGACTATCCCAATGCTACAAATATCATAGTTGTTGTTCACACATGTGACACACTTCCTAATTGGGGTTGAATGCAAGGTGGTAAGCAAACACTTCCTTGAAGTGCTTTGAAGCACCATTGTCAAAATACCATATTTGTTGCATTTCAGCAACATTAAATGTTGCATCATCCATAGAAGAATCATAACTGCATGTGAGAAATGTATAATCCTCCTCTACCAAGTTGACTGAAGCATCGCCATGTATTGATTTTTTTGCTGATGCAATAATGGCATTTTCCCTTTTTTTGAGACTTATTTGAGTCTTAGACAGCCTTGTTTGATGGCTATCGAGCATCACCCTTTTGTTGATTTTGTTCATTTTGCTTAGCTTTACCCTTGCCTTTAAACTTGGAAAGCATGGCCACATCACTTGAACACAAAGCAACATTTTTTCGAGTCTACTTCTCTTGCAACAAGAGGCCTTCCAAGTCCACAAATGTAAGGGGTTGTTGCCGCACGGCGCACCCCCTCCCCCCCCGGACGACAATATCAAAGAGGTGTAAAAACCAAGATATGCATCTAGAAGAGAGTTGAGGGTGATGTTCACTAGTTCAACATCCTAAATGATCTCATCAACATTGAGTAGCTACTTACGCAAATCCTATATATGAGTAAGGTGATCCGTCATGCTAATACTCTCATTCGTGTTTGCATTTGCTAACTCTCTATGAAGGTAGAAGATCATGGTCTCATTGCGGGCAACAAACATATGCTCAAGTATGTCCCATGTTGATTTTGAGGTCTTGCAAGATCGAATATGTGGAATGATGGTCCTTTTTACTAACAATGCTATCAAGGAAAGTGTTTGAGCATCCTTCGAATTCCATTTCCTCTTAGCCTTCGCAGGAGGCGGAGGAGGTGCATCAGCAGTAGCACCAGCAACCCATCTTTGAGCATGATGCTAAGGTGTCTAAGGTGCAAGACCTCCTGGTTGTTGCAAGTCACCTATAACATTATCCCACTAGTCCTTTGCAACAAGAAGGTTGCGGACCACAAAGCTCCATAACAAGTAGTTGGAGCCATCAAGCTTATTCTCCTAAGTGAGGACACCAAGGATGTTGCTCCGATCATTGTTTCCCTGACATGCCATGCTCTCAAGAATGAGCAAAACTCTGTAATCAAATACTGCTATGTTGGCGTATAGTGTGTACTCCTCAAAGTACCAAAAATCCTTTGGGATTGTTAAAGAAGTGCCAAACTATCACACAAATGCCAAAGTGTGTACTCTGTCACCAAAATCAGCACTCATCCATAAGAATAGCAGCAACGCATTGCTGTATATTGCTGTAATACACTTGGCTTGTAATGTGTGTCCGCAAAATTACAAATTCTAGCAATTTAATACCGATTTTCACAAAAAAAATTTAATTTCTCCCAAATTTACTATTCAATCTAACTATAGCAGCAATTAAATGTTGTTATACCATTGATTTATTGCCTTGGGATGCATGCAAGGCAAAAGCCCCAAATTTCTTTCTAAAATTTCAAATAAATTAAAGAAATTTTTACCTTATGGTTTGAATTTTTGTCAAAAATGACACCTCACAATGCATGCAACAATAACCAGCAGCTAGATTCTGCCTTATGACGTGTGCTAGATTGAAAAATTGAAAAGCCTCGAATTTTTCACACATTGCTGAAGGTTGAAGTACACCGAGATCTAGCATGATCTCTTTCAATCGTCAATACATCTTGCTATCCATAGCAATAGCAAGCCTTCAAACCAATTTGCCCCTTGGTTTACTTGGGGATTGGCCTTTAATCTACACCTTGAATGATAAATTTTGCTGCAAACTTAACGTTGGCTAGTTGGCCTCTTAAAAGTCTCTGAAATCCCCATATTTCAGCTTTTGAATTTCAAGTACTAGACCCTGAATTTTGAGTATTCTTCCCAAGGTGGCTGGTAAACCCTAAAAATTTATTGTAAATTAGGGTTTAGCAATAGAAATTCTTGAATTGCACCCATTTGGGATTGAATTTGGTTGAGATCTCTGTAGGAAAGCTGTGAATGGCTAAGAGAATAGAGAGGAATCTTGAGAGAGAAATTTCAGAGTTTCATTGCCAAAATTGGCTAAAATTTAATGATGCCTTGCTATGAATGGCTGATTGATTGCAGCCCACCATCAACAGGATCCCCACATGTAGTTGCCTACTCTTGTGGACCCCAAAATTGCTATCACCTACTTGTAGATAGCCTATGTGGGTTGTCACTTGCCTCCAATGGTTGGGCTGACCACCAATGGTGGCTGAAAAATTTCGGCAGCAACTCTCTCTCTTCCTCTTCCAATCTCTACCATCCTCTTGTAGTGATCGTATGATCATGCCATCCCTCATTCTAATGTATCTCAATACCAATGTTAGAATGAGGCTCCACCGGCCTCTAATAGCCTTTCCCTCACTTGCATGGGCAAGTTTTGCTAACTAGCAACCTTCTAATTGCATTTTTCAGTAATTTTTTACCTAATTAAATTAATTTTCAGAATATTAATTTTGAAATTTAATTTAATTATTATTTCTTGCTGGGAAAATTAACTATACTAGCCAACAATTAAATCGGCTAGGCCAATTTGTCATCCAAGTATTCCTAACATTTACTAGCCATTGAATTGGCATTAATTAATTAATTAATGCCTAGTTTCTAATATCAACCCATTGGCATTAATGGCTAATAAAATCTTCTAGGCCTAAATCTAATACTAGATACTACCTAGTACTTGTCAAGTACAACTTATTACAACTTTTGCCTTTGACACCCACCGAACATCTCAAGGTCCTTGGCTTGTCATTGTGAAATAACTAACTTGCACATCACATGTGTAACTCACATTTGCACATTTGATTAACGTAATCAAATGCTAAGCACAGCATCAAAATTTCTTGTCCTCGTAATAGATGCAAAAATGAAGACACAAAAACACAAACATGAGCAAAGAAGAAAGAGAACTTTGAAGTGAATGAATCAATGTTGTAAATGATGTAAAGAGTGTACAAGATGCTCAAAGATAGAGCAATAGGAGTAGTCGGAGATTGATGTTCACCGGAGATGCATCCCTAGGGCTGTAACCACTAGTTGGAGCTGAAGAAAAGATGGGAATGGAAGGGAAGTAGGCCGATAACCAAAATGCAGCAGTTTAGAGGCTGAATCTGGCTGAACTCAACAGTATACCACATGAAAGTGCTGGAAAACTGATCACCGAGGCTGAGAACAGTAGGGTGATAGTGAGGAAGATGAGTTGGATGTTATATAGGCCTTACATTGTCAAAAACACAATCAATCTGATGTCACTGTGGAAGCTTATCAGCAAAGGGCTGAAAACACAGTCGTCTAGGGCAGATGATGCAGTCACCAGCAATTGGATGCAATTGCCAGCTGTAGTGGACAAGCACTAGGTAAGGGCTGCATCCGATGGAGGTTGGATAGCTAATGTTAAATGGATGTAGGCTATAGCTGGAAAGTAGCAAGTGTGTGTGGACCGATGTGACTTGTAAAACAAGGATAGGCTGAATGATGGGCAATTGTCTATTTATGGATGAGTGGATCCTCCCAAATTAGGGTTTTGCTTATGGGTCTTGGACTACATTGGTAGTGGCAATCCTCTTGCCACACTTGGACCATCTCCTTTGGCCTTTTGGCACATCTAGGATTTGAGAGGAGGTGCACGTAGTTGTGTGTGTCATCTATAGTCATCTCCTACCTATAAGCCTCAATTTGAGTTAGACCAGGACATTCAGAGCTCTGACACTATTTGTCTGTCATTTCATGTGTTTCAAACACTCTATTGTAACTAAGCTCAGCCCAAGGGAAAAGTGGGGGGAATAAAGGGGAAAAAGTGGGTGGGTGAGGGGCGTGGATGCCCATATTCAACCCTTAGTTCATCTGCATCTATTCTATATGTCCAAAGCTATAATCATTTTTAAATATTGTTATGTTCATTTTCAAGTGTTTGTTCCTTCAATTTCCTTGAATCATCTAATCGCAGAAATAATCATCATTTTATTTGTTAAGCATCCTACACTGTACAGGATGATTACATCCATGTTGTTGTTTCAAGAAAGAATTTTGGATGTATTTGAGCTTTCAAATGGCATTCGCATGAAAGACCTTGATGGGACTACCTGTGCTTTATATGCAGGATAGAGAGGTTAACAACAGGAAGGTTCTTGTGCACCAGGGAAGTGGCATCTTTGCTTTTCAAGCTTGGAAGAATTTGAGGGTTGGGGATATCGTTAAAGTTGAGAAGGATGCATTTTTTCCAGCTGACCTTTTGCTGTTATCATCCAGTTTTGAAGATGGAATATGTTATGTTGAAACCATGAACCTTGATGGTGAAACAAATCTGAAAATAAAAAGGTCACTGGAATGTACAACAGATCTAGATGAGGATTCTAAGTTTGCATCCTTCTATGCAAAGGTGAGCTGCGAGGATCCTAATCCACAGCTATACACATTTATTGGCAATGTGCAAATATCAGATGGGGAGAGTAGCTCAGAGTCTAATCTATATGCCCTAGGGCCACAACAGATCCTTTTGCGTGATTCAAAACTCAGAAATACTGACTATATCTATGGTGCTGTAATTTTTACTGGACATGATACAAAAGTGATGCAGAACGCAACTCCTCCACCTTCTAAAAGGAGCAGGATTGAGAAAAGAATGAACCTTATTATTTATCTTCTTTTTATTCTCTTGCTCCTTGTGTCTATTGTTGGCTCGATAGCTTTTGGCATTATCACAGAAAAAAAAACACCAAAGTGGTGGTATTTGAGACCTGATGATACAACTGCATATTATGAACCAGACAAACCAGTTGTAGCAGCTCTCTTTCACCTTGTTACTGCACTTCTTTTGTATGGCTATTTGATACCCATTTCCCTATATGTATCAATAGAGTTAGTCAAGATTGCCCAAGCAATGTTCATAAATCAAGATGTGAATATGTATTATGAAGAGACAGATACACCTGCCCGTGCACGCACATCAAACTTGAACGAGGAACTTGGTCAGGTAGACACAATTCTATCTGATAAAACAGGTACCTTGACTTGCAATATGATGGAGTTTGTGAAATGCTCAATAGCAGGTGTCTCTTATGGTCAAGGGGTGACAGAGGTAGAGATTGCTGCAGCTCAAAGGCAAGGGAAAATGCTTACTTCACAAGAAGAGTCTGATGCGAGTGATGCTGAAGGCCGAAGAAGTGAGGAGAAACCTCATGTGAAAGGATTCAATTTCAAAGATGACCGCCTAATGAATAACAATTGGATACAAGAAAAAGACACATTTGTCATTCAGCTATTCTTCCGAATTTTAGCAGTATGTCATACTGCTGTTCCAGAAGAAGATGAAGAGACTGGGCAGGTAAATTATGAGGCAGAATCCCCTGATGAAGCTGCATTCGTTGTAGCTGCTCGAGAACTAGGCTTTGAGTTTTTTAAACGGACACAGTCAAGCGTATTTGTTGCAGAACCTGATATGACATCTGGCAAGAGAATTGAAAGGTTTGTTTCTTTTTCTTTTTCCAGAATGAGCTTGTGGTTAAAGGTGCTTTATGGGCATTTTTTAACTGATATTTATTTTAACAGAGAATACAAAATACTCGAACTCTTGGAGTTCAGCAGTGCAAGGAAACGTATGTCAGTACTGGTCCAGGATGAGCAAGGCAATATATTTTTGTTCTGCAAGGGTGCTGACAGGTATGTGGCTTGAGCTTATCCAAGTATTAACTATTGTGATGTCAAACTTCACAATGGAGTAGACTTAATGTACTTAGTAAGGGATCTGTGAAAGTCCTGATGAAATATATAGATCCACTACTTTTCTGCATAAATCTCATACTCAAGGGAACCAAGACTTAGCCAATAAGCCTCTTAGCTCCAAGTTAAATAGGGTAAACTGTTCAATGACAGTCAGAAAATCCACCATGCCACTGCACCATTGTAATAGCATGCTAACAAACAGACACAAAGAGGGGTACATGGAGAACTAGCAAATTTTAAGTTGCAAAATCCTGTCACCTGCTTCCACAGGGTGTCTTATTGGTGGTCCCCCCTTCCAATGTTAAAAAACGAACCTTGTTCTCCCTTGCCTAGAAGGGAAAATCCCTTGTTGAAAACAATCTGCAGCATGATGCTTGTAAAGTTCGGTTGTGTTCATGCTATTGTATTTTCTTACATTCACTACCAATTCTCAATGTGCACAATTTGTTTTTCATCAGGTTTAAGCTACTATAAATCCCTCTGATTCTTATGATCATTATAATGCAGGGTTTAGTTAGCCTCAAATTTCTAGTGCTGTTTGTGGTGATGATTAGACATTTGGTGATTATCCAGTACAAGGGAAGCAGTCTGAAAGTTTACTCTTCCTTATCCATGTGCTATCGTCACCTGATCAAGGGAATGGGAACCATAATTCTCTTGGAGTAGTTGTGCATGATTGACCTCTTGGTTAGTCCTTGTGTTAAGAGAGTAATGGTATCTTGATCTTTGAAACATTTTCTTATGAGATTTTAAGGGCCATGGTTGTTGCACTACTGCCAACTTTTATGGCTGCCACTGAAGGCAAAGAAGTCTTAGTTTTGATTCAATGATGAGAATATTTGGTGGGGCTAGTGATGCAACTAGCTTCTTAAGAAGATGTAGTAATTAAATTAATTGGGATTGTGTCAAGGGCCCAGTATATAAGGCCCATGGTTGAGAATATGTTGAAATTGAAAGGATTTCTCTATATATTGGGCTGTCTGTACAACATGAAGGGGCATGGCATAAATATCCCTCTTATGTTTTTCTCTATCTTCGGCTCCAATCCCAATGCCTTCTCCATCAAGGCTGGGTTTAAGTAAACGTGCACCTGTTTAGCATTTTCTCCCCTTCCCACCGTCACGGTGTCGCACTCCTAGTTAGGGTCGTATGTCCTGAGAAACTCCACACACTTCGTGTGGTTAGGCTCTTGCGCAAATTTCTCAAGGTACTTGATGAGGTTGCATTGCTCGATGACTCTCTTGGCCGCTTCTTCCTTGGCCACCACACCTTCTATGTTCTGAATGGTTCAGAACTTGAGTTGGTTGTAGGCGCGGTTTTCAAGGGTGATGCGGTATTGCGTTCTTTCCTCCTTCGTGAACGTAAGTCGGTGGGCGCGATCTTGTTGCGATATCTTTTGTTCCTATCATGATCCCAAGTTTCCATTAGTGCTTTCAAAATAATAATTTACTGAAAAAGTCATAATTTGTTGGAAAAGAAAGACTCTATATGTCTATTCAATGAAAGCATTAAAATCCAATCCAATGTAAAATCTTCTCTTCAGACTTTAATTTTTTGCTCCTTATTTCAAAGTTCTCATGCCATTTTCCTACCTTGCTCGTTATTTACGTGTTTATGCGTTTTGCTTGATTTTTCTTGGTTTTAATTTGATTCAGCTCACACCCCCTCCCCTTCCAGCTCAAGAAGAATCCTTCCTAGAATTGAAGATTAGGAGGTCAAGGGCATTTTGCAATGGGTCTAGGAGTTACCGGTGTAAGAACCAAGTGTAGAAATCGGAGTTGTACTCTAACTAAGCTTCGCGGTCTAGCTCAAAAGGTCGAATGCCCACGTGTGTGATGTAAGTGAGAACATTTGTTAGAAAGTCACCGGAAGCGACGCGGCTAGCAATATGTAACTCTTCCTCAGTCAATAGGCAATTGAGGTACGTGTGTCCTTTGATGTGCTATTCCATGGGTCGGCCACGAAGAGTGGTTAACACTCTATACGAGGTTGGTGCGACGTAAGTGAGATCGTACTCCGCTGTTTTGATTGCGCGGTGCTACTCAGCGTTTGTTATGATTTGGCATCCTTCAATTGCCCATTGCAACCTAAGAGTGTACCAATGTCTTAAAAACGGGGATTCAGTAACAACAAGTTTTGATAATTCTGTAATTTCTTGGTCAGTGATGACAAAAGTGGTTCGCTGATCATATGACGTGATGAGGCGTTGTTTGAGGGCTTGCTCTTTGGAGATCTCATTGTTGAGCAATTCAGTAGCGGAGTTAGCTACTTTTGCGCGAAGGCAAGTTCAAACGTCTCCCAAGAACAAGGCATCGTACGAACTTCGGTTGCAAAGGGTTCAGGCAACAGGCCTAAGTCCAAGCGGTCATAGCTCAGAGCTAGCTCTCTGAAAGTGGTATCTAGTCGTCTAATGCAATCAACCACGTCATTCCTCGTATCTTCGGTTAGATTTGAGGCTAGTGTCAAAAATGATTTTCACTCATAGGAGGGTTTGAGACGTGCTGGTGGTTGGGGTTTGATAGCACTAGAGCCTTTGACAATGAATAGTTGCGGTTGTGGGGGTTCTTGAGACTACGGTTGGACCTCTTGGATTAGGGCTGTGGAAGTAGCAGCAACGTCTGATGGACTGCTGTCTTCAGAATGGATCAAGGTAGTCGGATTGGCTCTAGCGGGTGATGACTCATGTGACGATGTCTGTCGTTTGGGCCGATAGGCTTGTTTGACTCTCTTAGGCATGTGCATGGATGAGCTTGATGGATGTGGGTCTGGAAAGCACTGTGGCTTATGGTTTTGAGGTTCTATGGGACTTGGGGTGATCAAGCTTGAGGGCGGCGTACGAGTGGTGCCTTTGGCCTTGTGGGCTTTAGGAATCCACATAGTAGCCTTGCGCGTGCAAGAGGGCTTTAGGGATCCATCTTTGCTTGATCATGCGTCAATTTCTGTGACTGCGCCTTGGTTTCCTAGGTTTAGAGTTTCGAGTCTTAAGAGGATATGTGCGGTGACTCCTAGGCGGCGGTTGCGGTTGTTTAGGTTTCCATTGGAACCTAGGCTGTTGGGCCATAGCTTTTGCTACTATGAGCAGCAGTTTTTAAGAATTGGTGGGTGGTGGCCAAGCACTACCCCCTCCTTAGAGTTGGCTGCTAATACTTCGACCGGTGGCCTTGCGGAATGTGATGAGGTCGAGCAGCCCTTGCTGAAAGCTGTAACAATGCGAACGTTGCCCATGGCGAGGTGGATGCGCTGCAACTCATAATCAACATTGCAATGAGTTTGCTTTTTGAAAGTTTGCGCTATTATGCCCCAATCATATATAGAAGTCCAGAATGTCCTCACATCATATGGCAATGATATTAGAGACCCCAATGCAAATAATGGAGGTTCATCAACGTGTCTATTGAGACTTTAAGATGTAAATGATCAGGTAACTTGCTTGATGCTAGATCAACTCAGTGGGTTGATACTTATTCTGTTAAGCTGGTGTAGTTGTGCTGGTTGTTTTGCTTGTTTTGGATGATCTTGGGCAGCCAATTGTGTAATCTCCTAAGCTCGTCCATTCCTGAACTAAATGCAAGTATCAAATACCACACATTAGTTCAGACTCTTTAAAAATTACTTTTTCACCCAGCAGAGGCCCTCATGTCAAATGTGCTTCTACAGCTGTACCATGGTTATATTAGGACAGAAAGTGAATCCACAATAAATATATCCATTATCAGTGTTGAAAATCAATTCTCAGATTTATTCTGTGGTAATTCAAGGCCAATGGATGGTAAGGTCTTGCTGCTTGCACTCCAAGGTCCTATGTTGTGAGAAGCCCTGTCTGATCATAAGGCTGCAATAAGATGGTCCCCCTTGTGATGGTCATTGCCCAAAGTCAAGAAATGAGGTGCACTTGGTTGGCTTATGGGCAAAGCTTTGAAGAGGATCAGTCATTTTCAAAGTCATCATGGAAAACATAATCTTTGTTGTCCTCTGCTTTATTTTCTTCCACTTAAGTCTGAAAGTTGAGACAATGATTTGACTCCTTTGTTTTGCTTTTCCAAATGAATATGCTGTTATGGAATAACCTTTATCATCTCTTGTGGCTGCAGTGTGATTCTGGTAAGACTGGGGAAGGATGGGAGGGAATATGAAGAAGCAACCAAGGAGCACCTTTCTTACTATGCTGAGGCGGGCCTCAGGACCCTGGTTCTTGCCTATCGCAAATTGGATGTTTCTGAATATGAATCTTGGCACAAAAAATTTGCAGAAGCTAAAACATATGTAGGTGCAGATAGAGATGTGAAATTGGATGAGGCATCTGATCTAATAGAAAGAGATCTTATACTTGTTGGAGCAACAGCTGTTGAGGACAAGCTGCAAAAAGGGGTAAGTAACGTAATGCAATAGTTTAGTCTGAGGTAATGCGACAAAGCTACACAATTATGATCCCTTTCTTGTTCAACGCTGTAGGTTCCACAATGTATAGACCACCTTGCTCAAGCTGGTATCAAAATCTGGGTGTTGACAGGGGACAAGCTTGAGACGGCAATCAATATTGGGTTTGTATAATTATCTGTGTTTTCTTGTTTGAGCTGTTTTCTCTGGCCATGCAAGTTTAATGATGTTTGATCCCTATCTTTGGCAGCTTTGCATGTAGTCTACTGCGCCAAGATATGATCCAGTTAATTGTATCATTGGACATTAAGGAAGTGCAAACAGCAGAGGCTTCCGGAGATAAAGAACAAATCAAAAAAGTATAGAAATGCAAGCTTGCTGTTGTTTGATTACCTGATTTGTAATATGCTCAGTTTACTGCATCTAAATAGTTTTAATTGAGTAGGTCTGCCAAGAAATCACCAAAGAGCAAATAACTTCTTGTAAACACCAACTGAATGCTGAGGCAGACGATGATGCGACCTTTGCATTGATAATAGAGGGCAAGGCTCTAAACTATGCTCTAGGCAATGAACTTGAAGTGGAGCTTATGCAGTTAGCGATCCAATGCAGCTCTGTTATTTGCTGCAGGGTTTCTCCAAAACAAAAGGCCCAGGTAACGAAACTTACTCGAATGTGGCATGTGAATAATGTTGTGTACGTTGGGTGGCTTGGGATTGTTAATTATCCTCCATGAAACAGACATAGATCTCCTGAAATTTTATTAATGGAACATCAACTATCCGGCCATTTGTCTTAATAAGTCATTATTTGGTGGAAGAATGGCATTGATAGGTAGCTCCACCTTGAAAGTTGATTCTTTGATCTTTGTAAGGTTTCATAGCTGAAATTTCTGCTTTGCAGCTGAAAGATTTGTATGAGAATCTTCATCTTTGGTTTTTGGTGCAATGAGTCAGGTAGGTAGGCACATTTACCTCTTTGACATAGTTGCCAGCATTTTCTAAAACAGGAAGTATGAATCGAGTTTCATAGGTTTCATTTGAGTTTTGTAAAATGTTAGAAACAGGTTCATTCGAGATGGAAAAAAGTTATAAAACTTTATATACATGTCTAATATAACTCATGTGACATAGCAAACACTGATTGATCAGAATCATGATTCTATACAATATTAATGAACCTTCAAAGGGATGCTCTGAATTGATGATGAAAGAGTTGTGCCATGAGTCAACAGACAAATTCCAAGCCATCTGTCAGCCACCTGCTGGATATCTTTTTTCCCTCATAAAATGACCCTGGTAATCTGTTGGTAACTTGCAGCAAGCAAATAGCAAAGTTGCAGGCAAAACTCTCTCTGACTGTGAGGTCCTCAGCTCTAGAATCTGTATAAGCTTAATATGCTCTATGGTCTCGATCTTTTATCTGCCATTCAATCATGAGCTGACACCCTTGAAGAAATGGTACAGGACCCCATACCATTGCTGCCCACTTGCCAAAGCACATGGCTAGTCAAG
This sequence comes from Lygodium microphyllum, assembly GCF_053477565.2. NCBI lineage: Eukaryota > Viridiplantae > Streptophyta > Polypodiopsida > Schizaeales > Lygodiaceae > Lygodium > Lygodium microphyllum. The sequence goes on from NC_141137.1 coordinate 32,894,820, forward strand.
AACACCCAGATTATTCCATTGAGCCAATGGTGAAGCAGCAATTCAATGATACTGGCAAAATCACAAATTTTAGGAGCATGAACAACTCGAACCATTCAATGAAACTCCTGATCAGATGCAGAATAGTTCACAGTGTACTGGACTAGGTCAGCATTCCCCATGACTAGGTAATGTGCAAAGTGCTTGGAAACTTTGCAGCACAAGGTGTGTGGATCCCAGTGATAGGTCATATCTTACATTGAAAAAGTGCAAATGGATCCTAATTCTAGGATTCTTACATCAAGGTCTAACATGCAATCTCAACTATACATCATGTGGTTGTAACTTCACAGTGAGTGGAGTTCATCAAGTTTTGAAGTAATTCCAATGTAGATGCCGATTCTGATCGTGTGTGTCTCAGACCAAATGGCCTTTTATTGTAGGCTGGGTTACATTTTGGACGTTTGAGAAAATTTGTGGTCAGCTATTGTGCAGTACTATATCTTTTGCGTATACTAAATTTCCTCAGCATGAGTTCCTGTTTGTTCACTTTCATTTAGTTCCAACCTTATATGCAACTGAGGGATCTTCCTGTCACAGATAGCCTGGCTGGTCAAGGACAAAATGGGAGCCATTACACTAGGTATAGGGGATGGTGCTAATGATGTGGGAATGATACAAGCAGCACACGTTGGTGTTGGCATCAGTGGAGTTGAAGGCATGCAGGTAGAAAATAGACTTCAAATTTCAAATTGATGTGAGTTTGGGTGTAATCCAATACCTCATTAAGGTACAAGATTTTGTGAAATTTAATGATGGATTTCAGGCAACAATGGCAAGTGATTTTGCCATTGCCCAATTTCGCTACTTAGAACGGTTATTACTTGTTCATGGGAGTTGGTGCTACAAACGCATTGCACATATGGTAAAATCTTATCTTCAACATAATTCTGTCGCCCTTTTTTTGGCATATGACTCTTTTGTCACCTGGTTTAACCGTTGTTGCTTTTCATTGTGCAGATTTGTTACTTCTTTTACAAGAACATAAATTTTGGTTTCACTCTGTTCTACTATGAAGCCTATGCAGCTTTCTCAGGACAAGCAGCCTACAATGACTGGTACATGTCTTTGTTTAATGTTTTCTTCACATCTCTTCCAGTGATTGCTTTGGGAGTTCTTGAGCAGGACATGTCAGCACAGCTAAAGTTACAAGTACCTTCTCATCAACTCTTGTTATTTATTTGTTGTTTAGGTTTCTTGATTGCATATTGACTAGGGTAAAATTGGTGATGCAGTTCCCACACCTTTATCAACAAGGAATAAAAAATCTACACTTTGGTTGGACAAGAATACTGGGATGGATGGGAAATGGCGTAGCCAGCTCCCTTGTTATCTTTTTTTTCACCATAAATATAGTCAAGAAGCAAGCTTTCCGAAGTGGTGGCCAAGTTGCAGGTTCGGAAATCCTTGGAGCCTTACTGTATACATGTGTTGTATGGACTGTCAACTGCCAGCTTGCCCTCTTCATGAGATATTTCACATGGATTCAGCATGTATGTATATGGGGGAGCATTTTACTCTGGTATTTATTTCTGGTGGTTTATGGCTTCATACCTCCCACTATTTCAACAACAGCATACAAAGTCTTCATCGAAGCTTGTGCACCAGCACCAATGTTTTGGCTTATAACCCTAGTGGTTACAGTGGCAGCCCTTACTCCTTATTTCGGGTTTAAGTCCTTCCAAAATACATTTTGGCCTTCAGATGATCAGATAATTCAGGAGTTTTCTCATCTTCAAAAGGACAAGGATCAGACATGGTTGAAAAAGGTTATGGTAAATACAACATTCCGTGTGACTGTAGGACAAACGGCAGGACTAGGTTGGAAACGCTGTACACACAAGCCAAGAAAGGATAAAAAGTCTCAAATTCAGCTTGCAGAGGCAAATGGTAAGGTCAGCCCACTCAGACAAAATGTTCCTGATCCCTAGGCAAGATCATCCGTGGAAGAAATCAAGGACATTTAGGAGTCCTTGCCTTTCAGAGACCTATGACGGCAGGCTGCTGCTACTTAATTACTGTCTACTATTTCTTGACAGTCGAAAGGGTGATCATGCATCCCCACTTTCAGTATCACAAAATCACTCGAGGGACCTGAGTGGTATATGATGCTTGGAGCATGTGCCTTGCTAACCAGTGTGCTTTGGTCTACTGTAAACTACATGTATCATGTATGGTGGCACAGCAAAAATTTTGATATTACAAGGATGGTAGCAATCTGCAGGCAGCTCCCATTCAATTCTTTATGAGCTTGTACAGCCATTTGTAACATACATTTCACTCATTTCATCTTCTAGGGAGCCCTGATTTCTTTTGCATTCAGTGGCTCTCTCTCTCTCTCTCTCTGTGATCTGCAAAGGACCATGCATAGCCCAGAGTCTGGAAGACTTCCAAGACTTTAATGTGGTACTGATGGAGTACTTGGAGAATTGATTCAATATTTTTAGACCATTAATCAACATTCATACTTCCAATCCAAGTCATGTAGTTTTGCAGTGGTTGTGAATCAGCCAAAGTAATATTACTTTTTACAATTGGGAGCCCATTCATGTTATGGTCAAAATTTAAACACAATACAGGTGATAAGAACTTGAGAAAGAATCAAAGGAATATAACAAGAGGTGCCTCTTAACAAAATTTTATTGGCAAACGATGGGTGAAAAGTGGAGAAACAAGAAATATAAAGAGAAAAACATGGAGCCCTCGAGGAAGCAAAAATAAATTCCTTTTAATCTTGAAATCCCAAACTATGGTCTTTCGTGTAGACATGTAGATAGGGCAGAAAGAAAAAAGAATATTAGAGAAAAGCCTCTTGAATGCTTTCACAAGGCTTTGAAGTCATAGTCTCGTTCCAGTCATTGGCCTTTTAACTTGTGAACTCCTTAAAAATTTGGTGACTCTAAAGGATGGCCACTCATTTTGTAAGCAGTATTTCATTGAAGGGCAATCCAATAGAGATCAGCGAGGGAAAGATGATCCTTTACTTAAAACAAAGAGAAGTTTCAAGCCATAAAATGTATACGCAAAGGACAAGGTTTAAACTAATGATCTCACCATATATTTGAGCCTAGAAAGAGAAAATCAGCTAAAAGAGCAAAGGGACCATTGCATAATATAGTGGACATGGCCCAATGAGCAATGGAATAAACCAAACTGCGAGATGCAAAGCCTGAGATACAATGTATATTAATGGGATTATCCATAAGCTCACAAATCCTTCAGTAAATCAACTTACCCTTGAATCAATCACTGTTCAACCAACCTGATGAACGAACTTCGTATGAACACGCTTCATATATCCTCGACTGTACTACTTTATGTTCAAGATCAAGACAATCTCCCAATTATTGCAGACCCGACATAATAGTCAACACGCTAAGTTCTTGAGTTGTTCAGTCAGTCTTGCAACGCAATATTGTCTACGAACAAAATTGAAATAACTTTACTGAAGAGTTCAGATTCTGGAGATCGATGAAAGCCACCGGGATAATCCCCAAATTTTTGCAAAATGCAACTGAGTTATCGAATTGAGGCGATCGAATTAGTTAGGAACTTGTTATATTCTTTATCACCCATAATTCAATATGTTTTGCTCGTCACCGATACCAGGATCAAAGTGTTCACAGATACGAAGTTCTTATTGAATAGAGGCGATCGACTTAGCTTCGCAAGACAATACAGTTGACCAACAAGATTGAAATAAATCCATTGAAGAGGAACTCCGGGGCGTGGAAGAGCAACAAGATTGAATAAATCCATTGAAGAGTAAAGAAGTGCAGGGTGTGGAATTAACAAAAGAAAACGTTTACAGTTCACGATCTCAGGATCAGAGCAGTGGAGAACGAAATATTCCGAGCAGACAGGACATTGATTTGCCTGTACGGCGTACACCCTCCCGTCTTGTACATGTATAGGCACATCAACGTTTATGTACAGGGCAGTATCCATTGGTTCGGCAGCTTTGGCCAGAATATGGTCTACGATGCACGTGACGAGGCATTCCCTCGAGCAAGAAAGGTAAGCAATAACAGATGTATAGCCGTAAGTCATTGCAATCTGCCTGCTTAAGAAGCACCACCTTCACCGGCCTCATCTTTCATGGGACCCTCGCTCTCACCAACTTCCTCCAAGGTTTCAGCAGAGTTACCCTGCTCGCAGACACAATTATCGACCGCGTACTCCGCGTACTCATTTAACACGTTGAATCTAGCAAGTGAAAGGGCGGAACGACTGAAACCAAGCATACCGACCTTTTGATCCGACTTGTGTGCCTTCACAGCTTTGTTGTATTTCTCTTTCAACTCCGCAGCTTTGGCTACAAAAGGCGCTTTCTCCTGCCGAATTTTAAAAATTTACACAGATTTAGGCTCCACGCACTCGCTTCAGAAGGTCAGAATTCCGTAGACGTTATTAGCATTTTAAGAATCTCGTGCCAGACGCATTAAGTTTAAAGCCGCTGAGCTTGAAGATAGGCCTTAGATCACCTCTTCAGACATAAACTTCCATTTATCTCCACCTTCCTTGGCAACCTGTAGGAAAAGTAAACACGCGATGATCCAGATTTCTTTCCACGGAAGAAATATGATCTATACAAGGCTAAAGCAGCGTCTCTCACCGCAGCACCACCTTTAGCGTTAGGATTAGCCTCCTTGTAAGATTTCCTGAATTCTTCCCTGCGAATTGTTTTGATGTTGCGTCAATCAATATGACATAGAACAACAAAAATGGCTTCAATAAAGTTAACATGCAAGCTCACATGAATAAGAAAAAGGCCGTTGCAGGCCGCTTTGGCTCATTAGGATCCTTCTCCTTTTTGCCTCTCTTTTGCTGAGTCTTAACGCTGGATTTATCAATGGACTTCCTCTTCTGCGAGTTCCTAAAGAACCGTAAAAGATTGATCAGACGAGCTACACCGGTTACGGGTGAGAAAAATAAATAAGACCTCATTGGTCAACGTCAGCACACACACCTCTCCTTCGCAACCTCTATTGCTTTGGGGGGAACGGAGGTAGTTTCCTTCGCAGCATTCTCAACAGGCTTAGCTGCAGATACATTCAAGAGAATGAGGTGAGGATAAAAAAGGACTTTATATTACATAATGACTAGGCTCGAACTCCACGCAATGACGGTCAATAAATGTACGTACAGAGGAAAGCCATTGTTTTTCTATCTTTAACACAATCGTGCATATCCACAATAGCAGCTGGTATGTCCTTGCTGCAGGATTCACTGTCAAACAATACAGAATTAACCAAACTCTGACATTAAAAAGACGCCAATGGGAGATGTCAGAAACGGCTGAGATTGAAGCACGAGCACTGAAACCCGAGGAGAATGCAAACAGAGATTGAAGAGCTAATGCATAAGGTCCTCGAAGCTCAAACTGATGACCGATGGAAGTAACTGACAACGTGCAAAGTAACACGAGGCGAGCGCAAAGCAATTTACCATTTTACGAATGCACTACCGTTGGAGCCGCGCTTAAGCTGAGGGAGGGGACCTGCATCGACACGTTTGCGTGCCTTGGGAGGCTGATGCTTGGAGCTGGTGCTCGCCATAACCGGACGGACAGACACAGAGAGAGAGAGAGAGAGAGAGAGAGAGAGAGAGAGCAATGAAGAATCGGAGCGAGACACGTGCAAAACACTAAAACACCGGGACGGGGCCCTTTGAGACGAAGAGAATGGAGGGAAAACATGCATGCGGAAAAACTACAAAATTCGAATGCAGCTCGTTTAATGTTCTTTTGCGACCCGCCACGTCATCCATCCTCATTCTTTCTTTTGATTGGTAAGTTTTTAGAAATCATTTCGCAATACTTGCGTATGTCCCATATTCGAGAATCGATGGGCTGCTTTGACAGGACAGCCTATACACATGACTTAATCTAACAAGAATAACATGACTTGTTTTGTTAGATGTTTCTCCTCTTGAAGGACCTTTTACAACGAATCTTTAGCTAAGTCACAGGTCCGACACATCTCGATGACTTCCCTATATAGGGGTGTATTTTGATGTGTCAAGTTATGAGGTATGCTAAAAGTTGTCCATGTTTGAGAAATTTCGTCGAGCATGTATATGCCACCCAACTACATATGAAAATGCTCCATACATTTGCCAAGATTTGAACCTACCTCCCACACTGTATGTCCAAAGGTCCCTTCTACCCAACCAATCGCCTTTTGATGATATTTGGAGAGTATAAATATATGAAATTAGAGCATTCGGATAGTGTGAGACCTTGCATGACCTTCTTTGAAGTGTGCATCTAGTCCATCCACACTAGTCTGCACTGGGCCTAAAACAATATTCATGTTACATGTTCCAGTTTCCTTTTTTAAGGAAGCAATATTTTATATTCAAATAAAATAGAACAATTTAAAGTATTACATATTGGGCTACAAGGAAGTGAACTATAGCCGTGTTCTAGTCATGCAAGCCAAAGTGTAATACATATATCAAGTTGTTTTCAATTACTCCATAGGAAAGGAGGAGGGGAGAGTAGATTTGCCCACTAATCTTTTCTTTTTGGCCTTGAACAGTCCTATCTTCAATGAGTAGTATAGTGTTTCAACATCAATAGCTATTTTATCCATCCAATCTCTTAATCTCTCATTTTCTCACCTCTCCCTTTATATCATTACGTGGATTTTTACCATGAACCTTTCAACATCAACTATTTGCTCCTATGCATTCAATCCTTCCTTTTAAATTTTTCCTTTTCTACTCCCTTTTCCAAACACTTGGTGTTTTGTTGATCAAATTTTTGCTATCTTCATTAACTTACTACAAGTAGATATCTCATTTAAAACCATATGTAGGATCTAATTCCTCATTATTAAATTTTTTACTATTCCTACTTATCCATACGTTCCATAAGTAGCAACTTCTCAGCCAGTTCCATATGGCCAACAAAGGGAATATTCCTGTTAGTCCCCCAAAATGAATTTTTCTTCCAATTTAGCCTTATTGGATGATAGGGGAGAACCAATGCCTACAGAAATTGAAGAATATTACTTTTGCATCTAAGGCACATATCATTTGCTATTTTCGAGCTTTGATGCTCTCTCATTAGTTTAGTCCATAAGGCTTTTAGTATTATAAGCCATTGCAAGTAAGACATTTAATATTGAATAGTCCTTGCTCATATATTCCCACTATTTGCTCTTCCAATTTAGGCACCATCTCTTGTTTACTTTGTTTATCATGTCAGAGTTGCCCACCTTTAGTACAAGGGAGTGGGAGGAGAGACTTAAGGTTCTCCCAACATAGACCTCTATGGTTAGAAGGATGCTTTAGGCCAATACCTTTCTTAAGGTGTGGACCCTAGAGGGCAGTTCTCTCCTAAATGAGTTCTACCTCATGATTTTTTAGATTAAATATATCTTTTAGTGGGGATAAAGGAAGCTAATCCTTCTTAGTTGGAAACCTAAGATTTCCTAGTGAGCAACCCCCTTCTTGTACAGCTTGTGTGCTAGGGTATATTGATAGAGACTAATTTTGTGGTGGAAGCAACTAAACCAAATAGAATCTAACCAACTCCAAGAAAGGGTGAAATTATAGTTGGATGATATGGATAGGAGCTATTTGTAATTGGACCGAGCTTAACACACTCCTTTAGTTGGTTGCAAACAGTCTTTTGGTTTTCACTTGAACTTGACTGAAGGTGTTGGTTGCAAACAGTCTCTAACCATTATGCCCTACAACTTTGAAGTTGTTACAATTTTGGTGTAGCAAGCTTGCCCAATCCTCAATTTCATGGTAAATGCTTCTTACTATCCATTTGCAACCAAACTATTGGCTATAAGCTCTATGTTGGGCAAATCGAGCCCCCTTTCTTTTTCACGAAGAATGTAATTTGTCCATGCCACTTTGGGGATTTTAAATTTATATTTGTCTCCTAACTAGATAAAGATTTGCCCCAATCTATCCAATGGTTTCAACCCTAAGTTTGGGGGCCTCCAATGGGGTGGACAATAGTTAGTGGTTGGAATAATTATGTGATTGAGTACTAGAGCTCTTCATACCAACTTGAACTTGTAGGCCTTTCCATCTATCTAGCTTGCTCTTAATTCTACCTACTACCTAGTTTGATCTCTATTTTTGGGTGATACCAAATCCCATGGGTGTGCCTAAAAGTTTAAGACTTTTCCTTGCTCAATGATTTTGCAACCCTCCCTTATCAACCATTTTGGTAGGTCTTTCATATATGTCCTTATCCCAGTTTTTTTAAGACATTCAAAAGTGAAAGATAGAGAGAGAATCATTCTTTATTGTAATGTTAGTGTTGTTGGTGAACTAGTTTAGCACCATGTACTTGTTACTGGGGTTTGATGCCTTAGATGTTGCATTTTCTAACTTCCTCTTCCACTAGCCATCCGAGAGCATCAACTACAATTGCAAAAAGCAGCACTACCAATGGACACCCTTATCTGATAGATCTTCTGAGGAGAAAAGAATCAATGAGTTCACCATCAATTACAATGCTAGTTGAGGCATTTCCAAATAACACCCCTACCTATTTGATAAACATTTTTCCTAAACCCATGCCTTGTAACAATTGAAAAATGAACTTCCAATCTAGTCTTCATAGGCCTTATCAAAGTCAACATTTCAAAAAATTAAATATTATGTTAGTATTTTGAGCATACTCAAAGCCTTCCCATTGACTAATTCTAGAGTCTAAGATGTATGACTAGGTGTTCTTGGCAAAGTAGTTTTTGGCTATGATTAGGTGCACTTGGTTTTGTGCCAAGGTCCATCCTATTTTCTTAAGAGAGGAGTTATATCCCTTTATTTTCTAGACTTAAGGATTGTGAACATAATTTTAGTAAAATGTTTCTAGGGTTATTGTTGATTTAGAACTCTTTTGTGATTCTACTTGTGGTTATCCATGTTTGAATTATATCACTTGTATAGAGTATATTGTTCTCATCGTGACATTTACTTCCAACTTTTTCATTTTGAAATTCAACCTTAAAATCTATTGACTATTGTGTTCAGGAATGTGGTTGGAATAATTATTCACCAAGCCATGAAGGATGTGAATGTTTGCTCCATAAATCTCCACAATCATGTTGATTTTGATTGGATATAAGAATGTAAGTCTCATTTGTCATTCGTGTCATTAGGGATACAAATAGTTTTGTTGCAAGCCTTGTAGTTGTGGTACTCGTAGTCAACAATATAAGGATAGCCCAAGGATGTTGCAAACTCTAGAGCTTTCTCTATATGAACTCGGTTGCTTAATAGTTTCCATGAGTTTGGAAAGCTCTTATTGGTACTATATGAAGTAGTTGTGACAACTTGAGTTTTGTTGATCTCTACATTACTTCTATTGGATCAAGGATCTTGAGATCCTACCCCCCTTTTTGTTTTTGCTTCTCTCCCTATGGTTATCATATGTTCTTATTACTTCATCTGGCACTTCGTTTATGTTAGATCTATCCTAGACTAAATACTTGCTATGCTCTCATATATTAAGATAGGATACTTGATTCAGGTGCTTCTTTTCATGTAACTCCTCATAGGAAATGGTTCTATTCATGTGACACTAGCAAATGTGGATATGTCTACCTTGACTATGACTACATATATGAAATAGTCAGTACAAGAGATATGCAATTTTAATTTCAAAATAGATGTACCTTTCTCATTAATAATATACGGCATGTATCCAAGCTCACAAAGAGCTCAATCCCTCTTGGTTATCTTGATGGCTTGAGGTATTCTATTACCTTTAGTAATCAATCGTGGAAAGTCCACAAGGGCTTACACATTATAGCTAGATGGCTATGAACGATGATAAATTGTATTACTTCCAAAAAAAAATGTCTCTTGCAAAAAAATAAAATCAAAGGACTGAATTGTCATAGGATTGACAACAGTGGAAATCATGTCTCCTACAAATTCAAAAGTTTCTATGAAGCACATGGCATCAAGAGGGAGCTCACTACACTTAGTAATCTTACACAAAATGGTGTGACAAAATGCATGATCATGACCATTAATGAAAGGGTGCTAATTATTCTTTTAATGCTTGTCTTACTCGAGGTTTTTGGGCTAAAGCTATGGCAATGGACATACATTTGATACTACATTAGATGATGGCATTCTTGAGGAGACTTGGGAAATCAAGAAGCCTTCATATGATCACTTAAGTTTATTTGGTTGTGAAGCTTATGTGCGTGTGGCAAAAGAAAAGCATAGTAAGATAGAGTCAACATCAAGAAAATGCATAGTAAGATAAAGTCAACATCAAGAAAATGCATCCTTATAGGCCATGGATAGATTGTCAAAATGAGTTATTACATTTGGGATCCAAAACCTAAGAAGATTATACCTAGTAATGATGTGATCTTCAATTATAAAAAGTATTGTATAAATAACACCTCAAGGAATTGGAAACAAGATTACTTATTTTCCAATATGCATTGCCACTTGTTGTTTTGGCACAAAGGAAAAATGCTAGTATACCAAGTGTATTGAGAGATGGCTCAAGTGGTACTGCTACTAACGCAAATGAGTGGATAAAATTGTTAACAATTTGAGAGCTCCATTGTGCCTCATGAAGATTGAGTGGATGTTGAAATTCCCACTAAAAGTTAGCTCACAATGTTATAAAGATCTACTTGTGTCTCTTATCTCCCTAAGAGATTTTAGCATGGGGTTGGCTATGTAATGCTAATATATCGTGGAAAGGCATCTTGCTACAAAGAGGCCATGATTTGTAATGATATGCTTAAGTGGGATCTAGTAAGTAAATGTAGTCAAAAATGGGATTCTATAATGAAAGTTTTTAATTGGGAGTTAGTTTCATTGCCAAAGGATAAGAATGCTTTGCCAAGTAAGTGGGTTTACAAATTGAAGGTTACAATAGTAAAGAAGAAATGCACCTTATGTAGCTAAATGTAAAGATGGCATTCTTACATGGTGACCTTCATGACGAGATCTACATGGAGCGGCTACAGGGATTTGTGGAAAAGGGGAAATAAAACCTTGTTTGCATGATAAAGAAGGGTCATTATGGCTTCAAGTAGGTTCCAAGGGAATGCCATAACAAGTTTGATGCCTTTAAGTAGTCTTATTGGTACAAAAAAAGTGAGATAAATCACTTCTTATATACTAGAAAATCTAAGGTAGACAACTTGCGAGTGTTGATCTTATATATGGACAATGTGTTGATTTCTAGGATGAATAAGTATGAGATTGAGTCCCTAAAGAAAAGGTTAATGGAAACCTTTGAGCCAAAGGATTTTGGACATACCAAATCTTGGTATGTGCATAATGAGGTATAGAACAAAGAGATTGCTCTATCTATCCCACAAGAATCACACAAGCAAAGTGTTGCATCCTTTCAACATGAAGGGGGGGAAGGTAATAAGTATTTGATTGCATCCATATGAAAAAATTAGTGCTAATGATTATCCCAAAATTGACATGGAAAATACTAAAATGGCAATGTTTTCTTATACATTATGCATAGATAGTCTCATGTATGCCATGATTCAGACATTGCATTTGGAGTGGGACTTGTGAGTAGATACATGTCAAATCCTAACAAGAAACATTAGGAAGCAGTGAAAGAAAACTTGAGATACTTGAGTGGTACAAGGGAATTGCACATATGGTTTAGGAGGAGTAATAGTGGTGTACCTCAATATATAGATGCAAACTATGCAGGGATGTTGATAATAGAAAGTCAACTATTATAAAATCCAAGATACACGCTCAACTTTCTTATATACTTAAAATATATATGGCAAATATTATGTTGGCACAGAGGGAGAATAGATGAGAGAAAAGAAAGATGTAGAGAGAGAAGTAGAGAAATTGGCAACACAATAGGGACTGGAAGATGGGCCAGTCCCCCCTTGTGGAGTTATATTATTGACAAGGAGCAAGCCATTTCTTACTTATAGATCTTGGAAACAAGATCACGGTTCCTTGCATGGTATACAACCGGCTAATACTTGCATAACTTGGAATTTGGCACCTTTTGATCCTTCTTGAGTCTCCTTCTCTCCTACACAATATGTGTAGGGCTCTCCTCTTGGCGCTTGATTTTAGCAGAGCTTCCGCAGCACTTGCACCTTCTCTTCTCCTCTTGGAACTTGATTTCAGCAGAGCTTCCATAGCACTTGCACCTTCTCTTCTCCTCTTGGAACTTGATTTCAACAGGGCTTTCGCAGCACTTGATTTCAACAGGGCTTCCGTAGCACTTGCACCTTCTCTTCTCCTCTTGGATACATGCAAAGTGATGCTTCCTTCACCCCCTCTCCCTTACACCCAAAGAGAGCCTCCTCTTCCATAGGCTTTCAAGAGCTTCTCTTCTTGGAGAGAGAGTTGGGTTGTTCTTCATGCAAGATATGGTTGTTCCACTCTATAGCACTAATTTTGAGATATCTCTTTGTGCGTTGATTGGATGAAAAAAACATCCAACATGAAAGTTGTAGATCTCACTGTTTCTGATAGCCCACGTGGCCCGTTTTTAGAGATCGTTTTTCTATTGCGATATATTTTTTAAATGGATTTTCAAAAAAAAAAACTTTTTAAACTATACTCTTAACTTGTGGTCCATGCAACCACTTTGAGTCATAGATAAGGAGAGTTCATTAGATTGCCTTGGGCCTCAACCTTAAGATTAAATTCCACACAAAATCTAGTGTCATTTTAGACCTTAGAAAGAGAAAATCACTTCTCTCCTCACTTCTAGAGGATCACGTTCTCTCATCTTTCTTAGTGAGAGAATTCCCTCTCTTGTCTTTCTTAATGAAAGAAAATACCTTAAACCTTGACTTGCAGGGGAGAGGATGACTCCAAATAAATGCAATGCTCATTACACACAAGTAAAACATTCCCAGGCGTCCCTGGATGCACACATAAATACATAACACAATGCTAATGCACTTCCTCTTCTTAAAACTCAATCCACCTTCATTTATGTGCAACTCCTTGGTTCTTGTGTACACTCTTACACTTGGTAGACACTTCTTTCCCCCTTCATAACTTATACTACCTGTACCAGATATCCCTATCACAGTGCTTTAATCACCCCATTAAGTGATACACTAGGAATACTGGTCTCTAAATGGTCTCATGGCCATGCTAGATCATCATTAACACTTAAAGAAAAGCAAGTCATTAATTTATTGACATGAATTTATTAAATAGAGAATGCGTAATAAGCAATCAATTCAGTGACATCCCTTTGGCTTCTAAACAGTTGACCTCAACTGTAGAGGGGATACATAGTCCTTAAGAATATCTGGAAAGTCTTGTAGTTCTCTCTCAATCATAAATTGAGTGTCCAATGGGGGAAAATTCTTAAACTTAACCAGATACTTCTGTAATACCTTATCAGACCTTAGAGTATTGTCCTGATGGTGTAAAATTCTTTCAGGCACAAGGAACTATTCTGTTTCTTCTATGTCATGTAAGTCTTCCTTGATTGGTTCCATTTGAGGTTCTCCCATATAGGGATGTAGCAAACTTATATGGAAAGCATTATGAATGTTCCAATGACTTGGTAGATCCAAACAAAAAGTCACATCATTTATCTTATTTGTAATCTTGAAAGGGCCATAATAGCGATTAGAAAGCTTAACCACTTTACCCTTTTGACCTGTTTGCTTCTTCAAGCGAGCCTTCTCAAACTTAAGAAGAACATACTGTCCCAACTTGAGATCGACGATGCTTATCTGCTTCACGTTTATGCTTCTCTTGTGTCCTTTGGATAGCAGCTTTTACTTGAGTGAAAGTTGTATCAATGTCTCTAACAAACTCATCTGCTACAAATATCTTATCCTTCGTAAGAAGAATGGGTGGTAAATGAGGCTTACCATAGATGATCTCAAAGGGTACCTTACTAGTACCAGAGTACACCGTATTATTGTGTGCAAACTCTACTAAAGGCAAATACTTTTCCCATTCTCTTTAATTATCAGAGACATAGGATTTCAAAAGGTCCAAAACAATAGAATTAGCATTTTCACTCTGCCCATCCGTTTGAGGATGAAAACTTTAACTTTGTCCCGAGGTTCTCGAAGAGAGCTTGCCAAAAGAGGCTGGTCATACGGGGATCTCAATCACTTATAATGGACTTAGGCATGCCATGATGCTTGAAAATATGAGCAATGAATAGCTTAGCCATACGATTGGCTTTGATTGTTTTTCACACATGTATAAAGTGAGCTTGCTTTTACTGAATCTATCAATGACAGTCCAGATTGCATCATTGCCTACTTGTGTGCGAGAAAGCTCCATGATAAAGTCCATGGCTATACTTTCCCAAGGCTCATTGGGAATAGGTAATGGCTTCAGTAGACCAGGTGGTTTATGCCTGTCATACTTTACTTTTTGGCATATCTTGCACTCGCGGACATATCTTTCAATGTCAGCTCTAAGAGTGGGCCAAAAGAAATATATTTCCAATGCTTGAGTAGTGGGTAGAATACCCCTACGTCCAGCATATGGAGATGCATGTGCTTTATCCATTACCTTGTGTCGCAATGGTAATAAATTGCTTGATGATGATACAAATAACCATCTCGAATCGAGTAAGGTGTAATCGACTGACCTGAGTTAAGCTGATCCCATATGGTTGAGAAGTTGAAATCAGTTGTTACATTTTGGGTAAATCCATGAACTCGTTATGGTAAACAATTGTGATTGCATTCACTCGAGGTCGTCGTGATAGAGCATTTGCTACCACATTCTTAGTTCTAGATGTGTGAAGGATTTGAAAATGAAACATAGATAAGAAATTTGCCCAACGCATCTGTTTCTTTGAGAGCTTCTTTTGAGTGAGGAAGTATCTTAGACTTTGGTGATTTGTTTTAATAACAAAATCTGCACCAAGTAAATAGTGTTTCCATACTTGAAGAGCATGTACCACTGCCATAAGCTCTTTCTCATATACTGGGGCATGTAGCTCATGGTCCTTGCGGCGTCGGCTCTCAAGTGCTACTGCATGATGCTCTTGGTTAAGCACATCTCCAATGCAATCCCCAAAAGCATCGCAGTGAACTTTAAAAGATTTTTGAAGATCCGAAACTACGAGAACTGGTTCTTGAGTCACAAGAAACTTAATTCTTTCAAAGGCTTGTAGTTGCCTTGATCCCCAGCAAAAAAGCATTTGCTTCTTAGTAAGGTCATGTAGAGGAGATGCAAGATACGCAAAACCTCATATGAACCTCCTATAGTATGAATATAGCCCCAAGAAACTTCTAACTTCATGTACAGGAGTAGGTGTAGGCCATTCAACAATGGCTCAAATCTTCTCAGGATCCATTCTCACCAAATTGTGAGAAACAATATGGCCTAAGTAATGAATTTTCGAAAGAAAAAATTCACTCTTCTTAGCATTGACTTGTAGTCTATGCTTGCGAAGCTCTTAAAAAACAATAGATATATGTTTTTTATGCTCCTCTTCAGACCGTGAAAATATTAGAATGTTATCAAAGAAGACACATGTGAACTTTGAGTGAGGTCTGAAAATTCTCTCCAGTATTCGATTGAATGTGGCGGATGCATTAGTCAAACCAAATGGCATGACTAAGAACTCGTATAGTCCAAATGTTGTACGAAAAGCTGTCTTATGAACATCTTCAGGTGCTATCCGTATTGGTGATAGCCACTCTTGAGATCAATGAGACTAAAGATACTAGCCCCTTGCAACTTATCCAAGATATCATCTATCCTTGGGATAGGAAAATGATTCTTGATTGTGATCTTGTTCAAAGATATGTAGTCTATGCACATACGGAAAGAACCGTCTTTCTTTTGAAAAAGTAAGACTGGAGAGCAGTATGGAGAAGAGCTAGGTTGAACTAACCCTTTTTCCAACAATTCATTTACTTGTGTTAGGATCTCCTCTTCTGACTTGCACTTACTTGGTAAGGCGGTTGGTTAGGTGGTGAACTGCCTGGGATAAGATCAATTGTGTGATCTTCCGGGCACTTAGGAGGTAACTCTCCTAGGAGTGAATCACTAAAACAATCTTCATATTGTTTAACAAAATCATGTCTAGCTTGATCAATTAGAGAGAGGGGTTCTTTTAAAGTCTGAGACTTAGAAGCATTAGTTGGTATTGTGTGTTCATTAGAGGCATCAAGTGCCCTTGAATCATTAGTTTCTTTTAACTCTCTCACAAAAATCATGTACGCAGAAATAGCTTTCTTCATTTCTTTAGAAATGCTAACATGACTAACCATTGGCACAGGCCAATCTCCAGCATCAGCAATGCATACTATGTTTCGACCCTCGAATTGAAATGCAAGGGTTTTCTTAACAAAATCGAGAAGAGGTCTAATCTTGTAATGCCAAGGCGTGCCTAAGATAACATCATAGTTACCTATGGGTGCAAGTAGAAAAGATTCTTGGTCACGGTAATCCCCAATTCTAAGATTCAACTTCCCTTGAATAGAAGTAGAATTGGTTGTAAGTCCTTCAAATGCTAAACCTGATCCAATTGGTGATCCCAATCGATCCGGTGGAATTTGTAGCCTTTCAATAGTATCTATTGACACAAAATTATATATGGACCCTATATCAAAGAGTATCAAAACTCATTGATTTTTGAGTGTCCCCCAACCCTTTAAGAGTTGTCTTTTCTTCTCATTTAAATGAGTGTTAGCTTGCACATCTAGAACAGAATTTGAGGATGGAAGAGGAGGATCTTTAACCACATTTTCTTCCTTCCATTTGTGAGGACAATCAGGCTTCATATGCCCTAACTTACCACAAAGAAAGCACCTTCCTTCCTCTTTGTACTTTTGTATCTCAAAGGGTGAGAGATACTTGTGCTTTTTCTTGTTACCCTCTGGTTTTGAATATTGATTATGGGTAAAGGTAGGTCTTCTTCAATTAGTTGTGTCTCTTGGTTAATCATAGAGCTGCTCTTGTCTAGCTCTATAAGAACTCATCTCCAACTTTCGAGATGTACCAGGTGTATGCAAACTTTCAGCTATGATAGCAGACTCCATTATGCGAGATAAGGTTTCATGTGGATACACCTTCATGGTTCTGTGTAAATGAGGAAGTAGGCTAGCTTTAAACTTCCTTTTCTTCTCTTCATCGCTGATCTCCATATGAAAGGAGTAAGCTTGAGAAGAGTAGACCAAAACTTATCCACATAACTAGTGACCTTTTCATGCTCTTTTTGGCCTAGCCAATACCACTTCTTCTTGACATCATTCTCAAAATCAGGAGGCAAGAACCGAGCATAAAACTTCTTCTTGAACTTTTCCCAAGTCGTAGGTTTCCTTCCCTCCAAAATGAGAGTCAACCACCAATTGCTAGCGGTGTCTTTCAAGTGCATGCCTACATGCCTTAGCTTGGACTTTTTTGAGAAATTACCATAAGAAAAAGCAACTTCAAATTGCCTGACAAAGGCTAATGCCTTAGCAGAGTAAGAGTCAAACTTTATGTCCTTATCTCCAGACTTGAAAGTCTTAGTCTTCTTAAGATTGCTCTTCTTACGGTCCCTCTTTGTCCGTTTGTGGATTACGCGAGACTTAGAACCAAGAGAGTAGAAACTAGAAGATGATGAAGAGGAGGAGGAACTTGAGTAGCTGGTTGTTGCTGAGGGAGATGACTCCCTCCTTATCCGCCTCACTTGAGGTGAGGTTTTTTTACTCTTCTTGACCCGAGAATCCTTCTTCCTTTGAGGAAGCTTCTCAGCAATTGGATGCTTTGCATCTTCACCATCAATTGGTGCAATGGTGTTTCCTCCAGTATCACCACCTTTTGGAGGATTCGGTCCTTCATAAGTAGCTTCTTCCCTTGCCCTTAAGCTATCAATCAATTGATGTACTTCGGGAATCTTCAACAAGCTACGATGCGCTGTCAATTGAGCATGTAATTGCTCACTTGTAGGTGCTTCGTTAGTTGCCATCTTTATCTTCTTCTTGCAAGGATCACCTTTACTTTGAGAAAAACAAAGAGACCTGCCTTGATACCACTGTTATAAAATCCGAGATATACGCTCGACTTTCTTATATACTTAAAATATATATGGTGAATATTGTGTTGGCACAGAGGGAGAATAGATGAGAGAAAAGAAAGATGTAGAGAGAGAGGTAGAGAAATTAGCAACACACTAGGGACTGGAAGATGGGCTAGTCCCCCCCCTCGTGGAGTTATATTATTGACAAGGAGTAAGCTCCTCCATTACACATAAGCCAGTTCTTACTTGTAGATCTTGGAAACAAGATCACGGTTCCTTGCACGGTATACAACCGGCTAACACTTGCTGCACAACTTGGAAGTTGGTACCTTTTGATCCTTCTTGAGCCTCCTTCTCTCCTACACAATATGTGTAGGGCTCTCCTCTTGGTGCTTGATTTCAGCAGAGCTTCCGTAGCACTTGCACCTTCTCTTCTCCTCTTGGAACTTGATTTCAACAGAGTTTTTGTAGCACTCGCATCTTCTCTTCTCCTCTTGGAACTTGATTTCAACAGGGCTTCTGCGGCACTTGATTCCAGCAGGGCTTCCGCAGCACTTGATTTCAACAGGGCTTTCGCAGCACTTGCACCTTCTCTTCACCTTTTCACCCCCCCCTTACACCCAAAGAGAGTCTCCTCTTTTATAGGCTTTCAAGAGCTTCTCTTCTTGGAGAGAGAGTTGGGTTGTTCTTCATGCAAGATGTGGTTGTTCCACTCTGTAGTACTAATTTCGAGATATCTCTTTGTGAGTTGTTTGGATGAAAAAAATGTCCAGCACGAAAGTTGTAGAACTCGCTGTTTCCGATAACCCATGCGGCCTGTTTTTAGAGATCATGTTTCTATTGCATGATATTTTAAAAATGGATTTTCAAAAAAAAAAGCTTTTTAAACTATACTCTTAACTTGTGGTCCATGCAACCACTTTGAGTCATAGATAAGGAGAGTTTATTAGATTGCCTTGGGCCTCAACCTTACGATTGAATTCCACACAAAAGCTTGTGTCATTTGAGACCTTAGAAAGAGAAAATCACTTCTCTCCTCACTTCCAGAGGATCACGTTCTCTCGTCTTTCTTAGTGAGAGAATTCCCTCTCTCGTCTTTCTTAATGAAAGAAAAGATCTTAAATCTTGACTTGTAGGGGAGAGGATGATCCTAAATGAATGCAATGCTCATTACACACAAGTAAAACATTCCCAAGCGTCCCTGGATGCACACATAAATACATAACACAATGCTAATGCACTTCCTCTTCTTAGAACTCAATCCATCTTCATTTATGTGTAACTCCTTGGTTCTTGTGTACACTCTTACACTTGGCAATCACTTCTTTCCCCCTTCATAACTTGTATTGCCTGTACCAGATATCCCTGTCACAGTGCTTTGATCACCCCATTAAGTGATACACTAGGAATACTGGTCTCTAAATGGTCTCATGGCCATGCTAGATCATCATCAACACTTTAAAAAAAAAGTGAGTCATTAATTTATTAACATGAATTTATTAAATAGAGAATGCGTAATAAGCAATCAATTTAGTGACACAACCACAAGATATGTCTTTACCTTGTATGGTGGTGCAATCTCATGGATGTCTCATTTACAAAAATGTGTGGCATTATCTACCATCGCTGAGGTAAGGTATGTAGTAGCCATAGAGGCATACAAATAAACTATATGACTTACTCGTCTATTGGGAGATTTTGGCCTTGGAGAAGACACACCGTTGCTACTACGTAACGATACCTAAAGTACGATTATCCTGGCAAAGCACAATGTGTTTCATGCAAAGACCATGCCTTGAGTGTGGGATCACACACTTGTACGCCGAGTGCCCTCTAGGTAGAAACCTTCCATTAGTTTGGCTATCATGTCAGCCATACCATTGGGAATGTTCAGAGTTGAAACACTTGATGGCAAAACCATGCCAACCTGACCCTACCTTTGGGAGAACTACTTAGCCAGAACTCGATGCTATGGCAAGGGTTGAAGCAGTGGGTAGAACGACATGATGAGCTTGGAATGATCGACTTGCCTAACCACGATGTAGTAACATATATACCAAGCTTAACCTTGAACTCAATGCCTAAGTCCTTACATGTGAATGCTTTCCGGGAAGGCACTGAGATGCATGTAATCTTGCCTATCAATGCATTAGGAGATGCTATAAGGAAGGGAATTGTAGATACATGAGGTGGAGTCGTTGTGCTCAGCCATGTATTCTTGTAGGCTTGGAGTAACCCACTTGTGGAGACAAAAGGTTTAATGTCATGCTGGCTAATGAAATGAAGGTTAGACTGTTTGGAGTGCTAGAAGACTGGCCTTGAAGATATTATGAGTCCAATTCTCAGTGAACTTCATAGTCATGAAGAAAGTGGACTATGATGTCCTATTAGGCTGGCCCTAGGATATGAAATGCACGAGTGATAGAAGATTGGGGTGATAGTCTCATATTCTTAGGCAATAGATTGGAGGCTATGAGAGTCAAGATGGATACTTGGAAGACCACTTTAGTCGACCTAGATGCCATCTCTACTATGTGGAAAGGAAATTCATAAGTCACCAATTCCTATGGGTCACTAACAAAGTATATCCCTTACCCCGAGGACAAGAGCGAGATTGGATGCATGTGCTAGCCACCATTGATCTGGCATTCTCAGATGAAGAGAAAGATTATAAGCGGGCTGCCAAGGCAGTTGGCGAGTCCCAAAAAGTCACATAATCTCAGTTGCTGCTATCGAAGAGTAGCGTCCCACCATTAAACCACTCTGCATGATGGCCAAATGCTTTAGCAATCGATCAACACCAATGCACCCACCACACGAGCCTCCAAT
This sequence comes from Lygodium microphyllum, assembly GCF_053477565.2. Classification (NCBI taxonomy): domain Eukaryota; kingdom Viridiplantae; phylum Streptophyta; class Polypodiopsida; order Schizaeales; family Lygodiaceae; genus Lygodium; species Lygodium microphyllum. The sequence goes on from NC_141137.1 coordinate 32,915,635, forward strand.
GTTGAACCTACCTATAAACGTAAGGGTAGCCACCATCATTGAGATTGAGGAAGAAGTGGCACTTGCCTACCTACGCATATCAGTTGACTGCCTAGAAGACACATGCCTTTGACACACTTATTAAGCTGAGGGAGCTGACTATAACGTTCTTACACATGATCATTGGACCCTCATTGGTCACAGCCCCACTGTAGCCTACCAATGCTAAACTCAACCCATTTGGGGGACAGTCCTACTCATTGTTGGAAAAGTGCAAAATAGTAGTCTTTATTGAGACTAAAAGCCTACCTATGATTTTCTATGTGATACCTAACACCAAGGCCATTGGTAAGGAATCACTGCTAGCTAGGATGTGCAATTCAAGAAACAAGACATTGCAATGTTGACTATGACTCGTAGTGCATTCACCTCACCATTGGCAATGTTCGGATAGTGATGGATTTTAGCAAGGGCAACGTGGCCCCATTGCAACCTCATGCAGTGCCATCGGTAGAGGAACCCAGTGCAATATCTAAGGAGGGGGTTTGTAACTTATCCCACCCTACCAAGACAAACTGACTGTAACCTAAAGGAGGAGACATACCCAAGACAACTAAGCAACAACTCAAATGGGTTCCTAAATGCCAAATGTAGCTATCTAGAAGCCAAACCACACAAACTTGTAACCATGCAACATCATGCCCTAGGCCTAGGAGGCAAAGTTGTCGCTACAAAGACAGATGAACGGTCAAGTTGCAATGGGTACCCAAAGACCTATTGCGCGCTCAAGGCTACTATGAAGGCAACAACTGGATTTGGTTGCCCAAAACTATGAGTAGCACACATGTCCCTCAATCCAAGCCCTCTAGTGCCCATCTCCACCAAATGGTAAGCCAGTGAGGACTGAGAAACCAATTGATCCAAAAGGAACCAAACCCATCAAGCCCCAACATATCTATCAACCAAATCCACAACCAGCTACCCCTAGACCACAACTCAACTTGACACTTCCAATGTTCCAACTACTCCCCAAGTAGAGAAAAACACATCAACTGAGCTGCAAGACCAATCCATCGTGCACAAGTGGCAGACTCGCACCTCACTGAATAGCCTAGAAGGTAGGCATCAATTGTGGAGTTATCCAGTCCAAGCCAAACCCCAACCTCCCTCACAAGCCTTAGACCCTCCTATAAGAGGAGATCCATCCTTGGCTTTGCATTAGACCTAACTATGAATATGGGGGATGACCCAGTTACCTGTATCAGAGGCTTGGATGCCACATTCACCATGCTAGCCCAAGAGCTATGAATGGCTAGACTTAGCAATGGAAAGTACACTCCTTGATGAGTCATTAGCAATGGAAAGTACACTCCTTGCCATTCACTTGGGAGGAATATGAGTTCCTGCTCATCAAGATTCCTGAAATAGCCAAAGCCTTGATTGACAATAAGATCTCTTGAGAGCAAGCTTGCACACAATAGTTGATCACATCCTATTGCAAGAGCAAAGTCTCTGCAAACAAGCCAAGAGCTAACAAAACTACCCGACTCTGACTCTTTCTTTCTACGAAAATGGTATGATCTGCATCTCCAATGGAAACAAGAGGACTGACAAATCATGACTAATGCTGAGCAAAGACGCACAATCAAAACCGCTGAGTAGGACCCTACCTATGTGGCTCCTACCTCATTCAAAGTCTTGGCCATCATGCACAAACAACCTTTAGAAGAATATGTCATGGTCCACCCTTATTTTGATCGAATCTCCTAACCAAGGAAGAATTGCATATTGCAAGTTGGATGAACTCGGGTGACTTTCTCACTAATGTCTTGACCTACATTACACACATAGGCATTAGATCTCATGGTATGGACCATCAAGCCCAGTTGGAGTATAACCCAAACTTCTACAATTGGCTCATGATGAAGTAAAGCACGTCACCCTTTATCCTCCAATCCTAAGAAGGATTTTCATCACTCCTGGGGGGGAGGGGGTAAGGTGGAAAAGAGGACATGACTTGAACCTTAAACCAAGCTTTAAAAAGCAAAAAGGATTGATAAAAGTCAAATTGTACTTAAGGGTTCATGGAATTCTAGGTTGAACTATGTGGAGTGATTGAAGCAAAAATTTGCATTCTGTACTTGAGTGCTTCATCTTTCCATAGCATATATTCATAACCCCCTCATATTTTTGCAAAAGGTCATTTCAAGTAAACTAATAGTAACCCGTTGCATCATGATAGGAACCTGAGATGGCCGGGCACGACAAAGGCAGCAAGTTTCCATTCACAAAAGAAGAGTAGGATAGATACGACCTAACAATAGAAACAAGGGCCTTCAATCAGCTTGAATTCAGAAGCATTCAGAACTTAGAAAGTGTGGTGATGAAAGAACAAGCGGTGAAACAAATGGTCGACTAGGGTAACCTTGGTAAATATATGGAGAAGATCAGCCAAGCCATTGACTATAGCAAGTGCGCGGAACTTGTGCAAACTTTCGATGTGAACATGATTTGTGGCACTGTGATTGTGAGAAAGGGAGGAGGGATTCGTAGAGTAGAAGTGGAGTTGAGCCCTGAAATGTTAGAAACAACTCTAGGGTTGGTCAACAAGCCCGAGAGGTGACCCAAAAGAGATGTTTAGAGTATGCTCACAGTATGCTAGGGTGGACAAGGCCCAAGTGTACACAAATGATGGAGTTAGCTTAGCCGACATCCCCAACCCTGACATCAAGTTGCAAGCAAAGACAGTCCATACTCTATTTTCCAGTCAGAGGTACAATGCCTTGATGAGTAGGATTAGAGTGCCTCTACTCGAGAGCCTCGCGGTCAAGTCTCTAGGTGAGATCAATTGGAATGGCTACGTACGTAAGACGGTGGAATCCTCAACAAAATCACTAGCCATAGGAGCCAAAGCAACACAGGTGGGGAGTCTTTGACTTCCACAGCGAAGACGGCAAGGAGAAAAGCCAACATCCAAGGCCTCCAACATAGGTTTTGGAGGTGTGCTCATTGCTATCATCCAGGAGGCTGTTGGGGACTTGAAAAGACAAGAAGTAGTAGAAGAAACCCCAGAACACTCACGAGCCCATAAATTGCTAATGCCATTACCCAGAAAGAAGAAAGCTCCACCCCAATCCCACCAACAACAAGAGGCCTCAAGTGAGAGAACCATTAGTGAGGAAGGGAAGGAGGGCTCAATCCCATCGAGTCGAGGCACAAAGAGAAAAATCAAGTTGAGAATCCCAAGGAAGAGGAAGAAAATTGAAGCAAAAGAAAAGTAGGAAGTAGAAGCCGCACAAAAGGAATTGAGGGAATTAGAAGATGAATGGAGAAAGAAGCAAAAAGAAGAAGAGGAACGAGTAAGAAAGGTGAAAGAGGAGTCAAGAAGGGGGGAGATGAATGAAGAAGAAAGCAAGTAGAAAACAAGGAAAGGCCAAGGAGAGAAGAGGATGAGCAAATGGCTCTCGCCATCAAGTTGTCGGTTGAGCAACCCTCCCACGTCAAAAAAATGGCAAGAAGGAGCAATGAAGGGAAGGAGCCTAAATGATGCTCTTGGAACTAGCTCGGTAGCAATAGAAGTGGCTAGAGGACCCATGGTGGAAGGCAAAGGGAAGGACCCATTGGAACCACCCTTGCTATCGGTCATGGTTGCCACCACTACTACCACCCACGAAACCATGGATGCCATAGTGGACCAAAGCAATGTGATGACTTGGGTGCAACACCCAGTCAACATGGTGCAACATCTTGGACCAGCATCCAGTGGAGGAGCCCCCGTACTAGGAACAAAGAGGCCTACCGATGTGGATGTTGAGTTGTCCAGGAAGGACCCAAAGAAGGCTGGGTTGGAAGCCTCGGCCGTGCTATGGTTGGCACAGTAGTACGATGAGTACATCCAAGAACTGCTAGGCTAGCCAAAAAGAATATAGAGGAGAGGAAGATAGCACTAGCAAAGCTGGAAACTGAAAAGGAAACATTCTTAGTCTACCAACTCGAAAAAACATGCCAAATAGCCATCCAGTAAAAGGCAAATAAGTGACTTGAGGGAAGAGTTGGAAGCCAAATAGCCAATACAAGGGAAAATGGAGAAGAAAGTTGCAAAAGAGCCCCGTGGCAAGGGAAGCGGAGAAGAGGTGATACTATAGGAGGATTTTTCGATTCTCATGCAGAAGCAAAATGAGTAGATACAAGAGTACATTGACTAGCTAAAGAGAATTGAAGATGAACTCACTGAGGAGCTAGAAAGGGTTAGGACCCAAGCCTACGCAGAGTGTAGAAAGGAGAAACAACAAAATGAAGAGCTCCTCAAGGAACTACATGAGGCCAATGCACAAAGAGATGAAGTGGTAGCCAAAAAACTAATAGAGATGGAAAACAACTTCATATGGCCCTCTTAGAATGAGAATGATTGGCAAAGTAGTTGAACCGCCTCAAATAGCAGAAAGAGAAAATGCCTAGAATTTGGATGAGCAAGAACAGATGGTCATGATGTTGTCTCAATACTAGAATCAAGACATAGAGAGGATGAGCAAAAAGGCTAGGGCGTGGGAGGAACAGACCATTGGAAGACTTAGAGATCTCACTGAACACCTCGCCTTGGCAGAAAGTAAACAAATCATAACACTGGCTAGGGTGGAAGCAGGGGAGGCAAGCCTTGAGGTCCAACAACAGGCCTTTCTGAACACAATCATGCATGTGACTCAAGCCGAGGTGAAGATACCATGAAAGGGTTGTAGATGAAGTTAGAACTTACAAGATGAGCCCTAAGATATGGCCTTCATGAAAGAGTACTGAAAGAGAGCACTAGCTTAAGCACGGAGCAACAAGGACAATACTTGAGGCAGGTTGGTGGGCTCTTGATGAATGAGCTAGAGGAGTTAGGGTTTAGAGAGCTAGAACAACTAGCTCAACCACCTATTTCAACTCCAATGGAACCACCAAGAGAAGAAGGGCCAAACTTTGAACAAGGCCAAGATGAAGAAGAACAACCATAAGTGTCAAGCCCAGCATAGTAGGTGCAAGCACACATGAAAGAGTAGGGTGGTGAGGAAGCCACCCTTGAGAGGGTTGTGGAAAGAAAGCGTGGGTAGAGAGAGTAGATAGAGCTGGCATGAAGGAAACTCCAAGCAAGACTGTAGCAAGTTCTTGAGGTTCAGGTCCCACAAAGAGAGGAATGCCACCCTATAAACTGGGCCTAAGGACCTGGCTATTTGGGAGCGACGGAAAAATCAAAGCTAACACTTCGAGTTCTCTTTCCACTATCCTTGTTCTTTAGACATAGTTCTATCTTTAAGGGTGGCAGAGTAGGTGATCAAGCTCGCACAATGGTTGGGGAACAGGTGGATAGAGGAGAGAAGAAGACACATCACAAGGTGGCAAAGAGAGTCTATAGATTATTAACAAGAGAAGGTTTGGGAGATTTTGAAGACCGTCAATGGCGAATACGAAGCCTAACCACAATGGTGGCAATGCGTCTGGGACACCAATCTTGATGCTTGGATGGCCTTCTGCGGTACCATACTAGATGAGTGTAATTATTGTACCTACATGCCATATCCATGTAGAGAATAGGGGTAGATTACAACCCAAAAATGCATGGTAGGTATGACTTTTCAAGGATCTATAATGTGAATGTAGAAAGCCCAGAGGAGTGCCTAATCTTCACTGAGCGGGACATCCGCCCATCCATCGCACACTTCTTCAACTAGTTCTTGTCATGCCTCGACCTTGGCTTTATTACCACATGCAATTATCTTAGGGTACTAAGGATTTTTCTCAAACGAAAGCCCACTGCGGAAGAGGTCTGGCTCCTATCACTCTTTTTTAAATCTAAATGCAAGTATTGATAGCTGTGCGATGGCCCGATGAGGGCCACGCTTCTATCTTCTTTTTGCATGGCTATCGTGGAAGATATAAATGATAGCTACTTCACCAAGTACAGCCATCCCTTCCTATCAACTATACCTCTAAATGTACACATTAACATAAAAAGGCTACTTGCAGAATAGATCCTTCCTTACCAAGTCCCTTAGGCCCCCTCGGAGTGTAGCCCCTGAAGAGCATAGGGATGATGCCTAGCATACTTTCTCACCATGTATTAAGTGTCAAGAAAGAAAAAAAGAAAATGAGAGAAAATAAAAGAAAAGAGAAAAAGAAAGAAGAAAAGGATAAGAAAAGAGAGAGAAGAAGCATAAGAAAAGGACAAAATGGAATTCTTATGTATATTAGAGTGTCACAAACACTGCACTTAGGGGTTTTCAAGTTAGATGCGTCTGGTGGCCTTGGTCAGTCAGCGCCTAGCCCCCTAGCCCTTCCTATTCCCCCCCCTTCACACTTAGGGCACATCAAAGGTAGCACACCCCTAGGGAGTTTGCATTTAGACCTGTCTCCCTAAGGCACACCCACATCACCTCCCCTGTACACAAATTGGTTCCTCAAGTGTGGGACAATACCACATGCTTCCTGGAGGTTCAACCCAATTCCCAATTTCAATGGCAAGGATACCCCGCACTGTACGGTGAGGTAGTCACACCCCCAGGTAGTTCACTTCCTTTATATTTTTTAGGTACACTCAACAATTGTGATAAACCATCGATATTAGAGGCCCCCATTACCCACTCAAATTTATCCTCTACCTTTGCAATCTCTCATTCAATTTTGTGATGCTTCTTCTCCATGGCCAATCTCCATGAAGCCCCATCATTGACCCACATGACAACCCTTCAACCACCCAAGTCCTCATAGACAAGCACCAGAAAGTGCCATGGGACTAGCACTTGGCTAGGAGGGGAGTAATGTTAATCCCAATGTAAAGAAAGTTAAAAAAAATAAAAAGACGCAAGGCAAAGTGGAAAAAGGCAACTCGGGGCTAAAGAAATAGGAGGAAAAAAAGGCCAAAAGCGCAAGGACAACCTTAAAAGTTTAGGGCAAGTGCAAAAGAGGAAAGGCACATTTTAAATATAAAATTGCACTCTAAATCTTTGTAAAAGAGTGCCATGCTCCCCCTTGTGTAATTTGTAAATGTAGACAAGTATGGGTAAAGGCACAATGCAAATAGGAGGGGATATAGGAAAAGAGGACCTAGGCTAGAATGGCCGATCATGTAAAAAAGGAATGGGTGCCCAAAGGGAATAGTTTTATATAAAAGACAAAAAGTGAATGAATAAGCTCATTCTTGCATGTGGCCAAAACTAGCCCTCATCTTCTTATTCTTCTTGCTTGCTTGAGCTTGTGTTTGAGAGAGGGAGTATGAGGGAGTGTGTGAGGGGTGAGGGACCGTGGTGGAGAAGCTCTCCATCTTCTCCTATCTTCTTCTTCTTCTTCTTCTCTTCTCTTTTCTTCTCTTCTCTTGCACACGAAAATGGAGCATAGAGCTTGGATCTTGAGGATGCTTTCTTGAGCTTGCACCTTAGATCTAGAACTACCGAAGTGCTTGAGGGAGGAGGAAACTCGATCGAGCATGGAGATAAGCTCATTACACTCGCAGGTATGAGAGCACGTATGACTATGTGAGAGGTGGCCATTTCACTTGGCTTGAAATGTTTGAAACAATAAGCGGTCTATGGGTCTTGGCAATCGAGCGAAAAGCTCCCACATACGTGGGATGCTTGGTGTATTGATAACCATCTATTTGTTCAATTGGTAACTCACTAAAAGCTAGCAGATAGTGGTTTCTTCGTCAACTCTAATGCCTCTACCAATCGAGAGAATGCCTCACTTGGCTAATCATTTCACAATGCATGTCCGATCTCGAATGGGTCGTAGAGAACAGTTGCCACTCCACCTTCACCATCATAGCGGCATGGAAGACAACAACTTGCAAGGGGTTTTCCATGGGGCTTTCAATGTTTGTGGTTGTCACATCCTCCAGTATTATATGTTGAAAATAAAAAATTGTATCCCCCTCTACAAAAATACATACCATTCTTATTGATATTGTATTGTGGAAAAAAAAACCATGAGTCACGCTTGTTTACCGGTGGCTGCCATGTCCCCTAGAACGGCTAGTCCGTGTTCTTGCATTCTTTCCTTCCCTACATAAGGACACACATCACTATTAACATCATATAATGATAGAATATTTTAAAGCTCTAACATAATCTAATCATGACATGTGTGGAATTCACAGTATTGTTTCTTTACCTCTGTGCATGCGCCACGTCCGATGTGACCTCAAATCCAAGACACTCAGTCATTCCACCCTCTGCATATTAAAAAATATTGCTAATGTTACTTTGGTGATGAACAAGAATTATGTGCCTTCACATCATGAGTTTTGTACAAAAGTAAGCTTACCATCTTGGTGCTCTATAACACGTGTGTCAATTTGATGTGATGCCTCATTGCTTCTCGTCATTGTCATGCATCTCTCTATAGTGGTGTGTAAGGTAACACTCTCCACGCAAGATCTGGAAGAACTTGTTGTGTCCTTCTATCCATGCCAATGTCGCGGACCTCCTTGGTGATGCCTTCCATTGTGATCTGCTCTTCAGTGGTATCAATGAAGGGGCCTACATGGTTTGGAGGTTATGATTCATATTCAAGGAAATATTTCCACTGGAGGGACACAAGAGATATCTTGGCTATAGTACTTCAAAACATAAAACCTTTTAGGTGTGGAGAAACCAAATTAATTGGTGATGAGGGCTTGCTTGGCCTCTCTTTAATGATATTGGATATGTGCTTTCTCTTTTGTTTTCTTTTTATAGTAACTGCACTATTAGTATCAGTTTCCTGTGAACCCATCATAGTCTCTTCATTAGGAGACAAAAAAGTGCAATATACTCCTAAGAATGCAACTCATTTCACTTACCATGCCTTTGGATCCTTGTGTATCTTGTGTTTGTTTTTTCCTTGAGTATTTTTGGTACAAACTTTTCTCATTGGAGGGGTATTCACCTCATAGATAGTTGAGGAAAATAGGGCATCTTCGATATACCTCATCGTCCCACTCTTGCTCTATCTGGTAATTCTCATACATCACTGATCCCCCTATACGTTTGGCCAGTTCTCACACTCTCATGGCAGAGTTTTTATAGCCCTCCTCTCCATCTGCCCATATATGAACCTGACTTGCAAAGTCACCAGTACAATTCTGGAATGGATTGGCAACATAGCACCGTAGACATGCTATTAAAGAAGGATATTGTGAACTACCTGTAGGCTTAAAATCATGGAAGACAGTGCGAAACATTTGCTCTCTACATTTTCTCTTTATCTCGTGGGTGTATTGGAAGAACAAATCGTGTTCCACTAGAATGTTATAGTAGTCCTTCCAACTTAAAAGCAATCTCTTTCCGCCATCTTGCAACATGGCCCAAACTGTGCATTTTCATCTACTCGAATCAAAGTTATGTCATTTAAAACTAATTTATCAAACTTATGATGCACATAATTTAGATGAACAAGAATAACCTATGTTCAAGCATGCCTATCAACGTTCAAATTTTCCTGTCAAAACTGTCCATGGCCTTCAATATCTTGTCAGAACTCTCCATGGCCTTCAATATCCTTATGCGATTTGCCTCGTTTAGCTTTGAGGATGCCAACATGTATACTCTCTCCTCATTCAATACACCCCCCATCTTTCTCTCTGAGACCGGGTTCTGCAACTCTTAGCAAGCATCAAGTTTTCTTGACAAGCTTTTCATTGACACTATAGTACACCTCGTCCCACTTGGTTCTAAACTCAGGGTCGGAGAGCTGTGTCCATTTTTGTTCAATTGGTCGCATTACCATATCATACTCATCCTGCTCTTGGTAATTAGGGACAACATCATTGCATTAGGAAAAACATTGTTAAGATAGCTTGAAGAACTACCTACCTTCCACATAATGTGGGCAAGTGCAATCAATGGTGCCTTATACCATGCGGGAATGGGTACTGGCTTTCTGTGCGCTTGCACCCATGCCTTTTCCTCATCACTTAGCTTCTCAAAAATAGTTGCGTGGTCAGCTTGTCCTAGCATCCTTGCTTCACAAACAAGGTCTAGATATGAGGTATGGACAACTCCCTTTTGTGCCAGCCTGTGTAAATTCTATATTAGCTATCTCTTACAAGCACTCACCTCGTCAATGTTTCCAACTGGTCTTCTATGCATGCTTGCGCAATATATTTATCGCAAGTGACTGTGAGAGCGGTCTTGCTACTCGTTTCATCGGCATTTGTCATGCACTTCTTTTTGGTTCTTTGTGTTTGATTCTTCTTGGTTTGCGTAGGACCACACCCTTGTTGTGCACTAAAGGACTCGATGCTTTGATGGTTGCCGCTTTCCTCGTTAGTATCACTCTTCGATAGTACGAGCTTTCTCTTGCCCTTTCTCGCCTCCTGCATCATCGAGAAGCGTGCCCACCTTCTCTTGATGTCACTCCTTCCCCACATGCAATTGCAATGATTGCTTGTAGATCAGCTGAAGTCAATGATCACATTTGTGTTACTCTTCCTCTCTCTCTTGGAGGGATACTCCCCCTTGTGATTGCATGTTGCCAGTGACAATAACTTGTCGTCCACTACTATAAATTGTGGAGGCAAGTTAGAGTCCTCACGAGACTCATCCGGTCGTCGCTCTCTTTCCTACAAACAATGATCCAAAATAGGTTAAGAGGGTGAGATAGAGCAGTCGTAACAAAAATCAAGAGAGGAGCTGCTTACCATTTGTTCAATTGGCCATTACATAGTTACGTTTTTCTCAACGTCAATCTCATTGTATTGCGTTTGCCACGAGCCTTCACACCCATTTGATGCATGATGGTGATAAGAACTCCCACTCGTCCAGGGAACAAGCTCGGTGTTAAACCTTTTGCAATCCTTTCATTGCCCTTGTAAAGGGTGACATGATCTTGTCTTTTGAAATCAGATTTTTCCATGATAGAGGGGCTTAGGGTTACTTCTTATAGATATATTGCTTCGTCAATTTCCTGCCAATGAAATACCAATTGAGAGAGAGAGAGAGAGAGAGAGAGAGAGAGAGAGAGAGAGAGAGAGAGAGAGAGAGAGAGAGAGAGAGAGAGAGAGAGAGAGAGAGAGAGAGAGAGAGAGAGAGAGAGAGAGAGGGGGGGAGAGAGAGAGAGAGATGGAACAATACTAAGGGTAAGGGATAGAAAACAAGAACTTGAATTACAAGGGGAGGGGGTCCTTTTAAAGACAAAGGAGAGAGAGTGAGGGAGGGATAGAGAGAGAGAGAGTCACATATCGAGAGTGGAATGATTTGCAATGTGAAAAGGGGGGGATAGGTCCTTTTATAAGTGAAGGAGAGAGAAAATAGGGGGACAGAGAAAGAGTGATGAAATAGAGGGGGGAAGAGAGAGAGAGAGCATGCAATATATGTAATTGTTTCTCACCAGAAAAGAGTCGCCGACGGCCCCTTATCAGACGATTTTTTTTAAATGACCCATTCTTGGAGAGAAATTTGGCCCAACTAGATTTGTGATTTTTTTTTGCCCATTAAGGGGCTACTACCGATGATCCCCTTTAGCAAAAAGAAAACCACATTTTCGAGAATATACAATATGGGGAGAATAGAGACCAAAAGGGTACGGTTTTTTTTCACTCAAGTAAAAAAAAAACACTTTGTTGCTCTCTCTTCTTTCCATGTTGTTTATTCTCAAAATTGTGGCTTGTTTTTTCGCCAAAAAGGGGTTGATGGTAGCCCCTTATTGGTGAAGAAAACCCACAAATACAATTGGGCAAAAATTTACTCTCGCCACAAGGAATGGGTCCCCAGAAAAAATTTTCATCCAGTAAAGGGCTGCCGATGGCGACCCCTTTCTGGCAAGAAAAAATTACACATATCATATGGCCTCTCTCTCATCACCCTTTCTCTTTCTCCCCCCATTTTCTCAACTAATTAACAAATATTTACTTAATTAACTTTTTGAGTGAAAAAGAGAGAGATAATTTTCTAAATAGTAGACCTTTACACTCCTAGAAGCATAATATGAGATAGTCATACAAAGTAGAAGCTTATACACATTCGTTCAAACATTGCTTTATTCATGTTCTCTCTCTCTCTCTCTCTTTCTCTCTCATCCTCTCCCATCACTCTATTACTCTCTCTTCTTCCCATGTTGTATAATTCTCGGAATTGTGGTTTGTTTTTTCGCCAAAAAGGGGTCATCGGCAGCCCCTTATTGGGTGAAGAAAACCCATAAATCTAGTTTGGGCAAAAGGTTACCCTCGCCAGGAATGGGTCACCATTAAAAAAAATTGTCCAATAAGGGGCTGTCGGTGATCCCTTTCTGGCAAGAAATTACGCATACCACATGTCCTCTCTCATCACCCTTTCTCTCTCTCCCCCATCTTGGGTATTCTTTAAAGGGAAAATTGTAATAGCTCTTTAGAAATAGAGTCACCCACTCTTTTTATTCATGCTAGAAGGTTTGGACAATCTATTTGGCTACAATTTTTTCTAATATGATGACAATAGGATAAGTAACTGTTAATGTAATAGGTAAGAACACCACCTATTGATGGGTCTAGTAGGCTTCTATAATACCTTGACAGGGGTGTCAAGATAAAACTAGATAATTGCTAGATGGCATAATCAAACATTTGGAGTAGGTTTCAAGTAAAAATGGTATATTAAAAAATATATTTTTAAAAAACTCTAAAATCAATCAAAATAACACTCAAGAATGATATTTGGGGCTATTGAAAAGATTGATAGTTTTGAACTAATGGTACTTTTGTTAATGGGAAAACATTCTATACATGACAAAGCATTTTTCTAATACTTTTAGTATTAATAAACATGTGGATGGGGGGGGGGAAGGGTTTTGGGGGGAAGGGGAGGGGGGCAAGGTTTTGTGGGGAGTATATAGGAAGTAATTATGACTCTGAGCTCAGCTTGGTTTCCACTCTATGTGTGATTCCCTATGCTCAGTTTGGTAGTAAACCCTCATATGTGTGGCATCACGAGGGTGTAGTTCTGAGATGTGCCTCAATGTTGTATCTTTTGATATCATGAATACAAAGATTCCTTATTGATATATCTTGTGTGCCATTCTGTTGTGCCTTTTTTGTGTCTCATGATAGGTTTTTCCATGAAGTCCCGTGAAGGTCTGTAACACTCGGTATCAGAGAAACTTTAGCGTGAAGCATACTAGCTTGAAAGGGGAGTAGGATCATGGATGAAGAGGAGATTCTACCATAACATGTCACACAACACGATGCGACGACCCTAACAGGACGTGTCATGACCCTGGCATGACACGATGCAACACAACACATTGCGATGTCCCACATCATGGCGCTCTCTCGAGTGAGTTTTCTATTGAAAATTGGAAGAGAACTTAATGTGACAACAAAGTTGAGAGGGAGCAGTGGTGTGATAGGAACACACATCATACCATTCGAAAATGTATTGAAAAGAGTTGAGACTGTGGGAGGAAACTTTCTTTGAAGAGAAAGATGAGATATGTCACTCACTCAAAATCACATACAATAAGAAAGAGCTACGGCTCAAAATGATTGAGCAGACAAGGAAAACCATCAAGATGCTAAGGAAGACCCAACAAAGAGCCGATGTGCTGGATGACCTTGAAGAGAAGGCCAAATAGTTGGATGAAGACTTGGAAGAGGTTGACGACCAGTTGATCATGGTGTGAGAGAGAGCTAGACTATGTCAAGTGAAGACGGCCCAAGACCTTGACATGGAGCTATAAGAGAAAATCATGCTGAGGTGGGACTAGGAGATTGCCTCTAAATCTGAAGAAGCCAAAGAGAGGGCCGAACCATACTTGAAGCAAGTGTGGGCTGAAAGAGTCCAAGAGTTGAAGAATGGAGTGAAGCCAACCAAAGAAGAACCAAAGAGCGAAGAGAAGCAGAAACATGTGAAAGAAGAAGAAGAAATATGGTCAGACCAAGATGAAGACAAGGGGGAGGATGAGCTCAACACTGATCTTGGAACACCTCGCCCCCAAGAAGAAGCCGCCGATGGCTACTACCACCCAGAAGACTACTACCCTGAAGATCAATACTTGGACAACGAATATCCTCTTGAAGGAGATGAATACTATTACCTTGAAGATGTTCCCACATCGACTACCACTTGGAAGGAGAATACATCTACATCGACTACCCCTATCCCGAAGAATGCCAAACCAAAGAAATTCCAGAAATGGAAGAAATGATGGAATATTATGTGAAGGGAGAAGGATGGAAAATGGATGTGATTTCAAATGTCGAAAGTCTTATGATGGAGTTAGGATACATGAAAGAAGAGGAAGCAAGGTGGACATGTCAGAGGGGTGAATCATTATATCCACAAGTTGCAGCCCAGTTGGTTGAAAAACTAGTGTTAGAAAAAGAGAAGGGGAGGATGAGCTCGATTCTGATCTTGGAACACCTCTACCCATCGAGATTCAGGGTCAGGCCAGGTTGGTGCCCTCCTATGAGGCACGGGATGCCTCTGATGAAGAAGAAGATGAAGAGATAGAGTTAGAAGATGAGAATGGAAAGGTGAAAGCACCTGGGGTAGGGGATCCGCTACATGAAACCAACACTTCTACTTTAGATAATGATGTAGGTGAAGAAAAAGAAAAGAGAAGGAATTAGAAGAGAAGAAAGAAGAAGAGGGGAAAATGAGCTTAGCCTAGATCTTGGAACACCTCGACCCCAACAACCCCAACAACAAGAATCAACCAAACCCTCATAGTTCGATGATGATAGGATAGAAAAAGAGTTGAAGGAGAGAATCATGAAAATATGGGATGAGATAGAAGAAGATGATAGGAAAGAAGAATAAAGAGTTTTATTAGATGGAGCCATAGAGAAGATCAAGGAAAAGATGAGACAAGAAAATAGAAGAAAAGAGATAGAAGAACAAGTAGAGTTAGCTAGGAAGAAGCTAGAAGAAGAAGAAAAGGATAGGAGAAAACAAGTAGAAGAAAGTTAGCAAGAAGAAAAAGACGAAGAAAACAAGTTGAAAGAACAAATATGGAGAGCCAAGAAGCCAAATGAATAAGATAGGCTAAAGCAAGATGAGCAAGAAAAGATAGATCAAGGCAGGAAGGCCAAAGAAGAAAAGATAGAAGATAAGAAGGAAGAAAAAGAGCAAAAGATAGAGAAGGAAAAGAAAGAGAATGAGACGAAGAAGAAGGCAAAACCAAATGCCAAGAAATGGAGGCAGGCCACAGGTCCAAGATGAGAGATGAGAATGAAGATGCCTCCAAAACCCCTTAAACTCAACTCATGGTGGCTAAGGAGCAACCCCAGCTTTTGATCCAAAGCCACATCCCATTCCAGCCAAATTCTCAAAGTAGGAACCAAGTGCACTTCATCAATGGAGTCATTGGCTACGTCTTTAAGCCCGAAGCGGCAAACCTTTATGAGCTTGAAAAGAAGGAGTCTGAGGACAAAGCCTCAAAGAAGGACGAGCATGTGGGAGTGTTCGCAATATGGCCCAATCAAGGTAGCTTAGTGCCATGGAAGGGAACCTTGCTAGTTGAGCCTTGGAGAAATCTCCAACTCACTCTTAAGGTGAATGCCTTTGGTACTCAATGCTAACAAAGATTGAGTTCTCGACATTCAAACCACAAGTAGTGCAAGGAGTTGTTATCCCAATCCTATGGATCCGTGACACACCAAGCACCACACAGATGGGTGTCACCCCAAGAGCTTCAAGGATACCTGTACTTCTGCAACCTAAGATCTAGTCTAAGTGTGACGACTTAGTCCATCCCCTGCCAAGAACCTCAATTCCAAATGAGGCTAAGAAGAGCCAAAAAGGTGCCATGCACCAAGACCACACCTTCCGTGCGAGAAGGCAAGCTGAACCAACTAGCTTGTCTAAGTACAAAGCAAGCAAGAAAGATTCAGCAAAGAGACCAAAGAAAACAACCCAAGTACTTGACTTGGCGATGAGGGCAAAGTGTCTTGGCAAATGAACCAAGAGACCCAAGTCCCCAAGTCCCAAGGTGACGCCACGAAGAAAGGGAGGCCTGACGCAATGAGCAACTCAATGGATTGCCTTCCTTAAGGCGTGGCACAACATGGCAACAACCTCGCCACCAAGCCTTGACACCAACAATGCGACAACTTGGGATCATGCCTACAAAGATTGGCATGCAAAGCCATAAGCAGCAAGCCACCTCAAGTTAGGACCATGAAGCCTCTACTCCTCAAATGTAATTGAGTTGAGGGTGGGCTGGAAATGCAAAAACAATAAAAGAACTAAGTCTAGATGGGTACCCTGGCCAGCTTGATAGCATAAGCTGTGTTAAGACCCCCAAGTCATAATGTGGCAGACACTGACTAGCTTGATAGAAAAGGCTGTGTTAAGACCCCACTAAGGAGTCATTAGTTACATTTTTAATTATTTAAATTTAATAATTAATAAATAAATAATTTATTTAATAACTATTAAGTCAATTACTTAGCCAACAAAATTATATATTGATCAATTAGTCCAAATTAATAACTAATAAATAAAAAGCAATTAGTAATAACCAATAACTAATTACTTAAAATTAATAAATAATTAATTAAAATTAATAACTAATAACTAATAATTATTTATTTATTAATTGGTTATAAATTACTTAAATATATTTAATTAGTTATAAATTAGTTTTTAATAACTTATAAATATCTTTTATTCAAGTAGTAATTGCTAATTTTAATATTATGTATTTATTTTATTTAAAAATATTAAAAAATTTATCACATAGTTATTTAGTAATTAAAACTATTTATTACTCAAATAATTAATATTAATCTATTAATCAAGTTAATGATGATTTAATATAAATCAAATAATATTTACCAAGATGGAATCAGTTAGTTCATTGATTAGTTAATTATTGGATTGATCAAATTATATCAATGAAATTATTAATTAATTTTTCAATTGTTAATAGTTAGCTTGTTTTTTAGTTCATGTATATCAACTAGTTTATTAATTAATTAGTTATTACAGTAATCAATTAGTATGAAGTGAACCATTGGTATATTAATATTACTTAACTTGGTTATTAATTTATATATTAGTATTAATCATTTTATATAAATCAATGTGTTAATATAGTAATGCGAATTAATATGTTAATATGATTGTACATTAGTACGTTAGTTGTATGGAAATTTTTTGGAAGGAATGAAGAGAGAGTGCAAGTGCATGTGGATTAGGATCGTTCTACTCACTAAGAAAGGGGTCGCCGACGCTCGCATCTATCTTAGTTATTTGGGTTTAGGGTCCAAGGTATGAGAGAGAGAGAGAGAGAGAGAGAGAGAGAGAGAGAGAGAGAGAGAGAGAGAGAGAGAGAGAGAGAGAGAGAGAGAGAGAGAGAGAGAGAGAGAGAGAGAGAGAGAGAGAGAGAGAGAGAGAGAGAGAGAGCGTGTGGGCTAGGACAGTTGATCAGAGAGGGTGCATGTGGATTGGGATCATTTTATCGCCAAAGAAGGGGTCGCCGATGGCCCAATATTTGATGTAGAAAAATATGACTAGCATGTCTCCCCCACCCTTCCTCCCCCTCACATCTCTCTCTTTGTATGGCACGTCTCCCAATCTCCCTTTCTCCATCTTTCTCTCTCTCTCTCTCTGACATGCATTTAATGCCCCACTATCTCAAAGTGGTTATATAAGGCCACACCCCCCCAATGATACAATGCCTCCCCCTCCCCTAAGTTGTGGAATATTTTCTTAATCTTACAGGCATGTACACATCTCCCTCCCTCCCTCCTCTCTCTCCTCCTCCTCACTCTATCCATCACCCCCGATCTCTCTCCTTGACTCCCTCTTGATGCTCTCCAACCCCCCCTCTCTCTCTTTGTGACACCCACATACACACACACACACACACACACACACACACACTCTCTCTCTCTCTCTCTCTCTCTCTCTCTCTCTCTCTCTCTCTCTCTTTTGCTCTCTCCCTCCCACACAAATCTTTATATCCTCTCTCTCTCTCTCACACACACACACACACACACACTCTCTCTCTCTCTCATATTTGGCATGTGTATCCATACATACACACACACACACACACACACACACTCTCTATCTCTCTCTCATGCCAAATACTTTATATATCTAGCGTGCACACACACACACACACACACACACACACACACACACACACACACACACACACACACACACACACACACACACACACACACACACACACACACACACACACACACACACACACACACACACACACACACATGCACATACACTCTATCTCCCTCTCTCTCTCTCTCTCTCTCATGCACACACATTATATATCCTCCTCTCTCTCTCTCTCTCTCATATATGGCATACACCCCCAAACTAAGTCTTTCAATGACACCCATATTTGACATGAGTATTCATATATGTGTAGATAGCTTTGGAAATGGATCCAACATCTAGTGCTACACCAAATACCGAGGTCTGCATATATGTATCATCCCTCTCTGCCAAACCTATTATGGACTACACAAGTAGTTGGTTCCTAATGTTGAAGAAGGAAGACACTTGCAATGGCAATGGCTATTGTGTTCTTGCTATCACCCATGCAAATGGTCAAATACAAAGCACGTCGGTCCATTGTAACAATGACAATGAAGCTGTCCAGGTATATGTTCTGGATACCTTGGTCTCGCAAGACTATCTTGTTGATAAGGAAATGGGCCTAAATTACAGCCTTCCCCCACCATAGACCTCACCAGAGCCCTTATAGCATTGAGAAAACAACAATTACCATGGAAGCCTCACCACCCCCTTTGGACATTGAGAAAAGCAAAACCATCCCTATCACGCTTGATGTGGAAGAGGAGGGGATGTGACAATCCCCTCATGCTGTAAGTGTGGTTGAGTACATAATGTCTTTGAGAGGACGACGCCGAGTATTATGTCATTTGCTTCAGAATATGAGTTCTATAGAGAGAGTGGAGGAGATCCCAATTTTCTATAATGGCAATGTGGCGTATAAGCTTCCACCAGTAATAGTAGACAATATGCGTCCAATGAAGGGTATGGAGCAAAAGTACGATGGCCATTGCTAGACAAAGCCTGCATCAACATCGATGGCATTTCTTGGTACTGTTTACCGAAGAAAATGTATCTGAGAGCTAGATTGTCCCAATAGAGATTGTACTGGCAGGTCAATTTTTGGCTCCCCAAACAAGGTGGCATGGATAGGTGCAAGATTCTTCATTCGCTCCACTATCATTAAAGTGATTGTAGAGTCGCATGACAT
Organism: Lygodium microphyllum; assembly: GCF_053477565.2. Lineage (NCBI taxonomy): Eukaryota > Viridiplantae > Streptophyta > Polypodiopsida > Schizaeales > Lygodiaceae > Lygodium > Lygodium microphyllum. The sequence continues at coordinate 32,934,799 of NC_141137.1, forward strand.
GGTTCTAGTACCCTATTGCAAGTAAATCTCACTAATCAAGTCCAAATACATGCCTTGCAGGTAAACTCAGTAGCAGCATACCGACTATTGGAATGTCAGCTAATGGTCTTGCAAGCCTTGGATACTTCTATTGTAAGAACCCCCATCCTGCTCTCCAAGTGCGAGTGTGTAGTGTATTATGTGATGTTAGCAAGGCCAATGTCAAGACTACAAGGCAGACATAACCATGAGGTGCAAAGAGGCACATGTAGAGCTAATGTCAAAGAGGTGCGAAAGACCGTAGATGAAATGGTAAGAGACTTTAAAGCAGTTGGACCTCGACACTTGCAAATGGCTAGAAGGCTAGTGATGGGTGCCTTGGTTTGTGAGCAAGGTGTCCCCATGTCCGCCGACACTGAACTCTCGATGATGCTCGAGGAACTCCAACCACTCATTCAGAGGAACATGTAATATATTATTCCATTTACAACACATTCCAAAATATAATTAAAAAGTCATGCATATGAAGATCAATATTTTGTGCATGTAGGTTCAAACACATGGTCCATGCAACATGCGCTGAGAGTGATCATGGAATGGAATCTCGTCTTCTAAAGTTAAAGCAATGTTGTGCATATAGATTTTTCCATGGTAGCCTATTTCTTGGGCAAGCCGTTGACAATGATAGTAGGTGCTTTATATTCAAAATGTCAACGACTGGGCTAGCCTCAAGGGTTGAGTTAGTGAATTGCATGTGAAGGAATGGCATTGGGGACCTATGCAATAGTTGGGTGTGCTTTGACCATGTGCATCGTATTAATGATTTGGACCGCCATGGCAGCACATGTGTATGACCCAAGGTAGTTTCTCTTACGCGATTCTATCGTCACAACACAAACTTAAGTAACATAGTTCTCCTTACTCTCCCATTCTTTTCTTGTGTTTCTGTAGTGTATAAGAGTTGATGACTTTGGAAATATGTGAGATGAAGGAAGAGGATATAGATGCACAAGCTCTTTTTTGGACGAAGATGAATGAGATGATGGAGAAGTGTGGACATCCAAGCACTAATTTTTGAGGATTCATGGCAGATGAGGTAGCTACCAATTGGAGGGCCATCTGCACAGTGTTCAATGGTGGTTCCGGACAACATAATGCAAGGGAGATATTTTGATTATTTCATTGGGAACAAAGTCTCCAAATACACACATCACAGTACGTGCACAAGAGTTTCAAGATGAGCATAAATGCTTGTGCCACATGTGGAGGTGTGTAGTCATGGAAGATGATGCAACAATGCAATATTGATTCATTCAAGCTTTGTGGGCCTCAAGAAAAGTTGCGGATTGCAAGATACCAGAAATGGATTGTTGGCTTAGTTGATGGCATATCAGATATCCACGTTGAGGCAGCACTTTGTTGGAGTAAGACTAGTTCATAATAGTAGGATGTAACATGTGGTGCATTGGTTTTCTCACGTTCCATACCTTTTCGTGCTATATTTTTGTCCAGGTGGTGGAGGACATTGCTCATATGCCAACCACAAACTTGGCAGAGCCAATGCATGCAAGTTGGTTATAGCAGGGGAGGGATTCAAGGGATCTATTAGCTTGTACAATGCATGTGTCAATGATTTGGCCAATGCTCTACTATAGAGCACAAAACAACATACATTCATTGGTGGAAAGTTCCATGGTGCAGGACCCATTGTTGTGCAGAGAAGCTTTTGAGTCAATTACAACAAGGAATTATCCCCACACCTCAAGCAACGGTAAGGATGGTTGAGGAGGTGGCAAGAGGAACTGGATTGCATAAATGTCCCTATTTTCAAGGGAACAATGTGACTGTAGTAAGAAAACGCAAGGTTGATGGGAAAGTGGGGTCCAAGGAAGCCAACACCTCTCATAGGCTTGAGTATGTGACCGAAAACATACATATAAGAAAGGGCATAAGAAAACTAAACTTTGAGGACCCTTTTCCTTTTGACCAATCAAGGGCAGTATCACCAAATTGTTCGGAGGAAATGGTGGTGGAGGCAGTCCTTCATGACACCGTTTGGGCTATAAGAATTATTCCAACTCGCAGCTATGTACAATGTCAAGTATGGTTGGGATTTAGAGAGGGAAAATGCAAAAAATCTATAAAAAATACATCACATAGGGTGTCTGCACCTTCGTTTTGGGGAATCATGGAGTGGTCTAGCTCAAGAGGAGAAGCTAGCAATCAACATGGAATGCGGCATCAGCTCATATGGTTTTGTAATGATAGTGGGGACCATCATGGAACATTTGTTCTTCCATTCATCATGCACCGCCCAAGGTTCCATAAGTATGGCCGATGGCGCGAGACATCAATTTGACCATAGAAGAAATCCACATGTTTGGAGAGTGGTGGGTTTGTTTTACAAAAGGTGGCACAAGAGGTAGATGTTAACAAGAGCTCGTGTAGATATCGAAGAGGTGTTTCACAGGCTGCAGGGAAAATGATAGACTCAGCGTTGGCTCTAGATGCAACTATGAAGGGCCACACAATGGTGAAGCCCTTGAAGCATGAGGTTTTCAAACTAGAGACAACTAACTCAAGTGTCATGCATGAGTGTTATGATGTGCACATTGCAAAGAATCCAACATGTAATTGCCGGAATTTCATGGACCGTGCCGCAGAAGGAAAAGTGTATTTGGCATGCAAGCACCTATACTATGTGTACCTTCGAGTGTTTGGGATGGATGCAAATGCCAACATTTTATACACCAACCCACACTCATCGAAAAAAACTTGTACATTGTATTTGGAAGCAAAAGAACTTTTCCAACACCAATGCAATATCAACATCATCTCTTAGCACAACTGCATTTTATTTTGCTGAGAAAGTCACCGTTATACAATCTAGTTGGATGGCAAGCCTTTGGTGACCTTGTCTTTCTTAATTTGACAAGCAAAAGCACTTTTTTCAAAGTTAACACAATATAAATGTACATTTGGACAGCTTGTATGAATTGTCTTGTATCATATTTGTTGGGGAGAGGGGAGGAAGGGAGAGAGGGGGGAGGGGAGGGAGCTATCAATCCATTGAAATTAAAGTTCTAAAAACACCAAGTGGATATCCAAGCATTCACATTATGAGAGAGAGAGAGAGAGAGAGAGAGAGAGAGAGAGAGAGAGAGAGAGAGAGAGAGAGAGAGAGAGAGAGAGAGAGAGAGAGAGAGAGAGAGAGAGAGAGTGTGTGTGTGTGTGTGTGTGTGTGAAGGTAGTGGTGGAAATCGTGGAGGTGGTGGGGATAATGGTAGTGGAGGTGGAGGTGGTGACAGTGGTGCTAGTGGCAGAGATGGTGGAGGCAGCCGTGGTGGTGGTGGCAGCAGTGGCAACAACGACGGTGGCGATGGTGGTGGAGGAAGCTATTGTGGTGGTGGTGGTGGAGGTCAAAAAAATCAAGGGGTGGAATAAGTGGACTATGTGGAACAAGAAATGGAGGTTGTTGAGAAAAGCTCGCTCAAAAAGCTTGCTTCTCGCACGCACTCCTTAAAGCCAACTACACTATCTCACACATACATATAGAGTCAGTAGTAAAACTTAATCACCCTAGCAATAATAAATGTTATGTACACATAGTTTGGATGTTTGAGGTAGTATGTCTCAATTTCTTGCATGACTCCTTTCTCTCACTAAAACACACACATGCAATTACTCTTTTTGAATGATCCTAGTTGTACCAACGTTGCATACTCACATGCATGGTCACATCCTCATATACTTACCAAGATGAAACCCATTTATGCTGTAGAGATGACACACACACATGCATGCATGCCTGCACGCACACACGCACACACGCACACACGCACACACGCACACACGCACACGCACACGCACACGCACACGCACACGCACACGCACACACACACACACACACACACACACACACACACACACACACACACACACACACACACACACACACACACACACACACACACACACACACACACACACACACACACACACACACACACACACACACACACACACACACACACACACACACACACACACACACACACACACACACACACACATGAGTACACACACCCATCTTCACTAGTTTTTCATCCTTCTCCTCCTATACACACTTACATACATGATTCACAAACATACAAATACAGTCATATACACATACATCTTATGATTGAAGCACACATTTGAAGGGACCTTTGCAATTTGAATGGTATATATTATCATCCCTAGCTGTATACATACATTGGGTATGTAACAATCTATATAGCTTGCACATGTTCGCGCGCGCACACTCACGTGCGCGCATGCGCGCGCGCACACACACACACATGCATGCACATTCTAGGTTTAATTTATTTTGGTGTAAGTTAGCATTCATATTAAAATAATGATAATGTAGTCATTCACCTCCATTAATTTCATAATGAAGTGGAGACTTCAAATGACCGAGCCTCACATTAAGATGAAGACTTGGATAGAGCTTCACACAAACAAGAAGGCAACTTGACATGGTGTTTTGGCCCAAAAAATTTCAAGTTTTTAATGCTGGCTATGATAGAAATATTTTCTTAATTATCATAGTATTTAAGAATCACCATGGCCATTCACTTTGGTTGTTGATAAATTCGTTTGGTAAATAGCACATAGTTTTTCCTACAAGTGAATGTGAGTGATAGTATGGCACAATGTTGTGGTGAGATGAATCACATTTATTTCAATTCATTTCATCAAGCTAGTATATTTTGCTCCTAAGTGATTCATAGTTTTAATGATGAGACGAATCATGTTTATTTTGGCACATTTTGTCAAGCTAGGAACCTTTTGTTAAGCTAGGAACATTTTTCTCCTAAAAATACATGGGCTTCGTAGTTTTAATGGTGGTGGTGCTAGCTACACAAAATAATTTTCATTATGACTATGCTTTGTAGTAATGGGATAGAGGCATGATTATGTGTTGGTGCACTAGCAAACTATATTTCTAGCCTACTATGCTTACATAATGTGAATATTCAAGGGATGCACCTAGTTGCCTTTCTCTTTAGTTGCTTGTATACGATACTTCCATGTAACATTAATGCACGTATTGCAACTTATATATTATTGTTGAATAGTTTGATTAATATTGAAAGTGAACTTGCACTTGTGTGTTATATGTAGGTGAAACATACCCACCAAGCTAAGGGGAGGACATTTGGTAGTCGCTTGAATGTGTATCTTGAGCGGCACTATTCGAACCCCTTAGGATTAATGGACTTAGTTGGTCATTAAGGATCTTCCAAGTCTACCTCACAATAGAATGTACAGTCTTGACCCACTAGGATTGACCTGAGGGACCTATGACCTAATAGTCTGTACTAACAATTCAGTAATTGACCACAAATGATCACTTGCAGTAATCAATCGAGGCTGAAAGTAGACTATCACCACACTTGGATCAATGACAGTGAGAGACGAAGGGGAGTTGTTCTTGACCCCTCTACTGATAAGGCATAATCTCAGCTTTGGTCCCCTAAAATAGTGCTAGTTGAATTTTACCACATTGACCCTAGGAAATCATATTTTGGCCTTGCTCATAATTCCTTCTTCTAGAAAGCACCTGACTAGTCAAATCCACTCATCCATTACACATCCTCAATTTTATGACAATCCATCCACTTTCTATGCACACACCCAATTTGCTTTAGTTATCTAAATAAAGTCTACCATAGTGTGAGACATATACAATCACCTTTCTTAATTAGTCATGTACACAGAGTTAATTTGAACACCATTAGTTCACATATGCAAAAACAATGGAATTAGTATGAAGTCAAAATGCAACTAGCCTCAAGTCCGTGACTACTGGGACTCTTCAGCCTATCTTGAAATAAGGCCTTCTTCCTCTTGATATTGTACCATTGGATACTCGGACCCTAAACTAGGTTGACCTCACCCTTTTGACCCCTCTTTTCTAATTGAAGTTTCTTCAGTGTCCATCAACATGCATTGTGCCCATTGAGGATTTCATCCCTATCATAAAACCGGTTACAAGAATGACCTAAATGAGTAGAGCCCCAAAGGTTCTCGTACCGCAAGAGGAACCTTCCTCATACATTTGACCTCTCATCTAGTAGCGATCTATACCCTAGACAATAATTAATTGGTTAGGCGGAAGCTATGATGACAACACTCACTGGAGAGAGTACATGTTTGTATCAATACCGCATTCCATCATGATACATTTTCAATCACAACCACAATTAGTAATATCCAATCACATGCATTTGAAATAGGAGTAATTCATCTTTTTAAACAATTGACTATATTCAATTATAGGTGTTTTCTACTAGAAAATATCAAAGGTAACTTTTCAATGGAATATTTCAGTAACTTCTATTATAAATAACCTTGAAATCAACTCATGCTATATGCATATATCTAAATATGAAGGTTTTAAATAAATTTCAAAGTATTGGGAAGTTGGGAAAGAAAACTAAATTAGTTACTTACCATATCTAGCTAAATTATGAAAAAAGTAAATGAAACATGCATAATTCATAAATAATTTACATATCGATATTTTAAAAATACTAATATTACTAGGTTATTTTTAAAAACTTAATTAGAAAATTAATGTAAAAATCTAACAAATCCAAAGAAAATTTTTAATTTTTGGATAAATGTATATAATTAAAATAGAAATTCTTTATTTTCTTAAGATTTCTTTGCTAATTTAGCTAATAGGTTGAGAGAGATTTAGTTTGAACTTTTATTCTTATTTACTTATGCTTTATTTTATTTATCTAAGGTTTTTTAAATTCTTAATTTTTAAATAATATTTTTGTGCTAATTATGTAAGCTAAAATTAAATTTTCAACTCTAAAGTGTTAGTTTTTTATAAATGTTAATATTTTTATTTTTAATAGTTTAGTAATTTAGTGAATTAGACCTAACTATACTAGGTCATTGACACGTGCAATACACATCGATATGGATTGTTCTTATTGGGTATGGTTGTATGGATGCAAGTGTTCATATCCCCCACTTACTCTATTATGGTGTATTTTTGTTAAAACCTTAGATTATAACTTGCTCATTGAAAATACTTTGTAATACTAGTTGCTTCATTTTTAACATGCTATTCCAACTTGAAGGCAGCACCCTTTTGGAAGTATATTATGTATTTGTTCAAATACTTTATATCATGTATGTTTAATATAATATAAATATACATGTGAAAGCACTTTGGGAATACATGGTTATTGACCTAGCAATTGCCTTTCAACAATTATTTTTCAGCATTATATGAAAAGCTTTGTCTTAACCCACTAAAATGGGAGGGTGATACAATAGCCTTGCCTATAATGATTTAGTCTACCAATCAATCTTCCATATTTTATAGTTGATAACTCGATACTTTGATCTCATTTATTTGGGATATGGGGACCCTATGCCACCTTCCTTGATCTTCATTCAAGGATTATTATGCTGCATCAACTCTTATGAGTTTTAATGGACCATAATTGATATTGACATGCTGGTTGTCCAACAAAAGCCCAAGTCAGAAAAACTACTACAATTATAGTTGGATACATTACTGTGGGTGAATCTTTATCACATTGCCATATACAATCCTAGCAATGCCATCACCAACAAGCGCTTGTAGATAATATGGATACAATGATTAGGGAGGATGAATGAAATATCAATATTTGGGTGGAAACATGCCTTCGTATAATTAAAAATCTATTCTCTCATGTGAACATTGCATTCCAAGAAGAAAATCGTAAGCCAAAAACAATGGTTGAGGTAGCAAAACCATCACCAAAATAAAAAATAAGGACCTTTTTCCCCAATAGGATACTCAAATGTAGATGTTGAGTTCCTCAATACTACATGGGAAACCTTGAAATGGATTAAGGGGCAAGAACAAAGTCCCTATGTGGATGCCTTTAACTTGCCTTGCCATGCTTGTTGGAAATATATCTACAAGCATGCTCACACCCACCATGGTTGTATGGGGCATTCATTCTCACAGCCCCAATTAAGATGTGGCTACTCTTGCTTGGGGAAGAAGATATCTCCAAAGTGGAAAAGAAATACTCTACTATTACTTGGGAAGGAGTACCATCCTTATCACACACCACCATACTTAATAGGCCATTAACCATGTCTCTATTTGAGCATAATCATTGTAACTCCCCCTATGGCACATCTATGTCCACAAAGTCTACCAAGCCAAATGATAATAAGCACAATGCCAAATTCATTTATGGCATATTCAATTATATGCGCCCCTTTATGAAATGTTGTTATGACATTGCTAGTCATAGATTAGGTTGTAGAGATAACTCTATTCTTTGGTTTGAGCATGCTATGTCATTCATCATGCATAACATTGATACTATCTTTGAAGAAAAAACACTAGGAAGATGAATGATTCTTTTCTTTAAATGGATTGCTACCAAGACACATAATGCAATCATGGCCTCTATTGTCTTTGCATACTTCAGAAAAATGCTTTTGAGTGTAGTAAAAAACGTAATGATTAACCACAATACTCCAAGTATTCATGAAAACAAGTGGGGAGATGGAGGGTGCCTCATCAAAAGATGCTTAAGTAGCAACATAGGATCTAATATTGACAATATTGCCCACTCCTAATGTAGCTCACATGTGATGACACTAGGAGTCATTATCCACAAGGCCAGTATTAAACCAAGAATTTTGAGACTAGGACTGTTTCTATTTAGGACATGTATCAAACACATACAATGGTTCTAGAAGCCTTAAGTAGAAAGGTTTTCTTCTTGAAGATTGCAACTCCAGTGCTAGAATTCTTCTTTTTGATTAATAGCTACAAATGGCATATATCCAACTACATGGAAGGCAGATTATTTTATCACCTAAATCTTTCCATAGGATGATTCACATCACTTTTTGTAATGGACTTTTAGATAAGGTCAGGCCAATGATTTTCTTCCAAGAATGCTTCCTTTTTATAGGACACCCTCTCTCTCTCTTGTTGCTCTTGAAATCATCAAGATAGGGTGGAGGTTGTTGCCATCTATAAAAGGCCTCCCTCTATAAGCCTTCAGGTACTTTTACTAGCACTACAACTTTTTGTAACGGCCACCAATATAATCAAACATGCTATTTTCCAGGCTCTCAACATGTTGGAACAATGAATGTTAACATGGTGGTTGATACTCATTTACATGCATTGATTGAAAAGGGCCTTAATCATATACCCTCTAGAAAATATGTGCTTAATGAAGTAGTCTCCTCTATGATGGATGGATTTAATTGTTTGATTGAGTACTTGGGGCTAGATAGGCATTATCATGCTAATCCATTCAAATCATACATTTCAAGTATTTTTGAATCAGTTTGGAAACACGTGAACTCGCTAACATGTATGAACTAGATGATGGGGCCATGCTACAATTAATTGAACATTTCATCATATTGGGGATTGATTAATCCCCAAAAAACCCATCATTCTTTTGTAAGGATTTTATCTCCTCACTTGCAAAAAATAGGTTTGATGGGAATTACTTTGAGGAATGCTATCATTCCCCTTCAACAATTATTTCAATGATGCATGAGAAACTTAACTCGATTAAGGTCTCTCCTACAATAGACCATGTATAACTCCCTATTCTCATGGTACATTTAAAGAACATAAGAATGACTTTCGATGGCTAACAAATGCCTCAAAATGTGCATATTTGCAATGCACTTCCTTACTTATGGACATCCTTAAGAACTACAAGGAGGCCTTCAAAGAAGTATGTGCAAACTTTAATAAAAATAATTCTCTCATTTTAGGATATTAGATCCAATCCTTTTGAGTTGTTGAGTTGGGGCAAGAAGTCTTCATTACCTTACTGAACCATATCTTTAGTATCTTCTTAGCAGATATAAAGAAATTTTATGAGAACTTACCACACAAAGGAGAGCATGGCCTCATTATTGCACTCAACAAGATCATCCAAATAACTTTGCATCATAAAAAAGCCATAGCTATCACATCACATAATGGGAAAATCAAATGGTCCTATAAGGATGATCCATGTTACATATTCTCAAAGGAATGTTGCAAGAAAATAATTTCGTGGGTGATTTGCAATATCTATATCTCTCTTGCCAACATGACTAAGAGGCAAAGAAAAGGTATACCCATGGGTTTTTCTTATTCACCTTTGTGGTAGCATATTATGAATATTGCTTCTATTGCCACTTATTGTGGAAACAAAAGGTATGACATCCTAAAGCATTTTTCACATGTCTTCAAATTCTACGATATTGATCTACTTTTGGTTAACATACCAAATCCTACAATCTTCTTGAAGAATGACCCCAACTCCTTTTTTAGTATTTACAAAGGTATACACCTTGAATTCAACTTCAATTATAATAGATGCCTATTCTTTAACACGGTGCATTTTGTTTCTTGCTTTATACATTTTCTCAATATGGAACCTCATTGTGAGGATGCAATTATCAAATCCTTTGACAAAAAGGTTTTCCTACCATTCACTTGCAATCAATATATCCACTATGCAAGTAACCATCCTATTGGTTGGTCCCATAAGGTGATCATATCGCATATACATCTCGTGCTCTACTCCAATACCACTCTTCTTCATGTCTTTTGTGTTCTATCATGTATGCTGATTGGTTTTCCTTGATGCCCTCTTTCTCTTGTGCTTGTTTGGATTTTTTGATCTCCCACTACCTACTTTCTTTTGTGGCCTTCAATTCTTATTCTTCACAATGCCTACTTTCTTTCATGGCTCTTTGGTTTTCTTCCTCTTCTACTTCCTTTGTTAGCCTCCTCTTCTTGCTTCATTCTTTTTTCTATGGTCTTCTTTGCCTCACTATCTTGTGTTCGACTACTACCCACCTTAGTGACAAGGGGCACTTAATGCCGTTTAGTGTCCTTCTCCTGGCATGAACTTGATGGACAAGCTATATATTTGATGCTATCTAGTGTCCTTCTCTTGGCATGAACTTGATGAACAAGCTATATGTTTAATAGAGGTGATTTTCTTTTTAAGAAACATTTGATGGTTTATTGTTAATGTAATGAGGGACTTGATGATGCTTAGTGTCCTTCTCTTGGCATGAATATGATGGAGAAGCTATATATTTAATAAAGGTGATTTGCTTTTCAAGGAACATTTGGTGGTTTAGTGTTAATGTAATGGCCTCATAATTGCTAAGTTTTGGGTTCCAATACTATGAAAGAGTATACATCTTTTTCATTTTTCCATGACATAACCTTTAATACTAATATTTCATAAAATTATATGTTTAATTCAATGACATACATACATGTTTGTACATATACAAGACTTAATACATTTACTTTTAATAGAAAATTTATGTGTACGGTAAGAGTTTTTCCATGCTATAAACTCTTTTTAAAAAAAAGTTTGGCTTATTGAATGCTAACAATAATATTATGTGAAATTATGTCCTATGTCGATATCATATTTACATGTCTATACATATCAAAAACCTAATTTATATATTTTGAAGAGAAAATATATAGAATGGTAAGCAATATGCACTAGAATGTATGTTGGAAAGTAAAACAAAAAATGGCCCATAATACCTAATCATTATGATTCAATGTGAGGATAGCAACCTAGTCACTATGATTTGATATTTTTTAAAAGTCATACATTATTGTGTGTGTGTGTGTGTGTTTTTTATAAAAAAAATAAAAATAAAAAAAGCCCACTATTTTGAAGGCAATGGGAAATTAGAGGATATTTGTAGGTATTATCATTGGATGACTTGATTGTTGTCCCTGTCGCACCTATAAAGCTGCTAGAAAAACCAAACCCTAAGCACTTTAAAAATAACTAATTTAGCACATAGATTTAAGAATGAAATTGAGAGAAAGGGTATCATCAAAGTCAGTCAAGAGTTAGCCTAGACTTAGTTAGCATATTATTTGTTTTTGTCAAATGATTGTGTTGATAAGCTACCTTAAGATGAAGCACATTTACTTTATTTGCAATTTCAAAAAAAACTAGTTTTTGCTAAAGTATATATAAAAGACCTCACAAACCTATATATTATTTAGAGACATTTCGACGCCCTTACAAAGGAGCAAATATGATTAATAAACCCTAATCTAGAAGTATGTCATCATCCAAAGATACAAAAACCTTAATGATAGAGTAACCTCATATAGACAAAACAACATCGTTATTATTAGATAAATCAAAGTTTTGCAAGTCAAGTACTAAAGTATATTTAAACCTACAATGTAGAACATGAAAGTATGACTTTTAGGAAAGTGCAAGTTCCCTTCCTTCAAAACTATCTTCAATAATTTCCACTACATAATAGATCAAACTCTAACAAGGATCATACATGAAATTAGAGTGATTCAATGCTTAGCTTCTCAAAGTGCTAGAGTAGTATTTGTCAAAGCACAACCTTTCTTAGGTCAATAAAAGATCTTTTTTCTCAAAACAATAATATATCTACATAAAATTTATATCTATCTAGCCCTTATAAAGAAGCCATTAGAGTAATTTTTATTAATTTAGGAGGACTAATAAAATATACATATGGTCCACAAGCCAATATATTTTCTCATCAACATGCCACCTAAATGAAACTATGAATTGATTGTTTTTTCTCAAGCTTTAAATAACCCTAAGGGTTTCTAATTTATAAGGGCATGTGCCAACCACTTTGAGGAACACAATATGCTAATTTAACTTGAAAACTGCATTCTATGAGAGGGATGCAAGCTTAATATCCTTGGATGGTCTTAAGGTCATATCACTTTTGGGTTTATGAGGTCACAATATAGTCCCTATACCATACCTTCAAATCATTAGACATGAAGTCAAGCATAGGTGAGAATGTACTTAGTTTGCATGACTTTAACCAATGTAAGATATTACTGTGAACCTCTTTTTAAGGATCTAAAAAGGAGTAAAGTCTTTTGGACACTAGATATGATTCATTGTGAGGTATCCATGATTGATAAAGCACTCATTAGGCTATGGTGTATTATCAACTTTGTGAAGCAACATAACTTCAACATGATGAAGCATGGGAATTAGGTTAGAATAATGAAGACGAAGATCACTGTATTATAGGATTTTAGGGATATAACAATTTATGCAATCATGACATGTCCATGAGTTATTTATCTATTTCCTATCCTAATCAAAGGCAAAATGCTGGAAAATGACTCTAAAAACATATCTATCCTAATGTAGTTCTAGCAATAGCGAATTCATCAATCAAGTGTATGCATCGATATAGAGTTGATTTGCAAGATTATTAATAGAAGTTATTGAGATTCCATTGCAAAGTTATATTTGATATTGTTTAGTAAAAAATGCTTATATTAGTTGTTTAAAAAGTTGAATTGCTCCTATTCAAATGTGTGTGCTTGGATATAACTAATTATCATTGTGATTGAAAATGTATCATGATGGAATGTGGTATTGATACCAACATGCACTCTCCCTCCTCGAGTGTCATGGTCACCACTTTTAGGTGACCAGTTAATTGTCTTCTAGAGTATAGACCACCACATAGACAATAGGTTAAATGTACAAGGAAGATTCCCCTTATAGTAGTACAAGAACCGTTGGGGCTCTAGTCATTTAGATGTATCTCATGCTTAGTCTTATGATAGGGATGAAATCCTCGATGAGATGGTGCATGGTGATGGGCACAAGAGAGAATTCGAATAGAAGAGAGGGGTCAAAAGGGTGAGATCGACCTGGTTTAGGGTTAGGGTATCCAATGTCGAAATACCAAGAGAAAGAAGGACTTATTTCATGATAGTTTGAAGAGTTTCGATAGTCTCAGATGGTTGCCTTCTTCCTTCTTACTAATTCCATTTTTTGTGTGTATGTGAAGGCATTCACATGAACTATGTATAACATGACTAATTAAGGAAGGTGGTTGCATATGTCTCATAATGTGGTAGGCTTTAATTAGATAACTAAAGCAAATCAGATGCATATAAAAAGAAAATGGACGGTCATCTGATGCTATCTAGTAGATCAGTGGATCAATTAGTCAGGTGCTTTCTAAAAGAAGAAATTGGGAGCAGGGCCTTATTGTTAGAGGGGTCAAGAATAGCTCCCCATTGTCTCTCACTCGGGTAAGTTACTCATGAATATATGTGTGCATCACATGGGTTCAAAATAATGGATTTTTAAAATACCATTTTTATACATTTTTTATATATAGAAGGGTGTAATATAAAGGGGCTGTTTACATATTGAATAGAAAAGTGTTATGTTTTATTTAAGAAAAATTCACAAATAAGGATATTTATAAATAGGCATTGAATGCATGTGATGTAGAGGATATAAATATAGTAACTTCCCTGAGGTCTCTCACAAGTGAATCAATTAGTTAGGTGTGTGTATGAAAAGAAGATGGATGGTCATCTCACAATGATGCCATCTAGTAGATTAGTGGATCAATTAGTTTTGCTTTTTGAAAGAAGGAATTAGGAGTAGGACATTATTATTAGAGGAGTGAAGAACACTCCCCTTTGTCTCTCACTCTCTTTGAACCCAATGTGGTTATAGTCTACTCTTAGCCTCATTTAATTGCGAAGTGATCATTTGTGGGTGACTACTAGACTACTAGTAGAGATTGCCTAGGTTATAGGTCCCTTGGGTTTATCTTAGTGTGTTAAGGCCGTGCGTTCTCCTGCAAGGTAGACTCCAAAGCTGCTTGATCGGCTAAGTTTGTTAATCCTAAGAAGTTTGAACATTGCTACTCAAGATATGCATATTTGCAACTGCCAAACATCCTCCCCCTAGCTCTGCTAGAGGCAGGTAGGTTACATGTAGTATTAAAGCACAAAGAGAAAAAAAACAAGAAGAGATGAGTTTACCAATATTGAATTTTGTAAGGTAGTGTCAAATCCCACTATGTAGTATCAAAAGATACTATGGTTTAGGATATGATAATTCTTGTTGCTTGGTATTTGATGTTACCCCTTTAGCTTGAAACCCCTCCTTGATGGTAAATCAATTAAATATTTGCTGGAAGACTGAGTGTTGTAACAGATCTTGAATGGTAGGAACTCTACTTGACTGAAAAGAGTAAGAAATTGAAGAGCTTGATACTTGTAGTAGCAATGATGTTGTCTCGTTGAGCTTTGATTTCTCCAAATCTTCCAAAGCTTGATGATTGGTTCATGAAATATTTGCTAAACACTGAGCGATTACTCAGTTCAGAGTGGTAGGAGTTTGAGTGTGCCAAGAAGAGTGAGAAAATGAAGAAAATTGAAGCTTTAAGTAATCTTGGCTATGGAGTTTGATTTAGGGTTTCTGAGGCAGCCTGGTATTTCACTCTGTGTGGACGGCATACTTGATCATTTTTCAAACTTTTTTTTCTAGAAGGAAAGCTTATGATATGGGCTTCCATGGCTTTGGACCAGATCGCATTGTGCACATGAGGAAAACAATGTATTAATCAGACAATGCCTTATTTTCAACAACCACTACAAGATATAGGCCTTATATTGACGTTAAAAGCGATGAAAATGGTCGTAAAGAAATTTGCCCCCGTCGTCATAAAAAGCATCGTTATTGGCGATGCCATAGAACAGTCGGTATTAGCGTCATTATCAGTGTCGCTGTTTGCGTTGGTATTAGTGTCGCATAACGACACTTTGCGATGCATTTTGCGACGCTAATAGCGACGCGTGCAATAAATTTACGATGGTAATAGCAACAATAACAATGAAATTGTTTTTTGGTGGCAGGGCAGCTAGCACTATGTGCTTTATTTGGGCCATACAAAATAGTTTTAGTAATGTGTACAATACTCGTGTAAATAAAGGCAAAGTGTACTTAAATCATAACATTGATATATGAAATAAATACATGATCGCATAATAAAAGCGATCGGTACAATCATGGCAAGATACTACCACTACATAGAAAATGTCTACACAGATCATGTGACAAAAAAAGAAGGGTATGTGAGCTCCAGGGATCCAAGGGTAAGCTATAGATCCTCACCATCCGAAACCTCATCTCGCCGCAAAGGAGCATCGAACGGACTCTGCAAAAAAAGAAACAACTACATATCAGTCCACCATACAATAATGCATTCTAATTAAACATAGTAACTATGAACAAGAAAGATGAGTGACTTATAGGGCTGTCGCGTCCATACAATCAGTCGATCAATGCAGTGAGACCGTATCTCTCTGCATATTGAGTCTCAAGGCCGGTGGGATCGCGATTTGTAATGGAGTGCTGCAAAGAAAACAAAATATAACTGTTAGAAACATGATTGTCAGTATAAAGGATATTGCAAAAAAATAAGTAAGCAAAATAAAATAAAAACTTACAAAGTCCTCCAGATATGTCATGTGGTCGCCACTCCCAAGATGATGGACCACTCCGGCCTCTAGTCATGCCCTCGTCACCTCGTGCTGTTGTCTCCAACGTCCTGGAGAATCTGTAGCCTCCTCCTTGAGTCGGTGCCAGTTGTTTGCATCTAGCCACTCGGGCTTTGAAGCCCCACTCTTGAGTGCCTTGCGTGCGTCCCATCGTTTGTGTGACATATATGCACGCATGCACTCCATTATCCAGTACGTAGAAAACCTATCTGCTGCGGCTGGTACCGAAAACTCCTCATGCAAGGATGCTATTGTGTAATCCTTGCTCCCCTCTGGTATGTTCTTCCAATGATCTAAGACGTTGTGCCGAAAAACTTGTTCGCACAACTCTCTCATGCGAGCCATCACCCTCCTCCCCTCATCATTCATGATGATGCTCCAGACCTATCATCTACAAGGTAGGCATATCCCTCTGGGGGGTATGCCTAAGATGGGTCCTCTCCTACCTACGACCACGCTCCTGGGCATATCTAGGAGACCCTTGTATATTTGGTGTACCTGCTGGGATAGTATCTATCGGAGTAGCATCCATAGGGGTGTCACTTGCAGACGGTTGAGTAAAAGCAGGAGTGACTGGAGTAGATATCCCCATAGGTGTGACAAATCCTTGAGGTGACGCAACTCCAGCAGAGCGACGAGACAGAGACACTGTGTCCGTACCTCCACAACAACCACTTGAGCCACACTCTCTCGAACCGCCACGAGAGCGAGGAGTAGCACTGTATCCTAAGCCGACCGCGGGTTCAATACATCCGGATCTCTACAGTATCCCCCTGAACCACTCCCTCCGTCTGGCCCAAGTTTGGAGTGTCGACCTCGTCTGCTAGAAACTAAAGTATCAGAGCACGCCGAAGTAGATCTAATAGAGTGGCCTGACAGTGTCCGAGACAGCTCTTGGTCCTCCATATCTCTGAATCTCGCCATTTGATCTAGAGACATATGCGTGAAGATCTTGTGTAGCTCCTCCCTGCTCATTCCTCGACTCATCCTAATGATCTAAATATCCACAAAGGTCACCTGTACCACAGATAAAAAATGATGTTAGCATAATCAATATAAATCATACAAAGTATGGTAATATAAATCTTAAAAAAATGATCTTACTTAAAATGCATATCTATGTACCCTTATAAGCGATTCGTCAACGAATTGAGTAGGTGGATGCTCCAATCATGAAGTATCCTATGGTCCCATGTTAATCTCCTGACACAACTCCGCATACACTAGAAGGTCGATAGACATGTCACCACAAAAGGATGAGTCCACCTCGTTCTCACAGAATGCTTGGACTCTTGTATTTTCATCATTGTTACCCGATGCTGGCTCCTCTACATGCTCCAAGCTTTCGAAGGACTCCACCCCTTGCAATATCGACCCCTCTATTTGCATATTGTCCTCATCTATGCTTGGAACATTGCTTTGATCATATACTCTCGCACTTCAGGGAGCTGAAGGTATAACATACCACCATCGAGGTTGTCAGGGGTTTGGATAGAAAATTACATGTTCACAATCATGTACAAGAGAGATTTAACTATTGTGACATGTACCATGTCGTAATACAATTAAAAGACACATGAGTTCATGCACCTGTTCACAATGGGCCGGCAACACAAACGTGTCGCACAAATCCGTTTATTTTAAAAAAAAATCTATTTTGAGAAATCCAGATGAACCTCGTCGAACTATTGCTCCAGCTCCTTCAAGTACCACTTTGAACCACTGCACATCGAATAGGATCATGGGGAAGCTACGGTAATCCACTGTGACAATACTTTGTAAGTTTTCAAAATACTCCATCTCATCTATAACCGTGTTTGGATCCGTTGCTTGTCGTCGGCTCTCTTGCTTTGAACCTTGCCATGATACCACAATCTGTTGTGGAGCGCATTTTGTCAATACGCTCCACGTGGAAATACCGTCCGCGTGACCATGCTGCACTATATATTTTGTACTATACATTGAAACACTCAATTAGTTGTCGCATATAAAATATAGATACAACAAACCCTAAACACGTCATTACCTTTGGACTACATCCCCTCGAGAATTCCGTGCGTACTACGTCGAAATTCAGATCGCGTCTCTAGATCTTTCCTAACTTGCTAGTACCTAGTGAGCCACGTGTCCATAGAGGTATGGTACAACATACAAAAGCGATTCACTTTCTCCTCCATTGCAATGTCCATTCTTTTTTCTACCCCATTTTCAACCACCACATCTCCAGTCAGTCTATCATTGTCCTTCAACGACCATAGCCTACTGTTGTCTAAATCCACTGTTGGTAGCCACTGTGAAATATGCACTAGCACCTCAGACACCAACCAACCTTCAGCCATGCTACCTTTCGGCCGAGCTCATTGTCGCACAAAGCCTTTCAGGGTTTTCATGGAGCGCTCCAAGAAGAACATCCATCGCATATGGATAGGTCTAGCAATCTCCACTTCATCTATAAGATGCACAAGAAGGTGGATTTGTATCGTGAGCATACTGGTAGGTAGGTATTTCTTAAAGAGACAAACTATCTCCACTGCTCCCTGCCTTGCGGATTCAATAAAGGATGACTTAGTCTCCTTCTGTGAGATCCATTGCACTAAAGTCGACAACCTGTAAATTGCCCCGCGTATTTCTAGAGTAAGCCATCCTGTGATCGCGATCGATAGTACAAACTGCCACAAACGAGAAAGCATTATGAACAATGACTACACTCCAAATAGCAAAATACACAAGCCACTTACAATGTGTTCGTAGTACAAACCTGACATATCTTATGCCAATCATGGGATTTCAACCCGTTGGAGTGCGGATAGACTTGACTATTTGCTTCACAATACGCTCTTCTTTAGTGGACAAAACCCAAGGAGCGCAAGGTAGTTGCAAGCGACCATCAGCACTCAATTGCGGCCAAAGCGTCTCCATCTTGCCTACCTCCTTCAAATCCATTCGTGCCCCTACAGTGTCTCTCTTTCCTATGATGTGGTCCCATAGCAAACTGCCCACGTTCTTGAAAATATGCATGGGATCCAACAAGTGGTTGATCTGTAAGTGGGTCCAATATGGCAACTCATAGAAAACTAAGAACCGTCACATTCCATTTGAATGTGACTCTATGTGGGCCATTTTCAGCTCGTACTAGCTTTGGGCATTCATACGTGTTGGAGGTCATCTAAGAAAACCTTCCCTGAGTTCAAGAAAGCGGCGTGTCCTTGATATACCATCTTCTTCATGGTTCATGATCTTTGGAAGTCTAACTGTGGCCCACACAATGGACATGCATGATAACCTGAGGTAACCAGACCTGTCCCAACACCTTTATCCAGTGAATACAAACTTGAACGAGCTATGATAGATATTACCAACGAGAACGGAAGCCTACTTACCTGATCACTCTCCGAATCCCAGAAAGTCATGCATGGTCCACATGAAAATGGCTCGAATATTGATGGATCATCGACCATCGTGCTTACTCATATCTTGCATAGTGACCCCCTCCTCCCATAAAATCTTAAGCTCATCGACTAATGAACAAAGATACATGTCCATATTTTTGGCTTTGTAGCGGCAGGGAACGAGTAAGCTAAGGGTGAGGTGTCCTTTCTTCATAGAAAGCCATGGAGGGATATTGTAGTTGACAAGGACTATAGGCCACACACTATAAGAAGTTGAGCGCAGACCGAATGGGTTCATGCCATCCATAGCAAGACCGAGCCGAAGATTCATTGGCTCTCGGGCAAAGCCTGGGAAGGTAGAGTCAATGTGACTCCATGCGCATGAATCTGCTGATATTCGTTGAACTCCATTTGTGGACCTATTTCGCGTATGCCACGTTGTTAAGCTCGCCATGTTGGACGTACGAAACATGTGGTTTATGCGGCGGATAAGCGAAAAGTGTCTAAGAACTTTTTGAGGGATGGTTTGCCCTTGCAAGTCCTATCAATACCTATGAGCACCACACTTTGGACATGTCTCCATAGTCTCGTATTCTCCTCGAAACAATATGCAATCGTTGATATATGCATGGATACTGTTGTAATCCATGCCAAGCTTTCGTAAAACATGTCGTGCATCATCACGAGACTCAAGCATGGTATTTGCAAGTGGTAATATATGATACTTCAATAATCTGAAAAAAAATTCATAAAACACATTGAAAAAGTAAAAATATTTTTAATGATAGTACAAAAAATAAATCAACGAAGTGTACGTACAAGGTACCTGAACAACTCGGTCACACTCGCATCGCTCTACCCGTATTTTGCTTGCAAGCAGTGTCTTCAAGCGAGATACACGGTATCCATCATATAATGGTATGGATGCTTCCTCTCTAAGCGGATCAGAAGTCTCGATATCCATGGGCATCAATGCATCGATCATTGCCTCCATCTCAAGCTCCAAGATTGTAGGTAAGTCTGGAAGGCTGCTTGTCTCGTCTGGTATTAATGGTATAGATTGGGTAGTACCTTCCAAGTGGTGGATTGGCTCAGGCATTCCATCTATCGCATGCCCATGAACTCTTCTAACTGGCCGCAAAGGGTGCACTCCTCCTTGGGACGAGACGTCACCTCCCTAGATAGAAAATTTGCCAGCCACACCCAATGTTTTTGTATATGGTCTTCAATTAGCTTGCGAATACAATGCATGATTGATATACACTTTTCTTACTGTTTTACTCAAAATCTGAGATCGCCTGATCAATGATCTCAGATTGAAACTTGCTGAAGCGTCGTACATGTTCTATAGACAATTGATGTTTTCGTCTAATTGCCAGCTTACATTGAGAGCAAGGACATGGGATACGTTGATTAAGATATGCCTCGTGATCTTGAATATCACAACCTTCATTGTTTTCCATTTTGTCTACGTTACGACAAACAATTTGTTTTTGTTATCATTCTTTTTTTCTTTCTTAAATTGTTTGAGAAGGAATTTCTTCTCTTGTAACTAAGCAAAATTAACGTATGTAAAGTCTCCACCCACCCACAAATTAACGTATGTAAAGTCTCCATCCACCCATAAATTAACGTATGTTGGAGTGTTTTTCGTCTCATGGTATTGCACCGGACCTTACTACCACTCTCTCTTTGTTTTTTATCCATTCATTCTCTTTTGTCCTTCCATCTCTCTCTCTTTTTCTATTTTTTAATTATGTTGTATGTTTATTCCCTCTCTCTCATTTCTTCTTCATTTTTCTCTTCCTCTCCCTCTCTCATTTCCTTTAACAAAACATCTCTCTCTCTACCACTACCACTACAATAAACAAGAAAAGAAGAAAAAACAACAACAACAACTACAACAACAACAACAACAACAACAACAACAACAACAACAACAACAAACAAACAAGAAAAGAAGAAAAAACTACTACTACTACCACTACTACAGCAACAACAACAAACAAGAAAACTAAAGAACAATAAACAAGAAAAAAAAAAGCAACAACAAACAAAAAAACCACTACTACTACTACAACCATGACTACGACGACTACGATTACAACTATCACAACAATAAACCACTACCACTGCCACTGCCACTACAATAAACAAGAAAAGAAGAAAAAACAACAACAACAATAAATAAGAAAACTAAACAACAATAAACAAGAAAAGAAAAAAAACTACTACTACTATAACAACAACAAACAAGAAAACTACTATTACTACTACTACAATCACGACTACGATGACTATGACTACGACTATGACTACCACAACAACAACAAATAAGAAGAGAAGAAATTAAACAACAACAACTAATAATATCACTACCACTACCACTACTACTACCACGACTACCTGAACAACAACAAACAAGAAAATAAGAAATTAAACAACAACTACCACTACCGCTACCGCTACCATTACCATTACCACTACCACTACCACTACCACTACCACTAACACTACCACCACTACTAGTACTACTATGACTACCACAACAACAACAAAAAAGAAAAAAGAAAAGAAGAAATAAAACAACAACAATAATAACAACAACCTCTCCCTCCCTCCCTCCCTCTCCCTCTCTCTCTCTCTCTCTTTCCCTATTATGTTTAATGTTTTCTCCCTCTCTCTCTCTCTCTCTCAATACACATGATTTTTAACAAAAACAAGTTTTTTAAAAAAAGAGAAAAAACAAAAACAAAGCAAGAAGGAACAATGCACTCACCGCAAAGGCCTGAGGATGGATTCAGTGGCTCCTCTTCGCCCTGCGTACACTTTCTCCTCTTCTTCGCGAATGGCGGCGGCGGTGGTGAGAAGCTTTTATTCTCCCTCTTTCTCTCTTTCTCTCCCTCTCCCTCTCAAATGCAAGATGGAGTTCTCTCTCCCTTTCGCTCTCTCTTTCGTTCATTCACGCAAAATAACGCACTCGGTTTCGTCCCGCGTTTTTTCATCTAAGCACCGTCGCTATTTGTGTTGCATTTGCGACGCAAATAGCGACGTCGCTATTTTGCGTTGGAAAGTGCCATCGCTATGCCTTCGTATCCTTGTAGTGAACGTGCTTGTTTTCTCGAAATACCGGGCTGAAGCATCACCAATGTCGGGACATGATGTGCCAAGAAGGTGTGCCTGAAGTCAGAGAAGATTCCCCTAGAAGGAATTGTGATGAATAATGGCTTGTAGTGTGAGATCTAGGGGCTCCAAGGTGACTAGGTATTGCCTGGCTATGGAGGTCACATAGGACATAACTTGAGAGAAAGGACAATGCTAAGTAGTAGATAGGGCAACATCAAGTTCTTATGTGATGCAGAGAAGCCTTGGGAGTCAAGGAATAAATCTTCAGAAGGGTGCTTGGAGAGATATGCCATATAGAGAAAGTTATAGAAGCTTGAAGGAAGATAAGTGTAGACCTGTCTATGGCTGCTAAGGTGGAGTAAGTGGAGATGAGTTGAGAGATAAGCTCATTGAGCTAACTTGAGATTAAGAGGGACTGAGAGAGCAGAGAAGGGAGTCATGCCATGCGATTGGGCTCTAATACCATGTCAAAAGACGCAGATCTAGAGCATGGTAGATGCTACATCAGTGGAAGATGAAGACCAAACTCATGATAACATAGACAAGTAGAGAAAAACTGTTACACAAGTGAATTAGGTTCCAAGATGGCAGCTTGGACTCATAAATGCAATCTTGTGTAGGACTAACAAAGATAAGATACTTAACTAAAAGTACAAAGCATCATGACATTGTACTCATTCCATATGAAAAGTGGTAGTTAAGTACAATGCTTTATAGTTGTTGGATGGTAGTAGTTTTCCCTTTCTATGCATATGGGATTTAGTCTGTCTGCATGTCCTAAGGCCAGAACTGCCTCATACAAAGTGGTTACAATAGGTGTGATTGCAAATATCTCAACAGGGTCGACTACAGGTGATGGCCAATACTCTGAAAGAGGTAGGAGCCAAATGAGTTGGATCATAATCCGTGGTTTTGATGGCACATATTGGTCATGATTTGGTAGCCCTCTTGTTTCCATTGGAGACTGAGAGTATACCATTTGGAGACTGAGAGTATACCATTTTTGTAGAAAAGAAGGGTCAGAGTTGGCCAGTGTTTTTAGCTCTTCTAGTTCTTGACTGGTTGTAGAGACTTTGCTCTTTGCTATAAGATGTGATCACTCGTTGTTTGCGAGCTTGCTCTCGAGAAATTTCATTGGCAATCAACTCCTTAGCTACCATAGGGACTTTGACAAACATGAATTTCAATTCTTCCCAGGTGCATGGCAGTGTGTATACTTCCATTACTAAAGGCTTGTCTAGGAGACCTAAGTCTAGTCCAATCGGTCATAGCTTTTAGCAAGCATGGTGAAGGTGGTATCCAAGCATCTAACGCATGTGATCAAGTCATCCCCCATGTTCTCAACTAGATCAGAGTCCAAGGTAAGAATGGATCTCCATTCATAAGAGGGTCTAAGACCTGCATGAGGCTGGAGTTTGACTAGGCTAGATAACTCAATAATTGGTGTCTACTACTTCAACTGATCTTTAGGGCACGTGTTAGCCACTTGTATGATAGACATTGTTTGTGGCATAGATGCTGTGTTGCTTATTGCTTGTGAAGCTGTTGGGACACTAGCAACATTAGGTTGAGTCTGTTTAGGGGCAGCAAGTTGCAGTATTGGTTGAGAGATCTGTTGTGGTTCTATGGGTTTGGTGGCTTTTGGCTCAAGTGGCTTGTCCGTTCTAGGTGGCTCAGAAGGTCTTGGAGATGGGCTAGTAGTAGATGGCTGAGAGGCACATATGCCACTCGTGGGCTTAGACAAACAAATCCAATTGTTGCCTTCATAATGGCCTTGGACATGCAACAAGGCTTTAGGCACGCATCACGGCTTGGCCGTTCATTTGGTTTTATAGTGCCAATTGTGTCTCTAGTTTTAGGACATGAACTTCTAGGATGATGGACCCATGAGGGTTGCCTTTTGGGTGGCCATGGGTGTCGTTTAGATACTGTTGGGGGTAAAGGTTCCTCCACCTAGCCGCTCGTGTATTACTACACTGACAGTACCCGCCACTGCACACTGCAAGTAGCGGGCGCCTGTCACAGTCACTTATTCTTTATTCTTTTAGTGACAGTTTGAATAAAAGAAGGCCCGGCCACACATTGTGGTTGTTGGAGTTCCCACTTTGAGTTTCACTCACTCTCTTGCTCTTGCTCTCCATCCGCCATAGCTCTCACTGCCAAGCTTCTTCCTCCTAGGTTCTACTTTCCTTTCAATTGGTATTAGAACAAAGGAATTGGCATTCTCTTCAGCTCGAATTTGAAGAGCTTCAACTCGAGCTTCAATGGCAGCCGTGGCACCTTTATTTGCAGATATGTTTTGATCTCCCGCTTCCTCCCCGATCTTCCAGACTTCCATTGGCACCTTCCAGGGCTGCATCGGAGCCCCCTCGCATTGCCAAGTGCTCCCGAGCACTGTTGAAGACCCCCTAGCCCCCACGAATAGCCAGCACAAAATGTGGTGCATTTTTAGGGGGCTGGGCTGATATGCTCTTGGCACTTCCCACTTCTTCACCTGCTTCCCAGCACTCTTGGCAACCTTCCCGATCATTGTTGGACTCCCTATCATTAGTTCTTGGCTCTCAGTGATCAATTTGAGTGCTTCCCACTTCAGCCATTATTGTATACACAGTCCCAGGATTGTCAAAATAGGGCAGCACTTGACATTTACTATTTGATGCTTCTTGGCATTGCCCGTTTGATGCCTATTGATGCCCGGATGTTATGGGGTGCTATATCTATTCTTTGGGACTGATTTGGAGCAGATTTGGACACCGTTTGAGCTTCATTTAACAGTAAATATGCTGCTATAATACCGTGGGTTGAAGCTCATTTACTTAGTGTATGCATGGGTTCTTGGATACGGGGTGCTTATTGGAGGTTTGAATGATCATACCGATGTATTTGGAGATTGTCAAATGCTTCCTTTTGGTTCTGGAATGCTTTTGAGCTTAGATTAGGCTCTGACTTGGTCATCATTAACTGACATTTGGCTTCAGTTGTGGCATGCTTTGGACTGGTCTATGCCTATTGTCACTGCTTGATATTTAGGCCTCTTGCATTTATGCTTTGGTTAGATATGGATGCCATTTGGCTTGCCCATGCTTGAGAGTCACTTGGAGTTTTGTTGTCAGATGTATTTGAGCATTTTTGACCTACTAGGCATTACATTTGGTTGTCAGTTACATGCCATTTGAATATTTTCAGGGTTATGCTTCACGGGTCTGAGATAACTTGGGATTTATGCTCCGGATGTACCCTACTAGGATTTGGCATGTCTGATGCTATGTTCTCCATGTATTAGAGCATTTCTTGCTCTCTTTGCATCTGACTTTACTTCCAATGGGATCCTCTTGGTATATTCGGATGTTCACAGAGTCTTACTTACACTTGAGCTTGAGCTTGTGGGACAATTACATGCATTTGCTCTCTTGAGAGCTTTATGTTTGCAGTTAGTCTGTAGTGGGCTGATTTGATATGCCTATTGGGGCAGGCACCTATCTCTGTCACAAGTTTGTCAGTTTTTTATGCATCTTGGATGGTTATGCATTGAGCTTTTTAACCTATCAGTTGTGCTTGTGCTTGGTCCCCATTACTTGCATGACTTCTAGACCTATGAGATGTCTCTTGCCTGATAGGTTATTGGTTTGACAGTTCTTGGTACCTTCTTGCCCCTTGACACTCACTGTTGGATGTATCTTGCTACCTGGCAGTTGCAGTGACATATGTATCAATGATTGCTTCATTTTGGGACAGTTTTACATACTGTTGTCATTTATTACAACAAGCTGAAATCTGCAGATTTTGAGCACTTCTATAAGGGTAATGCTTACTATTTGATGTTATCTTGGTCATATTTTGTGGACAGGTGCTTCTCTTGGTGATATCCACTCTTTCAGCCAGTTTTAGCAGTGGTTTTAGTGCATTTTTTGCTAATTACAACAACTTGAAATTTTGCTTTTTTGCTTTGATTTGGGACTATGGCTGGTCATCTGAAAGACACAGCTCTCTTTAACATTGCCAAGTTGGATGGTACCAACCATGGGTATTGAAAGTCCCAAATATGGCAAGTTTTGGTGCAGAATTTGCAGATTAAACCCTTGCGTTTCAAGGGTGTTAAACCCAAGGATATGGATGATGATGTTTGGATGGAAGTTGATGAGCTATGCAAGTCTACCATTATCTTGTCCCTCTCAGAAGAGGTCCATCATAATGTTGTTGAAGATGAGAATCAGAGCGCATGGGATTTATGGGAGAAGATTAAGGAGCTCTATGCGTAGCAGAGTCATGCGTCACAGATGTATTGATTGAAGTAGTTAATGGACCTTCGCATGAAAGAGGGGACCTCCCTATCATCTCATTTTAGTTAGTTTCATGCTATCATGAAGAGTCTGTTGTCACAGGGTATTGAGTTCACAGACAACATGCACCTGCTGTTTCTACTTGGCACCTTGTCTGAATCATGGGATGTTTTTCATACTACCATATGCACGAACAAGCTTGATGGGCTGAAAATCAAAGATGTTGAGAGTGCTTTATTGACTGAGGAAATCAACAGGAGAAACAATGATGCTTCTTGCTCGTCACATGCATTGACCGTTAGAGGTGGCAAACATGGCAGACATGATAATGATCATAAGGGCAGGGACTCTTAGAAGTCCAGGTCCAAGTCACGTGGTCGCAGTAAGTCCTGTGGACGGAAGTTTGATCTTGTCATTATTATAGGAAAGCAAGACATATTAGGCTGTAGTGCCATAAGATGTGCGATGATAAGCGGAAGGAAAAGGGAAAAGAGAAAGTGCAGGAAAAGTCTTCTGAGCGCAGTATTGTACCTGCAAATGAAGATAGAAGAGGCTAATGTCATGCATGCCACTGATTCAGATGACAATTACATACTTGCAGCTTTTTCATGTGATGCCTTACAAGCTTTTGAGATACATTCTATGTATGCGCAATGCTGGCTCTTGGATTCAGGTGCGTTATTTCATGTGACACCTTGTAGAGATTGGTTTCATACCTATCATATCATCTCTGGTTTTGTGCGTCTTGGTGATGACAGGTCTCTTGACATTGTGGGCATTGGAGATGTCAGGCTGCAATTTTCTTTTGGCAGTTCTTTTGTTTCGCATAATGTACACCATGTACCTACGTTGACTCGCAGCCTTATGTCAGCTGGATAGCTTGATGATGCAGGGTATTTTGTATCTTTTGGAGAATCTGCATGGAAGATTACTCGTGGCAGGCTTGTGCTTGCAAGAGGTGCCAAGTCTGGTAGCCTCTATCTCTTACTTGTATTTGGAGCTACATTGGATCATGTTTTATCTGTGGGTTCTATCCCCCATGTATCCCTCTGGCATGCTCGTTTGGGGCATATGTCCCTTAAAGGAATGAAAATGCTACGTGCTTTGCAGTATCTTCTGCCTTTTGACTCTTCACTTTTTGATTCTTGTGATCATTGTTTGTATGGTAGGCAGACTAGAAATATGCATAAAAAGTTTGGTAAGAAACACATGGGTGAGCCCTTGCCTCTTATGCACTCAGATGTATGTGGGCCCATGCCCTGTCAATCACTAAGTGGGGCAAAGTACTTTGTTACTTTCATAGATGAATACTCACGTAAGGTTTGGGCTTATCCCATAAAGAGAAAATCCAATGTCTTAGACACATTTCAGTGTTGGCTTGCATTGGTAGAGAAGCAGTCTGAGAAAAGGCTAAAATGCCTACGGTTAGATAATGGGGGTGAGTATGTATCACATGCTTTTGAGTAGTTTTGTGATGAGTGGGGTATTAAGCGTCAGTTGACCGCCGCTTACACCCCTCCCCAGAATGGTATGGTTGAACGCATGAATAGGACCATTCAGGAAAGCGTCTGTAGTATGCTTAGCCAGGCTGGCTTATTGCAGCACTTTTGGGCTGAGGCAATTACTACTGGAGTGCATCTCATTAATAGGTCGCCTAGCAGTGGCATTGACTTTGAGGTTGCAGAGAAGGTATGGGTAGGCAAGCCCCCCTCTTATGATCATTTGCATGTCTTTGGATGCGAGGCATTCTGCCATGTGCTCAAGGACAAACACAATAAGTTGGATTCTAAAAGTGTCAAATGCATTTTCATTGGCTATGGATATGCAAGATAGATGTGTTACCATCTATGGGATCCGTAGGCGTGGAAAGTGATTCGTAGCCATAATGTCATCTTTCATGAGGACAAAATGCATATGCAGCCTGAGAAAGTGGTTGAGGTATGTAGAGTTATCTTTCAGGAGGAGTCACCTGCTCCTGTTCAACTTGCTCCACGGCCAGCTAGACAGCATGCAACATCACCTGATGCTCATGGCCTAGATGTTAGACATGCTGATGTTGGATAGGATGTCGGTCATGTAGCAGAGCTTGGGTTGAGGAGTTCATCTAGAGATAGACGATCTCCTAACCGATTTGCACCCTCTATGGATTATGTACTAGTTACATATGCAGGAGAGCCTCTCACTTATGATGAGGCTATGCACAGGGGTGATTGTCACTCTTGGGAGAGGGCTATGCTGTCTAAGCTTGACTCATTGCATAAGAAACAGACTTGGGATTTGGTTTCCTTGCCTCAGGGTAAGAAGGATTTGCCATGCAAGTGGGTATACAAGCTAAAAAGTACCCTTGGACACCCCAAGCCGGCATACAAGACTCGATTGGTTGCTAAGGGTTTTAAGCAGGAGCATGGTGTTGCCTTTGATGAAGTCTTTTGTCATGTAGTCAAGATGACCACCCTATGCTTAGTCTTGGCCTTGGTTGCATAACTTGACTTGGACTTGTACCAGATGGATGTCAAGATGACTTTTTTACATGGGGACTT
Source organism: Lygodium microphyllum (assembly GCF_053477565.2). NCBI lineage: Eukaryota > Viridiplantae > Streptophyta > Polypodiopsida > Schizaeales > Lygodiaceae > Lygodium > Lygodium microphyllum. Next base: position 32,964,527 of record NC_141137.1, read on the forward strand.
GCATGATGAGATTTACATGGAGTAGCCTAAGGGCTTTGCAGACCTTGGCAGGGAGCACCTAGTGTGCAAGCTAAAGAAGAGTCTATATGACTTGAATTAGGCACCTAGGGAATGGTACCATAAGTTTGATGCATTCATGTAGTCACAGGGCTACAGCCGCAGTGCTATGAATCCGTGCTTGTACAGAAGAAAGCTCGTGATGGTTCTTTACTGATTTTGGTACTCTATGTGGATGACATGCTTTTAGCAAGGACAACTCATGAGGAGCTAGATGCTCTTAAGGCTCATCTTGAGAAGAGCTTTGAGATGAAAGATCTGGGACATGCCTCTCATATACTTGGTATGCACATTACGCGCAATAGATCTCAGGGACTACTCTATCTGTCACAGAGGAAGTACATTCTTAAAGTCCTTGAGCGCTTCCGCATGTAGGATGTTAAGCCTATTGGCTGTCCATTACCTTCTCATGAAGGTTTCACATGCCAATTATCCGCAGATAGATGAGTAGAGGGCCGAGATGGCCAAGATTCCCTATGCATCAGCCATGGGCAGTCTTATGTATACCATGATAGTCACCTGTCCAGATATTGCTTTTGCAGTTGGGGTTGTGGCACGTTATATGGCTACACTTGGCAAGAAACATTGGGATGTCGTAAAGGGTATCATGAGAGGTACATGAAGGGCACAATAGATATGTGGATTTTCTATGGTAGCCAAGATATAGGAGTCATGGGGTACACTGACTCTGATTATGTAGGACATGCAGATAGTAGGAAGTCCACTTCTGGCTATGTATTCACTTATACTAGAGGAGCTATCTCTTGGATGTCCAGGGCGCAGAAGTGTATGACTCTTTCTACTATAGAGGCCGAGTATATTGCAGCCACAGAGGTTTGCAAGGAGGCTATTTGGTTAGGCCGTTTGATTGTAGGCCTTGGTATGACAGATGCTATGCCTACACTGCATTCGATTCTAGTGCCATTCAGTTGGCTAAGAATCCGGCCAAGAATCTGATCTTCCATGCAAATATGAAACATATTGAGGTGAGGTATCACTTCATTCGCGAGGTCATTGAGGACAGGTCTGTTGACCTTGTCAAGATTCCGACCAAGCAGAATCCTGCAGACTTGCTCATGAAGAGCCTCACTACCGAGTGTTGCCTTCCTCAGGAGATTGATGGGCATTGGATGAGATGACATCTTTTTCCTCATCCTGTTGTACATGTGTACATGTTGTATTGCCTTTTCTTTTTTCTCTCTCACTGGGGCAGATTCACCTTTAAGTGGGAGGTTGTTGGGGGTAAAGGCGCCTTCGCCTAGCCGCCCATGTATTACTACACTAACAGTATCCGCCATTGCACATTGTAGGTGGCAGGTGCCCATCACAGTCACTTATTCTTTATTCTTTTAGTGAAAGTTTGAATAAAGGAAGGCCTGGCCACACATTGCGGTTGTTGGAGTTCCCACTTTGAGTTTCACTCTCTCTCTTGCTCTTGCTCTCCATCCGCCATAGCTCTCACCGCCAAGCTTCTTCCTCTTGGGTTCCACTTCCCTTTCAGATACCCATTGGAGCTATGGCTATGTGGGCTTGCTTGTGTTTTCTTTGGGTTGCAATTGGTCAGTCTTGGCAGGGCGAGACAAGTCGCAACCCCCCTCCTTAGACTTTGTGCTTAGATACTTCTATCAGTGGCACTACAGGCTTAGATGGGGCCATGCTGCCCTTGCTGAAAGCCATTGCTATTCATACATTGCCAATGGCAAGGTGAACGCACTGCGAATTGTAGTCAACATTGTAATGTTTTTGCTTTTTGAAGACGTGTCCTAGCAATGATTCCTTACCAGTGGCCTTAAAGTTAGACAATACATAGAAAATCAGAGGTAGGCTTTCAATCTTGATAGAGACCACTACTTTACACTTTCCTAGTAGTGGGTAGGACTGTCCCCTAAATGGGTTGAGCTTCACATTAGTGGGCTGCAATTGGGGCTAACCAATGAGAGTCCAATGCTCATAGGTAAGGATGTTGAAGTTAGCTCCCTCATTGATAAGCGCATCAAAGGTGTGCATTTTTTAAGAAATGACTGTTATTTGCAAGTAAGCAGGTGTCACTACTTCCTCCTTCGTATCCTCAATTTCTATGATAATGGCTACTCTCACATTGATAGGTGGTTGTAGCATTGGTGGCTCATGCAATGGATGGGTTGGAGGGTAGTACTTCTTGAGGCGGCTGCCATTAAAGAAGTCCATGCCCTCTCCCTCCAAGGTCTCGAGCTTTAGGTTACCAGTTCCACTAATGTTGTGGACTTTGAAAGGCCTTAATCCTCTGAATTTCATATTCTGCTTATGACCCTTCACTAAGTATAGCAACACTAGGTTGCCTTGCTCGAAGTCACGCTATTTGACATGCTTGTCAAACTATCTCTTGTGTCTTGCCTTCTCATAGATTAGCACATGAGTAGCTAAAAGTCATATCTCAGAGAGACGTTTTAGCTCTACTAGGCATTTTGCCCATGCCTCCTGTCCATCCCATCTCTCTTGCATTGCTACTCTCAGGCTAGGAATGAAAAAATCTATTGGCAAGATCACTTTGGTCCCGTAGATTAGCTTGAAGGATGTTTGCCCAACTATTGTCTTATAGGCTATCCTATAGGCCAATAGTGTTGCCATGAGCTTATTATCCCAGTCACTCACTATATGAGGTAGAGACTACTGTAGTTAGCACATTCACTAAGATCTTTTTTGTGGATTCCACCTGACTGTTAGCTTGAGGATAGTATGGTGATGATTTCCTATGGATTATCAAGAAGGTGGAAAGTATGTGGGCAATTACTTCATTAATAAAGTGAGTGCCTTGGTCACTAGCTAGTTCAATGGGGTAGACAAATCATGAGATCACTTGCTCCCAAAGGAACTTAGCCATAGTTCTAGAATCATTCTTCCTAGTGGCTTGATTTCATGAGGTAATCTATTGCTACAATGCTGTACTTGGCTTGGGAGCACTATGCAGCAGGGATGATTGGCCCAATGAAGTCAATGCCCCATTTTTCGAAGGGTTGTCGTACTATGACTAGGGTCAACTCCATCTTATCTTTATGAATAGGGACTTGGTCCTTTGGCACTCATCACAATACTCGGCAAACTTAGCAGCATCATGGAATAGGGTGGGCCACCACAATTGAGATTGTAGCACCTTGAGGGCTATAGTATCTCCGTGAAAGTGTCCTCCAACAATTCCACCATGCTCTTTAGTCACTACATCATGCATTTCGTACTCACATACACATCTTTGCAATAGGCCATCCTGTCCTAACCTATAGAGCTGGCCGGCAAATCAATTGATAGGGTTGAATCTTAAGGATGAGGTGCCTTAGCCTAGTCTTCTTAATAGGTCTTTTAGGCAATCTGTGATCTAGGATCCAGGCTATGTCATCTATTCAACAAGGCATTAAATCATCTTTGAATAAGTCCTTTTCACTGGACATGCTAAAAATGTGTGCATCAAGTAGGTAATCTACAATGCCCTATCCAACAGCTTCTCCTGTGGGTATGTGGGACATGTGGTCTGCCTTAATGTTGCTTGCCCTTCCATACAACCATAGAGAAGTCAAAATCTAAAAGAAAAATCAACCATCGAGCTATGCTTCCTGTAGTGCAAGGGTTATTCACAAGATAAAGCAAGGCTTGATGGTCAACAAAGAGGATGAAGGACATAGCCAAAAGATAATGTCAAAATTTCTTCACAGCAAACACTATGGCTAGGCCTTCTCTCTCTATTGTGGAGTAATTTATCTTAGTATGTGCGAGTTGTTTGCTAGCAAAGCTCACTGGAGAATCAAAGTGTGTTCGCTAGGCTGGCACACAGAATAGCTCCCACAGCAAACTTTGATGCATCAATATGCACATGGAATCTTATGTTCCAGTTTGAAGCTCGTAAGATTGGTGCTATGGTAAGAGCCTTTTCTAATTCCTCATAAGTACATTGGCACTCCTCGGTCCACTCAAATAGAATCAACAACTTGTAAAGCAGTCTAGCAATCAATGCATAGTTTAGGAAAAAGTGTTGATAGTACCATGTGTGTGTCCCAGGAAGCATTGAAATCCCTTATAGTTTGTTGGCGTTGGCAAGTCGACAATGACCCTAATCTTGGAGAGGTGGCAATGCCATTCTTGAATACCACATGCCCTAAGATACATTTGTGTTTCACCCATAATTGGCACTTTAAGGGGTTCAAAGAGAGACTATAAAATATACATTGTTCAAAGACGGCACGAAGCTTGTCTAGGTGTTCCTTCCAAATGGAGTGTACACATAGATCGTCAAAGAATACCTCTAGCTCTCACCTAAGCATGTCCTTGAAAATGGTGCACATTAGACATTGAAAGGTAGTAGGCACGTTCGTCAGCCCAAATGGCATGACTATGTAAGAAAATATTCCCCATTCTATGTCGAATGCTCTCTTATGTCTATCATCAAGGTGTACCTAAACTTGGTTATAACTTGAGAAGTTGTTCAAGAAATTATAGGCTTCCTTTCTTGCTAGTCTCTCTAGCATGTGCTCTATGTAGGGCAATGGGTAATTATCTGTCTTAGTTGCTGCATTGACTTTATTGTAGTGCATGCACACTCGGATTTTACTGTTCTTTTTTAGGACGATGACAATGGGTGACACCCAGTCCATGTGCTCAATCTCGTAAATGAGTTTGGCCTTTAATAGTTTATCGATCTCTTCCTTCATGGTGTGAGCATGCTTTGGATTCATCATGTATAGTCATTATTTCACTGGAGTTACATCAAGAGTCATTGAGATGTTATGCGTTATGACTCTCAGATTGACTCCCTTGAGTTCATCTAAGGATCAAGCAAATATATCTGTCTACTCTCACAAGAGAGCAATGAGATCAGCCTCCTCTTGCTCAATCAAGTCATCATCTATAAATAGGGATCGAGGCTTTTCCCCTTCCCTTGTTAACTTGAACTCCTTAACCTTGGCAGGCTCTTCAATTGGTTTACTTGCCTGTCCTAGTCTCTTCGCTCCCAACAAGATCACTACACTGTCTCCTTTTTTGAGTTTAGTGAAGTGCTTTGGTAGGTCTTGGGATTTATTTTGCTATTGGGCTTTCAAACCCTTTGGTTGTCCTCTCTTTTCCTCCTTCAACCATTTGTGCCATAGATGGACCGACAAATCCCCTTTGGTGCATCTGGTCTTAGGGTGGTCATGATATCTCTGGGTCACTCTCAAAGCTCACTTTGAATCTAAGTTAAACTCACAACCCTCACTAGAGAAAAGAGTTTCCCATGGTGGTTGTAGATCTGAGCTTGATTCTATTCTAAGGAAATGTGCAACTCTTGGCTGGACCAATCCTGCCTGCTCATAGTCTATCATGCCCAAGTGATCCAACCAAGTGCAATCACATTCTGTTTTGAAGACTTCCTTCTCAATTCTAAAGGCGTTGAATTTCCATGGCTTGGAGTCCACTCTTATTTTTTGATCACTTGGTCATCTGTGTTGAAATTGCTACATTCAGTGATTTCCCGTCGTTGTCTAGGCCTCTATTCTCATCTATGACTAATGGCCAATTGTATATCACGTTTAGGTCATGCACTTTAGTCCATCGCCCTTTTGATTTGTCCATGAGGTCTTGGAGTGGCTTAAGATTGGTAGCTAGGTGACCAACTAGCTCCCTTGCCAAATACTCAAGGATCCCCTAGAGCTCAAGTTTGTTAGATAGGATGTGGAAAGGATTAGGTGTTAGTTGTTTGCTAGGGCTTTTGGCCATCATACAAAGTGGCACTGATGGTAGGGTCTTTCCCTTTGGTAGCTGAGATGCGGTGGCTCTGTGGGACTCACGAGTTGTCCTTGCAGCCAGCTTCTAATCCTCTTCATCGTTTGAGAACAATAGGTCGATGGTGGCTAGCACATGCAACCAACTTTGATCGTCCTCAGAGCAAGGGGATATACTTTGTTAGTGGTCCATAAGAGTTCCTGGCTTGCAAGTCTCCCTTCAAGATAGAGGAGATGGCATCAAAAGTCAACCAGCGTGGTCTTCCAGGTATTCATCTCAACTCTTATTGCCTCCAATTTGTTACCTAGGAATATAAGACCATTACCCCAATCTTCGATTACTCGTGCATTCTGCATCATCCAGGGTCTTCCTAGCAAAATATCGTAGTCTATTCCCTTTCATAACTATGAAGTTCACTAAGAACTCGACACCTGCTCTTTTTAAGGGCCAATCCTTCAATAACCCAAATGGTTTGACTTTCATGCCATTAGAAAGTGTGATGTTAAAACCTTATTGTCTCCACCAATGGGTTGCCCCAAGCCTATAGGACTGCATGGCTAAGCACACTGACTCCCGCTCCATACTGCCACACTGGTAGGATTGCATGCATCTATGTGCCATCCCAGAAAGAATTTACATGTAAGGACTTAGGCATTGAGTTCAGTGTCAGGTTAGGTATCTGAGTGGTTGCATCATGTTTGTGCAAGTCAGCTGCCCTCGACTCATTAGATCCCTCTACCAACTACTTTAATGCTTGCCATAACGAGGGACTTTGCCTAAGCAGATCCCCCATTGATAAAGTTACAAGGGCCAATATCAATGTTGTAAGCAGACTGCTAGTCACTTGCCTTTAATCATGTCCTAAAATCTTTTGCCATTGATCTTGGATAGTTTGCCTACCTATAGCATCTAGGCCTTGTCTTTGTGGTGCTGCATGAGGTGCGAATGCATCTCTTGATTCACAAATCATCACAAATTCTCAAATTTTGAGCAGTAGAAAAGTTGATTGTGTCAAAAGACACAAGTGCTAAGAGCACTAGATTAGTGTTAATAGACACCGTGTTTGCATCTTCTTCCTTTAGTCTTCCAAATTTTCAAACTCCTTTAATATTTTCCAAAACCAAATCTTCCCCTCCTTGATTTGATGCTGGGAACTTTAGATTTGAGTGGCAAGAACTTTAGAGTGCTGGAGCTAGTGGGAAGATGAAGTGAAAAAAGCTTTGAGAAAAGTTGGCTATGGCAGATTAGGGTTTTCGGGATAAGGGTCTGATTTTGTGCTTAATACAGCTTTTAGAGATGGCCATTTGGGAAACCCTATGAGTGAGAGAGGGCTTGGGTGTGGTTCTTCAATTTCCCTATGGTAGACATCAAAATCACGACTTGTTTGCACGCAGCACACTAGCAGTACAAACAACAATAGGTGCAAATAGGGCAACAATGGTGAATTTTTGCAATGTTGGAGCTATAGTCCACCAATGTCAGTAACTAAAGTTCCATAGAGAATCTTTGGAAGAAGGGGAACAATTCTCTAAAAGGAAGCTCAGTGAGATATGGCCTAGTTTGAGAGATATGAAAGCTCCAAGCAAGATATGAAAGCTCCAAGCAAGGTAGGTATAGGTTGGCTATGGCTGCCAAGAAGGTCAAGTGGAGATAGAGGTAGAAGATGAGACCTTCAGCTGGACTTGAGCTGTGAGCAATGTTGAAGAGGAGCTGGAAGAGCAAAGAAGGAAGTTGAGCCATGCTCACCATGGCTCTACTATCATGTTGAAATACATGGATTTGAGCATGGCTATGGTGGCTTGAAGGTATAGAGTGAATTCATGAAGACATAGAGTTGAAGGTAGGATGTCACACAAGTGAATTAAGTTCCAAGATTGAGACTTGGAATCATAAACACAGTCTTGTGTGGTTGGAGAATGACTCAGACACTTAACTGAAAGGACAAAAGTACCATCATATTGCATTGAAAATGAGAGGCAAGTACAATGCTTTATAGCTTGAGGATAGGTGGTATTTTCTTGCTTTGTGCATATGGGATTCTGGATGGCCTGCACATACTTTGCCCATATTTCTTCTCAAAGAGGCTATACTAGGTGTGATTTCCTAAATCTCAACATATTGGAGCTCACAACCTCTTACACCTTCCATGGATTTTGTTATAGTGATCAATGCAAGTGAGCCTCTCTCTTATGATGAAGCCATGCACAGAAATGGTAGTCATTAATGGGACGGGGCTATGCAGTCAGACTTTGAATCCTTACAGACTAACCGTACATGGGATTTGGTTCCTTTGCCTAGTGGTAAGAAGGCATTGCCATGCAAGTGGGTATACAAGTTGAAAAGTGACCTTGGACTCCCCAAGCCCGCTTATAAGGCCAAATTGATAGCTAAGGGTTTCAAGCAAGAATATGGTGTTGACTTCGATGAATTGTTTTCTCCTATGGTCAAAGTGATGACCCTATGCTTGTACTAGCATTGGTTGCATCTGGACCTTTATCAGATGGATGTAAAGAAAAATTTACTACATGGGGACTTGCATGATGAGATCTATATGTAGTAGCCTAAAGCCTTTGAAGAAAATGGCAAGGAACACCTAGTGTGTAAATAGTAGACTGAATTGTCAAATGTAAGTGATAAACCATCAACTTCACTTGCCATTGCTAAGTGATGTTTGGCTATATATGAGTTTCTTCCATAGATTCCCACACACTTGAATGCTTGCACTATGCTCATGTCAGAGCTTTGCCCTACTCTCACCATTCACCAACATTGTTGCTTCAAAAATAGAGACATATTGAAGCAAACATTTGAACCATTAACTTCACTTGCCATTGCTAAAAGTGATGTTTGGCCATAGTTAGGTTTCTTTTGTGGGATTCTCATAAGCTTTGCAACTTATGGTATGTTGATGCCCATCCTTTGCACCCACTTTCTCCATTCATCAATATCATTATGGTTGATTTCTCTACAAAGAACTCATCTAAAGATCTTGGGATCTTAAAAAATTCAAAGTGTTGCAGATGTTACTCAAGATAATTTCTTCCAACCCTTTTGACTTACTCTACATGGAAGTAGGAATGTTGAAGAAATCCATCAAAGATTTCCTTTCTAGCACATGCATCCATTCCAATGGCTAAAACTACTCCGCGTGATTTGGAACTACCCATAATATTATTGGTGGAATACTTGGAGGCTCATTGAACCTCGCCCTCCATCCCCTAAATCAATGGCCTTGCACTTGTATAAGAATATTTGGTCATGGTAGCACCCCAATAGTACCTTCTCGTGCAATAAATCTAGGGAATCACAGTTGGCTATCCCTTGAGGACCCAAGTGTCTCTTAGGAGCATACCTAGGGAGTGTGAACCATACCAAGAACAAGTGCAAGAACCAAACAAAATAGCATGCAAATAAAAGGAGTAGGGATTACACCTTGCAAAAGATATTTCACCTAGAGACATAGAGAAGAATCAAGGAATCATGCACAATGGGACCTACCAATTTAACCTAATAATCTAAAAAGGATGAAATCCATGCAAGGAGTAGCAAGAAAATACTATACTAAGAGATAGTTTTTTGTGTTAGGATTGCAAGCCTAACAAGCTAGAAGAAACTCTCTTGGACCATGTTTAATCCCTAAATGGAAAGATGGGATAACACATTAGCATAAAAACTCAAGGATATCGAGAAGAAAATTCCATAGACCACAAGGGTTATGGAACACCAACAACAACTAGAGTAAGTGAAGAATTAACGATTGCATTCAATAAAGTATTGGTGGTGCTCACACATGACCCAACAGGAGATTTGAAAAAATGAGTGTCACATGCACGTAAGACATCGAAGTTGCTATCAAGATGTGGAAGGGAAAGTTTTTAATGTGCATGCACTCACTCGTGGTGGGAATCTAGGGGAAGGGCCCATTGCAAGATTCACAAAAGAATCCAGCTAACAAGGAGGAATCATTTGGTATCTAGAAACTATCCAACAACAAGAAATCTTGTAAGTATACTTATATCCCTTGAAGAGCTCTAAAAGGAGGACTAACAATTGTCCCTAGGATGGTGCACAAACCACATCTAGGGGGTATAACTTGAAATAAGAAAAGGGTCAATCATTTTGATCTCGTTTTTTAGAACAAGGGGTTAGATAAACTAAGTGACATACCAACTTTCATGTGAGTGTGATGCCATTAGAATTATCAATGACCCAAGGGTAATTAAGCTCTTGGGGCTTGACAAGAACTTTTAAGAAAAGGCACTTACTAATAAATCATTTTCTCAACATAAAGACTCTCTTGTAAAATTGAAATTACCAATAAGAATTTGGACATATCATATAGATTTAGTGACTTATTGGAGAACCATACTCATAGCTAGATTTGTTGGGAGAGCTCTATTGAATTATAACAATCACTTGCCTACCATAAAATAATCAAAAAATCATAGGCCAAAATGACACTTCCACCAATACTACACATGACCATGCTTTATTCTCTTAGGTAGCCACAGTTTGGTCCAAGAAGATTGCATTGCATTAAGTCCACCTAACTATGACCAAAGAACCAAGGGGTCACATTCTAGGAAGAATCATAATGGGCATTACATTGAGGGCGACAACCACAACCTATAGTGTTGAATACAATATTGATAAAAAAAATAAAAAGCCTAATTGAGTGCAAGTCCACTTGGGGCACTTGAACTATAACTCAACAAATTGATTAAGAGGAGCAAAAGTTTGGTTTTACACATATACTCATTTATCCTAAGAATCAAGGGAATAGAACTATGAACACCACATATCTCATAAGAGAAACCATTACAACAAGAACACTAGAAAACAAATCGTGCCTACTTCGAGCAAACCTTACAAAAAAACATAATAACAACACTTATAAAATAGTGACAAGGGAATAGGGAACCACATTACAATGAACATATACAAAAGAGAGACTAATATACTGCTAAACATTGTCAAAGGGGACAAACCAAATTGAGAATATATTGAGATAAGGATAGGGGGAGTGAATGAACCCAAGCAATAGATCTCCATAATTAAACAAAAATTCAAAAACTAAAGTAAGGGAACCCACATCCAAACGAAAGAAAAACAGAGACCATAGCACTCTAATGGGCCATGCTAGCCATGAAGGGCAACTCAATCATACAAGAACACCATTGGAGGAACAATGCAAAGATGAATCAACTCAAAAATGTTGATCTTGAATGTGTTAAAAGTAGCATTGCACAAAGGAGCCATAATTTTAAAACACAATCTGTATCTAATAGTGCAACTAGAAGTCCAAGAATCTACATTCGAAAGGTTGAGGCTGACTAACACAATACTCAATCCCTATGGGGAAAAACCATACTCTCCTAGGAAAATGCAAAATCCTCATAATTCTTGAGACTGGAAGCTTGCCCATCCTATTCCATATACTCCCAAGCATGAGAATGTAGGAAAGGAAATACTTCTTGATAGAGCTTTCAAACAAGAAACAAAATGCGAGGTTGAGTATGTAATGCAATGGATACATCTAACATGGCCAAATGTCTGGATAATTACATCTTTCAACCAAGGGTGACAGAAAATGATGTCGTGATGTCCTCCCTCGATATTAAAAAGGTTGTAAGCAGCAGCTTATTTGCCTACGTCTCCTATCACCGAGACTTTGAGTATGGTGGAGAGACGCCTTGCGTTAGGAAGGGTTGCAGAAGTTCATTGCGCCTCCTCTCACAGGAAAAGCAGGGCAATTCGGTGATCGCTATGCTTTGATATGGAGGATGAGTTGCTAACGCTCCCGTTCAGCTTCCCCTCACCTTGTGTTTTTATAGCTTTCTCTTTCTCTAACAACTTCTGCAGCTCCTTGAAATTTCCTTGCTGGAGCTTTTTCCTTAAAAAAAGCTTTAGACAATCTTTTGTTGTCTGGCATTAATGATTACATCGTTGTGCCGCCGTTATTGCCTGTAATGCCATCTACTGCCTGCTTTCATGATATCATGTCATCATACTTCCTACACTTATTCCGTCTTCCTTTTGAACATCGAGCAAGCGGCCACTATTGGCATGCAATTGGCTCCGTTGTTGGAGCAGGTCCACGCTATGACCGAATGCATGGCATCGTCGCTTTATCCGACTTTCAGGATGCACCATTGGAAGACGTTGTCGTTAATATTATCATCTGCGAGTGCTGCGGGGTAGAGACACTGTTGCAACGATGAAGAAGACCACCAGCTACATGAACACAGCGGCAGTTGCCAATTGAAGAGCGGATGGATATGATCGGGCCATGCTTGTTCGTCGTAAGTGGCTGTTGATGGAAGCTAATCAGTGATTATGCTAACGCAACCAGCTCATTGGTCTCACACTCTCCATGATCTCCTTATCCACCCATACAAAACTGCGCCCATGCTGCTTCACGATTGCTAATATCTTTGATTGCTATTTAGATTGTAAGAATATTTTTTTCTAACCATGAATGATACCCCGTGCAATTCGATCTGAAAATCTAGCCACCTTCTCTCAAAATGCACTATGACTATAGCACATTACTTTGGAGCCCTGAATCACAAGATAACAATCCTCTCTACAATAGTGACAACTTTCTACATGTCGACCTGTCTCCATAAATCAACATTGCGGTATTCTCTACTTCATCTCATCAGGCAATGCCTCCTTGACTATAGAAATAGATGATATTTATGAACCGTCATGGAAATGAAGGAGTTGCAAATAGTCCAGCATCCTAACTTGCTGCAATGTATACAAAATTTTCACAATCTCATTCACTCACTCCTAAGGCTTGACCGGCTTTGATTTGTAGGTTCAGCTCTTTGATCATTCCTCCTTTTTAGTGTTTCCACTAGTTCTACAAGATCATGTTCATCTAGCCCTAAAATATAGTAGTAACTTCAATGTTTTGATTGTGACTTTGAATAATTGCTATTGTAGCATTAGCCATCTTGCATAAATTATGTCCAATTACTATTAAGAACCTCTATAAGCACACCTTCTCCATTTGCTTTAACACTTGTATTTACAAGATACTTGATTATTCCAAACTAGAATTTCTTTCATCTTTCTTCCTTCGCATTCTTCATAAACTCCAATATGGTATACACATCCTTGAAGTCTTCAAATGGATATTTTCTTCATGTGTACTTGTGCTCTAAAAAAAATATGCTTTGGAATAAAACTTCATGCTCATCCACTCATGATTCGAGAAAATATGCAATGTTGGATCCATGCAATGCAATCAATCAACGATGTCCACACAAAAATTATGAATGCACTGAAGAGAATGTAACTACATGTGCTCATGCGTCATGCAAAATGCAAACAAAAAGACACACACAACGGAAACAAATTCCTAACGACACTGAGTAACGAGTTCAAAATCCTGGCCAAAAACTCCGCCCCAAGTTCACAGTGGTGGACACATAGCGTTACGAAGCTAGCATATAACATGTGGTTACACTGTGGGTAGTGCAATCAGCCCATAAGGTGTAAATCAAAAATCTAGGCCACTCCCTGACCTGTCTACCACATGGTTTGGCCAAGGCTTTCACAATTGGTGGATGGCGTCTTTCGCTCTTTCCGTTGCCTTCTTGATTATATGCTGAAGTCAAAGCAAGTTTAATGCCAAGGTGAGACAACAACTCCCTAGCCTCATCAACATCCAACTCACCTCTATCTGATGTAATTTTTCCAATGCAACCATACTTGCAAACTCCATGCAAATAATATCATCCAATAGAGACTTATAGACCACTGAAGTAGACTTCATCCTCAATGCCCTTCCTTCCACTTGATTTGTGAGATCTTCTCCTGCCAAAACAATGTAACACATCTTCTACAATCCAACATACATAGTAATCAAATCAAGAACCCACTTGTAGTGAATACATAGCAGGTAAGTAGGGTGAAGCTCATCTCTATGTCTAACTGAAGAAAACAATTGATAATCAGTGTATGTTTCAACAAACTGCAAGATATCTCTGTACATGCCTTTCCACCAGTAGCATTCTCTAATCTTCTCATAGGTCTCCCAAACAGCTCTATGTCCTGCCCAAAGACTTTCATGAAACTCTTTCATGACTCGCACCTGTGAAGCTCTGTCACATACAACTCTCAATGGTTGTCCTCGTTGCTTTTGTGGATGCTTCCAAAGCAGCCCACTTCGCAAGAAGAAACCATAAGCTTTGCTTCTGATCTTCTTGAAGTCTGCATCAGTTTATCCATCCTGTCTAAACATGGTTCTCAAATAATGACCAATCTGCAAAAATACTCTTCTATATACAAAGACTCATCAAAGCTCTCTAAAGTAGATACATGACAAGTATGATCATCATGCATGGCTGAAAGATTAGCCCCATCATCAACATCATCAATGTAAGAAAAATCCATATCATCATACCTTGCTGGTGAGATTCATGGGTGGGTTTTATGTACCCAATCCACCTAAGCATGGCAATATCTGGAGTAGAACAACTCGTGATCATACCTAGAAGAGGCAGACAATCAATCTCGACCACTACACAACAATACCAATGAAGTATTCTTTATCATTCTTGAGAGCCGTGACAACTCCCAAGAGCTCCCTTTTAATCTGTGGATACCTGTGTTGTCACTCATTTAGGACTTTTGTCCCAAACCAAATACCATACCTATTCCCATATGCATCGTCTTGGCCAATAGCCCATCCAATGCCGATAAGACTAGTATCAACAGTAAACACAATAGGTATTCCACACTCATAATTTTATTTTCGAAGAGTTGGAGTAGCTCTCAACAATTTCTTCAGCTTACATAGCTCTAGTGTGTCTCATGTCCCAAGAAAAACGTTGCCCTTTCCTCAGGAGTTAGTAGAGATCATATGCAATATGAGCAAAATGAGGAATCCAAATAAGATAAAATACACAAGCTCCAAGAAACCTGCGAATCTCTGAAGTAAAAGAGCAAGTCTCCGCAATCTTCTCTATGGCATTAGCCTTCGTAGGAGAAGGCCTCCTGCCATAATAACCACACATATGTCCAACAATCAAAACCTCTCCGGCACCAAAAATAGACTTCAGCCTTAACAAGGTCAAATTCACTTCCTCTAGCTTGCAAAAAATCCTCTCAACATCTGTGATATGTGCAGCCATAAAGTAGCTACATCCGTGATCATCTAAAGTCTCATCCTTCTCTTTCTCCAAACAACCCTTGATAGACAGATCATCAATGAAAGGCATGATAAGCTCTGGAATAAAATCATCATATGAGCAACCGAATTAGTGGCTCCCTGTGGAAGCATACACATTCAGACAAGGCCTAAAGTTGTCTTCATCATAGTCAAATCTCTGCTCTCAAGGGCAAGCTAGAACTGGTCATAGCCAGAATAAAGATTGCAAAGTGAATGTATAGCACATCCAAAAGCCTCTGCAAACTCATCCACAATAGGTCTTGCACCAACATTCCGTATAGTGACCCTGTTCATCACTGGTTGTAAGTCTTGTATGAATCTGAGTGTCCCATTCTTCTTGAGAACTGTGAACAATGTATTAGAATATAGAGCTGAAAATGGTTCAAGAATCCCTATCTTGATCCACTCATTCAAAAGTTCCACCAATTTGGGCAAGTGAGCCCTAGGGCATAGGAATAGGCCATAGATTCCAAGGGACATGCAGAATGGTAAAAACAACCATAGGCATCACAACCCTAGGATTAACGCATCCAACCTCATGAGGGAAAAAAGCAAAAGCTCTCCCATGTCTGCTCAACATCTCTTCAAAACATCTCACCTATGCTGGAAACAAAAAAATTTTAGTCCCAATCTTCATCTCTTTTAGTGTCTCAGCTGAAAACCTGTGTCCAATACCTGCAGGATCTCATAAAGGAGGCTACATAGATGATCTCCTAATCATCTCATCATTATCCAAAGGTAACGGTCCTGCAACAACTAGTCTAACCTTCTTGTCAACTATCTTATATTTTGTCTCTACTTTGGCTTCTTTGCTACAACCTGCACATTTCAGCTTTTGTTGTAAATACCTTGGTAAACACAAATTTTGGCGTGTATAAACAACACCCAACTCTTTTTGCTGAAATATTTAAGTAAAGAACACTTTTTGCTGAGAATTCTCACTACGCAAATTTTCTTGTAACATAAAATTGGCAATTTCGCAATACATTGCCAGAGAATGGATCTATGTAAGATATATGACAATTCTTGATTTTCAGTTTTCAGTAATGCTGAAAGATCCTCCATAGTATCTAAGCATGACAACCCATCATAGAGACCATCTACCTTGTCTTCATCCTATAAAATACCTAGAAGCTTCAATTCTTTCTCATTTCTCTTCAAATACTACCGGGCAGCTCTAGGCATGTCCGAAATATGCTGAAAACACAAAGTACTTTCAGTAGATGCACCATAAACACATGAGGAAAAACTACCACTGCCAGGAGGCGAGAGCTTTCCCTATCTTGTACCACCGTCATCTCGCAAACAGTGGTACCTAACAAAAATCTAGCTCTCCTGCTGGAAGAGGAGAATCCCTCAAAGAATCCTTATTCCTCTAATGGTTGACACAAACTATCGTGAACTGGATAGCCCTCTTTCCATCCTTGCTTCAGATCCGTGCATAAGCAGACCCATCATCCAAAACCTTAGTCTCCATTCGAGACTCAGCAATAAATGGCTGCCCCAAAATAATAGGATATGAACAAGAATTATGCATGACGAAATGATAAGTTATATCCACATCTCCAATAGAAATCTTCAAGTTCAAACAAGCAGCATACAAATCTCCTGGAGTATTGTGGACTACACGCATGCGCCATCCATGATCCACATCAACTGGCCACCTGCCAGTATTATACAATCCCCACAGTATGACATTAATCTTGGAGCCATGATCCAAAAGAGCAACACAAGGGGTCTCTGTCTCACCAAGCTTGAGTACCGTCTCTCTAGTCGCACGAATCTAGTGACTACGAGAAAAATGGCTACGAGGCACCAATCTAGGCGTGTCATTACTCTCCGCATACTGTACAAATTGAAGTAAAGGCTGAAGAGTCTTCTTGCACTGTATACATGAAGCTCCATATGTAGAATCCTCACTAATCTCCTCATCAGAATCAATCTCCTCAATTTGCAAGCCATAGATAATAGCCTCAGCAACAACTATCAAAGCCTCTCGATGGATCATATCTGTGTCATCTCTTCAATAACCTGTCATTTTCTTTTAATGATGTCGATGATAACATCATGAAATTCTCTTTTGGATATCCCCAAGAATTCTTCAAGCGTGAATTCAATTTTGTAGTTAAGAATCCGATCATCAAGTACCTTTTTCAAGTCCATAGTCATCTCAATGTTGGATAGTAGCTTGAATCCAAGTTGCTTTTTCGACTTCGGATCCTTTGTCTTCAGGGCTTTATGATCTTCCTATAATTTTGGCTTTTGAACATCAGCCATACTCTGTTTTGGTCTTGAAGAAGAAGGTTGAGAAATTGGATCACCCCTCCTAGTCACCCTCTTCGAAACTTCAGGCTAATCATTATCTCTTTTCAGCTTCTCCTCAACAAGTGCTTCAAATCCTTAAGATTTCACCATATAAGCATAGATAGAAAATGCATAAACTCGATCATCCCATCCAGTCCCTTTCCTGATTGCATCACCTATGTGGCTAAAAGTTCAGTGATGAAACTTTTTCCTTTTTCTCTGCATGCAAAGTGCATAGGACCATAAAGGAGTTTTGTCCTTTGGCAACTACTCTAATTGAAGGCCATATGTGCAACAACTTCTCTTGCCACCTCTCACATCACATAAGAAGAGCACAAAAGAGAATCCTCAAACAAATTTTTCATACCACCCTTACCGAAATTTGGTTCGATCGGCTATTCTGTATCTCCAAAACATATCATCTTGTCTTTCTAGACTACCAACTTTAGCCTTCTCACCTCTTCAAAATCTTGATATTCCTTCCACTCATGATCTGGACTATCACACCACATGCAACGACAAACATTCTTGGAAGAATTTGCAGGAGTAGAAGAAGTTGGGGTTGAAACTGGAGTTGGACTAAGTGGTTGCTACTCCATTCTAGTCATCTTGATTTGTAGGTCTTTTATGTTCTTTGATATCTCCTCCACCATATCTCCGATAGTCAGGTTTATAGATGGTCTGACAACCACAACAGGAATATGCATGTGCATAGACACATGATGAGAAATAGAAGAAGTAGTGGATAGTGCAACAGGAGAAGTCATGGTAGGAGAAGACATCATTGGTGGTGACAACATCCCATTCTGCAAGCGAGCCTTCTATCTTCGCCTCTTCGTCAGTGTAGAAACTACATTAACAACATCCTGCCAATCCGTCTTCAATCCCATAGGCTGCCTACGATCCTATAACGAATCTCCCAATTCATCTTGAAGTGTAGGATCAACCACCTATAAGAATAACTCCACTTTCTTAAAGTTCAGAGCTCTTTGCTCTAGTGCATCCAACTGGTTATATTGTTCTTCAAACTCCCGCAACAATTCAGAAGCAACAACTACTTTGTTGGGCTGTTAAACCCACTCTCTAAATGTCTTCCATGTAGCAATACCATAATCCTCCAAGAAATATTCGTCTTTAAGTGCTTTCTTGAAAGCATCCCAACTAGAGTCATGTACATATAAATTTGTCACTCTAACCCGCAAAGTAGGCGTGACAAGCCGTAAGAAATAGTTTCTCCGATTGGACGAAACTCCGAAGAAGGACATCTAGCTTTCAAAGGCTTTAATGTAGGCTAAAACATTTCAACCATCAAATAATTTTTACTCACTAACCACAACCTCGATCGCCTTGGTCGTACCATACGTATGCTCATATTCTTGATGCAACAGTTGTTGTTGATCCAATTGCTGTTGATGTAACTGCTTGCTATTGCTGGATCGATAACTACATCTGCTGATTCTCCATCATAGTGGCTAAAGAAAGTGTTTGTAGCAAAGTCTTCATCTCATCGGCCAAAAAGGAAGAAGCAGCCAATGAAGAGGATAGATCTCCCATCTCGATGATAAGAAGCAACGCTTTCACGTCGAGTTCACCAGATGTCACACGGAATACATGCAGAAGTTCACAGAAGTCGCTCGCCCGCATGGATGTTTTGTGAGATTGGAGAAAATGATGATAAAGAGTACTCAACTCAAGATAATTATCCAGAAGAAGTTTATATATGTGTGTGTGTGTGTGTGTGTGTGTGTGTATGTGTGTATATATATGTGTGTGTGTATATATATATGTATATATATATATACACGAAAACAAGCTTACTGTGTAACGTGTCTGCTTGTCCACTTGTGGGACACATCTTAGCAGCCCATCTCGGGAGGGGAGTCTAGAAAGTGCCACCTGGCACTCGCAAGGAATGTCATAGGTTTTGCAATCTAGGTCTTCCCGAGTCTATCCCGTAGCAGAAGTATCCGGCCATTCCCACTTAGGATCGACCTGAAGTCAGGGTTTCTTTCCTATCAGCCAAGTCTCTAGGAAGTAGCTAGCGTCGAGCTCCAGATGAACCACTTTGCGTAGGAACAACAGAGTCAAAGCGGATTTATGATACACTTGGTTCATGGAGAATGGGAAACGAGAGGGATGCAAAGCTCAACCTCTCTGCCATAAGGCATAGTCCCATTCCTTTCCCCTAAAACAACATAAATTGGGGCTCTAACTCTACCGACCCTAGGTCTTCACAATATCTTTTCACGTCTTTTGAGAAAAGTTCCCAGCTAACTGGGACCACCCTTCTATAGGACAGACCCAAGGAGGTGCAGACCAACCCAAGGAACAACATGATTTGGCCTTGCAAAGATCAAGGTATTTCTGAAGCCGCTGTTACGTGGACTCAGTTGAAAGATGTTGTACGTGGAGGATACCTTCCGCCAACCTACCAGACTTTGAAGATGAATGAATTCTTCAAGCTCAAGCAGCTAGAATTAACCCAGGAAGCTTACTACTCAAAGTTTGTAATCCTACTAAAATATGCGCCACCTATGGATATTGCATAGCAAGTATCTAAGTTTTGCCATGGCTTGAATACTCCTTTGAAGCACCGTCTTGAAGCAATGCGTCCAACGGACTTGCAAGACACATTACTCCGATTGTCCAAGAACTTAAATCGGGCAATTGTAGCAAAGATGACTATGGAGATCAGGATAAGAGATGCCATACGTGCGGAGAGATAGGGCACATCCGTAGGAGATGTCCCTACCGTCAATGCTTCCATTGTAATGAGCTAGGACATATCCAAGCAGACTGCCCTGATCTAAGTCCAGAAGATATTGAGCCTCCAAGAAAACAAAGCTACACAGGTGCAGTCTATGGATATATAGACGAATCAGATGAAGACGAAGATCTAGAGCCCACTAAACCTTATTAGGAGGAAAATTCCTAGAAGCTTAATCAACATGTAACACAATTGAGAATAAATCCTACTCTTGTACCTATGGTTAATTCGAATAATATGAGTGCACTACTTGAAACATTAAGAGTAGCGTAGCGGATGCATAGTGGGTCTTAACCCACAGGTCATAAGCCCCATTAGTGCTTGTCTTCCCCAGTTTCTCTTGAGATGAGGACATCTCGATTTCTCTAAGGGAGGGAGGATGTAATATTTCCACGCAATAAAAGTTAGTTGGTTAGTTCAAAAGTTAGTTAGTCAATTAATAAGTTAGTAAGATTACTAACCAAAGACTAAAAAATGTAAAAATTGACTAGCATTAATTTTCATTCAATTAAAAAATATATATAAAAATGGAGAGTCATAAATCAGACATTTTTCTCGGATTGATAAGGACCGTAGCCACCTTTCACGAAAAGTACAATGTGAACGGGACTTATGAGCCATATTAATCACTAGTATTAATGTATATAGTTTGAATGATCCAAAACTATTAGATTCTTAGGGAAAAAAAACTATTATATTTTAGATATTATCCTAAAAAGATAGAACTAAAAGTCATCTAAAAGAAAAGACAAGTGATGTTTTAGTTAGTTTTGGAGATTTTATAAAAAAGAGAAATAAAGAAAAGTGATTGGCAAAATCGCACGCACCACGATTGCAGTCTATAGGCAGCAGACAACACTTCGAACAGAGAAAAGAAGAAGGAGTGAACTAAGAGATTTCTAATCAAGTGTGTTGGGGTTTTACCCCCCTTTTGGAGCCAATGCAACCATCAGATTTATGATCTGAGCATCAGATCACTGAGTTTTCTAAGAGCCCCTCCACTCTTGTTCTCAGACTTATCTCCTCCTCTCTAATTCATTATAAATATGAGGCATGGGGAGGCACAAGGGAGCATAAGGAGACCCCGAAAGGCTGCAAGAGAGAGGGAGAGAGAGAGTATACCCCTTTAAGAGATTGTGAGAGAGAGCTTGAGAGCGAGAGAGAGAGAGAGAGAGAGAGGAGAGTTACCCCGAGAGGCTGCACAATTTCCCTCTATCTCGATCCTCGATTTAATCATCTTCTCTTTCACTCTCCCATCTCGAATCTATTCCACTTTCTTAATCTCTTGAGTCTACTTGTGGACGATGGCCTCCAAGCGAAGAATGTCGCGTGCAGATGACAATCCTACAACCAGCAACAAAGCTTCGGGCGAAGGCATCACTATCAATCCAATTGCGGTACCGGTCGTAAGTAATGTATTTTCAAATTGATAGATGCTTATTTTAATGCTCGCAAGAGATGCGTTAGGCTCCATACCTTGTGGTGCTAGAATAGGTCATTGAAAAGGATAAATCACATCTCAAATATTCAAAGATGAAGTTTGTGAAGTGCTTGTATCAAAGGGAGTTAAATCGCACCTAGTTGCTATGTGATGAATCCATGCATAGCATAAGCAAGATATGGGACACTAAAGTATTGAGCATTGATGAGTCTTTGATTAATTTTTACCGAGGATAATATTGTTTAAAGTTTGCAAATGCATACACACGGTACATATATGGGAGAGATTATGTAAACTTTACATCAATGACATACGACTCCTTGCCTTAGGAGAAAGGAAGATAAAGCCAAGAAAAAATGTTGCATAGTAAGGAAATGCTAAAAGATAATTGTCACTTAGAGAAGATGCATAAATGCTCTTGCTTGATTGATTAATTTGCATTGGAATGATAGGACTTACATCATGTATAGTATTGGAACCTTTAGCATATGCCTTAGGCTAAAAGAGGGAATATTAGGTAAATTCTACTCTTTGGTCCCAAGGGGGAGAGCGAATATGCGATGGAATTATTGTCGCGTCTATTATTGTATTGTTTCAGAAAAATACAATTAGTTTTGTTGGTTGATTGAACAACACCCTAAATGTTTTTCTTTCAATCAAGGGATTGTTGCATTGTGATTTGGATAAATATTCCTGATGCCAGGAGGCATATTCCACGGTGGACTCCGTGAGGTTTTACGATGGATTCCGTAAACTTAGATGACCGGGGCTCATACTCAAAGCGGATTCTTTGTGCGAGAAGTTGATGGGGACGCCTGTCCTTTTCGGGCGTTTCATTAATTTAGTGTGTACATGGGTGATTCCATAGCGGGTGATTCCGCAAAATGCATATTAAATTAATAAACGTTTATGAGTTTAGAGTGCGCACTCGTAATAAATTAAGGTTAGGATTTATTTCTAACCAGTTGATTTATTTATGTAGCTGAAGACTGCTAGGTATTCACTTTTGTCGGTTTAATTGTATTAATTTACTAACGATTGTGAATGCTTCAGTTGATGTGTAGAGATAGCAGCAGTGGTAGAGGAAAGCATTGGAGTCTAGCGGGTTTTCGACTCTTGGTCTAGATTTTGATAGGCGCCACGCCTATATTTTGTTATGTCTATTGAGACATCGATTATTTATTATTATTTTGTATGCGCTTATGTGCCTGGATATGTTATTTTTATTTGGACATTGAGATTGGGCGTGCCAGACACTATGGGCACCGTCCATTAGCTTTATTTTACTATTTTTGTAGAAAGCAAACTCAAAAGCTAAAAGCTTGTCATATTTTTGTAATTGGGCTATTATTGAGCATGAAGATTGGAAATATACATAAAATACATGCTTTGTGAAGCGCTCACACAAGGCATGGGGGAGATGGAACCCAATTTGTCTCTTGCCTCTTGTCGTGCTTGCTTTTACATGGGTTTTTGTGCTAAAAAGTAGAGTACTTTGTTCTTGGGGACCTTCCGGGATTCACCACGTGAGCTATCTGCGACCGATCTGCGCACCAGTGGTATCAGAGCGGAGCAGAGATCAAGAGCTTCCAATCGCTACCAATCTCGGGCGAAGGCGGAGCTCCAGGGACAAACGGGCTCTACAGTCAATCTCATCGCGAACCGTCGATACAGGCAGACTTCTGGCGATCAAGAACCCCTGTTTCCACTGTCAGATCGCGAAGGACCAGGCTCTGCAGGCGGAGGACCACGCATCCAACTCCTTCATCAAGTCATGGAGTTACAGAGATAAGCTTCATTGTTTTTCTCAAAATTTCTTTCAATAAGCTTAGAGAAAGCTTAAGAAGCTTATTAAGCTTCAAAACTTCAAGTCGATTTGCAAGAAGACCCCCCGAAATTTCCGCGTGGAGAAAAAACGGCCCCCCCCCTTCACGAAAAAAACGGCGGCCTGTTCTCCACCATTAAGCTCTCTTAATCCTTAAGTCAAAGCTTAAATCACTAAGCTTTCTTCAAGTCACACAATCCTCTGCAAGTCACACTGGGCAAACAAGTTCAGTAACTCCGGGTCTCGCACTTCTGAAGTCAAGTTCCGTAAGTCGACATAAATCAAGTTCTGCAAATTCTGCAAGTCGGCCTAAGTCCAGCAAGTCAACAACTCTGCAAGTCTGTTAAGTCTGCAACTCTGCAAGTCAGACTAAATCAGAACTGACTAGTGCTTAAAACTCATAGAAGACTTGTTCGTATGCAAAAACTCTGAACTGGAAAGTTGTTCGCAGCAAGCTGTTCTACCTATCTACAAGTTCGTTGAAGTACTTTCAACAAACAGAGACAGAAATATTGCAGAATTTCTGAAAATTGAAGAAGAAAATACCCAAAAATACATAGCCTTGTAACCCCAAATTTGAGCTACGCTCATCCCGCTAACTGATTTTGAGTGAGAAAGGTTTGTTGAGTTTTACAGGATGACTACCCCACATATGGATGATCCTATGGCTGAAGACGATCTACCCGAGCCTACCATGGAACAAAAGCTGGATCTTATCATGTTGCAATTGGAAGAAGAGCGAAGAGCTAGGCAAGCCTTGAAAGCGCAATTGACAAAGCTACAAGGAGCGTCCACTGATAAAGAAGAACCCCAAGCTGAAGATTTGATTCGTCGTACCATCAACGCCACTCTTGAAGCACAAACCATTCGCAAGGAATCCAAGATAAGTAAACGAAGTTTCAAGTTCCGCACTTTCAATGGCATAAGAGAAGGAAAGACTGTTTTATCATTCATTAGCCAGTTTGATGACTATTTCCATGAGGAAACTTATCCCGAAAAAGATAAAATCAAGTGTGTTACTAATCATCTGATAGACAGAGCATCACTTTGGTGGACTGTAGTCCGCAAGAGCATAGAATGTCCTGCTACATGGGAAGATTTCAAGAAGAAGTTCATGCAAAATTTCCTACCACCGCAATTTCATAAGAAGGCTATCAAGCAATGGGATTTACTTCAACAGCGCGATCGTGAGCCTATTCCACAGTATACAGAGCATTTTTGGAATGCACTCCTACAGCTACGCATGCTTGAAGACGTACCAGAGACGACACATAAGCGGAAGTATATGTCTGGACTTCTTGGACATTACTACGCTGAAGTGAACATGTTCAAACCTGCTACCCTTGAAGATGCCATCTCCTTAGCCCACGACACTGAAGATAAGTTACGCGGAAGAGATCGACAACCACAGCCATTCCAACCAAACGGTAATTATGGATCTAAATAATTCAATTCCAATTTCAGAAGGTTTAATCCAGGTCGTTTCTCATCACCATCTTTCCGCAAGAATTGGCCTAAACCACCTGCATTACCATCCACTGTCAATCCAAATCCTAAGCCTATTCCACAAGCAAATCCAAATATACCCAGACTCCCAGCCATTGCAAATAATGTGACCAAATCCAAGCCCATCGTATGCTACAAGTGTCACCAGCCAGGGCATCTCGCAGCAAATTGTCATTCAAAGAAGTCATCAGCACATATCAACTACCTTGGAGCTATGGACGAAGAAGAGCATGAGGATATGCCAGATTTCACTGAAGATGAGGATGATCCTACTACTACTTCCGACACTTTACCAGGTATGCCTACTTCACATTCATTGTTGACTATGAAATGTATGGTGCATGGAAAAGAAAGAACTATATTGCATAATGACGGTAGTACCCATGACTTTATTTCAGCAAAATTGGTAAAGGAATTGAAACTGCATACTGTACCTACGCACTATCGCATAAAAACTGCATTTTTAGGCACTAGGTACAATGGCACACAAGAAGTTCAAGATTTAGAAATTCAAATTGGTCCATATATTGAAAGAAGAAATTTCTTAGTTGTCCCATTACAGTCAAGCGACATTATTCTAGGAATGCCATGGAGACACCAACATAATCCCAATATAGATTATTCCACACACACAATGAATATTAATTTTCAAGGAAAATCTATTACATTATTTGGTATGCATGCATCTCATATCTTTCCACTGCTTTCGCATACTCAAGCAAAACATGCATTACGCAAGAATACTAAATCATATCTCATTTGGGTAAATGAATTGCACGCAAAGGAAAATCATATGCACCCTAGGCATAAGGAATTTCTCGCATATTTTAAGGACTGTTTTGCAGAAGACCTACCACCAGGTTTACCTCCATCACGTCCAGAAGACCATAAGATTGACCTAATACCTGGCACACAACCACCTTGCAAAGCCCCATATAGGCACAATCAAATAGAGCAAAAAGAAATCCAGAGTCAAGTTGAAGAATTACTAAATAGAGGCTTAATTCGACCTAGCAGTTCTCCATTCGGTGCACCTGTGCTCTTAGTCAAGAAAAAGAATAATACGTATCGGATGTGTATTGACTACCGAGCATTAAACAAGATCACTGTAAAGAATAGGTATCCTATACCTAGAGTTGATGACCTTATGGACAAACTGCAAGGATCTTCTATATTTAGTAAAATTGACCTTAAGTCTGGATATCATCAGGTGAGGCTAGATAGATCCGACATATTTAAGACTGCATTTAGGACACAGTTTGGCCATTACGAATTCTTAGTCATGCCATTCGGATTAACTAATGCACCTGCTACTTTCAGTAGAATGATGAACCGTATTTTTCTAAAATATCAATATTGTGTGATTGTTTTCTTTGATGATATAGTGTTCAGTCAAAGTGAAAAAGAGCATTATGAGCATTTATCATTAGTTTTTCAATTACTGAAAGAAAATCAATTGTTTGCAAATCCTGACAAGAGTGAATTCTTTAAGACAGAAATAGAATATCTAGGTCATATTGTATCAAAAGAAGGAATAAAAGTTGATCCTAAGAAAATTGATGCAATATTGCATTGGCCTGTTCCTAAAAATGTACATGAATTATGCTCATTCCTTGGTCTTGCTAGTTTCTATAGGAAGTTTGTACGTAATTTCTCATTACTTGCTTTACCATTGACCAAACTTCTTAAGAAAGGCATTGTTTATCAATGGACTGAAAACCAGCAGAAATCCTTTGACTTACTCAAACGTGCATTAACCAATGCCCCTGTTCTACAATTGCCTGACTTTAACAGACCATTCTTTTTAGTTGTGACCGATGCTAGCGGATCAGGAATAGGAGCCGTGCTAATGCAAGACAACCATCCAATAGCATATTCTAGTTCTAAGCTGAAACCCTATGATGCCAGGAGGCATATTCCACGGTGGACTCCGTGAGGTTTTACGGTGGATTCCGTAAACTTAGATGACCGGGGCTCATACGCAAAGAGGATTCTTTGTGTGAGAAGTTGATGGGGACGCCTGTCCTTTTCGGGCGTTTCATTAATTTAGTGCGTACATGGGTGATTCCATAGCGGGTGATTCCGCAAAATGCATATTAAATTAATAAACGTTTATGAGTTTAGAGTGCGCACTCGTAATAAATTAAGGTTAGGATTTATTTCTAACCAGTTGATTTATTTATGTAGCTGAAGACTGCTAGGTATTCACTTTTGTCGGTTTAATTGTATTAATTTACTAACGATTGTGAATGCTTCAGTTGATGTGTAGAGATAGCAGCAGTGGCGGAGGAAAGCATTGGAGTCTAGCGGGTTTTCGACTCTTGGTCTAGATTTTGATAGGCGCCGCGCCTATATTTTGTTATGTCTATTGAGACATCGATTATTTATTATTATTTTGTATGCGCTTATGCGCCTGGATATGTTATTTTTATTTGGACATTGAGATTGGGCGTGCCAGACACTATGGGCACCGTCCATTAGCTTTATTTTACTATTTTTGTAGAAAGCAAACTCAAAAGCTAAAAGCTTGTCATATTTTTGTAATTGGGCTATTATTGAGCATGAAGATTGAAAATATACATAAAATACATGCTTTGTGAAGCGCTCACACAAGGCATGGGGGAGATTGAACCCAATTTGTCTCTTGCCTCTTGTTGTGCTTGCTTTTACATGGGTTTTTGTGCTAAAAAGTAGAGTACTTTGTTCTTGGGGACCTTCCGGGATTCACCACGTGAGCTATCTGCGACCGATCTGCGCACCAATTCCAAGGCTTGTGTCGATGGCAAATGCATGGCAGTGGTCTGTAATGACAAGTTGCCATAGGAATAAAGGAATGTTTTTCTAGAATATGATATTAGGGCTGATTGCTTTGTGATTGAATTTTAATTGGATTAATTAAGGAAGGATATTTTGCATGCATGGATCATCTCCAAGATCACATCGTGGATTATCCCGAGAGAGCATTGCTCGATTCACAGGCCGATGGTCGAGTGGTGAAAAGGCCAACCACGGAAATGGCATCTCATTCCTAGACCTCTTGTGGGTCAGGTGGAGCTCTAGACACCCCTTGCCTGTCCAGAATGGAGTTGGAGATCCATGTGAGCCCAACATCTGGGACGTTGGAAGATCCTATTCTAGATAAAGGATGGAAATTTCGGTGCCATGAGATTTGGACCGGGTACTTCTGTTGGATAGAAGGGATACATAATTCTCCTGTATGGGCAGGAGACAAAGATTAACTTAAAGATAAGTTAAGAAACTTGTTTGATAAAAGGACTGCTTGTTTTGTTTTTGTGTATGTGTAAATTACATGAACGAACTCTGTGTCCTAAAAGGCTTAACTAATGAAGCTGATTTTAAATGTCGCACATAAATGTGGTAGGACCTAATTAGACAACTAAAGCTATCGAGGAAAGTGCGATGGACGTGACTTGGGTCCCCGTCTTACGGAAGGGTGGTCCCGGTTAGCTGGGAACTTTTCTCAAAAGACGTGAAAACAATACTATGAAGACCTAGAGCCAATAGAGTTAGAGCCCCAATTTATGCTATTTTAAGGGAAAGGAATGGGACTATGCCTTATTGGCAGAGAGGTTGAGCTTCGCATCCCTCTCATTTTCCATTCTCCATGAACCAAGTGCAGCATAAATCTGCTTCGACTTTGTTGTTTCTACGCAAAGTGGTTCATCTGGAGCTTGATGCTAGCTACTTCCTAGAGACTTGGCTGATAGGAAAGAAACCCTGACTTCATGTCGGTCCTAAGTGGGAACGGCTGGATACTTCCGCTTCAGGGTAGACTTGAGAAGACCTAGATCGCAAACCCTGTGATATTCCTTGCGAGTGCCAGGTGGCGCTTTCTAGACTCCCCTCCCGATGGGCTGCCAAGACGTGTCCCACAAGCGGACACATTACATATTGATTAAAGGTATGGACAAGATACATGTTAAAAAGACTCTTGGTCAAGAGAAGGGATAGTGAAGTTTAAGGATATGTTCAAAAGACATATGAAGAGCTTGAGATGAATCTTGTGTTGTCAAATTGTTCATTGATATGATGTCACTCACCGAAATGATTTTCTCACTTTTCATACATGCCCATAAGTGCAATGCCTTTAGCTCCGCAGGTTGAACTTTGAGAGAAGCGAATCGCACTATTTGTAATCTCCTACCTCTTTGATACAAGAAGTAAACTATTCTCCTTTCAAAGAAGATCTAAGATAGTGTCGCTTGTAGTCTCCTCCATGAATATTTAGTCACACAACCTTGTCTCATGATATTGGAGAGTTTCCGTCTTATGATGATCAACAACACATATTAACTTGACACCTTTAATTTGATCATATAGTATGATGCTTCCTTCACCACTTTGTCAGCAATGTTGTGCCATCCATCATCTGTGCACGATCAAGTTGCCAACTGTTTTGCTTCAATAGCAGCTGTAAACTCTTTATCAAAAGTAAGGTTAATTATTAAAACATCATCAACCACAATATTGAAAATTTGTAGCCCACTACGTATGAATTTTAAGGTTCTTCTCTTTGATATCTAGAATGCGGTTGAAAATGATGTCATGACGTCCTCCCTCGATATTAAAAAGGCTGTAAATAGCAGCTTATAGTCCTACGTCTCCTATCACCGTGACTTTGAGTATGGTGGAGAGAGACCTTGCGTTAGG
Organism: Lygodium microphyllum; assembly: GCF_053477565.2. Lineage (NCBI taxonomy): Eukaryota > Viridiplantae > Streptophyta > Polypodiopsida > Schizaeales > Lygodiaceae > Lygodium > Lygodium microphyllum. The sequence continues at coordinate 32,994,006 of NC_141137.1, forward strand.
AAGGGTTGAAAAATTTCATTACACCTGTAATTAAGTAGCAAAAAATATAACAAGAAGTCTCACATTAAACTTGAGAGTGAATGCCAAAAGTAAAACTTCATTCATACTTTTAAGCTACTATAATAGTTTTATATCGCATGTTTTATGTATGTGGAGGACAATTATCCAAAAGAGATAATATTAAAAACAATAGTCATTCTATTGGAATGATTGCATCTTTCATTGCTTAAAGATTCCTTACAAGTTGAAAGTCCTTGGGGGTTACAATAATGCCCTTTTCATGTATTGCACAAAGCTAAGCATCATTCATTAAGTCTACCAAAAAGCCTTTGATGCCCCATGGAAAGAATTAAATTATTCTTTAATGAAGCGATAGGGTCTACCCTAACTTTGTGGTAGAAACCACATCCTGTTTTCTGTTCGGTAGAGATCTTGCATAATCTTACAAACAAGTCTTAAGAAGCTAGCCTTTGGAATGATGAGATCAAAAGAGCGTTATGACTTCTTGATTTATCTCAAGATCAATATACCTAGCCTCCACCTAGGTTTCTTGTGGGCATGTTGCAGAAGACCCCTTTAAGTATGGCTAAAGGAGTTTGGATTAAGTTGAGAAGGGGGTGGTCCACTAGAAGCCTGAGAAGTGGCATTGTGAAAGACAATATTTGAGCCAATAGATGCTTAATTGAGATGAACACAAGTGGAAGCTTTGTGGCTACCTTGTGCATAGTCATCTTTCATACACACCAAGAGATTTGAAAACTCAATGAATATGATAGAGAATGCTAAAACTTTAAGATTCATTCACACACATGCACACACACACACACACACACACACACACACACTCTCTCTCTCTCTCTCTCTCTCTCAAATAATAAGCTCTATTCACATTGAATGCATTCTTTATCCTACTATCTTAACTCTTTTCGAGCTCATTTGTTGCCTTCTCAAAGCCTTGTTTCAAGCCACTTAGCATGGTTCTCTTTAGCACTTGATACATCATAATATACTCTTTTGGTGATATGATGTGATTCAATTATCTCTCTAGCCAATTTATCATCTCTCATTTACTTTTCTCTATGACACTTGAGCTTTTTCTCCCACTATGCTCGTCTTCTACTAAGATAGTAACTATATCATTGGATTTTTGCCATTCACCCCTCCACCATGATCAATTTTTCTTTGGTATGCACTAGACACTACACGAATTTCCATTCCTAGTGTTAACCAAAATCTAATGCCTTTTTTTGGAAAAGTATCACACATGAAAAAAAAAATCCAAAATAACTTATACAACTCTTGTACTTTCAAAAACTTAACTTAGCATCTACTATGTAATGCATGATAAAACCTTTACCCCATGGTTGCACCATATTTTTGTAGAAATCATGCACATAATCAATAAAATCTTTCTTACCTTAATTATCAAAAACCATCTTTCGAAGTGAGGGAACCATTTTATTGAGACTAATCCAAACCTTGGCTTTTGTCAACTTTGTTTTTCTCCATTACTTCAATTAGGAACCATAGTGCCCAATTCTTTCCACCCATCATAGACTTGCAACTTACAAATTGTGATATTCTCTTCCTCATCAAGAAGTGCTAAAAGAAACTTCCTTGCCACCTTAGCTCCCCCAAACCAAGGTTTCTTTGGAAAGTTAATATATTTTTATGATCTCTTCTCATAATTTTCAATCATAACCTTCGATCATTACTTGATGCTTATATAGCATGATCTTTGATAGCATTTGCTCTACATTCTTACACTTTACAATAGCTTCTTTGTTTGGTTGCATTCTATATGCAAAGAAAATATATTTACATACTTTTTTCTCCATAATCCTTAACAAAAGCATGCAATGAAAAAATATAAACACAATCCAATGAAATTTTGAAGATAGGTTTCCATGTGGGATCTTGTTTATCACATGTCAATATAACACTTTCCACTCTTTGTCATTTCTTCTTACCATTATTTTCTTCCATCCTCTCTTCAATAGCATAAGCATGGAAATCTTGCATTCGTATCATTGGAGATTCCATACATGCATTTCAAAGTCTTCAAGTCTCCCACAAGGTGACATTTTACCATGTATTCACCCTATCTTTCAATTGAGAGCATCTTGCCATATTCTTTGTGATCAATGATGTTTGGAATACTTTTGTACATAAAAAAGAGTTGTAGCACATCAAATGTTTCCTTGGGAACTTTAAATGCAATAAGCCATCATACATGGCACTTTGATTGAACACTAAATTTCCATGGTCTATTTGTGTCGAATTGTAAGGCTTTATTAATCAAAGTGATACTACTCTTTCAAGCTTTACTCCCTTGATAGCCTTGCTTTTATTGAGCTTTGTGCCAAACTACAATTAACCACCACCTTCTTTTGTAATCATCTACCACTACCATAATAGATTCATATCTATTATGTGGGTAATCTAGCTACAAAATCTATGCTTATAGACTCACTTTAGTTGTAAAATATTCGATGGTTGAAGCTCTCTAGGCATCTTGACTCTTTCTACCTTGGCTATTTGACAAGCTAGGCACTAGGTCACATACCATAATATATGTCCTCATTCCTAACCCTTAATAGCTCTTACAAATAACATTGAGAGTTAACATCACGTCTTCTCAAAATACAAAAGTAATCTTGGTAATACAAGCATCCTTTACTTGTATGTTAATCTTTTATCTTGGCTTGCTTCTTGTCTATGCTTTCACCTTAGAGTATCCTCATGATGAGCAATGGTGGGGAATGGCTTGATATACAAGCTCTAACATAGGATTGTCATCCATATATATATATATATATAGTTCTCAAATTTCACACCTTGGCAATGCTATTAAGGAAAAATTTTAAGCTTGGAGCATATGTAACAACATTATCCTTCTCAAGCTTTTATTTGATTTCAAAATCAAGTTCTTGCAGCATCTCAATCCCTCTTCTTTAGCTCATGTTTAGATCTACCTATGTGAAGATCCACTAAACAATTTTATACCAAAGTGAACTTCCTTCCTTATATAGATAATGTATCCATAACTTCAAAGCATAAATCACTATAACTAGCTCTAGGCCATGTGTGGCACATTTGGAGTTATGGAATTTTAGCTTTTGTGCAACATAAGCCAAAAAACTTTCTTATTATACCAAGACTCCTCTAGATCACAAATCCACTTGCATCATTGATGATCATTTCAAATTCTTGGTTGAAGTCAAGGAGATTTGACATTGAGGCTTAGGTCGAGTTTATTGAAGATCTCTTAGTGCTCTTCTACCCATATGATTTGGGTGTTCTTCCTTTGGTACCATCCTATTAGTCTTGGAAATCCTTGTACTTCTATGACTATTTTGGAAACTGGCCAATCTAGGATGTCCTTGAACTTTGTAGAGTCAACCAATATTCCTTTGATGGAGACAATATACCCCAAGTATTTGACTATGTCCACACAAAATATGCACTTTCTCTTCTTGGCATAGAGTTGGTTTTGATGAATGGTTTTGGAGCATCATCCTCATGATCCTTTAGGAATTTGAAATATACTAGTATATCATCAAAATGTACTAACATAAAGTCATTTAGGTATAGGTGAAAGATATCTTGCAAAAGTCAATTAAGTGTCATTCAATTTGAATGGCATGGTCTAGGACTCATAATTGGCATATTTAGTGTGGAAGGAAATATTTACAATATCATACTTCTCCTTGATTCAAATTTGATAGTACTTACATTGCTCTCGTCTAGTTTGAGAATACTTTGGCCCCATATTGTCAATCTAAGAGTTAATCAACCCTAGGTATTTGACTTGATGAAATCTAAGGATTATTGTCAGTCTAAGGCCCCATATTGTCAATCCAAGGTCTAGGGGATTGATATATGACAAGTCCTATCCAAGGTGAGTTATTTAACTTGATGAAATCTTGTTCAATTAGTTGCCTTAACTATTCATAAGCTTAATAGCTTACACACATCTTGTAGGGTCTCATATACTTTGGTTCTTCCATCTTTTTCTAATGTCTTCACAGCATTGCCTTCTAAGACTTGGAAGATAACTTCCTCTTTGCCACATTAGATTTATACTTTATTGTGCTTGAGCCAATCCATGCCCAATATATAATCATAACACCCTAATACTAGGACTCAAAATGTAGCTTTTATTTTTTACTTGTCTAATTCAATTTGAACTCTTCCTATAAGTTTAATTGAGGTGATTTTCTTTCCACTAGTCACCGATTATATAATAATTTTCTTTGTAGACTTGGAATCTAGATATGATCTCTTAACTATACCTGGAGTTATAAGAGAATGAGGACTTCCACAATTAATCACGATTTTGAAAGGTCTTACCCATCTAAGTCGCTAGTATTTTGATGTCAATCAACTCCCTTATTCTTAATGGCCACATGAATGGCTTTTGTCTCAACTTCTTCTCCTAGGTTATGCTCCCATGGTATACCCTAAAAGTGCACCCTAAACCCTAAAACACATGAATGGTTTGCCACTCAACTTCTTCTCCTTGGGTATACTCCTATTTTTTTGGTTGCCCTATCATAGAGCTTACCTAGGCTCCAATTGCTATTCATTGTCCTTGGCCTCTAGTATTATTTTTATTTCCTCTACATCTCCTCTTTAGGATCTTGGATACAGTTTGGGTAGTCCACCCTTAGCTATCTACTCTTTCCACAACACTGGTACCAATGCTTGCTACCTATCCCTCTTGGATGTTGGGAAATTGCATTGGTCCTCCCATTAACCTTAGTATTTTTTGTTTCGCCACCTAAGTTTGGATAATTCCTTCCACAATTGTTGTTTATGATACAATTTCTTTGGCCATTATTAGCAATGTCCTTAGCTATGTCTTAGGCTAGCATGAGGAATCTTCAAGATTCAAAGGCTTCATTGACTCAAGATGAGTATCTAAAGGAGAATTAAATGCTTTGAAGAAGCTAGCAATCTAGTAGGCCACCTTCCTTGGTGAGGTATACTTTTGGAGGCTCACAGATTTTGAGTGTTAGCATTTCAAGGTCAAGTTTAGCTTGTAAAGGTTGCAAAATTCATTGATCTCGATGGATTCAAACGGTGTGGACAAGTATCATCCCCTCACAACTTGCTTGATTTTCCCCCAAGTTCTTGAGGCTTCAATTACCCCACTATCCTAACACCATTGTTTTCACCATCATTTTTCCTCATCAATGAGATGAAGGAATGCAATTGTGGATTGATTTGCAACAATAGCCAATTGTGACTCAAAGGTGGGTAGAGACTCACACCATCATTTGAACATGGACCCGTATTGAGGTGAGGTGAGGCACTTTAAATCAATGTGTACTTCCAATGTTGGAGTCAAAGCTTGATTCTTATCTTTTTTCTCCAGGAAGGTGGGTTTCTTGCAAGAGCACTTTGTTATTGGATTGGTGATATAATGAGCATGGTGGGGTGAGCACTAGAATTGGGTAGGGATGCTACAATAGAGGTTAGGGGCGTGTTAACAGATTAGTCATATTATGAGTGAATCTATGCTTGTAATGTGTGTGCTGGGCACATTATTATTTGTCAATTTATTTTTGTAGTGTCTGATTTATGAGTTTTTTCTCATTATTGTATGGCCATCCTAATTATATTATTGGCCTATCACATCTAGTCAATTTTTCTTGATGGTTGGCCTTTATATAGGTTAGTTACACTCCTCCTCTAGTTAGCCATCACTTGTAGGTCTTGTTGGAGAGAGGGAGCCGGTGCCAGTACCCACATAGTTGGTGACTCACTATTGTACACAACTCTCCCATGACTTGGTATATGGATTCCATTTACTGACCATACTCTTGAGTTCTCTCTTTGTAGTATTCTTGTGTTATTATTTTTCTATGTTTTCTCATAGTCTCTCTTGTGTTGTGCAGTCTATTACATCAGTATTCTATGCTTTCACTATTGCACCCACTTTTGACATTGTATCAAACATTCATGTTAGGTCCTACAATGTTGTCTTATACCATTGCAAGTCTACCCACCACTACTACTCATGAACTTCCCTAGTTGTTGTTGCTACCTAGGTGACGTAATTTTGGTGCAAAACTGCATGTTTTAAGCCATCTTCTACCTACATTCAATGTTGTTACTAGCTGAGTTTTGCTTTCTAGCATCTATGTTTTTGGTTTCTCTCTTCATTGCATGCTATATGGTTATTTTTCCAAACTTTGTTAGCTCTACAATTGATCAAATTTTGCATGTTGCAATAGTCATTTCTATGATTAGTTGTTTATTCATTGCATGTGAACTCATGATTAGTGCAATATACATTATGTTTTGGTTGTCCTCTTTGTTTCTCATATTTCCTTTGTCTTCCCATTATATCCTCTTCACATGGCACCTCTCTACTGCTCTCCTCATGATAAACTTCATGTCCCTGGCTACCTTACAAGAACTATTTCTATAAAAGCACGATTTCTATAGAAGCGATTATGATAGGTGGTTTGTTTCAAGAGCTATTGTGTGGTCCTAGATTCTAATTCCTCTTTCAGATGATTGAGATTGTGACAATTATAAGAAAGTTGTGCTTACATCAAATATAGACGATGCTTGTGTGTATTCTACTCACCTTTTGTGCATTTTGAAAGAGGTTCTAGCAGCCTTCACCTCTTATAGGATAGCTTGAGAGGTGTGGGAGAAACTCCAAATGTTGTACGTGGCTCCATCAACCATGCATGTTGGGACCCTCTATGGTTACCCCCAATAGATGAAGTTTGAGCTAAAGGATACTATCTAGTCTTTCTTACTTCATGTTACATAAGTAACAAGATCAGTCCTAATGATTTGTCTATACATAGGCCAATTTCTCTCCTCCTCTAGTTATTCATCACTTGTAAGTCCCATTGGAGAGAGGGACCCATGTCAAAGCCTACAAAGCCGATGACTCACTATTGTATGCGAGTATCTCATATCTTGGTATATGGATTCCATTTCTCAAGGAGTTCTCTCTTTGCATTGTTCTTTTGTTGTTTTTTCCTTTTGTTTCTCTCTTTTCTCTAGTCTCTCATGTTGTGCAATCTATTATAGCAATCTTGTATGCTTCCATCAATGCACCTGCTTCTGGTAGGGTGTTGGTGCAAATAGAGTTGGAATAGGCTATTGGGGTAAAGGCCAAGGGGCTCGCACTCCCTATAAGTGTAGAGCCTATAAATACATAAATAAGTGAAGATAATAAAGAACAAGGGCACCTTAATATCCACAAAAACTACTTGTATGCTCTCTCTCTCTCTCTCTCTCTCTCTCTCTCTCTCTCTCTCTCTCTCTCTCTCTCTCTCTCTCTCTCTCTCTCTCAGTTTTACTTATGGCTCCTCATCCTATTAACTAGTATCAAAGCATCATCCTTGGGAGCTCATTTTGGAGTCTAGAGTGCGAGGAGTCAATGCTTAACATGTAAGCAATGCTTACTATCCACAAAACTAAAAGAGGAGTAAATTGAATACTTGAGCTCTCCCATTTAAGTAAAATAGGTACTTTGATTAAGGGATCCATTGAGGCTTAGATATTGGGGATTGCATAGCCCAAGTCTGAAGTGTTTGGATAACCATTAGAGGTTGGAATCAATGTCAATTTGTGGGTTATTAGATTCCTCAAGAAGAGATTGGGTACATGTATTGACATATGCAAGCATGTGAGTTGGTTAAGCGTAAGGACAACTTATTTTTTAGAAGCTAGGGTCAATCTTATTGGAAAAGCATAAGGCTTGCTTGTGATTTGAAGCAAGGGTCAGTCAAGTAGTAGAGAGGAGAAGAGGGATTGTAATTTTGATTAATTGTGGCTTGTTTACAAGTCTTGCTCCATATTTCATCTCAATGTACAAAAGATAATTTCATTGTAGCATAGTTGGCATCACCAATGGCATATTCACATCCTGGCATGGTAGCACATAGGTTTCCCCCTCCCTCTCCAACAGGTTAAAACATTCAATCAGCAAAGCCCTTTTCACATTTGGAAGACACCTAATTTGGATCAAGTTGAAAATCCTCTTTCACATTGGGGCAAGTGATTTGGTTCACTTGGAACTAGTTTGAAAATGTCTATTTTCACATTGATTAATGGACTAAATCAGTTTAGGCTTGAGTTGGTTACTTCAAAATCTTGTTTACGCTAGAAAGGATAGTATGGATATTTTTGAGATATGTTCATATTGGAGACTTATAAACTGGATATTTGAGATCTACTTTCACACACTTGCATTTGGACTAGTTCAAATTGAACAAATTGAGCAAACTATGGTGAACTCGATTAGTTTTTTTGGAGCCACTTATAGAGAATTATTTTCACACCGTCAATTATGTGAATTGGTTATTTTAGTAAACTAGTTTGGTTGGTATGTATTCACACTACAAATAGGAAAAAAAGGTTTTGTGAAAGGCCTAAAAGGTGGTTTCTATGAAATTTTTTGGAGGCTATTTTTCTTGGTAAAATTTTACTTAAATTTTGTAGAAAATTAGCATGCATTGAGGTGTGCTTGGACTATTGTTTGGGTATCAAAATTGGACTATCTAGCATTGTCTTTGCCTTTGGTTGGCTATTGCATTGAGCACTCAATTTGTCATATTTTGTTCTCACATTGGTGCAATTGGCATCATTTGGTTGCTTCTTCATTTGCATTCATTGAAGGTGTGAGGGAATCATCATCCTATTTTGAAAATACACTTTTTAACATTAAGCAATTGGATGACATGAACTTCCTATATTGGAAGGAGAATATAATGTTTTGGTGCAAAAAAAACAAGTTAGGTCTACTAAATGGGAATATGCAATGCCTAAGGACATGGATAAACATGATTGGGTGTACTTTAATTTAGAGGACACATATGGTGGTAGTTATGTTGTATGGAAAAAGCTTTGTAATCTCTATTAAAAGTAAAGTGTTACATCTCTTACGTATTGATTGAAAAAAGTCATTGGTTTGAGTATGGAAGAGGGGATATCTATGACCGATCACTTGATTTAATCCAACACCATTTTTAGTCAACTTTCAAATCAAAAGATTTCTTTTGAGGACTTCATGAAAGCCATGTTTTTGCTTGTTTACCTTGAAAGTTGGGATACTTTAAGGACCATTATAAGTAATCTAGTACTTGTAGTTCACCTGACTAGTGCAAATGTTGGGAGTAGTTTGCATACTAAGGAGGTTAATAGGAAGAAAATAAGGATATATAATGTTTCTATTGAGGAAAGAAGAGTCACATGAAGAATGATTGCTTCAAAAGGAAAAGAAAAGGAAAATGCAAGAAAAATATTGATGATTATGGCAAAAAAAAGAGATATTTAAGGTAAATATAAAGAAAGTGAACATTATTTACAGTAATCGTGATGATGGTGACATCTTGTATTTCTCTATATTTGGTGATTCATTTCTAGTTGCTACTAACAATGATGACATGTAGTAGGATTGGGTCCTTGATTCAAGAGCATCTTTTCATGTTACTCACATAGCGAGTGGTTTGCATTATATGATATAGGGAGAAAATGTTATGTTCATTTGGAGATGCAATTACTATACATGTAACATTGTTGGAGTGGGAGATGTACATATATCTCTTGCAAATGGTTATTTCTTTGTGCTTAGGAATGTATAATATGTATCAAATCTCAAGAACAGCTTGATTGGTGCTAAGATAGTTGGGTGATTATGGATACCATGCTATCTTTGGCAATCATTCATGAAAGACTTGCAAAGGATCTCTTGTTATTGCATGATGGCTAAGGTCTACTACTCTGTACTCGTTGTATGTGTCTAGTATAAAAGTTCATCTTGTAGCTATGAAACAAAGTAACCATATGTATCTCCTTAGCATCATGGTTTGGATAATATGTTTTGGGCAAGTTTCAACACATTGTGAATTGGGCCAAACCCCCTACAACTACACACCCTAGAGGTGGAGAGGAGTACATATAAAGTATGATCAAATCAATTCCTTATGATGACTTGCTCCATCCCCTCTTCTTAACACAAAAAATTAGCAAGTATTTTGCTTCCAGATCTCTTCCACATCTCCCAAAAACTTTGTGCTATCTCCAAAAAATATCTTTTCACACCCAAATCTCCCTCCTCACTTACTATAAACATTGTTCTTACACGAGAGCTAGGGAAGCCATTATGAGTAAATGACTTTGAATCAAGCAACAAAAATTTGAGTGTGCTGATAGAGTCCTCCTCAAGGCTTGGGCAATGGTATAACAATCTTTGGAAACCATCTCCTTGTGTGCATGTATCAATTCAAAATGTGTATGGTGTGAAGGACTTGAAGCTACCTCCTGAAGCTACTCGATAATTTTTTCCCTTGGATTGTAAGTCCTTGCTTTTATGTTCTTAACTTCTCATATATTTTTGACGTTTTTACTTCTTCTCTCCTGTGAGATATTTTCCCTTCAAATCTTGAGGACCAACCTTTGGGAAGCTTATCGAGGACATATTAAGCTCACATGTGGATGTGAGTGGACAATGATGATTGAAAAGTCATCATAATATCTTTTACATTGCAATATTTTTTTCTATAAGTTCATGTATGTAGTGCCTACATCAGTTGATTCGTATGGTTCTCTTGAATTACTTCCTTGTCCACCTCTCAATTCTTTGGAATGGCCATTCTGGATGAGTGGATGCTTTAGACATTCAAAATAATCATACATAACATTTATAACTCGTTGAGATTTGAGAGAGCTTCAAGATTAGTGGGTTTTTCATGGTTTATACTTCATATTTTTGCATATATCTTCAAAAGCACTAATGCACATCAATGTCCCTCCATATTCATTTGTAAGAATATTATAGATGACTTTCTTAATTCCAATTTTGAATAAGGATGGAATGAGGTGAATGGGGTGCACAAAGGTGATATCTTTTTGTGTACAGTGGTGGTTTCTAGTGTTACATTTTGTTACTTGATTGCATGTTCATCATTGTACATACACTTCTATTGCCAACATTGGATGATGAAAGCATGCCAATGGATTTCCTTGGAGTCCATTGAAGACATGGGACAAGCATTTGATATTCGAATTCACATGCCAAGTGGAGTGATCGAGTCAATCGCAATGAGTGATTGTTGGAGTCTCCTACATTTGTGAGAGCATCTAGTCTTGATGGGAAACCTTCATACGAGGAGCTTTAACTTCTATACTGGTGGTAAAAATGTGAACTTGTTAAATATTGGAATTTTTTTCTTTTGGTTGGGACACAGTAGTTTGAATCTTATTTGGCTTTGTTTATTTCAGATGGGCAAAAGAATAGAGAAGAATTATATGTTATTGAGTACTTTGCAACAAGTCAAATTTAATCAACAAAATGATATATCAAAAATTAATGATGAATATATCATAGGGTTTTATTTTTTAATGCTTTATACATATTTTACATTTTCTAACATTCTATATTTTGATTTTTTAATGATTTTATTTTTTACTTTTCAAAATTGTATTAATAGAGTTTAAGGGATTTTTAAAAACTAAAAATCGAAGTCTATGACCTGTAAAAACCATTCTCACTTGGTCTCATTTTCATTTTCTAACTCTTCAACCACTTCTCCTCCCAAGAATCCTTGCACTTGTCTTCTTCACCCCTTCTTCCATGATGGATCATGCTCTTAACAACTTGCAATTCCTTCAAGGCATGGAATTTGCCCCGGGAGATTAGATCTTTACAAAATCTTTTGTCCCAATATCAAGTAATTTGATACAACATTGTGGCATAGTCCAAGTCTACAATACCCTATGAAGTACATAAACACATAGAGAATATACTGTCAGGATTCCAACGAGGAAAGGGTGCCATGTGATCTCTTGATGTGCATCAATCGCACAGAGGCATTTAAAAAACAACTAGGTTGTTTTTGTACAAACCTCACCCCCTCCTACTTCAAGCACCTCACTCCTCCATAAGCTAGGAAATACGGCTTTTGATCAGCATGGAACTAACCAACTCTCATGGAATGCAACTTTCATTTTGTTACTCAATGAAGGTGAGGACCCACTTGCAATCATAGTGGTGGATGCTAAAGAGCATGTGGGAGGCTTACTAAAGGATGTCCTTGATCCAAGGCCTTCGCTAATGGACAATGCGAGAGAGGAATAAGTGGTTGTTGCAGAAGAGGTAAAAGCTCTTAACCTTATGGTCAATAGAGCTATAATTGCTATGGGTAACACCTTAGGAGGTGGCTTAGGTGAGCAGGAGGCTACGCCCTCTATCGTCAATGCAGACTATCGCATAGATAGCATGAGTGAAGTCTTCACCAATGACAAAGAATTCATGTTCCTCCATGATGTGGAGAATTTTTTTGGAGTGAGTGAGGATGAGGCATTGTCAATGCTAGAAATCGCCAATGACTTCCCCCTCGTGTCTAATGATTTGCCTATGGAGTACAACAACCCAAAGCTAGAAGACATAGACAGTATACTCATAGCTCTTAGAGATGCCATGGACTTGGTGGAGCACACCACAAGCGAAACCCAAGAGTTTGAGGCAATGTAGGCTAGCTTGGTGGTGGGATAGGTGCCCTTAGAAGAGCAGCAAGAAAAACAGTCAATGAGTCCATGTGTATACTTAACCAAACCCTCAGAGGTTGCCATCGATGTTGAGCAAGAAGTATATCGATAGTCCATCTAGACACTTTATCTTACTATGTATACTATCTTTAGGTAACTTCATGTGAATGTAGACCATGCTCAACATCGATAATTTTGCAAGTTGCCAAAAAGGCCAATGTACATTTGGAAAGGACGCCTCCATAGGGTGCTACATTTGCAGGATTCCCATTGCAAACATAGCCATTGTCCATGCCACCCTAGACGAACGGGATCCTAAGGCCCTATCAAAAGTGTTGTGCGCATCCACCATCACCTCAAATGCACACAAGATCATTCTTGTTAAAAAGGAGTTGGTGAAGTACGTGCTTGGTACATGGCTACTTAGAAGGATATTACAAGCGATGGGGATTGGCAAAGCCAAGCCGCCATGCAGGAGAGCATCAAGGTAGGATTGCTGCCAGAGGCCAAGAAGAGACGGAAGTAGGCCCATGAGAAAATCAAATTCTTGAAGATGGCTTGAAACTTATATTGAGCTCTAGGATTCTAAGCATAGTTCTACAAAGAAAAAGCCCTTTGTACTTTGCACTATAATACAAATATATTTTTCTTGCAATCTATCTCTCAAATATATTGTCTATATTTAAGCATCCAACTGTGATAAGATTGAAGGATTTACAAATCAATGTTACATGATATGAGTGTGCTTATTTTCAGAGTATGACAGATACACAAAATATAATTACAAATTCGACAAGATAAAAAATTTTGGCTCGATAGACCAACTAGCTTAGTTTTGGCTCAAATTTCCCAAAAATGTCGTAAAAAAGGTGATTTGGGCAGTCTAGAAGTGTTGTTATGCCCATTCATGTGCCGTACAATCCAAGGCTTCTTGGACTATCTAGGTCACATTTTTTATGGCATTTTTAGGCATTTTGAGCCAAAACTAAGCTAATTGGCATGTCGAGCCACAAATTTTAAATTTTTAAAATTTTCCATATACTTCGCCACTTGTATGACATGTGCTAACTTATCATTTAGCAAGGTAGAAAGGTTAACTAGACCATTGGCTTGATAATCAATTTGTTGTTCTACTTAATTGTTGAGTTTTCAATTGACATTGCAAATTTAATCATTACACCGTCATGCACAAATACAATATGAGACATTCAAGGCACAATAAAAAGTAAAGGTTTTTTATTACATGTCGAAGTTCACAAAGTACATTGCATTGTAGTGTGTTACAAAAAATTGCAGGCACTTGGCAGCTCTAATCTCTCTCCCCTCTTATCCGTTTAGCTAACTACATGTCTCTCTACATGATGGTTACCCGCTTGGCATGAATTGTACATAGATATGCATCCTCAAAAAGAGCAATAATGTATGATTCTGTATCTTCGTGGATAGCATCCACTGCAATCCCTTACGGGTGGAATCAATATTCGTAAGAGTAAAGGATTTCCTTCACTAAGCATGCAAATGACACTTTCTTAATTAGTAGATCCGTGTTCTTCTGGTACTTATGGATCTGCCTAAGATTTGCTAGATGATAGTTATTCCTTTCCTTTAGCCTTTTCCTCCCTAGGACTTGTCTCGTTGGACCTCGTCATGCTGGTTGCCATCCTTGTGCTTGTTGGGCTTAGGGCTGGGACTTGAGTGGGGGTTTCTCGGTAGGGCTAGTTTTGGAGCGGGGAGGAAAGTTTTCTGGCTCACTTTGTTTTTAGCTTAGGGCATCGCATGGGGCCCTTACCACCTATTGAGTGCCACTCGATTGCATCTCCACTAGCCTTCAACCATTCTATCATGTCCTGGGGCCTATTGATGTTGTCATCAATGTTGGCCTCATAATCCTTGTTTCCACCTTTCTCATCTGTGGAGGCATCACCACCATTATTCTCCGCCTCATTGTTGTCAACTTCCACATCCTCGCTTGCTTCTTCCTCTTCCTAAGAATCTTATTGCTCATGAGCTCTTTTCAAAGTCTCCAAGGCCTATTGAGGGAGGATCTTCGAGCCTTTGGATGGACCTATGGGGGGGGGGGGGAGGAAGGACATGGAGATGATAAGGTTGTGCTACTATTGGAGTCATCCCGTTGAGTGAAATTGGGGATCTCTTTGCCTTGCCACGGTGGAGAAGTGAAAACTTGTCATTGGCCTTGGCCTAGTAGTAGATGTCATTGCACAGTTTGCTTGGTGCGAACCATGAGGTGGATTAGAAAAGAAGAAGAGAAGACAACAATAAAAGTATGAGGTAGGAAATAAACTAAAAAATCTTTATTTATATGAAGCATGCTATTAGGGTTTAAGGGGGGTTCATACATGATTTTACATATATGCCCAATTGGACCCTTCCCTTCACCTTATCATGCGCCATATTACATGTGTACTCACTACAAATGTGTTTTGCCACTTTTCCTTTTTACACATGTGGATTTGTTGCTTGAGAGATTTAGCCAATGTGGTAGCCTTAGCATTCTCCAATGTGATGGAGCGACTGAAGATGCATCTATAAAACCAATCGAACATTTCTACAAGGTAGCTTTTATTGATGTAACCACCTCCATGACAAATGTTCTTGAAATATGCTTCATGAGCCCGATAATGAGACTTTTCCATGCCTTGAGTGCTCTACATTTCTAAAGAGCTGTATTTCTCCAAAAAATATGATCCACATGCATATAATATGTGCTGCAAAGATACGGAGCATTGGCATTGAATTTGGAGCATTGACGTATCCAAATATTAAAGAACATGCAAGTAGTCAAGTTAAAGGTGTACCATGTAGTAGGTGATGTTGGTTTCTCCCTCTACATTGAAAACTAGCTTTCTAAAATCATTGACCACTGTATGAAATTCAACTTGACTAGAATGATCTGTTGATGGTTTTAGCACTATACACACTAGCTTATCAAAAGAATGCCAATCGAGCATTCTTAAGACTAAGGTCTCTTTCCAAATCTATACTTCATTTGCATAAATATTTCCACAACTCCCACTTTAACTTTGATGGCTTGCCAATCATATTGCTTAGGAATCTCCACCTTCATTCCACTCATGGATATTTTTTGTACTACGTCATAAGTTAGGTGTAATGTTTTCTAGTTATTGTTAATATTTACCTTGCCTCCATGTACACCTAACAAATTTAATAGCTCCTCCACTTTCTCAATAGTGTAGCTGCTTCACGTCTAGAGGGAGGCTTCATTGTATATACATAGTTGACATGCAACTTTAATTTGTCAAATATGTGCATGAGGCAATGCAAAGTGTAAAAATGGACATTCTCAATGTTAATTGAAAATATGGCCTTCCAATTCTTATCAAGACGTAACCTATTTGGTGGTGCCTTTCTATTGCAGGCCAGTGCTCCTCCCTTCCATACAACATTATCTACAACCTTAGAAGAATTGTTTATTTTTATGCAAAATGGACAAGGCAATGATGCTAATGCCTTAGTGTCACAATTGAACATATACTTTAGAGTCTTGAGATTGCTGTCTAAGTGCCAATGAACATTAAATTCTCTAACTCCTTCTTCCACACATAGAGCTTCTCTCCACTTATTTGCTTGGAAATTATATCTAGATATAAAGCACATTGGAAGATCCAAGGGAGAACATTATAGGTCTCCTTGGGTACTTTGGTTGCTGCTAGCCGCCAAATTTTCTTTTCTAACTACACACTAAACGATTGGACAAGCATGCTATCTTTTGCGTAGGCCATGGTGTAATTCATCAATGTAAGGCCCACCTTCTCCAACTTGCATCCCTTTACAATTTGGCATTCGTCAAGCTTGATAAAAAACTCCAAGGTTGAAAAAAAACCTATCAATCATAGTTGGTACAAACTTAGGAGAAATAAGTGTACTATATTGAATCCATAATGTTTGATTAGGACAAGTCAATACCTTATGAGCATTGCACCTTGTAAAAACAAGCCATGGCACATTACAACTTAACAAGGTCAACAAAAATATTGTTGAAGTTATCATAGTCATAAGAAATCTTTCTTGCTTTAGTTTCTTCCACTTTTATTTTGTCGATGATTAAAAAATACTTTCCTATTGAATCAACAATTGATATATTTCGTGCTCTTCTTACAACTCTCAACTAAAATGGATGTGGTAAAATCATGTGCTTTATTTTTCTACAAGCCAATGCAATTGCTATCATACCATATATGGCCTCACAACCTTGTCGGCTAACCCCAGCTATATCACATGCTATTTGAACTTTTTCTATGGATAAACTATTAAGAATATCTATAAGAACATCGTTCAAAGCAATAAGCTAGAGGGCTAGTGTGACGACACTCCCATGGAGACGTCATGGGGCAGGCAACGCCCACCCCGTGGAGCCCAACTCATGAGGGATCACCCTCTAATTGGTAGCCCCACAGCAGTGCGGAAGCGTTTTTGAAGGTAACATGGAATGCGACACATAATGCGTCACGCGCAACGAAAGGTAACACGTAACGGGCAAGGTAACACGACACGAAAATGAGGTAACACGATATGTATATTATGAAGTGCAACGGAGGGCTCCATATCAAGGGTCTCTCAAAATTCCAATCAATTAGTTATGTTTTAAGAATGCCTTTAGAAGCTCCATTTGTTGACCCTCATCTTAGCCTCCACCATCATCGAAAAAGTACCTAATTGTTTATATTGTCCTTCAATAGAAAATGACGAATCTTAATGCTTGCGCACATCTTTTCCATGCTCCACCATTCAATGATAGTGATAGCATTAAAAGTAATTGATATTTTATTTCCTTATAACCCATGGAAGTTTACTTGCACCTTTGCAACTTTGCTTCTGCAATATTCTTGTCCTTTTTTATTTGCTTCAAAAGTGATTTTAATGAAGCATTCTCCTCCTCCAATGTAAAATTTATTTGGGTTTCCGTTGCCATGTCTTGTGCCTTATCTTTATATTGCTTCAAATTTTCTTCAAGTTTATGCACTTTTATTTGTTAATCTCATAGGGCTTTTTGCAATACATTTAAAGAACCTTGGGATTGTAACAAAGATTGATAAGTGCTATATAACATTAATTGATAATTTTGATGCATATAAATATTTCCATATAAGCATATGGAATAACCTAGTAGACCATTTTCACTATCCCCAACAAATATAAGCAATGAAAAAGTGGAATTGAAAGATGGATTTAGCCTAGTACTAAGATCATTAGGATACAAGAAACCATCCACCCAACGATCAATATTTTTCTTTCCCTCTAAACAGTATTGGAAGGCAATTATTGCATCTAGCCCCCATGATTGAATAAAGAGGACTTTGCGATAACATACTCTTCATCTATACGAGCATATTGCAAATCCACCTTTCTCTTACAATTGCTTATGTCCCTAAGTGTTTCCATTAGAGCAAGAGAGAAAATGTAGATTAAGTTTTCATGGGATAATATTGATTTGGAAGGGCTAGAGTGCAAAAGAGAGCATGAAAAATGCTTTTATGCATATGTAATATGGTTAGGCACCACTAGAGAGATGGAAACGACCGTGTTTTAAGAAGGGAGGAAAAAAGTCACTTTTGTGGGATCAAAATTAGTCCACCTCACTCTAATGTGGCAATTAGAAGGGGCAGTGGAGCATTAAGTATGTAACTATCTCTACAAGGTCCCAGATATCACACGTGTGGGTATTAAAAAATATGTGTTGATTTTGAGAGTCTTCAATACAAAAAAGTACATAGAAAATGAGTATTTCAAATTACAATATGATCGGATATCTTTTGAGAAAAAAACCAATTTTTTGTGAAAGTTTTTAAAAAGTCATTTTTTAAGACAAATAAATCCAAGTTGTTGATGTGGCACTTTTGAAAGAGTGGTGGTACCTTCTTGGAGGATGAGCTGATGTAGAGGGCCTTTGATGCAAAAACATATATAGAAAATGAGTATTTTAAGTTGCAATATGATTGGGTATCTTTTATGAGAAAAAAACCTTACTTTTTATAAAAAATTATAAATATCATTTTTTGGAATAAAAATAAATCCAAGTTGTTGATTGGCACTTTTGGAAGAGTAGTGGTCTCAACTTGGAGGATAAAAATTATTAGTTATTAGGGTGAAAAGAAAGGGAGACCCCTCTTCTTTCTAGATAGGGTCCACCATAAAAAGTAGGTGGAGCCTAGAAATGTGGAGAGGGTAGTGGAGAAAAATGTATGCAATGATAACCATTGAAAATAGACTAATCTAAGATTAAGTATTCCTAATCAATATCTTATAAGGCCTTTTCTAAGTCCATATTTTCCCTAATGTCCATTCAGAATCACCAAAAGAGATATGATAATATCCTCCAACTATCCTACAGAGTTAAGGCTTTTGGTCAAAGCCGATACATGGCATACATCATGGAGAACAAAGAAAGTACCAATGGAAAACTACAAATGTACATAATCAATACCAACAATATCATAGACATAGTCCTCCCCCAAGCGTACTAAACTAGAAATAGTACAACAAGTATAGAATCAACTATGATGTGAAGTCACATGAAAGGAAGCACATGAATCAAATAACTAGCACTAAGAGAAAGAAGACCAACCACCAATATCAGAAAACTGTGTGGCATCAAGTGAAGAAATATCCATATTTGAAGTGTACTCCAATGCATTAATCTCCTCAATCTTTACAATGGACTTAATAATATGCATATCATCAAATATCTTATCATTACCTTGCACTTTTCCTTTGCCTTTCTCACACCTATCATGGTGCATCTTATAGCACTATGGTCGTATATGTCCCTAATGCCCATAATAACATAATAATGATAAGTAAGAGATGACTTATGACCGTGGGATTTACTGTGACCTTGCTCACAAGGTGTAGACTTAGACCTATTCTCTACTATGGGTCTCTAATACACTGGCCATAATTGTCTCTAGTATCATTTCTACCTCTAATTGTAAGAGTATGAGAGGCATAAGCTACATCAACATTCTTTCTATTCACTTCCTAAGTAAAGCAAGGCTCCCTCTACATCTAAGCATTTAAAACCATCCTCAACAGCATTAGTGCTAATAATAGTATGAAAAGTATCTCAAGACTCTGGAATAATAACAAGCAAAAACATATTTATGTTAACATCAAAGATGATCTTCTGCAAAAAAAACTAGCTACAAATTGAGTGAAACTCATTCAAGCGAGTAAATATAGGTGTGTCATTTTCATTTGAAGATCCACAAGTTTCTTTAGCTAGTATAAATATGAAGTAGGACTTTGCTCATCATAAAGATTACATATTTTTTTTCCCATAACTATTATGTGTCATCCTCAATCTCAATGCCATTGAAGTATACATGCATAGACAAATACAAAATGATAGTGGACTTGCATAGCTCATCAAGGTCATTCTAAGTGTAAATATTCATATCTTCCGGCTTTATGCCTTTTCATTTCAATAGTTTAACCTCCTTTTGCACCAAAATCTACCATATCTAGGTCTTCCAATGGTTGAAGTTATTGCCATCCAACTTATCAATTTTAAAGATGGCACTATCCCCAAAGGCACTAGAAGCACTTGACATTATGATTGCAAAGCAAAGAGAGAATGGGATACTGTAATAACAACAAAATAGCCCAAAAAATAAGCCAAAGATAAGTGCCACTAGGGGAGAACAACCTAATGTATTTCTTTCCATAAAATAAAAGCACTAAAGGGCTTGATGCGAGTATCTACTCTTAGTAAAATAGCTCAAAACTAAATTTCAGTAATGTTTGCCCATAGAAGTGTAGTAAATAATGAGACAACTATATGGAAATGTCCAAAATAGAGTGCTCCCACTACCAGGGAAGTTCAAAGAGCAACATGCCTTACAATGCAATTAGCAATGTTCAAACAAGAGCATAAAACTCGAAGTACCAAATATTGTTAGAGATCCCAAAAGTGTCTATACATAGACACATCCCAACCACGAGGTAATCATATACATAAGCTAATTGTGAATAAGAGATCTCCAAGCACCTATGAGATCTACCACATGGCAACCAACTCACTGCTCATGAAGAGTGAAGCTTAGTACATAATGTGTTGAGAAATGTGCAATCACACCCACTCTATAACCTCTTTGTAATGAATAAAAAGGCAAAGGATCACACTGCAAATAAAGCCCTAGACTATGCCATATATGCATGGTTTATTAAAACTATAATTGGTGAATATGATTATCCCTTTCCACTTTTTTCCACCTATCAATACCACCTATTGTAAGTCTATAAAAGGTAATCATCACCACACTCATTCTATCAATGATTCTCATTCGGTTGTACATGCATTATGCTTGAGTAATATTAGTTGCTCTCTTTTGTTAGTTCCTATGGTCCATTATGATTGTTCACTTGCTCATTACTGATCCACCCTAGCATGCATCCTCAATCTGTTCACATGGTATCAGAATGGGTCTCAATGCTAATCAATAACTAGGATCATCAGTCAAGTCAAACACGTCATCACAAGTTGATCTTTGGTTCCCTCCTCTCCATGATTTTCTCAACATAGCTACCTACCTAGCTTGGAGACCTAGATCACTCCAACCAGGCCATTCCAGCTCGTGCTTTCTATTGGGAATATCCTCCTCTGCTCCAGCTGCTCCATCCTAGTACCTCACAATGTGATATTGTGCACTCCAAGCTCCAACATTGCAAATATCCCTACCTGCTGCCATTTTCTACACCCTTTCTGGTTGTCCTATCCACTTGGTCTGCATGCGCAAAAATGCTAATGAAGACCATAGGGATTTTGAAGTCTAACACTTGAGCTTCTTTCTCGTCAAGTATTATGTCAAATGACTCACTTCTCAATTCACTGCAACCAAAAGACCAGCCGCTTCATAGAACCCTAAAAGAGGAAGCCATAGCTATTAATACAATATTTCTTCATTCTCTCACTCCCCTTTGGCTCAATCATGTCACCGATTCTCTAATTTTCTCCATCACTCAGTTTCTAATAGAACTACCACATCAAATTAGCAAGGGAATACCAAAATTCAACATCAAGTACAACTAAGCTAATATCTCTTGACACTCATATAGTGTTATTTAACACTAGTGTTTCTTGTGTCCTTTGACACATTCTATTTCAACTCTTTTGCTGATCAAATTTTAGTCATCCACTACTACTCTTGACATTAAAATGGGCCAAGACTCACCTCTAAGCCAATTTAAAGCTACACTCTCAGTAATATGGGATAAAATAATGATAAGCTATTATTAAGCTTGAACTTAATGATAGCTACATTCATCATGTTGATGATTGTGAAACCTTTCAAGCAACATGGTATCGGTTAGAAACTTTATTTAAAGCTCACTCAAAATGTTGATTTAATTATTAAATTTTTTAGGCTTGAAATGAAGAGTACTACTTCCCTTGCAACTCATTTGAATTATATGGAAACCTTGTTAACACAACTTGCATGAATAAACTTGAAGATGGATAAAGATATTTGCATGGGTATACTTCTCAAGAGTCTACCACTTGAATATGATTATCTATCTACCACACTAATCAACATGCCAAAGCCAAAGCTAATGGACATTAAAGCCTTCCTCTTGAAGAGAAAAAGAATATAAAAAACAAAGAAGAAACAAGCACCCTAAGAGGAGATCAACAACTCTATGTTAAGAACAAAGGGAATAATGTTTGTCTATTTTGTAAAAGAACTAGACATATTGAGAAGTTTTTTCATGCTAGAAAAAGATCTCAACGAGTATACCTTCCAATAGTCAAAGAATATGAAGACAACAATGGAGAAGAAAAAGACTTCCGAGAGCAAAGAGATAGAACCCATTAGTTCCTCTTTTGCAACTCATTTTCTAATACTTTTTTAGGTTTTGTATGTGTACTTGCCTAATGTTCTTACGATAAGCTCTTGTACTCATGTAACCTTTGCACTACAACCTCTACATACTTACTGAGGCCTTGTGATAACCTCTAGCTATATATGGTTAATTTTTTCCATATCTACACTTACCAAGGTTCTACTCATGATAGCCTATGTATACTCAAAGTTTTTTTTCTTGGTTATGATTGAGGACGAGTGTTGAGAAATTTGCAATCACACCCACTCTATAGCCTCTTTATAATGAGCAACAAGGCAAAGGATCACACTACAAATAAAGCCTTAAACTAGGTCAAGTATACATGGTTTATTAAAACCACAATTGGTGAATACCAAGGTCCCTTTCCACTTTTTTCCACCTACCGATACCACCTACTGTAAGCCTATAAAAGACACTCATCTCCACTCATTCTATCAACGATTCTCATTCAATTGTATACTTGCATTATGCTCAAGTAATATCAATTGGTCTCTTTTGTCAATTCCTATGGTCCATTATGATTGTCTGCTTCCTCATTAGTGATCCACCCTAGCATGCATCCTCAATATTTTAACGTAATGAAGCATGTTTCCATGATTAACAATCTGTCTAACAAGGGAACATACTAGAGACTCAAATGTCAAAAAGAGATCAATCCGTAGTAATCGATGACTACATGGTGCTTTCGGTAGAGTACAAGATTTTGAGAAAAAACCCCAAATGTTGGGCAATGAGCAAGAGTGTCAAGAGCAAGAGACTAATGCAACCAATGCAAGACATGCCCCTGAAATTGGGTCACAAATTATGGGCTAGACTTGGAGCTTTACATGTTGCCAGCGATCCTCTTGGGTCACTTACCAATGATTGGAAATCCTCTAAACACTGGGAAAGAAGCTAGATAAGTTAGGGAGTTGCTCCATACCTCAAATGGACTGAAAGTTGGAGAAGGTAGTGAGCTATTGCACACCTCAAATGGACCAAAAGCTAGAGAAGGCAAAAAGCAAGCATTGGAAAAGAATGTGTGACTTGCCTTTCCTTTATTATTCCATAGAAAAAAATAAAGCATAAACATGATAATGATGGGCAACCACCACCCACAGTGTACCAAGGGTGTGGGCAATAATTACATGATAAATATAGACAACTAAGCACGAGCAACCTTTAACCCCCAACAAAACTATTTGTTTCAATTGCTATTATTAACTTGTTACCATCCACTCCGTCCAACTCTCACCTTACATTTTCTAACATCATATCCAACCAACATTCGTCTTCATATTTAGCCCCTTAAGTACCACTCCACTATCTCATTCACATATTTCTTTGTATCTTGTTTTTGTGCCACCTTGATCTCTTGATCTAATCCAAAAGCTCATTTTCCATCCCTCCCCTCCTCTAAGCTTCCAAATCACCAACTCAAACATCAATCTATCCTACTCTGGTGTCTTCTTTCAAACATCTTTGAGTTCCACTCTTCTCCATTAACAAGCATGTTGCATGAGTAGAATAGATGCTTACACCTTGATATCAAGACAAACTGAAAGAAAATATTGTCCAATAGACCTATTGATCTAGTGAGGCCCTCTTATGGAATGAACGTTGCCCATTGAGGCAACCAATACTCTAACAAACATAAAAAATCCTACTATACCATTACCAAGATCAAGGGCTTGTGGATTCAACTGTACCATATGTGTCAAGTGTTAGGCTATAGGTGGAAAGATCAACCTATCATCACCATCCTTCAAAGTTAAAGCATGTGGCAAAGAAGCATTGGTTGTCAAACATCGAGTAGATAAACCATGCTTGAAACAATGATGACATCATCACAAGCCATCGAGATTACAACCAACATACCTGTATATACTTTATAAAAATCTCACTAATACAATTGTACAAAGAGCAAATATTAGAAAAGGCATGTTAGGTTTCGAATGCATCCTTGTAGCCGAAGTGAGGTTGCCATGAATCAAAGTGTAAATACACCCAAGATCATCAACACTAGGTTCATAATTGATAAGGAAAACTCATGTCTCTCTTTGCATTTATGATCTTGCCTTAGTTGCCCAATAATAGCAATATTTTTATGTTTCACCCACCATACCTAGTGGCAATGCTCTAACCTTTATTTGAGTGCCTTCCATTCACATATGATTCAGTAGACCCAAGTAACCTTCCAAGCAAACTCTCAACCTTTAATACTTTGCATCAATCCTATGTCCTATTTGATGAGTTTTGAGCTACCAACTTGCCCATGTCATTGCTTGAAATAAGTGGTGGCCTAATCAATTGCAAAAAATCTAAGATAGCAACCAAGTTGTTCCTAAAACATAGACCCTAAATGATCAACCTCCTACCCCATGTTCATCTCTTTATAAAGAAAATATGCAATCCCTCCCTAACATACGACTCCACATTGTTGTTATTCTTATCTATCATAGTGTCGTATCTAAAAATTGGTCTCCATGTTGGACAAGAATTGATTTGATCTATCACATAAGTAAAACCTAGGGTTTGAACACACACACACACACACAATATACTCAAACCACTAGCCTCCTATCCCGTTGGCAATCCATCTCCATGTTTTAAGCATTGCCAAATATTTTTATTATATGGAATGAAGTTCTAAATTCAATGCCTCTTTTCATTCACAAACATGTGCTCATGGATGTGGTATAAAATTAATATTACTTATGTTGATGCTGACATGGATATACACTTCACCTACAACGATCTCACCAAGACAAAAAATTCCAATGCTACTTTTCTTTGGAAATGATCCTATATGTAATATCTTCAACTTTACTAAGCATCAATAGAATCATACGTCTAGAGTGCCATACAATAATTATTTTAGATTCATGAGAATGAAAATGTGAGACTTCAATTAAAGGCATAAAGGAAAAGTTTGTCAAAATCTCATCATAAAACCCTTCATCATAGAAATAGGCCAATTGTTCTCTTCATTCACACCAAAGGTTCTTTTGACAAGGAACATTCTCCTTTATCCTTGTGAGAAAACTATATAAGCAAAAGGCCAATTCATATAGATCCAAAGCTTGCTATAGTTGAAACTCGCCCTAGTTTAGAAAAAAATTGTTCTTCCATAAATGGAACTACACAAGTAGTGTGTTCACCAAAGACTCTGTCGAATCCAACTGGTGCACAATGTGGACCAATCATCCAATGTACATTTAGTACTCATTGTAATTGTCCATCATGGCCACCACACAATAAAATCTATGTTATGTATGCTTTGTACATGCCATATTACACATCACACCACACTTCTTCCACCTTAAACAAAGACAAATTAAGAACACCTCCATTTGAGTTATATTTATATGCTCATAGAGTAGAATTATTCTTAGGTTGGTCTTTTCACTTAGCTTAATACTCCTTATACACGAAATTCAATCCTCTCTATGAGACAAGATACATTTTGATTCATGGGATGGTGAAGAGTCCAAAAATAACTTATTAGTATCCTACTAGCCCACTACATTCTCATAATCATCCAATTCTCTTGCTTAAGGTCAATCATGTGAAAAACTAGGTAGACCATGCTTCCTTCTAAAAGTTGGCTTTCTTTTTGGTGCTAGTTGTGCCTTGCTATGGATTTCTTTTTATGCCAATGGAGCGTAACTAAAAACTTTGTTTTGTCTCTTTGGCCTTTACACCTTTTAAGCGTCTAAAATGACATCTCTCTCTCTCTCTCTCTCTCAATATTGATGTTGTATCTTACTATTGGCAATATACATTGTGATTGAGCTTTCTAAGTAAGGTATGCAACCTCATCAACTATCCACTAATACTACTACACTACATTTCACAAAAATGAGCATCCTTATGAAGCATTTTACAAAAACAAGCAACCTTATGTTGTCACTACAAAGAACACAATAAAAAAGTAGATCCCATCCATTGCTGTGAATATTAGGTTCATTGTATGATATACATATTATGCATGCATGTCTACAACATGTGCAATGACTTTTTTGGGGAGGGGTGTGGGGTTGGAGGTTGGTTTTTCCACACAACTCTTATAGAAGGTATTTGTGAAGTATGCTGAAGACGGTGAAAAGAGACACTAGGTTAGTTTTTCAAGTATCTAAAAGGACTAAAGTGCTTATTTTGATATAGGCCAATGAACACTATAGTATCCTTCTTACACTCATAAGTAGCAGGAACCATCAAGAGAAATCATATAAAACAACTTCCTCCATTTTAAGATTGGCATTCACCTGCTGAGATAACCCTTGGAATTAAAAGGGTGTTCCACATAGATGAGCATGAATCAAAGCAACCCCGCTTAAAGCATTACCTTAAAGCTGCAGTTATTGATCTTCACTCTGTTCCTGAATGGAAGAAATTATTACTGCATTGTTAGACAAACAGCTTGTAGGTTTGTGCATGCAGTGACATCAGACCAAGATCGTACATGAAGTTACACATAGTGCAGAAGAGTATAACACAGGTGCAACCACATACTTATATGAATGGTTTACATACCTACGTTCTACATTACACAAAATATTGCAGGTCTAACAATCATTCTGCCTAATTCTTCAGTATCATGGAAAACTATTCAGCAAGCAAACATGTAAATGGTTATGTTTACCTGCATGTCAGATGTCCAAAGGGTCAGATTGTCACGTAACAGCTGCATAATCAAGGTGCTGTCCTTGTAGGACTCTTCACCGAGTGTGTCAAGCTCTGATATAGCTTCATCAAATGCCTGAGAGAAGAAAGGCCACAATCCTCAGAAGGTGATTTCTCATTGCATCTAGCAACCAGAAAGGAATATCTTCATCTGTAAGCTCACATGTTTTGCAAGGGTACATGCTCGATCAGCAGAGTTCAAAATTTCGTAGTAGAAGACTGAGAAATTCAGAGCTAGCCCAAGCCGAATTGGGTGCGTAGGGGCAAGCTCTGCATCAGCAATATCCTGTGTCCACAATCGAAGGTATTGAGTTGCAGTTCAAGTACGTATGACAAACATTTTCATGCTTTTATTTCTGAAAAGTTCAAGAGGAAAGCAAGTGGCTAGATTTCCTATGTTTTTGGTGCAGAGATTCTCAAAAGTTTTTTTAAAACCCCCCTCAAAAATGATAAGGTTCCAAGCAGGTAAGTACCATATGATGAATGGTGAATTGCATGAAACAAGATACAGAACTCCATTATTTGTCAGATCATCTCTTGCAAAAAGACCTTGAAATAGTTCATAGATTGCTAACAGCAAAAACTTAGAGCTTCAGTCACATGCAGAACATCAACCAATAAGCATATTTAGTTAAGAAGAAGTTAAGCTTTTCTTGGGCCGTATTGCCCCAAATTGCATGAATTCTATGCAAGATGCCAAAAGGATTGCTAATTGCTCTCCGCTATGTTTTGAGGGCGATGGCTTAGAAAACGCAAGGCAAATGTAATGAAGAATGAAAGGAATCACTTCATGCTAAAGCCAGTTCAAGCTTTCTCACAATGGTTAGGGAATGGAAAATGTCTCCTCAAACTCACAAGTTCTGGTCACAAATTTTGCAGAAACATCAAGAACACATGTTTATAATGGGGATCAGAAACAGTGATAGCAGAAAAAAAACTCAGAAGAAGGGCCAAGGGCCAAGCTATGCCTTTTTTTTGCCCTTGATTCTCTGTGCTGTTTTCAACTTGTAGAGCAAAAGCAACCACTCTTTGTATTGGAAAGAGAAGCCTTTTTGCCCCATTTGGCAGGCCTTTGTTATCACCATCATAACAAAAAACAACAATGATATAAAAAACAAAACAGAAAATAATGTGACCCTCTGAACACATACAAATGAAAAAACCCTTAAAATGGAGAAAGGAAAACAGAAGACAAGAATAAAAGAGAGGGCGGGCAATCCAAATACCTGTGCTAACTTATAGGCTGTCATGGTGCTGTCTGCTGCCTCCTTTCTCTCAGCCCCAGTCTTAAATTCAGCCAGATATCTATGGTAGTCCCCTTTCATCTTCAGGTAGAAAACTCTAGACTCCCCAGAGGAGGCTGCAGGGATCAGATGATTATCCAGCAATCCCAGAATACCGTCACACATGCTGTTGAGTTCCGCCTCGATCTTTGCCCGGTAATCCTTGATCAGGACCACATGGTCCTGGTTTCCTTTGCCCTCCTCCTTCTGCTTGATGGAGGAGATGATGCGCCATGAGGCACGGCGCGCGCCAACCACATTCTTGTACGCAACCGACAGCAGGTTCCTCTCCTCCACCGTGAGCTCCTGCGTACCTGCACTCTTGGCCACCCTCTCCATGCACTGCACCATCTCCTCATACCTCTCGGCCTGCTCTGCCAACTTGGCCATGTAGGCGTTCTCTTCCCTGGAGATCAGCTCTGCCATGGTTGTGCTTACTGTGAAAGGGGGAGAGAAAAATGGCTGCTATATGATTTAAATTTTTGCTTCTAGATTATCAATTCTACTGCAATCATGGCTTGTTTGATGCCGAGTTTGCTTCCTGTAATCGATTTGTTGGACAGGATTGGAGCTTTTGGAGAAGGGTAAGGGGTAATTTTGAACAAGGGAGAGGGTTTTCTACAGAAGAATGCAGGATGTGCCATGAAACAGAGGCGCCAGAATGCATGGGCTGAATGGGAGGGGAGGGAGGGAGGAAGGGAACGAATGCTTTTTGGAGGACAAATGCACGGAGGGAGAGAGAGAAAGAGAGTACTAAGAGTCATGAGAATAATAACTACCTAGTACCCCGTACCATATGAAATAACATAAAAACAATTCGGATCAGATTTACACACAAGCTATACACGTATTGGAAAACCTAAGCTATCACAATCTATCTACATCTATATATTACTCTAGAATTGAAACATATCCTATGTGGCATATGCACAGACTACTCTCCTCTCTCCCTCCCTCCCTCCATATCTCTCTCTCCTTTTTTCTTTTCTTCCTTCTCTCTATCTCTCTTAGTTTTT
Source organism: Lygodium microphyllum (assembly GCF_053477565.2). Classification (NCBI taxonomy): domain Eukaryota; kingdom Viridiplantae; phylum Streptophyta; class Polypodiopsida; order Schizaeales; family Lygodiaceae; genus Lygodium; species Lygodium microphyllum. The sequence continues at coordinate 33,023,371 of NC_141137.1, forward strand.
TGCTCTCTCTCTCTTTTCTTCTCTTCTCTCTCTCAAGTCTTTTTCTCTCACTCTCTTTTCTTCTCTTCTCTCTCTCAAGTTTTTTTCTCTCACTCTCTTCTCTCTATATATTTTGCTATCCTGTCTTTCCCCCTACCCCCTATTTTCTCTCTCTTTAAAATTATATCCTCTCTCTCGTCAAAAGCTATGTCAAAAAAAGTTTTTTTTAATTTTTCTTTCCTCTTTTCCGCCCTCTCTTCCTCCTTTCCTCTTTCTTCTTCTTCTTCTCTCTCTCCCCTCTTTTGCCATTTCCTTCTTCTTCCTCTCTCTCTCTCTCTCTCTCTTCATTCTCTTTTTAATTTTTAAATTTTTTCTCTTAAATTTTATCTTTCTTCTCTATAATTCTCTCTCTCTTCATATTCTCTCTAATTTTTATTCTTTGCTCTCTCCTTTTTTTCTCTCTCCGCTTTTCTTCTTCACTCTATGATTCTCTCTCTGTGTTCATGTTTTCTCTTCTTTTTCTTCTTCGTTCTCTCTCTCTCCTTTTCTTCTCTCTCTCTCCCCCCTCTCTCTCTCTCTCAAAGTATGTGCAAATCTATGTCAAAAAATTAATTTTAAAACTTTAAAAATATTTAATTAAAAGAGGAGAAAAAAAGGGAGGGAAGTTCAAATTAAAAAGTTTAATTTAACTAAGAGAGAGAATTTTTATTTAAAAAGGAGGAGAAAGAGACATTTGTGAAAGGTTTGATTAAATTTAGAGAGAGAGAGAGAGAGAGAGAGCGTACACTTGAGAGAGAGGGGGGTTTAATTTAAAAGGGGAGGGGGAAGAGAGAGAGAGAGAGATTACACGTGTGAGAAAGGGGGTTTTAATTTAAAAACTAGGCCTCCGTGCCTAGACTCGCCCCAGTGTGAAGTGCTGCTATATCTGGCTGGGAGCTTGTGACCACGGAGTTCTCATCATCAAAGGAGAGTCAAAGGCCGGTGGAGACCATAATAGGCTATGGAGCGAAGGTGGGGCAGGCCTGGGCTTGAGTGAGATTGACCGCTTGCAAGGCAGAGGCAGGCCTGTGTCTTGGATGCTGTTGCTGTTGCTGGATGGAGAGAGCATCGGTGGAGTTCGAATTGGTGTGCCACAAAAATCTTCAAGCTCAGGTCGAGGCGCAGGTGTTCATCCTTGGGTAGAGCTGTGAAGCTCCTTATATAGAGGAGGAGGGTCGAGGGTCGAGGAGGGCACTGGGGGCAGGTCGATGATTGAGGCGGGAGCAGGTCAAGGCGCAGATTGAGGAGACGCAGGTCGAGGCAGTGCGCAGGTCGAGGCGGGCAGGTGCTGTCATGGCACCCGCCCCCGCCATCGTTCGTGGGGAGGCTGGGGACTGCCATGTGGCAGCAGCCCCCGACCTCCTCTTAATATATAGTAAGGATGGAAGTTTGGGAAGGGGGTAGGTTCAAGAAGCCCTTCGGAGGTTTGGGACTCCCCGAACCTAAAAGAAAAATACTATAGTAGTATAGATATAGTGTGCTCCTAAAGACTTCACTTTGCCGAGTGGTGAAGTTTCACTAACAATAGGTCTAGAGGTTCATGACATTCGAAAAAAGTGTCAGAGAGTGCCATCAAAAAAATGTCAAAGGCAGTAGGCATAGACACATCTATTGCCAATAACATGAGCTTCACCAGGTGGATAGCTAGATTGGAGTGTGGCTACTACAAAGGCAAACCAATTCTCAAGCCCAAGACTTTGGTCTTCATCCCCATCTTCCTAGGTTAGTGTTTTGAGGTTGAGGTTGTGCGTTTCCATTGGATTTGATGATGATAATGATTGTAAAAATTGCTTAGCTTTTGTTGACATTGTGCATGTCACATCTCAGATTGCATGCAACATAGGGCTCGTGCTGTCCTCTCCAAGATTTTGACAAGCTAGTGTTTCATTTCAAACCTCCTATTCAATACAACCATGTTATGAGTCACAATGTGAGAAATTGAAATTTATTTTGTGCATAGGTGAAAAGTAAGTTGTGTGCTTAGCATTGCATGCTCGGGAATCTTTATCAAATACAAGTAGTCCTTCTAAATATCTGCGATGTTAAGCTCCCCTCCCCACATTTAGAATGAGAGAGAGAGAAAGAGAGAGAGGGGGGGGGGGGACTTGGATAGTACTATCACTTCATGTGAAAGTTACTGTTTTAGAACGGTAACTTTCACATGTATTAAAAGCATTCATCATCTTATTTAATTTAATAATACACAATCAGTTGTACAATAAAATTAATAAAGGGCCTCTTCCCCACCCCCTAGCCATAAGGAGTTAGATTATATTCAATTTCAATATAAGAGTGCCATAGATTTTATAATATTTACTTAGGCGTTTGATTGAAAAATACAAAATTTTTAGTATATCCACAACATGACACTTTTTCACTTGCAAAGTAACATAGCTTGGATGGAAGTGAGGCGGACAATATGATTCCAAATTTGACCACTCTTTGTACCTATGGGATTTTCCTAATCCATCTTTAGACTTTCAAAATTTCAACATTTGACTATGAATTTGTATTTTTGTTAACATAGGAGCCTAAAATAACTCTAAAAATTTTCTACCTCTCATATTAAAGTACGTAAAATAACTTTGAAAATTATATACTTCTCACATGGGTTTTAATGGCTATTTTTGGGTTTGTTGTCTCATCCTGCTATATTTAGCCATTGCTACATTTTGTAGCCACTATTTTTTTAAGACTATTATTTTTTGTAGTTCCTCATTTGGCCTTCCCAATAGCTTTCTCTTTGCCTTTTGACATTTACCGTTAAATTTTAAGCTCTAGCTTGTTATCATTGCTATATTTTGTAGCCACTCTTTTCTAGCCTTCCAATGGGTGCAATGCATGGCATGGTATGCATGTTTGCATGCTAGCCATCTAACCCCATGGCCATCATGCTATCGACCCAGGGATCCTTAGTAATCTTACTAAGCAAATGCATCACAAAATGCTATAGTTTGTTAACAATGGAATTATAGCATATGCGTTAGTTTCCCATCTTTATTCCTTTGAGTATTGAAAACAAGAGCATACTAGCCAAATAAATCCTTGAGCCTTTTGATCCTTTTGAGGAAACTCTCCATGATTTACCCTTACAAATGCATATGTTTTGATATCACTTACTTATGCAAATAACCAAATTTTGCTTCATTGATAATTGAGTGGCAAGTACATGCTAGGGCTCCTTTTTGGTAATCTTACTTACCAAATGCATTAGAGAATGGTATGTTATTGTTGACAAATGAATTACAACATGTGCTTAAGGGTGCTACCTTCTTGATTCCTTTGTAGATATACATTATGCTTATGTGGAGTTGTAGCATTGGTAACAATAATAGATGTAGCCATATCCTGCCACTCAATATGACATTCCAAAAGCCGGTTGTGACCAACATGTGGTGCTTCATAAACTAATACTCGATAGTTGGCCCCATGCAACTTACCTTTGTAGCCAATATTTGGAATAAATTATTATGTCATGATGCTTATTAAAATATATTACTATTGAAAAATCACAAAACGATATCTTTTTCCAACACAATCATGAGGTGCCCAACTATTATGCACAAAGATAGAAATGATCTTTTGAGGTGCAAGGCTCCATATGCTTTCCACCATGAGTTTTCAAAAGGTGGTTCTGTGTGTGTGTGTGTGTGTGTGTGTGTGTGTGTGTGTGTGTGTGTGTGTGTGTGTGTGTGTGTGTGTGTGTGTGTGTGTGTGTGTGTGTGTGTGTGTGTGTGTGTGTGTGTGTGTGTGTGTGTGTGTGTGTGTGTGTGTGTGTGTGTGTGTGTGTGTGCGCGTGCGTGCGTGCGTGCGCATGCATGTGCTTGTATGTCCCATGAATGCATGCATGTATAGATATTTCTCTCTTTAGCTTTGCATATCTTTTGTTCACAATACTTGATAGTTTCATTCCTAGAGGATGGAACAAGCTTTGCGTCCTTTGTTAAGGTAACCTATTTGACAATTGTGTAGAGTATGGTTAAACTTGACAAGAGTTGAAGACACAATGCTAGGCTTCGTACTCAACTACGAAGCTTCCAATTAGGTCTTTCTTCCTTTATTATTGAATCTAGTTATCTTTGAAATAGATGGTTCCTTCAAAAAATCCAAATCACACAATAAGTATTTGATGAAGTAAGCATATCATAGCATAGTGAAGTTAAGGGGAACTATATTCAATGTGATTTGGTATAGCTATCTAACATAATATGTGTGTTTTTTTGCATGTTTGATGAACATTGATTCCAATTAGATCTTTCTTCTTTCATTATTGAATCTAGTTATCTTTGAAATAGATGGTTCCTTCAAAAAATCCAAATCACACAAGAAGTATTCGATGAAGTAAGCATAGCATTGCATAGTGAAGTTAAGGGGCACAATATTCAATGTGATTTGGTATAGCTATCTAACATAATATGTGTGTTTTTTTGCATGCTTGATGAACATTGATTTCTTTGAAATTCACGATTTATATCACTGGACTTGGCTGATTTTATGTGTTGTAAAATCCAATTTTGGGTTTTTATTTACAAACCCATTTGTGCACCTATTACCGTATATGAAGGTTTAGAACCCTCATGTAATGATAGAGACATTTGACAATGATGCTCCTAAGGTTGTACTGTCTACTCCATTGAGACATAAATCAATGTTAGGCATGCCAAGGAGATAACAAGAGGCAAAGCCATAGACTGAGCCTTGACTGTAGTTTGCAATAACAGTCGAAAGGGTTGTGAGATGAGTGTCACCCTCGCACACAAGTTGCAAAGCTTGTGGCAATAGGTTGAGGAATGTTGCGATGGCCACAACAATGTTGCAACTCAACTATAATGTGTAGCCAAACAAGACAATTGTTGGAGAGTTGGAGTAGACGTTGCACTCCAAGGCTTGCTTGACATTGCTTCTAGCATACAAAAGGACACAAGTGAGAAGTATTGTGAGATAGGGGCACGTTATGGGGTGGAGTTGAAGGATTGATGGTGTGCCCTGCAAGTTGCAAATTGCTGCCCCAATCCTTGCAACCTCAAGTTGATAAGTTTGTGACCGAGGTTGCAAACTTTAGGTCATATCTAGGCTATTTGAACACAATCACTATGAGGATCGATAATGGTACTACTTCTACAATGTCTAGAAATTCTATCCATGGTGTCATTCACAATACATGTCATGTTGTTGGCAATAGTAACATGATTGTTAGGCCATCTAGATTTTAAGCATTAGCTTTTGGTTTGAAGAATTAACTTTAGGGATGTTTTTGGTTGATTAATCTTCATGGAAAGGACTTACTATTTTCATGATTGCTTCTACATGATGGAGTCGCTTTCTTTACATTTGCAACTCCTTTCATTTGTGTTTCATTTGTATTAATTGTTAAAGTTTTCAAAATGGCTCCTTCTCTCTCTCTCTCTCTCTCTCTCTCTCTCTCTATGTTATTCTCATTTGATAACATTGTTGTACTTTATTTTCTTTTTTTGATAGATCTTAATCTACCCCTAAATGGTACCAAATGTACATATGCTATCAAGGGAGCCCATGCTACAAGTCCATAGACTTTGGTTGAACTCCACAAGAGTTAGTCAAAGACATAGTACAAGACATTGCACTTAGATGCATAGGATTCACTTAGGCCTTGCTTCATATTGCCATTCAAACGAGAACCTTGTGTCCCATCATGTCCATTCCTCTCAAAACAACTAGTCAGTGCAACAACTGGAGCTCATGGAATGTCAATTCCTATCAATAACATAAGTTCTCATGGTGGTATTGATATTCAAATGGTGAATGTATCCATGCTTGCAAGCCAAATGCAACCACTATCGCATAGGAGTGGCACAATGCCATGTATTTTTGAAAGACTGATTCATGTCCCTCATTTGGCTAAACTTTTAATGTCTGAACATTCAAATGGTGGAGTACCTTCACTTCAAGATAACCTTCCAGCAATTACAATTCATCCAACAATATGTGCACTTCAATTGCATGATCCTAGGGCTCATAGCCTTTTGGAAATGAATAAATTGTGTTCCTACTATCATGCAAAGATTTGGAGTTGTGAGTCTAAGTCCATAGATGGTTTAACAATGGGAAAGTATTGTTGTTAGAATGGAAAAGTTTCTTTGCCGATTGCTTCAAGCTCCACTAGAGCCCTTGCAAAGTTTGTTTCTTCTTGAAGAGCATGTGCATGGTGCTCACTTTAAGAAAAACATCTGTGCATACAATGCTACACTTGCTTTTGTGCCATTGGGTGTTGACATAGATGAGTCCTTGCTTGTTGGACAAAATGGTTACACCTTTTGTGTCCATGGTTTGATTTATCATCATATTGGTTATTTGGTGCCCGATGCCTGTTACCATATAGGTCCTAGATTTGCACAATTGTACGTGTATGATACCAAGCATGAGCTTCAAAACATGATGAATGTTATGCCAGATCTTAACCTTAAACTCTTAGCATTTCTCCAACAAATCATGCATGCACACAATGTTTATGGTCATGCATTTCATTCATTATTTGAGATCTTGCTTCAAAACCCTGCCAGTGGAGTTGAGAATGACTAGTGTAGAAGTTTGAGGCACCTCGAGATAGTACTTTGTGCTTGCTAATAATGAGTTTGCTATCATAATGCGTGGGTAGGGTGATGATAATACCTTGTTGCATCATGACATAAAGGTGCATACGAGGAATGGAGCCTTCATCTCTATATCTAACCTACATAGAAGCTACATGCCATTACTTTATGTTCTATGATTGTTATAGTAATTCATGGTGGATGCTTATTGCAATATAGAACAATCTAGGTTGACTTAATATAATCTTAATTAGTCCAATTTGTGTGTGGAGGTCTTTTTTGGCCTTGTTGATATGGTCACCAAAATTTTTTGAGACTATTGTCACTTGCAACATGCATGGTCAATGTGGTAGTCGAAGACAAAATAGCCTGTGTATGGTGGATGGCAAGAGCTTGTAGCATTACTTGCAAAGCTTCACAAGTGCCACTATGGATGATGAGAAAGGTTACCTTTTTTACATGAGAAGAAATGATGGCAAACGAGTGATGGTTAGAGGTGTGCTCCTTAATAATCAATGGGTGGTGCCTTACAATCCATATCTTTCTTGAAGATACAATGCCCATATCAATGTCAAGGTTTGCTCTACCATACCTATTGTGAAATATCTTTACATGTTTATAAGGGGCATGATCGTGCTATTGCTAGGTTCCACATTGTTTTAGAGAATTTTTCAAATGCCCCAAATGGCTATGGTGGTGGTAACAATATTGATGAGATCCAGATGTATCTCGATGCATGGTCTGTTTTTACTTCCAAGGCATGTTGGAGGATCTATGACTTCAAATTGGACAATGAGAAACTTGATGTTCAATGCTTGCAAATACACTTGCTTGGACATAATATGGTCACTTTTCATGATAATGATGACATTAGAGAGCTACTTGTCGAGAATGTTTAGAAGACAACCTTGATAGAGTGGTTTCTTTGCAATTAGTTGAATCTAGATGCAAACACATTGTTGTACTAGGACTTTCCCACAAAATGGATTTGGAATGCAAGAAGGTAAGTATGGAACAAATGAAAAAAGGGAAATACTTGCGATCACATTTATTTTGTTTTGTCGTTTTCAGGAGAGCTTTATTACTTATGTATGCTTCCAATAGAATGCATAGGATGTAGATCTTTTGAAGAGGTGCATACTGTGGATGGGGTTTCGTACCCTTATTTTAAAGTAGGTTGCATGGCTAAGGATTTGCTCAAAAGTGATCATGAGTGGTTTGTCTATATAGAGGAAGTGGTGTCGGTGCAAATAGGAAGACAATTGTAGGCACTTTTTGCTACCCTATTGATTTCTTGTGACCCTATCAATGCAAGCCAATTGTGGGAGCGGTTTAAAGTGGACATGATAGATGACATTTTGCATAGTTTGGTGGCCACCATGGTCATGTTCTTGCTATTTAGGAAATGGCTTTGAATGTTGGATTGATGCATATAAAAAATATATTGTGGCAACATGGAAAAATCATTGATCAATTTGAGGGGATGCCCGAGATAGATGGAGCATTGGTAACCCTTTGATTCGTGAGGAGTTATATGTAGACATTGTGCATATGATGGCATGTTCAATGGAGTCTAGTTTAAATGTTTCTAAAATGAAGACATTTCTAAAAGTTCTTGGAGCTGTGAGTAATTTGCAGAATATTGTGTTTTTTTAGATGGTCTTGGAGGATCAAGAAAAACGTACCTATATAGTTGTCTCACATTAAAGTTATCTCAAAATAAGCAAGTGCCAATGGAGACTGACATGTTGGGGAATCAGAGCTTCATTGATTGGCTTCTTTCTCTTGAAAATAGTAAGAAATTTTTGCTTGGCACTAATTGTGTTTTAATTCTGTCACACATGGTCTTGCATGATGTTAGCATGGATGATCTGATTTCACATATTTATATGGTCATATACTCTATGCCACTTTCTTTGGTGGCTGAGCTATTTTGGCTTCGTGGAACAAGATGTTGATGCATTGAATTTTGTGGCCTTGCAATGGATGTTTGGGAATGCTCACATGTACTATAGTGCTCATTCCATTGTCGAGAGTGATGCTAATTATTTCCTTCACTTGACAAAGTATTTGAACTCGATTGATCTCAATGGTGGTTTTCCACCCCATTGTTTGGTGGTTAAAAAGACTACCCCTATTACACTCTTGAGGAATCTTAATCCTAGGATGGGTTTGTGTAATGGGACTAGGTTGTTGTGTAGGTAGTTTCATAGTAAGGTGATAGAAGTAAAAATTATTACTAAAAGAAATATTGGTGATACAGTGTTCATTCCTAGGATCACTTTTGTGCTTGTTTCAATGGGACTTCCATTCACGATGAGAAGGAGATAGTTCCCCATTCAATTAGCATTTGTAATGACAATCAATAAGTCACAAGGACAAACTCTAAGCTTTATGGGATTGTATCTACAAACTCCAATCTTATTGAATGGGCAACTGTATGTTGCATTCTCTTGGGTGAGGTCCCCTGATTCGATAATCAAAGTTCTTCTATTTGATAAGAGTTCATAGTCACAATCCATCGTGAATGTTATGTGCCATGACATTTTGAAAAGATCAAGATAAAATGGTATTTGCAAACTTTTGTGTCCTATTTCATAACTATGGTTTTGGGTATGGTTAGGAAAATAGTTTTGTGGCTATGTGTTAGTGTCTTCCATCTAACTAAGGCATGCTTCTATGCATTTCTCCCTAAAGTATGTTTTGAAAAAATGAATATTAAGGTTTTGGTCAAGATTTCTAATTCTTTTGTGTCTCCTCTAAGTGGACATGGTCTTGTGGTTCTTGTATAGTTTTGCATGGAGCTAGCCAATGGGCAAAAATCCTCTATCCCTACCATTTCGAGACAAGCACTCCAAATTCAATGCTTGCTACCTCTCCTAGTAATGTAGTAAGTAATTCAGTGCTCAATTTGGGTGGTGTTCTTAAAAATGAGACCCAAAAAGTGGGCTTAGGAAATGATTGTCATGTGTAATATCCTAGTTTTCCATAGCAAGTGTTTGTCATGAAAAAGGAGGTTTCATATTTGAAAATGTATTTAGTGCTAAGTTTAAAGGATTGTTGACACAATTCAATCGACGCTTCCTGTTTGTTTCTGGTGCTGGTGCACAGATCGGATGTTTATGCGTGCGTAGTGAGCGCCGCAAGGTCCCCAAGAACAAAAGAACTCTACTTTTGCACAAAAACAAGAGAGAAGGCTTGCACAACATGAAGCAAAAGACTAATTGGGTACAATCTCCCCCCCATGCCTTGTGTGAGTGCTCCACAAAGCATGTATTTTATATATTATTCATCTTCAAGCTCAAAAAATAGCCCAGTTTACAATTAGCACGCTTTAGCTTTTGTGTTTGCTTTTGTCCCACTAAAGAATTAAAGCTATTGGGTGCCCAAATACAATGTCCAATACAAATATTTAAATCGTGTGTCCATGCACGTACAAAATAATAAATAAATATCAAGTGCTTCAATAAATAAGCGCGTGAAAATAAATATTGGCGCCATGCCTAAGATGTGCACCCATCAAAAATGATAAATTCTTCTAAAACTTGAATACACGCTATCGCCTAGTGCTTCCCAACGCCACCGCTGCCTGCTCTACACATCAACTGAAGCATTCACAATTGTAAGAAAATAATAAAATTAAACCGACAAAAGTGAATACCTAGCAATCTTAAGATAAAAAATAAATAAATTGGTTAGAACTCAATCCTAACCTTAATTTATTACGAGTGCACACTTTAAACTCACGATTGTAAGAAAATAATAAAATTAAATTGACAAAAGTGAATACTTGGTAGTCTTTAGATACAAAATAAATAAATTGGTTAGAACTCAATCTTAACCTTAATTTATTACGAGTGCACCTTATGTATGAGCCCCGTCAATAAATAAAATTTTATGGAATCCACTGCAAAACCTCATGGAATCCACCATGGAATATGCCTCCTGGCATCATACCCCCGGGGTGGGATAGCAATTGTTTTCAATTGTTATTAGCTCAATGTGGAGCCAGCAGTGAGGGGTAAGCACTTAGGTCTCGAGCGTGCATCCATTGGGCCTCTTCAACAGGATGATTTTTAAACTTAACTAGACATCTAGAATATCTATGGCTAGTTCTAGTGGTCATAAAGTCAGTATCTAGAATAGTTTCAGGCTCAAGGATTTCAGTTTCTTTTTCTAGCAAATGAGGGTTTTCATAGATAGGGTGTACAGGTAATTGGCCTCTAAAAGGTCGTAATAAACTGATATGAAAAGGGTTGTGGATTTTCCAGTGTTGTGGTAATTCTACTTTAAATGCATTGTCATTGATTTTTTGAATGATCTTGAAAGGTCCATAAAATCTAGGGGCTAACTTTACAATAGGGTGTTTGTCAATACTTTGTAATCTTCACTTTTCAATATGTAACCAAACATAATCATCAACTTTGAAACTCATAGCTTTTCTTTTCTTGTTGGCTTGTTTTGTTTATGATTGCTAGGCTTTGGCAATCATATCTTTAACTTCATCAAAAATAGTAGCATGCATGTTAGCAATATCATCAGCAGCTTGAACTTTGTTTGACAATGATGTAATAGGTGTAGGTAATCTATATCCATAAATAATTTCAAATGGTGCTTTCTGTGTAGCTGTATGTGGTGTGTTATTGTATGCAAACTGAAGTAAATGTAAATGTGTATCCCATGTTTGTGGTTTTGAAATTGTGTATGCACGCAAAAGATCTAAAATGGTACTATTAGTAGCTTCTATCTGCCCATTTGTTTCAGGATGAAATGCAGATGAAAAATCAATCTTTGTTCCTAAATTAGCAAACAAAGTAATTCAAAAATTATTGCAGAATCTAGAATCACGGTCAGAAATAATAACTTTTGAAAAACCATGATTAGTGAAAACAATTTTTAAGAACAATTGAGCAACTTGAGATGCAATTAACGTTTTCTTGCATGGAATGAAATATGCTTGTTTACTAAACCTATCAACAATAGTCCAAATCATGCCATGATTAGATTTAGTGTTAGGCAAACCAGTGATAAAATCCATTGAGATCTATTCCCATGGTCGTTCTAGAATTGGTAAAGGCATTAATAAACCATATTGTTTACCATGGTGTCGTTTAACTCTTTGGAAAATTAGGCATTTAGATACAAAGTTAGATACATCAGATTCCATGTATGGCCAATAAAAATCTTCCATCAGTGTACATAAAGTAGAAATAATTCCTCTATGGCCTTGGTATGGGAGACAATGAATTTCATGCAAAACAAATCATCAAAATGGAACAATTACACATAATCTTTTTTCATAAAACATAAATCCATTAGTGTAAGACAATGAATCAATGGGAATTCAGTTATTTGCAACTAATTTATTCCAATCAGCTTGAAAAGTAAGGTCTTGGTCATAAGTATCTTTCATAGGAAGAAGAGAGTCAAAATATATCACAGAAATACTTTGAATAGTCGGTCTTCTACTTAAAGCATCGACAACAACATTCTCTTTTTCGGGTTGATATTGTATGAGTGGATGAAAACTTTGAATAAAAGTAGCCCATTTAATGTGTCGGTCAGATATTTGTGGTTGACTAAGGAGATGTTTAATGCTTTGTTGGTTTGTTTTGATCATGAATTCAAATCCCATTAAATAGTGTTTCCATTGACGTAAAGCTTGTACTACAACTAGCAATTCCTTATCATAGGTAGAATACTTAAGTTCAGAGGGTTTAAGTTTGCAGCTAGAGTAGGCTATGGGATGAGAATCTTACATAAGGACTGCTTCTATTCTAGATCCACTAGCATCAGTGACTACTAGAAAAAATGGTCTATCGAAGTCAGGTAATTGCAATACAAGAGCATGAGTTAAAGCACGTTTCAGTAAATAAAAGGACTTTTGTTGATTGTCGGACCAACGATATACAATGCCTTTCTTTAGTAGTTTTGTCAAAGGTAATGCAAGCAATGAAAAGTTTCTCACAAATTTTTTATAAAAGCTAGCAAGACCTAAGAAGGAACGTAATTCGTACACATTTTTAGGTATGGTCCAGTTCAAAATTGCTTCTATCTTTTTAGGGTCAACTTTAATACCTTCAGATGAAACAATATGTCCTAGGTATTCAATTTGTGTTTGGAAAAATTCACTCTTTCGTGGATTAGCATATAATTGATTCTCTTTCAATAATTTGAAAACTAAAGATAAATGTTCATAATGCTCATTCTCATTTTTACTGAAAACCAATACGTCATCAAAGAAAACAATGACACAATGCTGATGCTTCAAAAATATGTGATTCATCATACGACTGAATGTGGTTGGTGCATTAGTTAAACCAAAAGGCATAACAAGGAATTCATAGTGTCCAAATTGTATTCTAAATGTAGTTTTGAATATATCAGATATATCCAATCTTACTTGATAGTATCCAGATTTAAGATCTATCTTGCTAAATATTGCAGATCCTTGTAGCTTGTCCATAAGATCATCTACCCTAGGAATCGGATATCTTTTCTTAACAGTGATTTCATTTAGGGCATGATAATCAATGCACATGCGATAGGTATTGTTTTTCTTCTTTACTAATAGTACAGGTGCACCAAATGGAAAACTACTAGGTCTAATGAGTCCTTAGGTTAACAGTTCCTCAACTTGGGCTTGAATTTCTTTCTGTTCAATTTGGTTATGTCTATATGGTGCTTTATATGGTGGTTGTGATCTAGGGATTAGATCTATCTTGTGATCTTCGAGATGTATAGGTGGTAAGCCAGGTGGTAAGTCAGCAGCAAAACATTCTTGAAATTGTGAAAAAAATTGTGTGTGCTTAGGCTGCATTTGATTTTCTTTAGCTTCGATTTCATTCACCCATATTAAATAGGATTTGCTACCTTTTTGTAATGCACGTTTAGCCTGTGTATGACTAAGCAATGGAAAATTATTGAAAGTGTGCATACCATGCAATGTGATTTGTTTCCCATTAGAATGAATCTTCATTGAATACACGAAATAATCTATATCGGGATTGTACTAATGACGCCAAGGCATTCCTAAGATAATGTCACTAGATTGCAAAGGCACAACTAACAAATTTTGATGCTCGACATAATCACCAATTTTAATTTCTAAGTCATGCACTTCTTGTGTTCCATTGTATCTAGTGCCTAGGAATGCAGTCTTAATGCAATAATGTGTAGAAACAGTATGTAAATTCAATTCTTTGATCAATTTTGCAGAAATAAAGTCGTGTGTGCTCCCATCATCATGTAAAACAATATTTTCTTTACCATTCACAAGACATTTCATTGTTAATAAAGAATGGGGATTTGGCATACCCAGTAAAGTATTTGAAGTAGTACCAATATCGTCATCGTCTTCTATGAAATCTGGCATTTCTTGGAAAGTCTCCCAAGAAGTAGGACAATCAATGCTCTTGCGGACAACAGTCCACCACAGGGATGCTCGGTCCACTAGATGATTAGTGACACACTTAATTTTGTCTTTCTCAGCATACTGTTCTTCATGGAAATAATCATCAAATTGACTGATAAAAGCAAGTACAGCCTTTCCATCATGTGACCCATTGAAAGTACAAAATTTGAAATTTCTTTTACTTATCTTTGTTTCTTTCCGAATAGATTGTGCTTCAAGTGTTGCATCAATCGTACGCCGTATAAGATCTTCAGATTGTGGTCCATCTTGGTCGGCGGTTGATCTTTGTAGATTGGCCAATTGAGCTTGCAAAGTTTGATGTGCTCTTCATTCCTCTGGAAGCTGCATCATAATCAAATCCAATTTTTGCTCCATCGTTGGTTCGAGTAGGTCACCTTTAGCCATAAAATCTTCCATGGTTTGATCGGACATCCTACAAAATTCCAAAAGACCTCACACGCTCAAAATCTTATTAGCGGGATGAGCGTAGCTCAAAGTCAGGTTTACAAGGCTTATTTCTCTTTTTTTTTAAAAATGGCTTTTTGTAGTATTTCTTCTTTGCGGATGCAGAATTTAATATCACGGTCATCTTCAAAGAAGATAATTCGTGCGTGCAGACTGCGTGTTGCAAATTGTTTGTTGGAATCTGACTCTGTTAGTCCACAGGTGTGAAGAGGGGCTTGCAGAGGGTTGAAGACGCGTTCATGTTTAGTCCGGTGGGAACTGCCGCTAGGAAGAGAGTTGAATCTTGACCTTTGTGACTTAGTAAGTTGGAACTTAATAAGCTTAAAGCTTAAAGCTTGTGAGGTGCCTGCCCATTGGCTTTCTAAGCACTCTTTTAGCGGTCTATCGAGAAATGAATCTAAGCGTCACTGCTCGGCACTCCCAGGGAATGTTTCGAGTTTTGTCGCCTAGGGTTTTCCGAATCTGCCTTGCAACGGAACGTTCACGACCGAACCCACTAGGATCGACCTAAAATTCGGGTTCCTAGTTGTCAAGGTCTCCTGTTAGCATTCTAGTGTTGGATTTTGGACATCCTACTTTACGCAGAGATACGTAATTTGAAGCAGACCCATGCTGCACTTGGTTCAAAGAGAATGGGAAACGAGAGGGATGCGCTGCTCAACCTCTCTACCCATAGGGCATAGTCCCATTCCGGTCCCCTAAAACGGCATGAATCGGGTTCTAATCTATCAATACCTAAAGGTCGAATGACGATAAAAACTTATGAGAAGCCTCCCAGTTCTTTGGGACCACCCTACCGTAGGACAGACCCGTCGGGGGTTCCACCCACCCGCTTCCCTTAATAGCTTTAGTTTTCTAATTAGGTCCTACCACATTTATGTGTGACACTTAAAGTCAGCTTCATTAATTAAGCCTTTTAGGGAACATGGTTCGTTCGCATAACTTATAGCACAGACATGAAAACAGAGCAAAGCAATCTATTGACAAAGAAGTTCAAACAAGTTCCTTAACTTATCTTCAAGTTAATCTTTGTCTCCTGCCCATACAGGAGAAATTATGTATCACTTCTGTCCAACAGAAGTATCCCTTCTACCCTACAGAAGTAACTAGTCCAATTCACATGGCACCACAAACTCAATCCTTTATTTAAAATAGGATCTCCCAACATGCCCAGATGTTGGGGGCCACGGAGGTCTTCAACTCCATTCTAGACCTAGCAAGGGGTGTCCAAAGCTCCAACTGACCTGCAAGCTGTCTAGGAGCAAAATATCATTCCCGTGGTTGGCCTTTTCACCACTCGACCTTCGGCCCATGAATCGAGCAGTGCCCTCTTGGGTTAATACGCGGTGCGATCATGGAGGTGATCCACCCATGCAATATATCCTTCCTTAATTAAATCCTTTAAGAATCAAGCACAAATAAGGCATTTAGCCCTAATATCATTCTCCAAGAAAACATTCCTTTATTTCCATGGCGACTTGTCATCACAAGCCCTTGCCATGCATTTAACATAAATCACAAGCACTTGGAATAACCATCCAAACAACAACTAACAACCAGTTGAATGTAAAAGCATTTAGAATGTTATTCGATCAACCAACAAAACTAATTGCATTCTTTCCAACCAATGCAAGAATAGACGATATAACATTTCCATCGTATATTTGCTCTCCCCCTTGGGATCCAAGAGCAATACTATGCAAAAATGTTTCTTAACACTTCCTTTCTTTGGCTAGGGCATATGTTAAGGGTTCAAACACTTTTCATGATGTAAGCTCTATAGGTCACTTACCTTGATTGATAATCCAACCCTGGATTTGGATTGGAAAAAGTCATCGTTATCGGACGGAACTCAAGACATCTTAGTTTTAACCCTTATGATTAATTTCTTGTACTAGCTCTTAGTCAAGTTATAAGGCAACTAGAAAATTATCCTTATATATCAAACATGTTATAGACATAACGTGTAAATACTTGATAAGATAAGTGCGAGATAATCTCAAGTAATTAGACTCCTTGCATTGAGTTAGAATCTAGTTTTTCTTAATATTTGGGCTCTTAGGCTAAGTACTTTTGAAGTATCTAAACTTTAAACTAGTACTTCTCTATTCATGATTCTTAATGTCATATTCTTTTAGCAATTATGCTATTTATAACCCTTGACTATACTTTAATCTAGCACTTGTATGCCCAATCTTTCAATGTCGTTCTTTTGACGACTATGCCATTCATAATGCTTGACTAATTCTTCCTTGTAATTGCTCTACTAGCAAATAAGTCATATGTAACTAGGTGCAATTAACTTCTCTTGATATATGCACTTCACAAACTCCATCTTTTGAGTAGGTGAGATGAAATTTATCATTTCCCATGACCTTTACTCATGCATCGTAGTATGGGGCCTAACGTATCTCATACGAGAATCAAAACAAGCATCTATCAATTTGAAAATACATTACTTACGACCGGAACCGCAGTTGGATTGACAGTGATGTCTTTGCCCGAAGCCTTGTTGCTGGTTGCAGGATTGTCATCCGCACGCGACATTCTTCGCTTGGAGGCCATCGTTCGCAGGTAGACTCAAGAGATTAAGAAGGTGGAATAGATTCAAGATGGGAGAGCGTAAGAGAAGATGGTTAAGTCGAGGATCGAGATAGAGGGAATTGAGCTAATTCTCTTTCTTGCAGCCTCTCGGGGTGACTCTTCTCTCTCTCTCTCTCTCTCTCTCTCAAGCTCTCACTCATAATCTCTTGGAGGGGTATACTCTCTCTCTCCCTCTCTCTTGCAGCCTTTCAGGGTCTCCTTATGCTTTTTATGCCTCTCCCATGCCTCATATTTATAGGGAATTAGAGAAGAGGGCTTGTGGTTGAGAAGTGGAGCTCTTTGTGGAGGGGGATCTTGGAAAGATTAGTGATTTGATGCTCAGATTATAAATATGATGGTTCCATTGGCTTCGAAAGGGGGGTAAAACTTCAAGACACTTGATTAGAAAGCTCTTAGTTCACTCCTCCTTCTTTTCTCTATTCAAAGTGATGTCCACTGCCTGTGTACTGCGATCGCGGTGCGCGCGATTTCGCAAATCCTCTCTTTATTTTTTTTCTTTTTATAAAATCTCCAAACTAACTAAAATATCACTTGTCTTTTTTTTTAAATGACATCGAGTTTCTAAAAATCTCCATATCTTTTTTAAGGATAATATCTAAAATATCTAAAATATACTAGTTTTGTCCAAAATCTAATATTTTGGGACCATCTAAACTATACACATCAACTTAGTGATTAATATAACTCATAAGTCTCGTTCACGTTGTAATTTACGTGAAGGGTGGCTACGGTCCTTGCCAATCCTAGAAAAATATCAAATTTACGACTCTTGATTTTTTTAAATTAAATATTTTAAATTAAATAAAAATGATTAATAATTAATTTTAGTTAGTTTTTACCTTAGTTAGACTTTAGTTAGTAATCTTACTAACTTATTAATTGACTAACTAATTTTCGAACCAACCAACTAACTTTTATTGTGCGGAGATATTACAAAGCTTTAGTCTAGTCGTTTTTTTTTTGAAATTAGGACGTCAATATGTCCTAAACGACGTCGATGTCCTTCACTATGTCCTGCCGCCACGATTCGTGGGATTTTGGAAAGCTAAGCTTTTTCTTTATAAACTTTTTGTTAAGCTTAATTAATCTTATAAACTAAACTTAATGATAATCTCTTATCTATTTCTCTGAGTATGAGACGACTTGCAAAGGAGCTTGGGAAGTGGTCCTCCGCCGTCTAGAAGTGGTCCTTCGCAATCTGACAACACAGCGGGGGGTTCTTCACCGCCAGGAACGCGCTGGTATTGATGGATTGCCACGAGACTGACTGTAGAGCTCGATTGTTCCAGGATCTTCGCCTTCGCGCAAGATGGTAAGCAATTGGAAGCTCTCGATCTCAGCTTTGCTCTGATACCACTGGTGCACAGATCGGATGTTGTATGCATGCGTAGTGAGCGCGAGAAGGTCCCCAAGAACAAAAGAACTCTACTTTTGCACAAAAAACAAGAGAGAAGGCTTGTACGACATGAAACAAAAGACTAATTGGGTACAATCTCTCCCCATGCCTTGTGTGAGTGCTCCACAAAGCATGTATTTTCTATATTATTCATCTCCAAGCTCAAAAAATAGCTCAATTTACAATTAGCACGCTTTAGCTTTTGTGTTTGCTTTTGTCCCACCAAAGAATTAAAGCTATTGGGCACCCAAAGAGTTGGGCAGTGCCCAATACAATGTCCAATACAAATATTTAAATCGTACGTCCATGTGCATACAAAATAATAAATAAATATCAAGCGCTTCAATAAATAAGCGCATCAAAATAAATATTGGCACCACGCCTAAGATGCGCCCCCATAAAAAATGATAAATTCTTCTAAAATTTGAATACATGTGATTGCCCAGTGCTTCCCAACACCACCGCTGCCTGCTCTATACATCAACTGAAGCATTCACAATTGTTAGAAAATAATAAAATTAAACCGACAAAAGTGAATACTTAGCAATCTTTAGCTACAAAATAAATAAATTGGTTAGAACTCAATCCTAATCTTAATTTATTACGAGTGCGCACTCTAAACTCATAAACGTCCATTAATTTAAATATGTATTTTGTAGAATCACCCACTATGGAATCACCCACTTGCACATTAAAATTAACAAGACGCCCGAAAAGGACAGGTGTCCCCATCGACTTTTCGAACAAGGAATCTACCTTGTGTATGAGCCCCTGCAATAAATAAAATTTTACGGAATCCACCGCAAAACCTCACGGAATCCAGCATGGAATATGCCTCCTGGTATCAGGTGCAAAGTGAAATGTTTGCATCCGTGTTTGTGGATTTTTTTCCATGAAACTTGAATATTTGATTGTCTTCCATCGTGAAATTAAGATGGATCCCTCATTATTTCCAAAGTTCTATGGAAACCTTTGTAGATGTTATATAGATTATATTTTCATGTTTTGTTATGTTCAAAGCTTACTCTTTGCTATACTTGCAGATCTTAGATGCTTCCTTTGAGAAAACTTTCTAAGGTGCTCATTATTTCAACATTTCAAAGTTCACTAATTTTTATCTTTGTGCTACATATTATTAAATTTTGTTGCCATTCCTTACACTCCATGGTGCTCTCATTGAAGTCATTGCACATGAAAATATTATTAAATTTTGTTGCCATTTCAAAGAAGGAATGATGAAAGAGCTGAACCTAAAAATCAAAGCCAGCCGAGCCTTAGCAGTGAGTGAATGAGATTGTGAAAGGTTTGTATACATTGCGGCAAGTTAAGATGCTGGACTAGTTGTAGCTCCTTCATTTCCATGACAGTTCATAAATATCATCTATTTCTATAGCCAAGGAGGCGTTGCTTGATGAGATGAAGTTATAGAGAATATGACAATGTTGATTTAGGAAAGCAGGTCGACATGTAGAAAGTTGTCACTCTTGTAGAGAGGATTGCTATATATCTCGTGATTCAGGGCTCCAAAGTAATGTGCTACAGTCATACTACATTTTGAGAGAAGGTGGCTAGATTTTCAGATCGAATTGCGCGGTGTATCATTCGTGGTTAGAAGAAAATATTCTTACGATCTGGATAGCAATCAAAGATATTAGCAATCGTGAAGCAGCACGACTGGGTGGCTATGGAGATCACAGAGAGCGTGAGACCAGCAAGTTTCTTGCGTTAGCATAATCATAGATTAGCTTCCATCAACAGCCACTTACGACGAGCTGCACGCATGGCCGCCTGATATTCATCCTCTCTTCAGATGGCAACTGCCGCTGTGTTCATGTAGCTGGTGGTCTTCTTCATCGTTGCAACAGTAGTGTCTCTACCCGTAGCACGTCTCATAGATGAATTATAATATTAACGACAACGTCTTCCAATGGTGCATCCTGAAAGTCGGATAAAGCGACGATGCCATGCAGTCGGTCATGGCCGCTTGCTCGATGTTCAAAAGCAAGACGGAATAAGTGTAGGAAGTATGATGACATGATATCATGAAAGCAGGCAGAAGATGGCATTACAAGAAATAACGGCAGCACAACGATGGAATCATTGACGTTAGACAACAAAAGCTTTTTCTGAGGAAAAAGCTCTAGCTAGGAAATTTTAGGGAGCCGCAGAAGTCGTTAGAGAAATAGAAAGCTATAAAAACGCAGGGTGAGGAGAAGCTGAACGGGAGCATTAGCAACTCATCCTCCATATCAAAGCACAGGGAGCACTGAATTGTCCTGCTTTTCATGTGACAGGCTTGTCTATTTTAATAAGAAAAACATGTGAAAAGTTATCATGTCTTGTTATATGATTTACTCTTGATGCCTATGTAGATTTTACAAGGTGTGAATTTTCTAAGGATCAGTAATTACAACATTAATTTGTTGTTTCATCCATAAACTTGAATAAGATAATTTTACAAATTCCTAGTTATACTGAAATATGATAGAACTAAATATGTATACATATTAGCTAGCCAAGAGTACACCAAAATTTTGCTCAAAAAAATTTTCATGTACTCTTTGCTACCAAACATATATACATTAAGGTTTGTCATATTTTGGTAAAATACTATGTCTTTACAACAACCACATGACGAAGCATGCATGTGACATTGCATTTAATCGATTTAGGGTTTTACAAGATGAAAAGTGCAATCCTTCTCTTATTTTCACTATCACTTTCACTCTTTCCTCCTCAGCTCCTCCTCTTCTCCATTCTTCTCTACATGAGCTTGCATGGCACATACAAGTAATCCCTACTTGTTTTCCTACCAAGACTACATGCATGGTGCCCCCTAGGATAGTAGGTGTAGGATGTTACTACGAAGATCTCCTCAAAAGAAGAGAATATGGCAATCAGGTATCATTGGCTCTACAAAAAATCAAGTGAGTCCAACATGGTTACATACAACTAATCCCTAGTCATTTCTTTGCCATGACTACATGCATGGTGCCCTTGGGACAATAGGTGTATCGTCCTTTGGGATGTCACAAAGGCCTCCTAAAAAGAAGAGAAGATGGCAATTGGGTATCGTGGCTCTGCAAAGAAAAGCGAATCTATTGTGGTTATGAGCTCTTGATACCAACACTACAACAGAAACGAGGCATAGATGCGCATGTTAGACGCGCAAAGTCGGGCACATCTATCACGTCGTCTATAAGTGCGTGTAAACGTGCGTGCAAATAGACGCAAATTTTGCGTCTATATATCCATGCAAATAGACGCTAATATAGACGCGCCAGCAGACGCACAATTATTTAACCACCTAAAATTAGCAATTCACATAATTAAAAAACAAAAGTTAATAATTATTTAACCACCTGAAATTGATTCTTGAGCATGCACATGTACGCATGATAAAAACCATAGAATTAAGAATACACATTGAATCATTGAATTAAAAAAATAGAGTTAATAATTACTTTTTCATTGCTCTCTAATGAATGGCAGTTCCTCCAGTTGACAATCCTAATATAAGTAATTAGCGGCAAGCGACAGAAACCTTACAATTAGTAGCAAGCATTGCAATATGTATCTCGTAATTTCTCTACGTACTTGAAGATGATAAAAGATACTTCCTTTTTATTATGGAAAATTCAATTTAGCTTTAAAATTGACTATTGATTCTTGAGTATGCACATGTGCACATGATAAAAACCATAGAATTAGGAATACACATTGAATCAATAAGCAAATTAAGTATGTTACATTGAATGATCCATCTCATCTTCAATGAGATCAGCCATTGCTAAACTATCTACTTCTAGGTCTATGTTACCAAGAGGTAACGAAACAAATAAGTCTATCCCACTATCAAATGTGTTGCTATATTGCTCAATAACTTCATCAATATCATCGACAATCACATTATTGTCTTCTTCTGCGTTTCCTTGAACATCCTCGTGAGGTTCATCTTGTACTATATTACGCATATAATCCATTATGGTGTCATCATGCACATCATCATTAATTGTTGGATTGTCATCTGCTATCTCCATGTTGGTAATATTACCATATATTGGTTTTGAACGGTTAGATATAAGGATGACATACCACCATTGGTTATTGTTTACCATTGGATGATACACAGCCTGTATGTGAAAAACAAAAGCAAAAAACTTAAGTACTTATTATATTGTGTATATGTATCACATGTATACATATAAAAAAATTAGCCTTTGCATATATACCTGCTCGCATTGTTGAGGTAGTACTAATGTGTCATTCTTGTTTTGGTGAAATTTTGTAGAGTCAATGATTACAAAACCACTTGGATGACGTCTGATTGTGCAATGCTCACCATTTGTTACCACTTATTTAAACCACTTCACATCCAGTACATATATAAAGAATCGTCTGAAGTCAAGCTTCAGAATATCTTGGATCAAGCCACAATAACCTTCCATGGTACCATTGGCATCCTCGAAGTGAGCAAGGACACCACAATCTTGGGTATTTCTCTTTTCATCTATACGTTGAGTTCGAAGATGTTTACCCTCACACCAAAGTGCATTGAATAATGTGCACTAGTAGTAAAAGATAAAAGATCAAACATGTCAATTATTTATATAAAATAAAACTTATAGAAACAAATTAATTGATAGTATGTCTCACCTTTGATAAGCAACCTCATGCGTATTCCCACTCTTCTTGAGATATATTAATTTCCTCCTCTTTTTCCATTCTCTCCATTTCCTCATGTAACCAATCTATATCAATATGACGTGGGAGTGCATTTAGATGATCTGGAAATGAGACATTATATCCATATCTAGTGAAAAATTCTTGTCTTTCGCTTTTTGTTCTTACCCTTGCTTCATTATATAGTGTCACCCATTTGCTCGTTACATCACTATTGAGCACACAAAAACTATTTAACTTACGAAGTTTTTCTTTTGTTAGCACTTTACTCATTCCTTTTCCTTGAGGTACTATAGAGGTCGTCCTCAAGTCTTCATCATCTTTCCATAGTCGTGGTTGAGAGGGATCCACTTTAGCAAGATATTCAGAGATATAAACAAGGGATAATTGCACTAACCAACCCTCAGCCATGCTCCCCTCAGGCCATGCTTTTTGCCTCACAAAATCTTTCAAGGTTTTCATGAAGCGCTCAAGAAAAAACATCCACCTTACATGAACTGCCCCACAAAGTGCGATCTCATTAATCAAATGTACGAGTAAATGTAATTGAGTCGTCAAAATGGATCGAGGAAAAGTTTCCTCCACCAAACAAACCACCTCAACAGATAATACTCGAGCATCTTGCAATGTGTTTGGATCAATTTCCTTTGAGCTCACGTATCAGTCAAGATGTATTTGAGAATTGTTTATTTTTGTGTAGAAATTCAAAGATATATAATGAAAAAATACAATGTATACACACCTCACAAGCTCTCCCATCTTGTAAATGATATCACGTACATCTTTGGATACACAATGGGATATGCTAGTAGGAAGTACGAACTGAATGTAAACAATATTCATAGATCAAATGATTAGTTGAGGAAAAAGTCATCATACCCCAAAGTTTACACATAGTTACTCCACTAATTACTATATTCATGGTTAGAGATACCCTTACTTGAATCATTTTGTGCCAATCGTGGGACTTTAAACCAGATAGTTGCTCCACACCTCTTTTCTTTTTCTTTATGAAGGCTCCCTTGAGACATCTCATACATCCTGTGGGTGTTCGAAAGCTATATATTTGTTCCTTCACTATTTTTTCCTCGTTCTTTGACAACATCCAAGGTGCATGGGGTAGCTCAATCTTTCCTCTGGGTCCAATGCGACCAATGTTACGTAAATCCTCCCTTACATTAACTGAATCACGAGCCCCTATCAAGTGATCCCATAATGTAGATACAATATTTTTGAATATGTGCATGGGGTCCAACAGGTGATTGATCTTGAGTTCAGTCTAGTACAGAAGACGAAAAAATATAGAGAACCTAACAAACAAACAATATATTATGTAAACAATTCATCATGCTAAATACTTTAAAGTCAATCAACTCATGCACTTCTTACCGACTCATGCCGCATGGAGGGTGGCTGTTGGCATTAATCCATCTCTCCTTCCAATCTCGAATGGTTAGAGATTGTGGAGTCATTCCATTAGTAGGGAGAACATATTTGGGATGGTCAATAGGAAGAAATCGATGATGATTGTCGTAGATAACCTTCTTTAAACGTGCCGGCCTAGAGGAAACTAGAGAGGGACTGCAATAGGACATGCATGATATCCTGACATGGTTAAACCTGAAAAAACAAGTGAATTAATAAAATGCAATTGATTCAAGTCTTGAATTTCAAATATAGAGTTATATACATGTACCTAAACACTCTCTGTATCCTGGAAAGTCGTGTATGGTCCACAACAACATGGCCTTCAATGTGAAATCTCTAGAGGATGCAGATGCACTTGTATCTTGCACCTCAATACCTTCCCATAACTTTTCTAACTCTTCAATCAAAGGCTCTAAGTAAATGTCCATGTTTTTTACCTTGTGCTTTCCAGGAATCAGAAGGCATAACATCACATGTCCCTTTTTAATTGCCATGGATATTGGAGAAATATTATAGTTCACCAATACCACTGGCCATACACTATATGATGTGCTTTTGATGCCAAATGGATTGATTCCATCCATACCTAAACCAAATCTCAAATTTCTTGGCTCTTCTTTGAAAACGGGCCACAAATTATCTATATGTTGCCATGCCGGTGTGTCTGCAGGGATCCTCCATTTTCCATCACTTGAATGATGACTAGCATGCCATGACATGAGCTTTCCAATAGACTTACACTTGAACATAAGTTTTATACGTGGAACAATCAGAAAATGTCGCAAAACCTTACGAGGCACATCCATTGACTTCATCTCCACTTCGTATCTTGATTCGCCACAAACAGGACACTCTCGTGCAAACTCATGAATCCCACGAAATAAGACACAATCATTGACACATGCATGGATCTTGACATAATCGAGGCCTCCCAGAGATGTCAAGTAATGTCTTGCTTGCTCTCTCTTAGTTGGCAATTTGTTTCCTTTTGGAAGCATTTGTGATAATAACCTACATATATTTTTAAAAGTGAGTTAAAAAACCACCAATATATATTTATGTCTGATTTCAAAATAGAACAATTAATATTATGATTCATAAGCCAAACTGAATTGATACCTACTTTAATAACACATCCAAACTGACATTACTCCATCTATAAATTGTTTGCAAGTTAAGTATCTCGAGGGACACACGAAGAACGGAGTACGTACAACCTTCGTACAACGGAGTAGATGATGCTACATATAGTGGATCATCTGGCTTCGTAGAGTGACCTTCTCCCTGAACTGGTTGCGAAAATAGATGGTGTACCATGTTGTCTAAAATCTCATCCTCTACGACTTGATGGGGCATTTCATGAGGGCTACTCTCATGGTCGTCAGTCTCTACTCTTCTTGAAGACTCTGCCTCCTCGCGTCGACGTTTTGCAGCCTCTCGACGCCCGGGAGGAAGCATCTGAGGATGTGGTACCGCATCCTGCTCAACCACAAAAGGGAGTTCCATGTACATTGATATATAATTCCCGTAACATAGACATGCAATCTTAGTGGTAAAAAAAAACAATGAATACCGGTAATTTTTCTCGGTCCCATTCTCCATACAAGCTGAGGTGTGACAATGCAATTCGACGTGCTCGAAAAATACACCCTCGACAACGATCACACATGCATTTAATTTTTCGTCGTAGCCATGCATCTCGATTATGAAGACGCAATGTTTCATCCTCACTTGAGGATATGCTCATTGACTCATCAGCTTGCACCGCACTAGGTGATGACGACATCGACATGATTAAACCTAATTCATGACAACATCAAAATATTTATCATTCATATGTTTACATAAGATCTCAATTTTAAATACACAAAAATCATCATAAATACATTAAAACTTATGATAAGAATTCGCTATCAAAACTTATCTTAAAAACCAAAAATTATGATAAAGCCCAAATGCGCGTCTATATCCGCGTTTAACTACGCATCTATATTGGCTATTTTTGCATCTATATTCGCATCTATACTCGCGTCTATCCGAACAATAGACACACATATACACGCAAAAATAGACGCACACGTCAAAATTCAAACCATATCTAAATCATTTCTTTTCAAACTGCACCTTTCCTTTCCTACATTTTTTGCAGTTCTGAAGCTTGAGTTTAGCTGACATGTAGTCTCTTCATGCCTCACCTCCTCATGACTCACCTCTTTTTTCATTTCAAACACACAAGAAGGGAAAAAGGAAAGCCAAGGAGAGGAAGAAAGAGAGAAAAAGAAAGAGGAGAACAAGAAGAAGCGGCAAGCAAGCATCAAGGGAGGGTAACTTACCAAGGAGAGGAAGAAGGAGAAGGAAGAAGCGCCACCACCCGCCACACCAAACACCCAAGGTGAGTCTCTCTCTCTCTCTCTCTCTCTCTCTCTCTCTCTCTCTCTCTCTCTCTCTCTCTCTCTCTCTCTCTCTCTCTCTCTCTCTCTCTCTTTGTTTCTCTCTTCCTCTCTCTGCTATGTCTGTGTATTTAGGATTTGTGATTCCATTATGTATTGCATTTTGTAAATCATCAATGGCGGTCGTCGGCCTAAAATCGGCTGACCGAACGCATCTGATAGCGCATCTACATCTCAGTGTAGACGCAGACATAGACGCGAAAAATGTTTCCTCTCAGAGCGTCTTAGTGCGCGTGTGTTGGCGCGTGTGCTTTGCAGTGTACACGCGGTGATACACGCGCTGCACAGAAGGTTGACCTGCATCTACACGCGATTATGCATACGCATTGACCTGGAATGCGCGTTTGACAGCGCGTCTGTGTTGCATCTTAGATGCGCAGATAGACGCGCTGGACAGAAGGTTCACTTTGGGGCACTTCTGAGGGTGCGTCTAACTTGCAATTTAGACATGGGGATACACGCGCAAGGTCTCCCAGTTCTGACAGTAAACAATATATTTTTGCAATGATGAATGTGACCAATCCCATGTTTGTGTTTATCAGTTTTCTTGTTTAAGAGAAGCATTAGCACTTAAGTGTTATGCTCAATGTCTAAAGAAAGCTCTTTGAAAATGTAGGTAATATATGATTTTTTGTATGCAAATAAATTTGTCTTTTTTCTATGTTTTTTTTGCATATGTATCCTGGTTCATCTAGCAATGACCCGGATGTGGATCGCATGAATGATACATTGGCCTCCTTTAGCAGGGGGTCAATGCATTTTTTGGAGGTTTTCCTAGTAGGGAAGACTTCATGGGAGAGATGACCAGACGCCTTGGCCGCTCTCCCACAGCGAACGAGGTGTTCAGTGTCATGTCTGGGACACCTTTGGCGTCTTTGCCTGGCACTACTTCCCAGACTCCACATGCACGTACTCCATATGCAGGTACTCCACGTGCATCGGCTGAAGCACAAGCATCTACAGAAGCACGTACATCTGCAGAAGCTCGTGTATCCAGCGAGGCAGAGGGTAGTCGACAGAGAGGGAGGAGGGAGAGTCGAGGGGGAGGACGAGGCTTGTATGGGGATTGCCTAGGAGGTGGCGAGCGATCACCCTCACCAATAGATCACGTAGAGGAGGTTGTACGCCAGTACTATAGAGTTACAGATGCTGGTGGCATCTTTCATGATGATGGGGGAAGGGATGTAATGGCGTACATGAGGAGCGTCGTGCATGTGACGTATAAAGATTGTTTCATTGCCTTCAAAAATAAAAAAAGCGGCTTGTGGCAGGAGGTGTTGAGGGCAGTCCATAGGAGGTACCCAAATCCTGAGGGTCAGCGATTCTCGGATGATTGGGGATGTATAAAAGTGAGGGATATGCTTCACAACAAAAGATCCCACCTCATGACACGGGCCAGGGACTCACTGCGGAGGCTGGAGGAGGGGCGTGGAACCTATAGCCAACCACCTATGTGCCACCACATAGAGTGGAAGAAAGCCAAGAAGAAAGTAGCTGAGAAAGTGAAGAGTCGCCAGCATGCAGAGGCGCGATGGATCCAAATGGAAACCATGGGATCGTCGCATTACGGATCGGGCGACAAAGAGTCGTGGGAGGCAGAGTTTGTAAGTATATTTTGATTTCTAGTTTTTTTAAATTTATATTTCTTTCAAATCTTTATATATTTTAGTCTAATATATTGTGACTCATAATTGTTTGTATATCTCTAAATGTTTTGCAGACTACCATCGTTGATAGGACACCTACTCCTAGAGAGGTAGGTTACCATTGAGGCCATAACTACGCATCGACATGGCTTCACTTTTATGAGGAGGGTCTCATCACTGAGGACCAATACAACCGGGCCATGAGGATTCGACAGCCAGAGGAGGTATGTTTTTCTTACTTTCCTATTAAAAGTATATCTAATTATAACTTTTTCTCCACCTTGTCTATGTAAGCAACCCTAATCTTTTGTGTGTGTAGGCGAACCCGGATGTGGAGCATAGCGAGGAGGGGGATAGCGATGCTAGTAACCATGGTGGTACTAGCGAAGATGTTTCCTCTTCAGATTCGTAGAGGAGCACCATACCTCCTCATGAGGCCTTGTTTTCTTGTATATGTATGATATCTCTTTGAGCCTACTGCTTGCGGCCACGCTTTATGTCGCAAGCACTTAAACTTTCCTTGTAAATGCTTTTGATATATAATGAATACATGGACTTTTATTTTCAATTCTCGTGCCCGTAAGATACATTGTCTTTTTCCCAAATACACAATCTGATGTATGGGAGGTGGAAAACAAAAACCAGAGAGCATGTGGTTGCACCACATGCTCTCTGGTTTTTTTTTTTCCAGTTCTGTTTTGCGCGTCTACCAGCGCATCTAAATTGCAGATAATTCGCGTTTATACGCGCGTCTATAATGCAGACTACACGCGCTTATACACGCGCTTCATAATTCAAATTTAAAAAAGAAATTAAATATTTTTTTAAAAAAAGGATATTTTATGTTTTCCGTTCGCGTCTATCAGTGCTTGTAAAAGCGTGTCTACCAGCGTGTCTATATGCACGTGTATATGTGAGTCTATTTGTGCGTGTAAATTCGTTGATACATGCGATTATAGACGCGAAATGGTAGACGCGCAAATAGACGGGCGGATAGACGCGCCCGTAAGAATTTCTCTATATTCAAAAATCGCGTCTAAATGTGCGTCTATGAGGCCTTTTTGTTGTAGTGCAAAGGCATCATTCCAAAAGTTGCTTTAGAGATCTTGTAAGACTATTGACTAACAAGCCTAGGGATGTTTTGGGACCAAGTAATGGACTACTATAGATATGGAGGCCCAAAAATAGTGGTACATGAGTACTTGATTGAGCTCTTAATGACACACAAATACCTACCATCCATGCAAAGTGAATCATAGTGATCAACAAGGATATCAAATTTATTGTTTGCCTTCATGATGCCAGGAGGCATATTCCACGGTGGATTCCGTGAGGTTTTACGGTGGATTCCGTAAACTTAGATGACCGGGGCTCATACGCAAAGAGGATTCTTTGTGCGAGAAGTTGATGGGGACGCCTGTCCTTTTCGGGCGTTTCATTAATTTAGTGTGTACATGGGTGATTCCATAGCGGGTGATTCCGTAAAATGCATATTAAATTAATAAACGTTTATGAGTTTAGAGTGCGCACTCGTAATAAATTAAGGTTAGGATTTATTTCTAACCAGTTGATTTATTTATGTAGCTGAAGACTGCTAGGTATTCACTTTTGTCGGTTTAATTGTGTTATTTTACTAACGATTGTGAATGCTTCAGTTGATGTGTAGAGATAGCAGCAGTGGCGAAGGAAAGCATTGGAGTCTAGCGGGTTTCCGATCTTTGGATTAGATTTTGATAGGCGCCACGCCTATATTTTGATTATGTCTATAGAGACATCGACTATTTATTATTATTTTGTATGCGCTTATGCGCCTGGATATGTTATTTTTATTTGGACATTGAGATTGGGCGTGCCAGACTCTTTGGGCACCGTCCATTAGCTTTATTTTCCTATTTTTGGTAGAAAGCAAACTCAAAAGCTAAAAGCTTGTATATTTTTGTAATTGGGCTATTTTTGAGCAAAAAGATTGAAAATATATATTAAATACATGCTTTGTGAAGCGCTCACACAAGGCATGGGGGAGATTCAACCCAATTTGTCTCTTGTCTCATGTCGTGCTTGTTTTTACATTGATTTTTGTGCTAAAAAGTAGAGTGCTTTGTTCTTGGGGACCTTTGGGAATTCGCTACGTGAGCTACCGGCGTCCGATCTGCGCACCAGTGGTATCAGAGCGGAGCAGAGATCAAGGGCTTCCAATCGCTACCAATCTCGGGCGAAGGCGGAGCTCCAGGAACAAACGGCCTCTACAGTCAATCTCGTCGCGAACCGTCGATACAGGCAGACTTCTGGCGATCAAGAACCCCTGTTTCCACTCTCAGATCGCGAAGGACCACTCTCTGTCGGCGGAGGACCACGCAAACATCTTCTTCACTAAAATCGTGGATAATACAGTAAGAAGCCATATCTTTTGCTTCAAAAAGCTTAGTATTGAAGTGTAAAGGCTTAAGAAATTGGAGAAGACCCACGAAATTTGTCAACGAGTTATCTGAATATGTCCGAAAATTCCGCGACGGCATGAAATCTATATTGAAGTCCTCCACGAATTGCGCCGTTTTCTGACGGCTCTTCATCTCCCCAAAGCTTAAGTTATTAAGCTTATTAAACTTAAGCTTAATTCCTTAAGCTAAGTCACACAATCCTCTGCAAGTCACACTGGGCAGACAAGTTCAGTAACTCCGGGTCACGCACTCCAGAAGACAAGTTTCGCAAGTCGACACTAATCAAGTACTGCAAGTCTTGCAAATCAGCTAAGTCCAGCAAGTCAATAACCCTGCAAGTCTGTTAAGTCTGCAACTCTGCAAGTCAGACTAAATCAGAACTGACTAACGCTTGAAACTCCTAGAAGACTTGTTCGTTTGCAAAAACTCAGAACTGGAAAGTTGTTCGCAGCAAGCTGTTTTACCTATCTACAAGTTCGTTGAAGTACTTTCAGCAAACGGAGACAGAAATATTTCAGAATTTCTGAAAATTGAAGAAGAAAATACCCAAAAATACATAGCCTTGTAACCCCAAATTTGAGCTACGCTCATCCCGCTAACTGATTTTGAGTGAGAAAGGTTTGTTGAGTTTTACAGGATGACTACCCCACATATGGATGATCCTATGGCTGAAGACGATCTACTCGAGCCTACCATGGAACAAAAGCTGGATCTTATCATGTTGCAATTAGACGAAGAGCGAAGAGCTAGGCAAGCCTTGCAAGCGCAATTGACAAAGCTACAAGGAGCGTCTACTGACAAAGAAGAACCTCAATCTGAAGATCTGATTCGCCGTACCATCGACGCCACTCTTGAAGCACAAACCATTCGCAAGGAATCCAAGATAAGTAAACGAAGTTTCAAGTTTCGCACTTTCAATGGCATAAGAGAAGGAAAGACTGTTTTATCATTCATTAGCCAGTTTGATGACTATTTCCATGAGGAAACTTATCCTGAGAAAGATAAAATCAAGTGTGTTACTAATCATCTGATAGATAGAGCTTCACTTTGGTGGACTGTCGTCCGCAAGAGCATAGAATGTCCTGCTACATGGGAAGATTTTAAGAAGAAGTTCATGCAAAATTTCCTTCCACCGCAATTTCATGAGAAGGCAATCAAGCAATGGGATTTACTTCAACAGCGCGACCGTGAGCCTATTCCACAGTATACAAAGCGTTTTTGGAATGCACTCTTACAGCTACGCATGCTTGAAGACGTACCAGAGACGACCCATAAGCGGAAGTACATGTCTGGACTTCTTGGACATTACTACGCTGAGGTGAATATGTTCAAGCCTGCTACCCTTGAAGATGCCATCTCCTTAGCTCACGACACTGAAGATAAGTTACGCGGAAGAGATCGACGACCACAGCCATTCCAAGCAAACGGTAATTATGGATCTAAACAATTCAATTCAAATTTCAGAAGGTTTAATCCAGGACGTTTTTCATCACCATCTTTCCGCAAGAATTGGCCTAAACCACCCGCATTACCATCCACTGTCAATCCAAATCCTAAACCTATCCAACAAGCAAATCCAAATATACCCAGACTCCCAGCCATTGCAAATAATGTGACCAAAGCCAAGCCTATCGTATGCTACAAGTGTCACCAGCCAGGCCATCTCGCAGCAAATTGTCATTCAAAGAAGCCATCAGCACATATCAACTACCTTGGAGCTATGGACGAGGACGAGCATGAGGATATGCCGGATTTCACTGAAGAAGAAGATGATCCTACTACTACTTCCGACACTTTACCAGGTATGCCTACTTTACATTCATTGTTGACTATGAAATGTATGGTGCATGGAAAGGAAAGAACTATATTGCATGATGACGGTAGTACGCATGATTTTATTTCAGCAAAATTGGTAAAGGAATTGAAATTGCATACAGTACCTACACACTATCGCATAAAAGCTGCATTTTTAGGCACTAGGTACAATGGCACACAAGAAGTTCAAGATTTAGAAATTCAAATTGGTCCATATATTGAAAGAAGAAATTTCTTAGTTGTCCCATTACAGTCTAGCGACATTATTTTAGGAATGCCATGGAGACACCAACATAATCCCAATATAGATTATTCCACACACACAATGAATATAAATTTTCAAGGAAAATCTATTACATTATTTGGTATGCATGCATCTCATATGTTTCCACTGCTTTCGCATACTCAAGCAAAACGTGCACTACGCAAGAACACTAAATCATATCTCATTTGGGTGAATGAATTGCACGCAAAAGAAACTCATATGCACCCTAGGCATAAGGAATTTCTTGCATATTTTAAGGACTGTTTTGCAGAAGACCTACCACCAGGTTTACCTCCATCACGTCCAGAAGACCATAAGATTGACCTAATACCTGGCACACAACCACCTTGCAAAGCCCCATATAGGCACAATCAAATAGAGCAAAAAGAAATCCAGAGTCAAGTAGAAGAATTATTGAATAGAGGTTTAATTCGACCTAGCAGTTCTCCATTCGGTGCACCTGTGCTCCTAGTCAAGAAAAAGAATAATACTTATCGGATGTGTATTGACTACCGAGCATTAAACAAGATCACTGTAAAGAATAGGTATCCTATACCTAGAGTTGACGACCTTATGGACAAACTGCAAGGATCTTCTATATTTAGTAAAATTGACCTTAAATCTGGATATCATCAGGTGAGGTTAGATAGATCCGACATATTTAAGACTGCATTCAGGACACAGTTTGGCCATTACGAATTCTTAGTTATGCCATTCGGATTAACTAATGCACCTGCTACTTTCAGTAGAATGATGAATCGTATTTTTCTAAAATATCAGTATTGTGTGATTGTTTTCTTTGATGATATTTTAGTATTCAGTCAAAGTGAAAAAGAGCATTATGAGCATTTATCATTAGTTTTTCAATTACTGAAAGAAAATCAATTGTTTGCAAATCCTGACAAGAGTGAATTCTTTAAGACAGAAATAGAATATCTAGGTCATATTGTATCAGAAGAAGGAATAAAAGTTGATCCTAAGAAAATTGACGCAATATTGCATTGGCCTATTCCTAAAAATGTACATGAATTACGCTCATTCCTTGGTCTTGCTAGTTTCTATAGGAAGTTTGTACGTAATTTCTCATTACTTGCTTTACCACTGACCAAACTTCTTAAGAAAGGTATTGTTTATCAATGGACTGAAAACCAGCAGAAATCCTTTGATTTACTTAAACGTGCATTGACCAATGCCCCTGTTCTACAATTGCCTGACTTTAATAGACCATTCTTTTTAGTTGTGACCGATGCTAGCGGATCAGGAATAGGAGCTGTGCTTATGCAAGACAACCATCCAATAGCATATTCTAGTTCTAAGCTGAAACCCTCTGAGCTCAAATATTCCACTTATGACAAGGAACTCTTAGCAGTTGTCCAAGCATTGAAACAATGGAAGCATTATTTAATGGGTTCAGAATTCATGATAAAGACCGACCAGCAAAGCATTAGACATCTACTTAGCCAACCCCAAATTTCTGACCGCCATATCAAATGGGCTTCATTCATTCAAAGTTTCCATCCTATCATTCAATACCAACCTGGAAAAGAAAATGTAGTTGCCGATGCATTGAGTAGAAGACCTGCAATTCATAACATTTCTATCATATCTTTTGATTCTTTGATTGCTATGAAAGACACATATCACCAGGATATTACTTTTCATTCTGATTGGCAAAAATTAGTTCAAAATAATTTCATTCTTGTTGATTCATTGTCATATAATGATGGATTCATGTTCTTTGAAAAGAGACTGTGTGTTACTATTCCATTCCGATCTTTTGTTTTAAATGAAATTCATTGTCCCCCATATCAAGGTCATAGAGGTATCATTTCTACATTACGCATGTTAACTGAAGATTTTTATTGGCCGCATATGGATGCAGATGTATCTAATTTTGTTTCTGAATGTCTGATTTGTCAAAGAATAAAGAGACATCATGGTAAATAGTATGGGTTATTAATGCCTTTATCTATTCCATCTAAACCTTGGGAACATATATCTATGGATTTCATTACTGGCTTACCAAATACTAAATCTAATCATGACATGATTTGGACAATTGTAGATAGATTTAGTAAGCAAGCATATTTCATTGCATGTAAGAAAACTTTAACAGCATCACAAGCAGCACAATTATTTTTGATTGGATTCCGTGAGGTTTTACGGTGGATTCCGTAAACTTAGATGACCGGGGCTCATACGCAAAGAGGATTCTTTGTGCGAGAAGTTGATGGGGACGCCTGTCCTTTTCGGGCGTTTCATTAATTTAGTGTGTACATGGGTGATTCCATAGCGGGTGATTCCGTAAAATGCATATTAAATTAATAAACGTTTATGAGTTTAGAGTGCGCACTCGTAATAAATTAAGGTTAGGATTTATTTCTAACCAGTTGATTTATTTATGTAGCTGAAGACTGCTAGGTATTCACTTTTGTCGGTTTAATTGTGTTATTTTACTAACGATTGTGAATGCTTCAGTTGATGTGTAGAGATAGCAGCAGTGGCGAAGGAAAGCATTGGAGTCTAGCGGGTTTCCGATCTTTGGATTAGATTTTGATAGGCGCCACGCCTATATTTTGATTATGTCTATAGAGACATCGACTATTTATTATTATTTTGTATGCGCTTATGCGCCTGGATATGTTATTTTTATTTGGACATTGAGATTGGGCGTGCCAGACTCTTTGGGCACCGTCCATTAGCTTTATTTTCCTATTTTTGGTAGAAAGCAAACTCAAAAGCTAAAAGCTTGTATATTTTTGTAATTGGGCTATTTTTGAGCAAAAAGATTGAAAATATATATTAAATACATGCTTTGTGAAGCGCTCACACAAGGCATGGGGGAGATTCAACCCAATTTGTCTCTTGTCTCATGTCGTGCTTGTTTTTACATTGATTTTTGTGCTAAAAAGTAGAGTGCTTTGTTCTTGGGGACCTTTGGGAATTCGCTACGTGAGCTACCGGCGTCCGATCTGCGCACCACTTCATGAGGGTAAGGGACCCTGCTCTTAGGAGTCTTACATACATGAGGTTTTGCAATTCTTTATTTTTAGTAAGTTTAATTGTTCTATTTCTCTAAATGTTGCACACATCCATTAACACAAGTTTAAGAAATTTTAATTAGTTTAAAGCATGCATACACCACACATTGGCATATGATGCATCGGAAGTGTATTTAATGGATTTGAATTATGTTGTCATGTAAACAAGTAACATGCATTTATCTAATTGGTTTAGAATTTAACTATCATATACAAAAATACCAAATATTTAAATTGAGTTGCATTATGCTATGGAATGAAAATGTACCGTGCGCTATTGCATATAAATATATCACACATTATCATATGTATTTGTACCATGCACATTATCATCACATGGACACACACACACCACACATTTGAGACAGAGTAAAGTAGATTATATTAAAAAAATTATCTAACATGTGAAAGATAATCATGACTAATACAAAATACATTTACAAAGATATGGAAATGAAGAAAATGTTTCTTTGGTTTCTGATGGTGGAGATGACGGGTCGTCAAATGTGAACATGAGTTCCTTCTTTGACTCAGATATGAGGTGATTGCCTTTCAACTCTTCTTGTAAGAGAAGTGGGTCAAATACCTTTCCCATCTCATGTACCATAGCAAGTGTATAGATTTCTCCACCATGTACATGATTGAATAGGTACAAAAGCCTTTGGTCTTTTACGAGCACCACCTTCTCTATGTTGCTGATAGACATTCTGGGTATTGAACAAAAGGGTGCAAATTTTGTCAATGCTCGAATCTTCATTATTATCTCATCTCCTCTAGAAAGGCATTTCTTGTGAAATATGACCACATCAACAATAGCAAGGTTAATGAGGACTAAAGCTTTGCAATAATTTGCATGCCTAAATTCTCCTTCTTGTGATGTAACTCACCAAGCTAGAGTAATTATTGGATCACATTTGCAAAATGAAAATATGATCATTTATCAATCTAGGGTTATTAGATTGCGATGAAACTTGACCATGGGGTGTATCAGATCCCAATGAGATTGCTAGTCAAATAAAGTTGGCATGTGGTATTCTATTAACATTGTGATTTCCTCGCATATTATACTCAAGGGCCCATCATCCTCCAATTGCAACACTTCGGAATCACGATCCTTACAAATGACAATAACATCACAACTATACTATTACATGTGCCTTGATTAAGGCACAACCATTGACCCTTGGTTGAGGATATGGATGTAATGCTCATGGGCTCATAATTATGAGCTTAACCTTGAACTCCATGAGATACAAGTGAAAGCTAGAAATTGAGGAAATGAATGGTAATGCTTATTGAATTTTAATTATTAGCTTAACCTCAAATTGCATGACATACAAGTGTCAAAATCTCTTGCCTCTAGAGGAAGAAGGCCATTAAACTAGTGAGGAGGCATCATTGCACACTGTGAAGAAGAAGAATCAATATGTTAATGGAAGTAGATACTATCACAATAGCTAAAATAGCCTAAGCTAGTGTAACAATATCTTTTGTTGTGTTACTTGATGGAAATCCAATTATTTGGGGAACCTTCAAAGTGTGGATAGAAGGTGATGTAAGAAAAACTACAAACATAGAAAAGAAGTTTGGCCTAATGTACTAACCTCGTACCTGGCACTTCGCAAAAACCTAGGAATTATATGCACCTTTTGGGAAGGCATCAAACACCATGTTATCTTTTGAATAGTAGCTCTATGAGATACTACTTAGATAAGAATAGGCAATAAGGTGTAGTGGTGAGCATAGCCCAATAACCAATACCTTTAGTTGGGGGAACCCATCGATATACTTTAACCTAATAATATCTCCAATTGTTTGAAGATGAATCTAATGAGTGCACCCAAGTTATCCCGTGAAGTTCATTGCTATATAAATTTTGATTAATGGATGCAATTAAGAGACCCATGAAAGTGGACCTCCTATGAATATAAAAATAATTCCAATAATAAACTTCTTGGAGTCTACATATCTTTCAATCTATATGCTCAAGGAGTGGTGCATCCTTCCTTTCAAAGAAAAAATAAAGAACACTTTTATCATTCAAGTATCTCATGTACTCTTCATTCTTTCATAATGCTTCTTGTCAGGATTTTCCATAAACCTCTAACCATTCCCATTGCATAAGCAATATCTAGATATGTAGCTACCATTGCAATGGTGGCTATATAGGGTATCTTTGCCATTTCGTCCTTCATCTCATCTGATATAGGGATGTCCTCTTGGTTGATAGAATACTTATAACCTTCCCTCTCTCCATATTGAAATGCTAAAGTACTTTCCAAGTGTACTCTTTTTCAAATAAATCATGGATGTTTTTATTTTAATCCCACATAACCATTCATGCCAAGAATATGATCTACATTTTTTGAATCCTTCATGTGGAAGGTTTCGTGCAACCTTTTCTTTAGTGGATGTACTACTAAAACTTATTTCCTAGTAATAAGCACATAATCCATGTAAAAGGCTCAAGATCATGAGACTACCATCCATAGCCTTATCTGTGTATAGATAAAATAATTTATATCACTCCATGTATATCCTTGAGAGCATATAAAAGCATTTAAATTACCATACCATTCCCTTGGATCCTACTTCAATCCATATAGACTTTTGTTTCTTTCCTTATGCAACAAACCTCTCTAGCCATTGCATATAGATGTCCTCATGCAAGTCTCCATGTAAGAAAGTTGTCTTTACATCCATTTGGACAAGATTTATTTCCTCTATGGCAACATATGAAAGCATTAGATGAAGAGAGATTATCTTGACTATTGCTGAGAAGATCTCATCAAAGTCTATCCCCTTCTCTTACTTAAATGGCTACCAATCTTGCCTTATAATTGGAAAATGCATCAGTTCATAAACCCATTTGCATGGTAATGCATGCTTGCCTTTAGGTAATGGAACCAAAGAAATCCATCTCCAATTGCATACCCTTTTTTCACTTATGACCACCATGTCAAGACATAGCATCCTTAAAATGTGAGGGCTCTCTATAATCTCTCACTATGTCATAATCAAGAGGTGGAGTATATCTTTGTAGAGTTCTAGAGACTCTCATAGATTGTCTCAATACCACTCAACTTAAGCATTTTTCCACCCATTTATCTCTTGGTGAGGTACACCTAGTTGTGGCATTCCCACCTCAATTTCAATGCTACTCATATCCTAGTTATCCATCCTCTCGAAATACTACCACAAATATCTCAATGGTCTTCAAGGGCTTTCATGCATCTTTTTTTCATTGAATATCACACATGGTCATGTAATATTTTCTTAGCTTCTAGACCTCACAAATGGTATCCATCTCTCTTGAATATCCATACCCAAGAAAGATACATTTATGTTACTTAGGATCAAGTTTTTTCCTCTTGTCCTTGAAAGTATGCATGTATGTCTCACAACTAAACACATGTAAATGCTCATAAGAGGGTTTCTTTCCAAAGCACGCCTCTTTAGGAATGTTTCCATCCAATTGTTTGCTGGTGATTTATTAATCAAATGAACTACTCTTTTTATAGTTTCAGCCTAAAATCCATATGGAAAACTTGCATTAGGTAGATGCTATGAATCCTTTCTTTTATAGACTTATTTGCCTTTTTTGCAACCCCATTTTGAGTTGGGTTTCAAGAAGAGTCAACTCCCTCTTAATATCATGCATTTCACAAAAGTTATAAAAGACGTGAGAAATATACACTTTTAATTATTAGTATGCAACTAGAAGTGCATGATCATGTGTACAGACATGCAAGACATCACCATCGTCATTAGTACAAAGAGTGTTCACCTCCTCTATCTTTGCCTTAGGATTCTCTTTCTTTTTTCCATCCCCATCAATAATTTCCTTGCCTTTTCATTTTCTCTTCCATTTAAAGAAATATTTCTTGATGTGACCCTTTTTTCCACAATACAAATTATATTCTATATCATTCCTTATGTGAGAGTCCTCCTAGAGTTTCCTCTTTTGCAAGATTTTCCTCTTGTATTAGACCCTTGCACTCTAAATGCACTAAAACTTTTTATACCTACATTATTCTCCCTACTAGTCTCCTCAATAAGCAAATTTCTCTCACCATTTGCAATATTCAAGCCACTAGCAAGTGCTAAATTAATTGTAGCAAACTTGAAAGTATCTCAATTCTCAGATAAGGTAATAAGTAGAAACATATCTATGATGGAGTCCTCAAAAGCAATATTTTGATATGAAAGCTAGCTAAAAATGGAATTGAACTCATTCAAGTGATTAGATATAAATATTGTATCCTCTTCCATGTGAAGATCAGTGAGCTTTTTCACCAATACACCTAAGATGCAACATTTTGAATGTCAAAGATATTTACAAACCTTTCCCATACACCATAACCACCACTATCAATGTCCTTTACATTAAAGTAAATTGATTTAGAGAGTGTAAATAGCATATTAGAACATGCAATCTCATTCATGTCATCTCAATTATTTTTACCCATACCTTTAGTCTCCATACCTTTGTATTTAATGGACCACTTTATATTTGCTCCTCCAACAAGAGATGTTAGTGCCATCTACCTTCTCAAATTTGAAGTGTGGATTTTTTGAAGAAGAAGATGAAGCCATCATAACCACAATGAATGAAAACTAAGAACTAACCAAAATAATATCAACTACATCACCAAGAAGACCAGCAATGCTACAAATCAAGTGATATAGTAATAGCCAACCAATGGGAACCACAATGCCAAATAGCCAAATCTTGATGCCCCAAAATTGGTTCAAGAACTCCTAAATGCACACTTATCATTTGCAAATTCAAAAATTTTACCAATCAAAATAACCCCTAAAAAGTTGCAAGAAACTGCATTTTTGGCCTTCCACAAAGCTAGTTTTTTCCCCTCTAGAGTGTGAACACATACCAATTTAACTAGCTCACTAAAATAAGTAGTTTAGATCCTTCATGATGTGTGAACAATTCTTTGCATATGGCTTAGAAATACTCAATTCAATATTCTGTATTGTGAACCCAACTCTTTGCGCAAGTAGTTCAATGTGAACCAGTTTAGATGCATCTAGTGTGAAATCATATTCAAAATATCCAGC
Source organism: Lygodium microphyllum (assembly GCF_053477565.2). Lineage (NCBI taxonomy): Eukaryota > Viridiplantae > Streptophyta > Polypodiopsida > Schizaeales > Lygodiaceae > Lygodium > Lygodium microphyllum. The sequence goes on from NC_141137.1 coordinate 33,064,679, forward strand.
ACAAGGTTGACCAGTGTGAACACAAGTCACAAAAGATCTAGCTCCAATAGTGACCATGTGGGTTCTAGTGAAATAGTTAAGATCCAAAATATTTTAGTCCAATATCACTATGAAAAGAGAAAATTTAACCAAAGGTTAATAAGTCTTTTATTAAGGCGTCTGAAGGGTAACATAGCCTCATCATTGAAAATAGGTAGTGCATATTTCCTTATGGATACAATCTGTGAGACAATGGGTCATGCTTCGTACTTTAGGTATGGAAATATGCCTTTTGGGTGGTGACTTTAAGATAGTATGAGAAGAGTGTGATGCACCCACCACTGCCTCTATTGCATAAAATGAGGAACTATCACCATGGGAGTGGGTTGCACATCAATTGAGTCTCATAGATATCAATGTAGTCTACCATCAAATATCAATTCACTCAATCACTTTGATTATTGAGCCAGGTTGGAACAATGTTTACTCTTACAAGATGGTTTATGGGGCTACCACTAGTCATCAATATGAAGGCTGATTTTGATTATACTCTTGTATTACTAACCCTGAGTTCTTATAGGACTAATACAATGGATGTAATATATCCATACCCAATCTCATGATATTTCATGTAATCAAACTTATTTCAACATGTCTCAACTATTGTAATAGCCTCATAAATTTCTTTTATCTTTTCTACAACTTTGTTCAAAGTCAAACTTCATCTTTTATGGGGAATTCATAGTACCTTCTACATTATCTATCAAATATCTATAAGATAAGTTTTTAAGGCATAAAATAGTAACTAAAAAGTAGAATAAATAATTTCATATATATATATATATATATATATATATATAATGTGGTTTATTAAAAAGCTCATGAAAGCAAGGGAGTTGTTGAAAATAGCCATATTGTTGTCTCACCATGTCTTATAGTGATTCAAAATTATTTTTCTCTCTTCTCTACCACTTCAAACTAAAAATCGATATAAAAAAACTTAGAGTATGGACCACAAAGCAGGCCTAACTACTATCCATCACAAAAAGAGGGAACTTTGGAACACATCTAAGGTAAATAGAACTAAGAAAGAGTGTTGTCCATAGTATAGTGAATTGTAGTATAGAGCAGTGAAAAAAAGTTCAAAGCAACTAGCTATGCCATTCCTGAACTGTCGCTAACTAATCCAAAATAGTCCACAAGCTAAAGACAAGGGTTAAACTACTAGAGATAGCTTGAAGAGAGGGCTGGAAGCCTCTATATAAGCATGAGGAAATTCTTGTAGTTGCATAAAATTGAGAGAAGTCTATCTTGTCATAATCAATCTATACTCTATTTTCTTACTCTAATTCAACCCATATCTTATTTGTATAGCCCCAAAACTCTAGAAAATCTACTCAAATCACCCCAACCTTTTCCAACCTCCAAGAAAGTCAAGTTGTCCTCTTTTGGGCCGCCAAATTCTCTAGGTTTCCTTCATTTCTAGCAAGCATTGTGGCTAGAAATTGCCCGTTTTTCTTAGCCCAATCCATTTGATCCATCTTACTCGCATTATACCCATAATTTCCTATTCCATCCCCCTGTTTTACCTAAATTTTAGTGTTTATTTCTAGCTTGTTTTAGAGTGAAAAGAGTGTGATTTTGTGAGGTTTGTAAGTGTTTGGCATATTGGATTACCCCTCAAATAAGTATTGCACTTGTAGAAGTGTCAGCTTCCCACACTTGAGATTTGGCAAGTTCTCTATGACCCATGGAGTGAATTTTAAAAGGGAGGATAGTATTAAATTGTTATAAATATTTAGTTGTTATAATCATGAAACTTTAATTTTTCCTTCCAATTCCTAGAGTTTTAGGTTGAATAGAAATCTAGTTCTCCATTGTCTTTAGAATCCATGTACTAATAGGTTATTCAAGATCACCTCTTCTTTTAGAGATCTTGTCATGTTGATTGTAATGTACTTGTTTCTAGACCTATTTTACTTAATGAAAGAGACTCATGTAAACCTATCTGAACTATTGAAATAAGATCATATAGGTAATAATACAAATGAATGGTGGCATAATAGCTAGGATGGGTTAGGATAGTTATGTGAATATTTTATTAAGTGAGTTTGGGAATGTGTACACTACTAATTCTTATTATGCAACTTGAATATGCTATGGATTTCCCATGTAGTGTAAAAATCACATGGCACAATGTATAGAATATTAGTAAGAAATAAAGAGTACACAAAAAATAAGAGAATAATAAAAACTTATTTAATTCCAAATAAGCTGATATAGAGATAGCTCTATCCAACTGTGTGCTTCCACTGTGAAGCTTAGATGGTGATCTAGATAGATGATAGGTGAAGAGCTTAAGGCTAGCTAGGAGAACTTTGATAATGTGAAACATAGATTGATGATGTCTTTGGAGGGGTCTCCATTTTGTATTCTAAGAAGGCGGTTGGGTTGGCATATTTGACCCACCATACTATGAACCTTTCCTAGTTGGCCAAGAAATATTCTCATTATCAATAGGCCAAGGACACTACACTAAGACCCCACCAAGGGAGTCATTGGACCCATGAGACCTCCTAGCTAAGGACCACTCTTGTGGTCCCATACCCTAAAATAAGGGTCTTTCATAACTCCCACACTCCACAACTCAATGCAATGTGTGTCAAATTATTACAATCTTAAGTACTCTGTCTAAATAAAAGGTCCAACCCACAAAAGTCACCTTTTTCCCATCTAGTCACATAGATCTCATCTAACATACAAGTCAATAGCCTCAAGCTCACACATGGCTTCTCCTAATAATGGGGCCTTACAACTTTGACCACCATGGATCATCATTAGCACCTTACGAGGGTGGGATATTGAGTATCATCTAGCATAAATTAGAGTAAATCTAATGTAACTAAGTTGTAGGAGAGTAAAATAAATTTCCAAGATCATGTTAATAGTTAAGATAAGTTTAAATGAGTTGGTTTCATTCTCGACAGGTTCACTACATGTAAATCCCTATATTACATACATTCAAGGTCTATTTAAAATTACCCTTATTTATGAATTTTTCTTAAATAGAACGCACCCTTTTTCTATTCAATATGTGAACATATTCTTTATATGGATCCCTTTATGAGTAAAAAAACAATAAAACAAGTATTTTCAAAATCCCTTCTTGTGAATCCACTTGATATATTTATATATTTATGAGTGACCCACCTAAGGTTTCATTAGGCTTGTTTTTTAGTCTATTTTACCCAATGCAACCAACTCATTTAAATCCCTATTTATTATTAAAATAATAATGTGATCCCTTAAATTTTTTTTTACCTTTATGCAACTTAGTTACATTAGTTTTACTTTAGTTGCCTAACAAGAATTGGTAGCATACATGTATCCAAACTCACTCAGTAAAATATTCTTGTAAATTTTTTAGCCCATCCTAGCCATCATAACAATCTTATAATTTATCTTATTACATATAGGATCATGTTTCAATAATTTATCTTAGTTGTTGGTTAGAGAATTCAAGTAAATGACATTAAATATTAGAAATATTCTAAAGTTAAATATTGGTTCTCATAAGTATTCCCGACAAAAAATATAATTTCGTACAACATTAAGAAGCAGCAAACATCTAATATAAGCCTTAGAGGAAGGGAAAAAAACATATTTGACATCAATTATAAATCAATAATCAAGTAACTAAGTAATATATGAGAAAACATATCGAAAAAGGTAAAAAAAGAGAGGGTAAATTTCAACATTAGAATAAGAAGATGTACTCCCTTTGTGTGTGCGTGTGTGTGTGCGTGTGCATGGGTGCCTGTGTGCATGCGTGTTTTGCTCATGTAAATAGAATCATATAGGATTATTGAATTTTTAATAAATTTACATAATTTCAATAATAGTTCAAAGATAACCAATGAGATATTATAATTAAAAGTACACAAAAATTAAAAATTAAACAATTAATTACACTCGAATAGGATCCTTAGGGCATTAAAGAGGTGTAATTTGTCCTTTGGAATGTAATTAAATAGACTATCACAAAGTATATAAGAACCCTGAATTTGTCAAAAAGGAGTCCTTGTGCTGCTATATTGATATGATCTCATGATCATTTTGCCTAAAGGCCTTGACCCTTTGGTAGGTATGAATTCAAACCACCTGACACAATGTTGATTGGACATGCATGCAAATAGCTTGAGATGAATATAAATCTCACCTTTAACTCACTAGGTAGTTGGATGTGTGGCTTAAAAGCATGCAATTCATGCAACGATTCTTTCAGGTTGTTCATACTGCTTCTATAATATTGAAGTATGTCAAGGCTATTAGCTTCTACACTAGCCTATCCATATACAAATATACTTGCCTTACTGAGTCCATTAGTGTTAGTCTATTTTCAACCTTCCTTTCACTCTGGTCACCAGCTTGAAATAGTTCACTAATTCTCTAACAGCCTAATATAGTCCTACTAGTTTTTTAAAAATCATTGTATAGCGCGCGCGCACGCACACACACACACACACACACACACACACACACACACACACACACACACACACACACACACACACACACACACACACACACACACACACACACACACACACACACACACACACACACACACACACACACACACACACACACACACACACACACACACACACACACACACACACACACACACACACACACACACACACACACACACACACACACACACACACACACACACACACACACACACACACACACACACACACACACACAGAGTATTAGTAGACACTCACCTATTACTAACACTTGATGCTATAAAATTGATGTTCTATACTATGATCCCACTATCATAGGTGTTTAGCTTGTATTTTAAAAATACTATCCCCTTGGAATCAAACTATGGTGTAGTGATACAAAAAAAAAGGTTATGGAACTATATTGGGACCCAAATATCAATGTTCTTCATACTTGAGTACTTATCATAAATATATGCATTTGTACCTAAAATTAGCTCTAACCATGTCAACTTCTATTTCAGCTAAAGTCTTATCTAGCTTCTAATTCTTAGCTCCTAAAATGAACTCTAACCTTGGTCAACTACTATTTTAGCTAAAGTCTTATCTTTTATTGATGTCAAGTTGTCCCATTGGTTTGTCAGGGTGAACATTTTGATGTAGGAACAACCGTGTATGCTTCTTTAGTTAGTTTCTTTCAAAAACAAAGAGGGGGTCATTTTGTAGGTTTTATTATTCTAATAATAGTACTAGGCAAAGTATTCATGCATAGTGCTTTGCATAGATATTTATGCATACTTACCCATTGCCTCACACACACACACACACACACACACACATTGTAAACACCTATTACACTATATTTTGTATTACACACCCATTATACTATTCCACTCTCATGCACACCTTCAACTTCCCATATATGATATTCCCATCATCATATGACCTCTATTTAAAGAAATTAGTCATTTCAAGGGCATCTACTATAAGTAATTGGTGTACATAGTGTATGGATAGCACCTCAACAATATATAAGATTAGGTTTGCTATTACATATCATCTATGAAAATGCACATTTTTTAAACATTACTAAAACCTTATACTTAGATTGCAACCTAGCAACCTAAGATATTATACTCGACCATCTTACATATTGCTTCATACTATATATTTAGAAGCACATATTTGACTTTCAATCAAAACCTTGTACCCCATCTTATGATTTTTTTAATACAACTTTAGACTTTTTAGGTATCCATAATAGAAACAATTCGCTTATAGTGAATGCTAGGTTTCCAACATATAAAGTTTGTGTTTAGATATATAGTAGGTATCACACACAAACTATACACTGTCTTTGTTTGTGTGTGTGTGTGTGCATGCGTGCGTGCGTGCGTACAAGAACATCATTATCAAAAGTGGCTTAAGGGATCCTATAGTAACATGGGGGTAGTAAGTTGTCATATAGGTAAATATCTCCCCCAGTTTTTAAAAGAATGGTTTTGATTACCTTAGATTACAACAAAAAAATCTATGTAATTGAGACGAATAGGGAGATGGGTACAAGGTTTGGAGTAAAGGGCAAGCCATATGTTGGGATCTTTATGAGTGATGCATCCTCAAATGTGGATACCTAGTGTGAAGGTATCATCCAAGTAGCTATATCTCATCCAATGAAGCACCAATAGTACCCTCCACTTCACCTATCCATGGGGACTTACTTGATGCCAGGACGCATATTCCACGATGGATTCCGTGAGTTTTTTATTCTATGGTAGATTTTGTGAGGTTTTGTGATGGATTTTGTCAAACTATATTTATTTGCCGAGGCTTGTACACAATGTGGATTCCTTATGCGAGAAGTTGACAGGGACGCATGTCCTTTTCGGACGTCATGTTAATTTAATGTGCATGTGGGGACTCCACAGCGGGTGATTCCGCAAAATACATATTTAAATTAATGGGCATTTATGAGTTTAGAGTGCACTCGTATTAAATTAAGGTTATGACAGAATTCTAACCTATTTATTTATTTTGTAGCTTAAGACTGCTAGGTATTCACTATTCTTTGTTTATTTTATTTATAAACAATTGTAAATGCTTCAATTGATGTGTAAAGCACGCAGTGGTGGCTTTGGGTAACACTGGGTGTTAGCGTAAGTCCAAGCATCAATTTCATTATTAAAATTATTACTCTATTTGTAATTTATAAGTTTAAACTTCTTTAGTAATAATTAGATCATTATCCTTAGTATTATTTATATATTTATAATATAGATTATTTTAGAATATGAGATTTAATATATACTTTTATTGAAATAAGCTTTCTTTATAGAATACCTTGCTATTTTCTTCGTGTGGTTAAGTTTTAGAAGGTTTTTCTAGCTTTCTTTATAAAAGCAACATGATCACGCACAAAATAGGAGAATAGGGTGAAAACTTAGTTTTTTTGCTTCTCTCTTATCCAAAATCGAAATTCAGAGCTTTAAGAGTCGTTTTGGGGGGTTTTGGCATGCTCCAGATGTGATGGTGATGTCAAAATGTCAAGATTCAGAGCATAGAATTTTCTACAGCAAATGAGGCATGTTATAGGATACCTCTTGACTCTTAAAACTCTGCATTACAATTGATATTTGTATTTTCTTTGTAATTATATGTAAGATATGCATGCAAATATCCATGTAAAACTATAATATATAATTAAGAATAGCAAACCATGGCTTTTGCCATGGGGGAGTTGGGCCCAATGGTGCGTTTTTCTCTTGTCTTTCTCAATCTATCGAGTTATTCAAATCCTCTTATGTGTTATAATGTTGTTTGTATTTAATAGTTGAGATGTTAGATTTATTAGATTTTTCCACTAAATTATTTGTTTATGATTGAGATTTGATTTGCTAAATTTGCCACATGTTCCGCTTCGTAGCATTGGTATTAGAGGTTGGCTACGCTCTGATTTTTCAATTGTATGATATCAGTGTATAAAGGCAAATACCGTGAAATAATCGCAATCTATAAGACAAATCACTACAAATGAATATTATAACTGCATTTCTTGTGTTTTGGACAGCCTAATATCCACACTTGATTGATTCAAATTGATCCAATTTGTTATTCTCTGAATTTGGATTATAGCATGGACTTGGATATACAAACATGATGCTATATCCAAAAATCTTTTGAAGTTTATTTCATAGCTTTGTTTTATTTTATAAAAGTTTCAAGTTTAAGCATATTGTCTTTATTTATGTTATAAGCTATATAGAAGAGGCACTTGAAAGTAGTCTAGCTGTTGCATATGCTTCACCATAAAAATCCTATCAAATAACTATTTTTCCAGCAATGTAACTTTTTACTGGTTCATATTTTGAGGATGGCATAAAAATAAAAATTTTATTCCTCAAAAAGATCTATAATTGTTATTAGATACATATTTTACAACTTCTGAATATTTAGCGAGTTATTTGAGTCCTAAAGTGACCCTGAATGCAAATTTCACAGTAGTATGCAGAAAACTGCGTAGTAGTCAAATTTGAACCCTATTTTTTATGACCTTACCTTCAGATTTGGTAATCCATCACCGGGACATGAATTGTAGACCTTTTTGTTGTCTATAACTCTGTAGTTATCATCATGACCTGATTCTATCTACAAAGAAAGCTATTTATATTGAGAGTAGGTCTCGTAGTTAACCTAGACTGAGTAAAATTTGTAAATTTTAACCTATACAAACATCTAATTTCCTAGTAGGATAGCTTTTAATCCATTTGGAATTTGAGTATACTCCCAAAAAAAAAGTTTAGCTTATACAAAGATCTAAAACTTATATTAGAAATGGTTTTGTCTAAATATGCATATATTAAAAGATAATTATATCTAAATATGCCATAGAACTTGAATATTACTATTTTTTACCAAGAGACTAGTATTTTATCCAACTTTAGCCTTATCTTTAATATGTTTCTTTTTAAATTTTATTCTTAGTCATAAGTAAATGTTTTGTAAAATTCCTTATAAGCACCAACTCTCTAGTTATAGACTAACTTGATTCACAAGAAGATATAAGTTGTTTTTTATTCAAAGTAGGCCTTCAATGTGATTCTCACTCTAATTTTTGACGATTATAGTATGCCTTAAATGTTGTTATCTTTTGATTTGATAGACATTGAGACTAACGAATTTTTCTTAAAAGTACTTTGGAAAATTCTTCAACTTCCTAATTCTGTTGCAAATTCATGCTTTCTAATAAAGATAGAGATCTCTAATCAAGGTAAGATAGGTAAGCCTTTTAAATTTTTTTCTAAAATTCTTGGTTAAATTTTTACTTACTACTAAACTAGAATAACAATTTTATTTGTTATTGTCAATGCTTTGAGTATGAGACCTAGCATTCATAATATTTATGTCTTATCTTTTGACTCTCTTACTCCCATGAAAGACATCTATAGCACTAACACTAGTTTTTAATCTTATTAGAATCAATTGTTTGTTAATAATTAGACACCGATTGATTCATTGTCCTATACTAGATACTTGGTTCTGTTGAAGACGTGCAACGGATGATCGCCCGCGCCCTTAGTGCTTACCCTATAATGTTAGCTCCACATTAAGCAGCTAATAGCAATTGAGGACAATTGCTATCCCACCCTAGGGGTATGATGCCAGGAGGCATATTCCACAGTGGATTCCATGAGACCACAGTGGATTCTGTGAGTTTTTTATTCCATGGTAGATTCCGTGAGGTTTTGCAGTGGATTTCGCAAAACTATATTTATTTGTTGGGGCTCGTACACAAGGTGGATTCCTTGTGTGAGAAGTTGACAGAAAAGCTTGTCTTTTTTGGATGTTATGTTAATTTAATGTGCACATGGGTGACTCCACAGCGGGTGATTCTACAAAATACATATTTAAATTAATGGACGTTTATAAGTTTAGAGTGCACTCGTATTAAATTAAGGTTAGGACAGAGTTCCAACCTATTTATTTATTTTGTAGCTGAAGGCTGCTATGTATTCACTATTGTTTGTTTATTTTATTTATAAAAATTTGTCAAAGCTTCAGTTGATGTGTAGAGTAGGCAATGGTGGCTTTGGGTAGCACTGGGCGTTAGCATAAGTCCAAGTATAAATTTTATTATTAAAATTATTACTCTATTTGTAAGTAATAAGTTTAAACTTCTTTAGTAATAATTAGATCATTATCCTTAGTACTATTAATTAATTGATTTTTAATATATATTATTTTAGAATATGAGATTTAATATATACTTTTATTGAAATAAGCTTTCTTTATAGAATACCTTGCTATTTTCTTCATGTGGTTAAGTTTTAGAAGCCTTTTCTAGCTTTATAAAAGCAACAAGATCATGCGCAAAACATGAGAACATGATGAAAACTTAGTTTTTTCATTTCTCCCTTAACCAGAATCGGAATTCAGAGCTTCAAGAGTCGTTTTGGGGGTTTTGGCACACTCCGATGCAATAGTAATATCAAAACGTCAATATTCAGAGCACAGAATTTTCTGCAGCAATTGTAGCATGACACAGGATACCTCTTGACTCTTAAAACTCTGTATTTCAATTGATATTTGTATTTTTTTATAATTATATCCAAGATATGGATGCAAATATCCATGTAAAACTATAATATATAATTAAGGATGGCAAACCATGGCTTTTGTTATGGGGGAGGTTGGGCCCAATCAATTGTTTTTCTCTTGTCTTTCTCGACCTATTGAGTTATTAAAATCATCTTATATATTATAATGTTGTTTGTATTTAATAGTTGAGATGTTTGATTTATTAGATTTTTTCACTAAACTCTTTGTTTATGATTGAGATTTGATTTGCTAGATTTGCCACGTGTTCCGCTTCACAGCATTACTAGGATGGGTGAGGCCTTTAGGACTACCCACATACCATGACAGGGTCCCTAGACACTCACCATTGGCTAAGCATGGATAATTGTTCTTGCTTATTTAGTTTAAGCAAGGAGTATTCTTTTTGTAATGTATTTAATACCAAATCCGGGAAGTGACAAAGCCATTTGATGCAAATCTTTTAACAAGCTTCTACATAATATCACATGCAAAATTTGCATGGTAAAATACAAGAAGCAAAAGCATTGAAAGTAGTTGAGGAGGCAAGCCAAAAGACAGTTCAAGCAAAAATAACTTTCCATAGCAAAATATGAGCCCATGATTATAGCATCTCTAGGCCATGGTTTAAAAGAGGGGATTTGTCTCTAGTCAAAAGAGGGTATGTGTATTTCCCTATGTTTTCTCCTTGAATCAAGTATGCCATTTATGCTTTTCCTTGACCCCTCTCTCCCCTCTTGTTGTAGGTGCCCTATGCATGGCCATTTTTTGCATAAAAAATCACACAATCAGGACTAGGATCATTCACACTTGCCATCTCTTCAAAATCTTGTCCAATGTAACTTTTTATGTCCCCACTAAATAGCTCATTAAGTGTACTTCTCACTTTAGATTCAAATAGAGATGTAAAATCCACTTCAACTTCCTGTGTAATATAAACAAATAGTATGTATTTATCATGCTTGTAAGTTTTCAACTACTAGACATAAAACCGCATGACATCCATTCCCCTAAACTTGCACATCCTCCAACATGTGCCACATTGCTTACTCTTCATCATGATCAATATCATCAGCTTTATCTTCATTATCTTCCTCCTATTTTTTTGTGTTGTCTTGAGTAGTTCCAATGAAGATGGAGTTGATGATCATTAGTTTCATCTTCATTATCTTCCTCTTCCTCTTCTTCTATGTTTTCCTAAGTAGTGAATGTCCTATTCTCCATCTTCATAAACGGAAAAATATCTTCACTTGGACAATTTGATCATTTTCCCTACTATGGGAATTTTCAACTCTATCCCATTAACCTTGCAAAGAGAATATGTAACATTATGATATGCATGTCCCATGATGTAAGGACCAAACCATCTCTTAGAGATCTTTTTGATGATACCATGTCGATTACCTAAACTACTATCATATACACATATCCAATCTCCTTCTTCAAAAGTTCTAGGTTAAACTCTGTGCTCTTGTCAATGTTGTCTTTGTTTTCTAGCCTAGCCTCTTTCATTCTTTTGTACTACAAGCTCTATATCTTTTGATCTTCTCTCCAAGTGAGGAATCCTTAGAGCTAGCAATTCTTCTCTGCCCATCCCTTCATCCCATGGCAATACATTCCATGTAGTAGCTTCTTCCTTTGTTGGCATGTTCGGCTCCTACCCATACATCAACATTGTGGGCATGTATCTTGTCATAGTGCTATGAGTAGTGTGATCAACCCATAAAGCATATGGAAGTAGTTGTGGATACTCTCATATTTTTCCTCTACATGCCTTTGACAATGTCTTGATAATTGGTAGGTTACCCCTTTCACTTTTTTGGTTTCCTTTAGGATTGTATTTAATGTAAGTGCAATCTCAATCCCCAACCTAGAGAAGAAATCTCTAGCCTCATCAACATCTAGCTCTCCTCTGTCAGCTCTTGCCCGCATAACCCTAATTATATATCACATCTTCCAATAAGAACTTGCACATGGCACTAATAGCTTTAGTCCTCAAAGCTGAGACTTCAACTTGATTTTTAAGGCCCTCCCATACAAGCACAATATATCTCATCTTCCATAATCCTATAAGCATGGTTATTAGATCCACAACACACTTGTAATGCATAGAGAGATGGTAAGTAGGATGCCAACCATTAGGATTTCTCATAGAATAATACATTTGGCATGTACTACAAGTCTAAAGAAACTATAAGAAATCCTTGTACATGGCTTTTCACTAGTATCTCTTTTTAATATTTTTGAATGTATCCCTAGATGCCTCTATAACTAGCCATAGATCCTCTAAAATTCACACATAATCTATAGTAGAGTTGAGTAGCCATGTCACACACCACTTGCAAAGGAGTACCTCTTTATATCTTTGGTGCTTCCACAAAGAAAGCCACTCTTTTAAAAATAGCCACATGCCTTTCTTTTGATCCTCTTGAATTCATTAGTTGACCATCCTTCCCTTCTTATCAAGGTATTACAATGCTTCTTTTTGAAGCTTGTTATTGATATGTTTAATAAAACCTCAACCATTTGGTGCTTCCTCAAATTTACAGCAACATAACTTATCAATAAATACATTAGAAAATCAAAATTAACATCTAATGGTTATAAGTCTAAGTTTCCATTTCCTATGGTAGACATGTTTCTAGACTAATACCTATATAATCCATAGCATATTTGTTTACAATTTTTTACATGTGGATCTATACCTCTATGCACATATAGGTTTTGATATAAAAAAGCTAAATCTTAACTCAAACTTTATACATTTGACCTACGTTTGTATGTGGAGTTATTCGAAGGACATTTGTAAATGAAAGAATGCATGTTATTCGAAGGACATGGAGCTATTAAAGTATTGCCAACTTCACAATGACACAATTCAACATAAATCTTAATTGATCATGGGGAGAAATAGAGTGTCACTAAATGGTATAGTATTTGAAGGTTTTAGGAAAATGATGATATAAAAGGTGTGTAGAAAATCTACTTTCAAATCTAAGAATGTGTCATAGCTTCAAGTTTCTTTAAATATTACATATTTAGTGCATAGAGCACACTGTTTGTTGCATGTGAAGTGTGTTATTTGGTTTTTTTTTTAAATAGCAAAGGGGACCAATTGTGTGATAGTGCAATTGCTTCCCTTTACTCACAAAAATGTGGAGTGAGGCGAAGAGCTTACTGTGAAGTAGTTAGTGGGCTTAGCTAGCAATGCAAGCCAAGCTAGCTGGTTATATTTATACATGACACTCCTCTCCATAATATTTAAATCCATATTTCTAGTGAGAGTTAAGCTACAACATGTCTTGCTCTTCTAACTCACTCTAACTTCCCAAGTTAGACTTCAAAGTGTCTTAATGTTACTCTACAAATAGTTGTAATACCAAAAGCAAAAGATAACTCAAACATCATGTGAAAGAATGCAAATGTACACTTTTAGGAATTTTTTTAAAAATAAACATCACATATGCAAGCAATCTTCCAATTTATGAACAAGAGGTTGTACATTATTCAAGATGTATAGTAGCATTGATGCATACAAAGCTAAAATGCTTACAACTATTATATGTGCATCTTAAAATTTCTACATATTCCTTTGTACAATAACAAATCAAGATTCCATAAGGAATAGAATGACATCTAATAAGTGTGTAAAGTTGCATATGTTATAGATTTAAAAAAGACTTATAAGCATAAAATATATATGACAATTTTATAATGAAGGTATGAAGCATGGTTTGTAAGATAGAACATCTCTTGAGAAAGAATAACTTATCAAAGATCACAACCTTAACAAACCATGGAAGGAGGCTAAAGGACACCCTTGCAAAGGTAGTATTCCCCCACTTGTACAAACGAGGCAGCATAAATAGTATTCCCCCACATATAAAAGTGAGATGGCATATGATCATCTTCCTTTGCAATGCAATTGCATTTCTCCCTGTCTCTCCCTCTCCTTGTGTCCACTCCCTCCCCGGCACCCCCTCAAATTCCCTATGTCTAGATATTTTTCCCATCTGTCTCTCTTCCCCCCCAATTCTCTCTATATATCTTATTTCTCTCTCCCTCTCTCACTCTGACTTTTTTTTACTCTATTCTATCTCATCTTATTCCCCCTTCTCTCTCTCTCTCTCTCTCTCTCTCTCTCTCTCTCTCTCTCTCTCTCTCTCTCTCTCTCTCTCTCTCTCTCTCTCTCTCTCTCTCTCTCTCTCCAAAAATCTATAAAGTATCTAGCAAAGAATGCCAAATATACATACAATCTCACGTATACATGACCCTAAGAAAAAACATGCTTGCTTTGCATAACATTTAGAAATGGCTTCCTTCCCTCTCTCTCTCTCTCTCTCTCTCTCTCTCTCTCTCTCTCTCTCTCTCTCTCTCTCTCTCTCTCTCATCAAACTTAAAACTAAAAGTAGCTTATAAAATTTGCAACATAGAATGCCAAATATACAAACAATCTCTTCCATGCATTATACTTATAAATCTTCACCCTTACACAATGGCAAGATATCACTGCTTGCTTTGCACAATACTTAGAAATAGCAATGTTATACTGAAAAATGGATCACAATTGAAACAAAGACCAAGCATCGCAAAATGAATTCCTTTAAGCATGAATTGTTTTCATTTCCAAGCATGGCATTCATAGGTGAAGCAGAGCCCGATGCCATTATCATTGCCCACTTTCTATCAATCATGCAATGAAGGGAATGTATAAGACATCCTACTTCTCATTAGCAAGCTACAAAGGCCAAGTTTAAGACATCCTATCTTTTGTCCACACACGCCTGGCTATTTCCAAGTACCACATGCAAATGGCTAATGCCAACAAAAAAGGCACAACTTCAAAGGTGCCTAAGAGGAACAAAGCTTCCTCTTCTCTGAGGAGTCATTGGAAATATTGTCATCCTCGAGCAAAACGTGTGAAGGCGGAGCAGGGGTTGATTCCACAATTTCTGTTGGTAATCGCACAGGGGATGCAATAGTCCTACCTCTCTTTGTAGCACCTATATCTGAACAAAATCTCAATGTAAGTACGTGGAACAACTAACAAAGACCATATCATTCCCAAAATAACAATACCTGGCTGAGCACTTGTGAATCATTCAGTAGGTACCGACATACATTGATGCAATATAACAAAATAACCCAAATCCTTGAACCCATACTTAAACCAATGTCTTGGTATCTTATTAGTATGAGAGCATCAAAACCTATTCCTGTGGTCAAACTCATACATATGTACCCAAAAACATTGCATGTATCCACAATGTACAACTACAATAAATACTAGGAGCTTTGTCAAAAACATGGATCTAGAGCATGGCAGATATGGAGGTCGGAAGATGAAGACTAGTTTCATAGTGACATGGACAATGAATAGACCAAGTGTTACACAAGCGAATTAGGTTCTAAAATGGAAGCTTGGCCTCATAAACACAATCTTGTGTAAGATACTGATAATGACAATGACACTAACTAAAGGTACAAAGCATCGTGATATTGCATTACTCATCATTAAAGTGATAGTCAAGTACAATGCTTTATAGTAGTTGGGTAGTGGCGTTCTGCCTCATTGTGTCTACTATGGGATTCAAGGCATCTCTTCCTAGAGTATACATCATTGGTCATATCTTTTAACAAGCTTAATGTCTATGTTGACATCATCATGTAAATGCTCAACAACTCTTGCAAGCATCCTTCGTATGATATCCATCGCTCATTAACGCACACAACATGCATTATAGATCCTTATGATAGTCAAAAGCTAGGTAATAGCCCCACTAGGCATTTGCAAAAGTTTAATAAATACTGAAACATGACAAATAAACCACTTCCAAAAGAGTACATGCTAACCAAACATGGCATTAAGAGCAATTCACACAAATACCAAACCAGTGACCCTGCACGGTCAACAATAGCAATGCACATTACTGCACCTTTTAAAGTACATCCTTGTACACAATGTTTGTGGTCAAGCCCCCATCCTTGTCACCCAATAAAACTTTCATACCATGCAAAGATCTCGCCCTTTGTGGGAGCTTTCACTCAACCGCCAAGACCCACGAACCGCTTATTGTTTCAATCGTTCCAAGCCAAGCACTAATGGCTACCTCTCACATAGCCAATGCGCCATCCATGTCTACGGGTGTAGTGAGCTTACCTCCATGCCGATCGAGTTACCTCCTCTCCCACGCACTCCGGTAGCTCCACGATTCAAGTGCAAGATTCAAGCAAGCTCCATCCTCAAGCTCCATGCTCCAAGCTCCATAGCCACGAGTAAGACAAGAGAAGAGAAGAGAAGAGAAGAAGAGAGGGGAAGATGGAGAGCTTCTCCTCCCCGGTCCCTCACCCTCACACACTCACACTCCCTCTCTCAAGCACAAGCTCAAGCAAGTAAGAAGAAGAAGAAGAAGAAGAAGAAGAAGAAGAAGAAGAGGAGGAGGAGGAGGAGGAGAGCCACTTTTGGCCACACACAAGAATGAGCTTCTCATTCACTTTTCAACTTTATATACAAAACCCTAAATCCCTTTTGGGCGGTCATCCCCTTATCCCCTTTTTTACATGGCCGGTCGTGGCTTGTTGGGCCCTTTTTCTCATTGTCCTTCTATCTTCCTAGCTTCCTTTCCACTACACGTCTACATTTACAAATTGCACAGGTGAGAGCCCAGTGCTCCTTAAATTAAATCATGATGCGCTTCTGCTCTTTTACAAAAGTATTGACTTGTGTTTTTCCTTGTGCGCATTTTTTCCTTATTTAGGAATTTTCTGTGCTTCTTGTGTTTCTAGATTTTTCTTGGCGCGCCTTCATCTTCTGTTTCGCTTTGCCTTGGTCTTTGTCTTCTACTTTAGCTTTTCCAGATTTTCCACCTTGTTCGTCTGACGGTTAACATTAACCCCCCTCCTAGACGAGTGCCAGTCCCATGGCACTTACTGTCATAGGTAGCAGGCTTTGGCATGCACTGAAGACGTGGGTGGAAGGGACATTGGTGGTTGCCGTGGAGGAGTGTTGGTGGTGATGTGGAGGAAGGTCGTTAGGGGCACGTTGATGGCCTAGGTGGCTGGTGGTAGGGTTGTTCTTTGTTGGGGATTGCACTGATGGCAAGCATAAGTGTTGGTTTGTTGGGGATTCTGCACATTACGATTCTTGGCGGGCTTGCAGGATGATAAAGGATAAGAATTCAGAGTTGGGTGTCGATGAAGAGCAAACGACACTTTCGTTGGAGTCTTCAATACCTGCAATTGAAAACCTCTCATAGGTGGTCTCTCCCTAGGGGTAGTGCTAGTCTTCTCTATCGTGCACAAGACATAGTTCAATTAGTTTGGGAGACAGGTCGAACTCTAAGCAAGCTGAGAGTATTGTCTTGTACTTGAGGACCCAAACTGTGTATATATTTCGGTGTAGATATTATGTGAGTGCTCATGCATACTTAGATATTACGTAGTTAGAAAACCGCGGGCTAGTTTCTCGTAACAATGTGTGGATGAAGCAAAGTTGTCCATGTTGAGAAGAAGTACACGTGAAGGTATATGAGACATCCTTTGCATTGTGACTGCACGACGTAGCATAATTGAACATAGGAACACTGCACTTTCGGTAGCTGGGAGCTATTGGACTTGCTTGATGAGAACGGTGTACTTTTCATGGCGATTCGTGCGGTGCTTACCACAATTGATTGCAATGATATTAAGGCAGAGTGCAAGAGGGAATCGTGCGAATGGGTCAGGGTGACAAGTCTAACCATAGGCGAGACAAGCTCCCTAGGTATGTCTTGCCCTTGATGTGCCCTGAACAATTGTGGGTGATGCTAAAGGGCTAGGGGACTAGGGATGGAGCCAGCCGACCAAGGTCACTGGACGTACCTAATTCGAGGACCCCTAGATGTTGTGTTGTAATCGTGGGTGCTTCGTATCTTTTCGTTCTTTTCTTTTCTTTTCTTTTCTTTTTTCCTTGTCTGTTTTCTTTTTCGTTTCTTTTTCTTATTCTTTTTTCTTTCTTTCTTTCTTTCTCTTTCTTTTTTTGTTTTGGACTTGCCTGAGTACAACCATTGCAATATGTTGAGGCTATCATCCTTTCAATGGGTTGGAAAATTTCAAGCTTCAAAGGCTCACGAAATGGATATTACAGTGATGATTGTGCCCTAGCCTCGTTGTTAGAGAAGCAGTCACACTGAGATGGGGAGATACACTTGAGATATTGCAACCCTCTTTGGAATGTGAGATATTGGTACAATTGGGGTAACAGTTGTTGTGAGTGCCTAGCATAGAGTGTAACCCAGAAAGAGGAAGTGGTTAAGATCATGCTTTGGGCCATGTGATGTGGGCACTCACAAGGGTGATTTTTGCTTTCGGCAGCGTGGCTTTGTCGCGGTTCTTTGTGAGATTGGTAGTCTTGCGGTGACTTGGGCATTGAACACGTTTGCACAAAGACCTGCGCCGTCCTGCATCCACTTGTCACTTCATGAGAGTATATGCAAGTCGCATGCATCAAGTACAACAAACAGATGCAATCATGTCAAGATATTACTTTATCAAAATCCTATGATGCTAATTGCGATGCATATTCTGGTGCTTGTTAAAGACATGGCATATATTAGCAATGGGTACGGAAAGTGTATACAGATGGGGAGCTTGCCCCTTTGACCATTTAAAGACAAAAAGTTATGGCAAGATGGCCTTTGTTAAGCTGCTTATATATCATAGGGGATACTCTATTTGCACGAGGCGGGGCGAGTCCGGGTGGTTGGGTGACTTAGGCTGTGCTAGTGAGGGGCTCCTGTGAGGTTGGGCAGGGAAGATGTCGACTGGGACTTGGATGGTGTAGTTCCTAGCCGCAAATGTTTCTAGAATGCTTTTAAACAATGCGTCAAATTCTTGCTTATCTCGAGCTGCCCTCTCCTCTTTCGAGCACCTGGTGCCCAAGCATCTGGTGGAAGCCTGCACAGCTAGTGTTGCCACACCCCATGTGCTCCCTTGA
Organism: Lygodium microphyllum; assembly: GCF_053477565.2. Classification (NCBI taxonomy): domain Eukaryota; kingdom Viridiplantae; phylum Streptophyta; class Polypodiopsida; order Schizaeales; family Lygodiaceae; genus Lygodium; species Lygodium microphyllum. The sequence goes on from NC_141137.1 coordinate 33,083,738, forward strand.
GCCCTCGTCCTCTTGGCTTGGGGGATTTTTAGCCTGCATCCTGGGTGGTGTCGTTTAGGGCCTCTTTTCAGCGCATACCTCTTTAGAGTAGGCATGTAGCATTCTAGTGGGGGCACTAGTGCCTTATGCTCTTTCCGACGGCGGAGAGCTTCCTTGCATGCCAACTGCACTATATGGTCCATGGTTGCTACCGTAGGGGGACCTACAAAATTTGAACCAAGGATTAGGCCCTAAGGCAGGATAAAACTATTTGCATGGAAGGGATTATACAGTGGGTTATCAAGCGCATATGACGAGGAGGGGAGAGGTGAGGCATGCAGTGTTTGTTGTAGAGGGATGGCCCCCATGATGATGTTCGTTTTGCCTCCAACCATTAGCAGATCTTGGCTCATGCTAAGTTGCATGGACTGGTTGTCATGGAGTGGGGCAGGGTTCATCCTCGGAAGGATAGACCGGAAAGGGGGAAAGGTGTATAGAAAGGGCGGTACCCCGTCTACACCATCAGAGATGTTGGTCAGGGCTTCCTATGGCGGTAATGAGGGTTGCATGCCCTCCACTTGGAGCACACAACTTCTAAATGTGTGGTGAGAGGAGCTTAGCTTGTCAAACCTAGCTCTTCTCCCTACGCTTGACTATCATTGCTTGTGTGTGTTGATATTGTCTATACAAGGTCACAAAATTCATTGTTTATTTATATACATATTTACAAATCCATATCACTTCACGAGGATAAAAGCCAATTGTAGAACTCCAGATTGTACTGGAGTGTGGCACACGCATCTAGTACTCGTGGCAGCTTACTCAATAACGATACGTATTTTGCAACATCGAGTAGCATGGAACCTTATCCGAGTCGACTGGCAACATGTAAGTCCTCCTCAGTGAGAACCTTATCAGACAAAGAGTTCTCTTGGCTAGTTTCAACTAAGTCCGTACCTCGAATGGTTGTCAGCACTCGAAAGGAAGTTGGTGCCACATAGGTTGGGTCTCTTTGAGACCGCCATTTGGCCAATCGCTCTTCTGAGACTGTCATGATTTGGGCTCCTAGTTTGGCCATTGCAACACGGTTTTCAAACTAATGTTTCTCAAATTGACTTTGACCCTCCAATTGTCACTTTAGTTGCTCTATCCCTAAGAGATTTGGTTGGCAGAGCACATCATTGAATGTTACAGTTAAGCATAGTTCATCGGCTTCCTCGTCAGAGGTGAGTCGCATGCGTTCATGCAAGAGCTTGTCATAATTCTTGTCAAGATGTTCTTGCTCTTCCCAGGATAGGGGAAATGGCAAGTATTATTCAAGCTGCTCCTTAGGGAATGCACCCATGTCTGCCAGGATGTAGACACGTGCGAATACTTTGAGTTTAGCATCCAACTCATTTAAGCATTCTGCGACACTTTTATGTTCAACGAGGGCTTGCTCGGTTGCTATCTCATGCAAGGTTCTAGGAGTTTCCCTAGGCTTTAGCATAGTTGGGGGCTCAGGCCTAGATGAGCAAGATTGGTCAACTCTAGGATTGCTTATGCTCTCGGGGATTATGTGTTTTTCCTGAGGTTTGCTACTATTTTGTCATGGTTCTCCTTGGATGTGGCCGGTATAGATTTGTCATCCTATTGTGACAATGTTGTATCCACTCTTGATTGGTCAATTTGAGTTCTGTTATCGGTGGATTGAGTGTTGCAAGCAACCGTTGATGGTAACGGCTGCTTTGATTTTTCAAAGCACACGGATGTGTCTGAGGTTTCACTGCTATTAGGAGAGACATCAATGGGTTCATTGGTGGATGGACTCTATGCTTTATTCCTCAGCTCTCCAGCGCTCTTGGTCTCAATGTTCTTGGGGTCCACAACCACCTGTAGCTATTGTTGTTGTTTTTGTTCTTTTCTCTTCTTTTTCTTAGGCAATCAAGGTTTATCCCTTGAAGGCTTGGGACCTTGAACTAGGTCAGTTGTCGATGTGCTTGGCTGGGCCTCAACATTCTCTTTCTCTAGTGTGTCCTCACGGGACATAGTCGTGGCCCGTTGAATAGCCTTGCTAGGTTGATTGGTTAGATGTGCCATCTCCCTAGCCACATCTTTGAGAGGTTTCTCCTCAAGCCTAGGCTTTAGGTGCTTTGGAAGGGCTGGAGTTGTCAAGGATATTGGTTGCGGCACCTCATCCCCAGGTGAACTGCTAAGGACACATTCCGCAAGGGGCGTTGTCATGGCCAAGGGCTATGACTGATGTGATCCCTAATTGGAAGTAGTAGTGGCTAGTCCAGCGGGCTGGCTACTCTTGGTGGATTGCAGTTTCAAGTCCCTAGGGTGATCGGAAGTGGTCGTGTCTTTTTTTGCCCTTTGAGCATTCACCTGTGTAGATCGAGTATGAGTTGATTTAGTCTCATTAGGTTGCACAGGCATATCCTTGGGCCGAGAGCTACGGATGGTGTCATGTCCCACCTCTTGGACATTTGGAAGCTTAGATGGATATAGAGATTGGGATTGAGCAGCTGCACTTGATGACTATTGTTGTGCTTCCTATGTTCGTTTAGGAAAAGAGGGTGTTAGAGACTTGGGACTCTTAAGTGGCTCCGACACTGGCTGGAAGATTTGCTCGTGGTTGCTAGATGATTTTACCATTTGCTTTGTTCAGCATTTAACCTTGCCATGAGAAAAGTTATGCCTATGATGCCTGCTATCCTCTTGGGGAATCAAAGGCTCCTTGGGCACTGGTGGCTTTTGCATATCCTCAACAATTACATCTAATATCTGCTTGTCAAGCATGCTAGGATGAGGATCTACCCTCCGATTAGTCTCGTTTGGTTTCTTGATCTCGATTGTGAGGGGCTCGGTCACTCCAATGTTCTTGACTTGAGACTTGGTTTTTCATTTAGACTTCCTTCTGCGCCTCTTTGCTCTTGAAACATCCTGGACTTCGGCCGATAGACGATGTTTCACAGGGGGTTTTGGTACCCAAATCCATCAATTACCTGCATAATACCCTTGAGCACGTAGCAATGCTTTGGATATCCATCACAGCGTTGTGCTGACCCTCCCTCGATGCCTTCGTCTATAAGGCTTGGGCTTCTTTTGGGGTCTTCTATGATATTTGTAATTCCAAAGCCCGTCCTTGGCATTGTCCCCTGACCTTCTTGTTTCAAGCATGGCCTCACTCACTGGTTCTCGTTGTTCGATCTATGCTTGTATCAACTCTTCCAAAGAGTCCTTGCTCTCGTTAGTAGGCTTGACTGTTATGTCAGCACCTTCCTTGCCTTTCCCTCGAGGTTCGATGAGGTCACCCTTGCTAAAGGTTGTGACTATCCTCACACCTGGTAGTGTCAGGTGTATCCTCTGTGCTACATAGTTGGCCTCACACTTGGTCGCCCTTTTGAAGGGTCTTCCTAGGAGGGTTTCCTTCCCGTAATTAGCTCTATTTGTAGGAACATGAAATAGGATATGCAAGCTTTCAGTTTTGATTGTCTCAAGGATTTTGCACTTTCCTATGAGTGCTTGTGGGTGTCCCCCATAAGGGCTAAGAGTTGCATTAGTCGGTGTGAGCTCCGATTGGCCTAGTAGAGTCCATGATTCATAGGTCAAGATATTGAAATCTGCTCCTTCATTAATCAGGCATCAATGGTGTGCTGTCTTTTCGTAGTGAGTTTGACCCTAAGATAAGCAGGTGGTACTATGTCTTCGTCTTTCGGGTCTTGGCTTGTAAATTTAAGCCTTTTGGAAAATGCCCTTGAGTCCCCAACTGCACAACCAGATGTGGATTCTCCACTGATGTCTTGGATCACCTGTGCAATGCTATCCAAGGTGCATCTATCGTTAGGACTGTCATATCTAGTCATCCTTGTTGTTGTTGCTTTCCGCTTTGACTAGACGCAGTCCGAATGCAACACGTACGTGTTTTTGCAGTGTGGCCTTTTTGCCCTTGTTGGCTAGTTTGGCCCATTGAGGTTCTAGGGTCTCTATTTGTCTCTGTTCGGGTATGGGCTTTTGGTTGCTCTTTTGCAAGTGAGAATCCATACTCATGTAGAGCCATTACTAGACTAGGGTCTAATTTGGAGGACCTATCACAACTCGTGTTTTCTCTCCAACCTACTCGGGGGAGGTGCGGAGGGGGCAAAGCCCTCTCCGGGGGGGGCGGCCCATAGGGCCGTTATGGTAAACACCATGTGAGATTTGAAGGACCGTTTTTGACCAAGTTTTGAACTACTTACTCTAGATTTCAGCCCAGTAATAGATCTATGATGTGGTTTCAACTCTATATGGTCTCTTGGTCAGTTTCAGATCCACGGGTTAAAATTTGAAAAAATCCAAATTCGGCCCAATAAGTCCGAGTTGCAGGGGCCAAATGCCCGATTCGACTCGTCCGATGGTCGAGTGGCTGAGTAGGCCGAGGGCTGAGTTTCAAAGTTGGTCTGAATGGTTGATTCGAACAGGCCGAGTGGTGGGTGTCCAAGTTGAGTGTGTCGAGGGCCGAATTTCGACGCATCCGAGTCGAGTGGTCCGAGTCAGGTGGTCCGAGCAGCAGTGGGCCAAACGGCCGAGCGGTCCGAGGGTCGAGTCAAGTGGGCCGAGTCGGCAGGGCCGAGGGGGGCCGAACGATCGAGCGGTCTAAGGGTTGATTCTAGGACTCGGCCCAGAATCGCGATCACTTGGACGGGCCGAACGCGATGCGTTTTTTCGTCGGACTTCAAAAAATTTGTCGCGTCGAGTGATGGAGGCCATCCTACTGGTCGAGCAGCTCCAGATCCAACCTACTCATGCAGTGGAAGGTGTGTGGAATTACCTGGGCTAGGCAAATAACTCCCGGATGGCTAGATCAAAATGGATCCACTCAACGAAGCTTTCTTCCTCTCTCCTGCTCTCTTGAAACCCTGCAATGCACAATGTGGCCTTTCTTGCCACTCTTGGCCCCTTATCACCTTGTCCAAGCCTGCACTCACCTTAATCTTGCTTCCCTTACTAACATTTAACCCAAATTTTCATTTCTTGCCCTTTTTTTTTCCCTATTTCAGCCTGTTATATAGCAACTGAAAACCCTACTGTTTTCTCCAACATTTTTCTCCTATCCTTTCCAAATGCAAGAAAAAACTATAAGGAAAATACTTACACTACTCCATCATGCTTTCCCAAGTCCAAAACAACAAAAACCTACTTGCTAAGGAGATCGAATACCTCTTCAAATTCCCTCGCTTCCTACCTATCTACCTCAAGCATCGGTTTGGGAAAAACCCTACTTCAATGCTCGATTCGAAGTGCGCAAGCGCTCAAGGCTTGAATCCGTTGGTCCCAGCAAACGGAACCAAAATGTGGGAGCTTTTGCTCAATCGCCAAGAACCACGGACCGGTTATTATTTTAAACATTCCAAGCCAAGCACTAATGGCTACCTCTCACATAGCTGATGCACCATCCATATCTATGGGTGTAGTGAGCTTACCTCCATGCCGATCGAGTTACCTCCTCTTCCAAGCACTCCGGTAGCTCCATGATCCAAGTGCAAGCTTCAAGCAAGCTCCATCCTCAAGCTCCACGCTCCAAGCTCCATAGCCACGAGCAAGACAAGAGAAGAGAAGAGAAGAGAAGAGAAGAAGAGAGGGGAAGATGTAGAGCTTCTCCTCCCCGATCCCTCACCCTCACACACTCACTCCCTCACACTCTCACACTCTCTCTCTCAAGCACAAGCTCAAGCAAGCAAGAAGAAGAAAAAGAAGAAGAAGAGGAGGAGAGCCACTTTTGGCCACACACAAGAATGATCTTCTCATTCACTTTTCAACTTTATATATAAAACCCTAAATCCCTTTTGGGTGGTCATCCCCTTATCCCCTTTTTTACATGGCTGGCTGTGGCCTAGGCCCTTTTTCCCATTGTCATTCTATCTTCCTAGCTTCCTTTCCATGGCCCGTCTACATTTACAAATTGCATGGGTGAGTGCCCAACGCTCCTTAAATTAAATCATGATGCGCTTGTGCTCTTTTACAAAAGTATTGACTTGCACTTTTCCTTGTGCGCTTTTTTCCCTTATTTAGGACTTTTCTGTGCTTCTTGCGTTTCTAGATTTTTCTTGGTGCACCTTCGTCTTCCGTTTCACTTTGCCTTGGCCTTTGTCTTCTACTTTAGCTTTTCCAGATTTTCCATCTTGTTCGTCTGACGGTTAACACCCTTGAAAATGCAACATACAATTGACCATGCATAAGTACTGGGACTTTTAGATAAGCCCAACAATGAATAGAATCTTCCCTTGTGACTTGTTAATCATTATAGCGAATGTCAATCGCAAGGGGAACTACCTTCGTTTCATAGTAAATAGTAGTTGCACAACATTGGAAATAAAAGTAATCCTAGGAATAAAGACTCGTTCACCCATATTTTCCCCTGTTATTATCTCAGCAACTATCACCTTTCTATTGAAGGCCTATAGATCAATCATGTACCATTACACAAATCCCTTCCTGGGTTTAGTTTCTAAGAAGAATAACATGTGCATTTACCTTTAGCAATAATAAATGAGGAGAAAATCCACCCCCAAGATCCAATGTGTTTAAGTACTCGAAAAAGTACAAATATGAGTCATGTGTCTCTACAATCGAGTTTGCACTATAATACTGCCTAACCTCCCCTGGCATCAACTGTCATGCACACTCATTCAAAGTAGCCACCTCCATATTATGTGATGCAAGTGTATCTCGCTTACTAAAATATGTTCTATAGTCACCCACATTGGACACATCACCATAGACACTACCAATCAAGGTTTTGATGGAGTGTCCATTTAACACCATGCTAGATGGAATACACAACTCATCGTAGTTTTTGGTAATGTCCACCCCATCTCATACCCCTTGAATCCAACAAATGAACCCATTGTCCACCACATTACCAACCGTTGACACCTACATATTCCCATATAGCGTTAACACCCTCACATAATGCCATAAATCAGAGTAACACAACACAACATTAACAATATCCTCACGTGTTCCCTTCACCACAATTGGCAAGCCTTGCCTCAAATCCCCTCCAAACAAAACAACATTTCCACCAAAGGGCATATCACGCCTCATCTAACATCTCTCAGATTTCTATCAACTACTTCAAAGACATAATGATGAACCATAAGAGCCTCATCGCACAAAATAAGGCTCAACTATCTCAACAATTGAGCAAGGTTACCTTGAACATGAATGTTATAGGTGGAGTGACTATTTAAGTCTACTAGGATTTGAAACCATGCGTGAGCTATATAACCACTTGGTAAGAGCAAGACAGCAATGTTGCATATTGTTGCAACCAATGCTACATGACCATCACTATGCACCTTTGCAAGCAAGCACTTATACAGGAAAGTCTTTCAAGTCCCATCAGGGCCATCCAAAAAGAACACACCCCAGCATTTACATAATCAGCATCCATAACTGCAGCAAAGGCAATTGCCTCCATAGATTTAGAGACCCTACGTTATTTAGATGTGCTCTATGCATACTCATCTTGTAGAAGGGCCTTAGCATGTAGCTAAGATTTTGGCTAATGAGGTTATGGAAACCCATCAAAATCAGATCGTCTTTGCCCTGTATGAAGCAAAAGGTCCTGGAGATGTAACAAAGCCATGTTAGATGCCTTATACTGCAAAATATCGGGAGAGGTCTGCAAGTGTTGTAATTACAATCTATGTAGGATATCCTCTACCATTGGCACCAAAAATCTTTCCATAATTGGCCAGGTTGAGCTGGCTCAAAAAAGACCAAAATTGCAAAAAACGAAGTATAAATTTGAGCACCAGTTTGCATTGAAGCACCTTCTTCCAAGCATAGAGCATACTCATCATCGCTCTCCACAAACCCCTTACAATGCAACCATCCCTAAAAGTACCATAGACCACATTGTCAACAGTATGTAGATTTTTAAAAGAAGTACACCCCCTTGACACCCCGTTAAAAGCATCTACAAACAGTAAAGCTCACCATAGGTAGATGCCACAAAATACATCCAACCACATGAATTCCCACACTTTCTCTTTGTCCATATCTTATGATGTGTGTTCCACACCCAAAAAAATCGAAAGTCTTGATAGTAGACATTTCTAGCCTTCGCATAAACACGATTGCACACAAACCATTCAGTAAGAGTAATCTTCTGGAGGTCTCCATTTTACACAACATCCGATATACTATTTGCATCTCAAATCACCACATAGTTCTCACTAGGCAAGTGCACCTGCAACCACTATATGTCAAGCTTTTCATTGTGTAATGAGTAATCATAGATCTGCCAACATGCCTCAAATGTAGAAACATATCATGCATCCAAATAACTCTAGATCTTGTCCACCTCATGAACATTGCCACCGTTTTGCACTAAATCAAAACTAGTAGAAAACTTGATGATTGCATGGTCATGTCCCTTGTACACGTACTTATACAAATACTTAACAACCACCACTATCAAGCACATCTCCACATTGATGTGTGCATTATACTTTTTACTCAAGAAAGGATTATATGGAACAACCCACTGATTACCAATAACATTACCATTTATGATCAATGTGTTCCATCATCTCACCTTTGATAGATGGGATAGCCAAAACTATCACTGTGTTGCTAAAACTATCATCTCAGCTTTGATAGACGGGATATGTAGACCTCAATATCTTCACACACCTGAAGTCCAAACGCATAAAATTGCATCTAGGTAACACAATTTTTATTGGGCAATTCATGCATGTGAATAAAAACATTAACATCATTATAGGGAACCTTTACATGCCAACCATTATCACCCATTGGAAAAAGGAGAACATAGATCATTGGCATATATGCTCTATGCAAGTTTGAAATAGCAATGCATCGACCACCTCGAGTGTAAACATGAATATCATGGTGATCAATAGCATTCTCGTCACTCTGCCTTGGCATGATAGCAATAACCTCAATTGTTACAAGAGTCGAGTATTGTCTATTGGTTCTTTAAACACCAAAAATACACATTCTTAACTCTCACACGAGATTATTTTGTAGTTGCGCACCCACGTACTTAAAATCTTGTGCATATACGTTGTGTTGATGCATCATAGATTGCAACTCCCCAAGAAAATCTGGTAACATATCATGCATGACCCCCAATCGATTAAGCAACTCGTACTCAATATCATAAACATAGAGCTGTGCAAATCTTGGCCAATCTGGACATTGCATATTAGGAAGCAAAGGACCTATACGGTGATAGATAGAGCCATGCACTCTAAAGATGTAGCCATTGTCGACAATAGGTAGCTCATCAAAATTAGCCTTGAGGGATACAAATGCAAGAGCATTGTTATATGCTCATATGTTATTTTTAAATATCCTACTCTGAGGGTACTTACCATGCAACAAATCATGCAATGGCTGCTATGAACACTGCAATGGTGGCAACATTACTTTTCCATTCCAACAACAATGCTTTCCAAACAAAATTGACCCTTGCACTCGAGCCTTGCATCTCCAAAATTTAGCTGAACATCTCTCACATATTTCAAAAAGACTCCCCATGGAATGCACATCTGGCTCTTGAAATAGCAACACTGTTTGTTGCTAGATGCATCAGTTGTTGCAGGCAAAGTATGCAAAATGGAGCACAACCCACCATTTTGGAAATAAAAAATTTGCAATACTATAAACACGCGACTCATTAACCATGGAACTTTCCACATTGCAACAATTCCTAACATCAAAACCATTGATTGATATTAAAATATTAGACACAACACGATCAACATGCACCATAGTCAAATCCAGATCAACATGCCATTCAACCAGGTCATTATTCTCATAAACCACTGCACTATGATTCCACCATCTTGGTAGTTGTATATTGAAACATTATTAAATTGCAACTCAACAATCACATGATTTTCCACACTCCTTTGCTTTTGGCCATTGCAAGCACCTGTTGATGCCAAATCCAGATCAGCATGCCGTTCAACCAAGTCATTATTCCCATAAACCACTGCACTATGATTCCACCATCTTGGCAGTTGTATATATATTAAAACATTATTAACTTTCAGCTCAATAATCACATGATTTTCCACACTCCTATGCTTTTGGCCATTGCAAGCACCTATTGATGCCAAAATAGTAGTCAAATCCACACCAAACTATTGTTGAGATAGCCCAATATTGTCACTTGCATTCCTGATGTGAAAAGGCATACCAATCACATTATTCTCCACACCCATACGATGTCAATCATTGCAACCAACAAGTGATGGAAAAGTATTAGCCAGATCTACACCAAACTATCGTTGACCAAGTTCACAAAATGACCATCTGAAATCTCTCTATGAAAAGGCAGGTTTTCAACACCCCTACAAATAGACCTATCATGCTATAAAACCCCTTTCTAAGCCATGAGCTTGGCAACCCACCATCCTTCACACCTAGTGGAGCTAATTATACCCCTACAAACACGCAACTCATAGTCTCTGCCAGTTGCTCAATCTTAACACCCCATGTTGATTGGATGCCCACACAATCTGTTTTATCAAAACACTTTATCAAAGGCATGGCTCAATATATACATACATGCACGTTGAATGCACCAATATTTAAATATTTAAATATTAAATGTCAAATATTAAATGTAAATATACCAACTATTACTAGATTATCAAAACTCCTCCATGTGAACTTGGAGAAAGAGACATTTCATTGCACATACTCAATATAGTTCAAAAGAAGCATATATTATCATAAAAAACCATTGGCCTAAGCACTTTAAAATATGTGAGATAGTATGAGCTTATAAGTTTCCTCCCAAGCAAGTCTTGCACATCTTAGCACATCCCATGCAAGCTTCATAAAAAAGAAGCATAAATTTTCACAGAAACATGCTCACCCAAGCACTTTGAAACATGTAAGCTAGTATGAGCTTATAAGTTCTCCCATAAGCAAGTCTCCCTCCCTAGCTACGACCACCCATCTGATGACTTAATTGTTGTAGCAAGGCATTAAACCTACTAACATCCATTTGAAATGACAAGAACAACAATCGACAACCCCTCTAATAAATCGCAGGCTCATGGCCCAAGCCCTTAGAACGATGCCCACATATCATTCACCAGTTACACACAATATTAGTGAGTTTGGGAATCTCCCAATTCCCATTTTTTGAATACTAAAAAGGTGGCATCCGGATAACATGCCCATAAGTTTCTCAAAACCATATGATGTGACCTATCATTGGAAAGTGCTTGAAAAATGGAATCTATTGAGCTATAGAGCACTTGATTTGGAGTTATAGTGTTCAAGTTATAGCAAATCCAAAGATTTGACCACATGTCCCAAACTTATGGGAAATTCCCATATTCCCCAATATGGTGTTAGTAGATTCATTAACCTTCTTGTCTCAAAAATAACTATCAAGAGTATCCTTACTTCACCACCCAGATAAGTCAACACGTAGTGAAGAATACTTTAGGTGTGCTTTGTCTCACACACAACACCATGTAAACCTTTAGCCTATTCATGCAACTCTGTCAAGTACATGGCAAGTGCATGATCTATACGTGCACATAGACCTGTCTACATTTCCATCAACTCATTCATCTTTGTCTCAAGGTTTTTAAAGTTTGAAGAACTTGGAGTACTCTTCGTATTTATTTGAATCCTTGCAGTTCTTGCACACTTAGCAATATGTGTTTCTTGCCTCCTTGCCACCTCTTTCATCTTTCACACATTCACTTTATTAGAGCCCATGTTTTGGCTACAACAAAACATACAAATGGTTATCTCCAAAAATATACATAGCACCTTCATGCAAGCACAATTAAAACAATTGTCTTCCATACCCATGAGAATGGCTCCAAGCTGGCTGGCATCAAAGAGACGATATTGTGGCTATTTTGTTTAACTCTATTGAATCCATTGCATACAATGGAGTTGAAAGCACTATTTCTGGAATATCTTCCATGGCTTAGTTTGTTCCATAACCACACCAAACCTTCAAGAAAATGTAAGAGTCACACAACAAACAAATCTCAAAGAGATTCAGGACTTAAGCAACAAATACACTTGCAACCACAAACCTTAAATGTATGAAGAAATGCATATATGACCATGCAGGAGTGCCACACACATACAATGCTCACTAAAGGCTAGCCATGAATTTCCCAAAGTCCTTGCCAATGGATGTCTATTCATCTAGACATGTACAAACATACATTATTGAGATAAAAGAACGTGCCCTAGATAGGATGGTGTCAAAGTCTCAAAACTACAAGAAGGTTATGAAACTATTTATTGCCACATAAGCCCCAAGGTACATTGGTTAAAAGGAACAACCAAGCATCAATACACAAAGGAACTTTGAGACCAAGTCACAACATCAGCAATTGAGAGTAAGACAAAGAAAAGAATGCACTATCAAAATGGCCTAAAAATAGTATTATAATCTACAAGAGTTAAACAATGTGCTTCAAAATGGAGATTTTCAAATCCATGTTACATGAGTGACATAGCAATACATTATTATTGAAGAATGTAGTGGTAGAGCCTAAGCACACAACTTCTCAACAACAAATTCAATTGCAAATCTCAACCCCATTTTCAAGGGCGACATCACTTTTCCACACAAAAACATGCTATGAAGTCATTTTTGTGTCCCAACACCTTTAAGCTTAGACTATTTTATGTATCTAAACCAAGTAATGGGAGTACTTTAGACAAATTATATCCACCATGTTTGATTCTATGAAACTATTTATTGCTGCATAAACTTCAAGGTACATTAGTTAAAAGGAAAAATGGAGCATCAGCACACAAAAGAACTTCGAGCCCCAAGTCACAACATCAGAATCAAGAGCGAGACAGAGGGAAGAATGCACTATCAAAATGGCTTTAAAATAGTATTATAAGTCGCAAGAGTTAGACAATGTGCTTCAAAATGCAGATTTTCATCAGAAACTCATTTCAAAGAGACTACATATATCAAGCAAGCTATGCGATGAGCCTATACGGTGATTCACCTACGTTAACATTGCCGAAAATATGTCAAGACAAACTTTCAAAGAAGTAAGATGCACATCAAGAGCAATGTTCTCTGGTGCAACCAAGCTCTAGGCAATCAACTCATACACTCCATTCTCTAAACGACCTGCACTAATCAAGAATGTCATAAGCCCATGGCTATATCATTACCCACCTCTAGAATACCTAGAGACTCGTTCATTTCAACATGAGTGACATAGCAATACATTGTTATTGAATAATGCAATGGTAGAGCCTAAGCACACAACTTCTCAACAACAAATTCAATTGCAAATCTCGACCCCACTTTTCAACTGTGACATTACTTTTCCACATAAAAATATGCTATGAAGACATTTTTGTATCCCAACACCTTTAAGCTTCAACTAATTTATGTATCTAAACCAAGTTATGGGAGCACTTAAGTGAAATTGTATCCACCATCTTCGATTTAACGAGACCATTTATTTCCACATAAGCCCCAAGGTACATTGGTTGAAAGGAACAATGGAGCATCAATGCATGAAGGAACTTCAAGGCCAAGTCACAACATTAGCCAATCAATAGTGAGACAGAGGGAAAAATGCACTATCAAAATGGCTTAAAAATAGTATTATAATCCGCAAGAGTTAAACGATGTGCTTCAAAATGGAGATTTTCACCAAAAATTCATTTCAAATGTTATGTTGCAGAGATTGCATATATCAAGCAAACTATGACAATGAGCCTATGTGGCAATTCATCTTCTTTAACATTGTCGAAAATCTATTAAGATAAACTTTCAAAGAAGTAAGCTGCACATCAAGAGCAATGTTCTCCAATGCAACCAAGCTCTCATTCTTGTGGGCAATTAACTCACACACTCTATCCTCTATATGACCTACACTTCTAATAATGTCCTTTAGCTTCTCTTCCTAATCATCCGAAGATCCAGCATGTTGCCACCAATTTTTCTGGATGTGTTTATAAATATCACCTATATAAACCATGATCTTTTCCAACTCGCCTTATATCATTACTCCATTAGTAAGGTTCCCTTTATACTTCTCTTCACCAATGTTCTCACTAAGAGAAATTGAGGCTTTGTGACATCGAGACAATGTCTTCACTTCCTTTTCAATCCCATCCAAGTGACAAATGATCCTCAAGCAACCACCAAAACTATCGTGCCCTCCAATATGCTTTAGTGCATGATGAATTGCCTTCTCCCTTGTGGCCTCTTTCATTTTACATACAACATTTTGTATGCACACATTCTTGTTCACTGTGTAGAAGCCTCCATACTGGACAAAAAGCATCTGTTAACCTTGAGAGATATATAAACCATTCTCTCTTTCTCTTTGCCTAACTAACTAACTAACTAACCAACTCACTAAGTAACATAACCAACATAGTTAACCTACTCTCTCTCTCTCCCCCTCTCTCTCTCTACTTAACTAACTAACTAATGTAACTAACCTACTTCTCTCTCACCTCCTCCTTTCTCTCTCTCTCTCTCTCTCTACCCAACTAACCAACCCATAAAATTCATGTGAGAGAGAAAGAGAGAGAGAGAGAAGAAGAAGACAGAGAAGGAGGAGAGAGAGAGAAGAAGAAGAAGAAGAAGAAGAAGAGAGAAAGAGAAAGACATAGAGAGAGAAGAAGAGAAAGAAAAAGAAGATAGAGAGAGAGGGAGAGAGGGAGAGAGGGAGAGAGAAAGAAGAAGAAGAAGAGAGAGAGAGAGAGAGAGAGAAAGAAAGAGAGAACCTACTAATAGCTAACCAACTAACTAATATCATATATATATATATCTCTCTCTGAGCACCGAAGTAACTAACCTACCAACTAACATAAATACAAACTAACATCATAAAACCAACCAACTAATAACTAACTAGCTTATTAATTAACCAACTAATTAACATAAAACAACTTGTTACTAACATGCCTAATAACAAATAAACACAAACATAAACTAATCTAATCTCTCACTAAAATAACCAACATAACTAACCTACATACTCCCTCTCGTTCTGTGTGTGTGTGTGTGTGTAACTACCCAACCAACTAACCTACTAACCAACATAAACACAAACTAATATCATAAACTTACAATAACTTACTAACTCACAATAGAGAAGACAAAACCTACTAACCTAACTACCCAACTAACCAACCTACTTCTCTCTCTCACCTCCTCATTTCTCCCTCTCCCCCCTCCCTCTCTCTCTCTCTCTCTCTCTCTCTCTCTCTCTCTCTCTCTCTCTCTCTACCCAACTAACTAACCCATAAATTTTGTAAGGGAGAGAGATAGAGAGAAGAAGACAAAGAAGGAGAACACACACACACACACACACACACACACACACACACACACACACACAGAGAAGAAGAGAGAGAGAGAATAAGAAGAAATGGAAGAAGACAAAGAGGTAGAGAGAATAATAATAATAAGAAGAAGAAGGAGAGAGAGGGAGAGAGAGGTGAGAGAAGAGGAAGAAGGAGAAGGAGAAGAGAGAGAGAGAGAGGAAGAGGAAGAAGAAGAAGAATGAGAGGAGAGAGAAAGAGAGAGAGGAAGAGGATGAGAGAGAGAGAGAGATAGTGGGGGAAGAGAGAGAGACAGAGAGAGAGAGAGAGAGAGAGAGGAGTGAAGAAGAGAGAACCTACTAATAGCTAACCAACTAACTAATATCATATCTCTCTCTTTCTGTAACTGCCTAACTAACTAACCTACTAACTAACATAAATACAAACTAACCTACTAGATAAGTAACTAATCAACATAAAACATGTTACTAACATGACTAATAACAAGTAAACACAAACATAAACTAATCTACTCTCTCACAAACATTACCAACATGACTAATCCACACACACACTCTCTCTCTCTTGTCCCTCTCTCTCTCTCTCTCTCTCTCTCTCTCTCTCTCTCTCTCTCTACCCAACTAATCAACCCATAAAATTTGTAAGATATAGAGAGATAGAGAGAAGAAGACGAAGAAGGAGGGGAGAGAGAGAAGAAGAAGAAGAAGAAGAAGAAGAAGAAGAAGAAGAAGAAGAAGAAGAAGAAGAAGAAGAAGAAGAAGAAGAAGAAGACATAGAGACAAAGAGAGAAGAAGAAGAAAAAGGAGAGAGAGTGAGTGAGAGTGAGTCAGAGGTGAGAGAAGAGGGAGAAGAAGGAGAAGAAGGAGAAGAGAGAGTGAGAGGAGAGAGAGACAGAGATAGAGATAGAGATAGAGAGAAAGGAGGATAGAGAGAAGAAGAATGAGAGAGAAAGAGACAATGGGGGAGAGAGAGAAGAAGAGGGAACCTACTAATATCTAACTAACTAACTAATATCATATCTCTCTCTCTCTATGTAACCACCCAACTAACTAACCTACTAACTACCATAAACACAAACTAACATCATAAAACCAACCGACTAACAACTAACTAATAACTAACTAACTAACTAAATAGCCAACTAATCAACACAAAACAATATGTTACTAACATTAAGAACAACTAAACACAAACATAAACTAACCCACACACACACTCTCTTCCCCATCTCTCTCTCACTAACATAACTAACCCACATACTCTCTCTCCCCCATTCTCTCTCTCTCTCTCTCTCTCTCTCTCTCTCTCTCTCTCTCTCTCTCTCTCTCTCTCTCTCTCTCTCTCTCTCTCTCTCTCTCTCTCTCTCTCTCTCTCTATTTTTTTTCATCCCTCTCTTTTCTAAAAATAAAAACTAAACATGTATAAACTAAAATAAATAAGCATTAATAGATAATAATAAAGTAAATCACTAAACTATCTAACCAACCAATCAATAAAAAATTAAACTAATATTAAATCATTAAAGTAAATAAATAAGTTAAATAATACAAAATTACTAATAATATAATAAAGTAAAGTAAATAACTAAACTATCAAACTAATCAAACAATAAACTAAACAAACTAAAAAATAAAAATTAATAATAACATGTATAACAAAACTATCTAACTAATAGATAATAATAATAAAGTAAATAACTAAACTATCTAACTAACTAATCAATAAAAAATTAAACTAACCTTCAAGTAAATCTATAAACTCGCCCTAAATTCACACACATAATCTTACTAAACTAATAATATAATAAACTAAACTAACTAACTAACCCTAAATTGAATAAATAATAAATAATTAAAATAATATAAACTCACACACATAAGCTTAACAATATTTTAAAGTAATTGATAAAAATAAAAAAATAACAAACCAATATCTAAACTAACTAGCTGACTAAATAATTAATTAAAATGACATGAATTCACACACCTAAACTAATTCTAAATTAAATAAGCAATTAAAATCACATGCTCTCTCTCTCTCTCTCTCTCTCTCTCTCTCTCTCTCTCTCTCTCTCTCTCTCTCTCTCTCTCTCTCTCTCTAACAAGACTTACTAACAAAAAGTAAATAAACTCACCCTAAACTCACACACACAAGATATATAATTAACTAACTAACCAAGCAATAAAAAAAGTAAACTAACCCTAAACAATTTAAAAACCATATACTTTAAATAATATAAACTTACTAATAATATAATAAACTAAACTAACTAGCTAACCCTAAACTAAATAAATAATAAAAAATTAAAATAATATAAACTCGCACACATAAGCTTAACAATATTTCAAAGTAATAGATAGAAACAATCCAAAATTAATAGACAATTAAAATAACATTCTCTCTCTCTCTCTCTCTCAAAACTTACTAACAAAAAATAAATATTTAAATAAATAAAATCACACATATAGGATAAATAATTAACTAACCATGAACATACAATTTAAATAATATAAACTAACTAACTAACTAAACAAAAAATTAAAATAACATGGTTTCTCTCTCTCTCTCTCTCTCTCTCTCTCTCTCTCTCTCTCTAAACTCATGCACACACAATTTAAATAATATAAACTTACTAACTAATCCTAAAATAAATCAATAATAAAAATTAAAATAAGCTTACTAACAAAAAGTAAATAAACAATTAAATAAACTCATAGTAAACTTGTACATATAAGATTAAATGTCCTCTCTCTCTAACAAAACAATTAAGAACTTACTAGTAATACTCTCTCTCTAAAACTCTCTCTCTCTCTCTCCACGTGATGGCGATGGGCATGACAGCTCTCTCCTCTCTCTCTCCTTCTCTCCCCTCTCTCTCTCTCCTCTATTTCTCCTCTCTCTCTCTCTCTCTCTCTCTCTCTCTCTCTCTCTCTCTCTCTCTCTCTCTCTCTCTCTCTCTCCCCCCCCCCCGTGCTCTAGCCGACGCTCTCATGAGACCCAGGGGCAAGAGGTCCAGTCTCACCAACGCTCTCCTGCGACCTACGATTCCTCCCACATTTTGTGTGGTCTCCTTCATGCTCTCTCTCCTCTCTCTCTCTCTCCCCCCAAGCTCTACAACCCCATTAGCCAAAGTGTGTCGCAGAGAGAGAGAGAGAGAGAGAGAGAGAGAGAGAGAGAGAGAGAGAGAGAGAGAGAGAGAGAGAGAGAGAGAGAGAGAGAGAGAGAGATAGCAAGTGACTTGCATGCTCTCCTACATACTCTCCTATGTTAGGGAGAGAGATGTGATCTCTCTCCCCTCGACCTCCAATGTGTTGTGTGGTAGGAGATGAGTCCTGTGTGTGGCTGGAGAGGAGATGCATGTTATATACATACATACATACATATATATGTATATATATATATATATATATATGTCTCTCTCTCTCTCTCTCTCTACCATTCTGTCTTAGAGAGAGAGAGAGAGAGAAAAAAAGAGATGCCAAAACCTTTAGCATAGACACAGAGAGAGAGAGAGAGAGGACTCACCTGCCTCTCCATGCTCGTACCCTCTACTACTATTGTCCCATGCACGCTATTGTCTCTACCTCTGCTTGTAGCTGCCTCAAAGTGGGAGTATTGAATAGACAAAGTGAGAGAGAGAGAGAGAGAGAAAGAGAGAGAACCGAGGTGGAAAGAGACCATGTATGTTTATCTCTACTCCTAATCATGAACACAAGCATGAGCAATTAATGAGCACCTTTTTTGGTTTGGTTTGGGAGCCACGTTCAGGACCTCCTTGCTGCTTCAACACCTCCCGAACCTGTCACTCAAATAATAAAGTAGTATAGACTCTCTCTCTTTCTCTCTCTCTCTCTCCTTTCTCTCTCTTCTCTCTCTCCTCTCCTCTCTTGCTCTCACTCCTCTCTCTCTCCCCTCCTCTCTCTCACACCCAAGCTCTAGTCCTCTCTCACCTCAAAGTGTTTCAAAATTCTCTTTCTCTCTCTCTCTCTCTCTCTCTCTCTCTCTCTCTCTCTCTCTCTCTCTCTCTCTCTCTCTCTCTCTCTCTCTCTCTCTCTCTCTCTCTCTCTCTCTCTCTCTCTCTCTCTCTTTGAGCTCCAGTCATTGATACTCTCCAACAACCCAGGGGTGAGCTGCAGTCACCAATGCTCTTCTGCAACGTGTGATGCCTCGCCAATGCTCTTCTGCAATGTGTGATGCCTCGCCAATGCTCTCGTGCAAGTTGTGATACCTCTCATGTGTTGCACACTCTTCTGCATCCTTTCTCTCATCTCCACATCTCTCTTTCTCTCCCTTCGAGCTCTACGCAATCAGCTAGAGTGTATGAGAGTGTGTGTGTGTGACATGCATGCTCTCTTGCATCAGAGAGAGAGAGAGAGAGATGCCTCTGCAATCCTATTAGAGAGAAAGAGAAAGAGAAAGAGAAAGAGATGCCAAAACCTATAGCACAGAGAGAGAGAGAGAGAGAAAGGACTCGCTTGCCTTTGCACACTTTTGCCCTCCTCTGCAAGCTACTACCCCCTGCACATTGATGTCTCTCCCTCTACCCTGCCTTAGAGTGGGAGTGTCAACGAAGAGACAAAGTGAGAGTGAGAGAGAGTAAGAGAGAGGAGAAGGTGGAAAGAGACCATGTACATTTCTCTCTGCTCCCAATCATGAGCAATTAATGAGCACCTTTTTTGGTTTTGTTTGCGAGCCAAGTTGTTTGGGAGCATGTTCGAAGGCATGTTGATGGGCCATAGGAGCCTCATCCCACAAAATAAGGTTCGACAGCCTCAACAATTGAGCAAGGACACTTTGAATAGGAATGTTACAAGTGGATCGATTATTTAAATCTACTAGATTTTTAACCATGAGTGAGTTGTATGACCACTCGACAAGAGCAAGGCAGCAATGTCGCATGACACTTTAGGCAACGCTGCAGGACCACCACTATGCACCTTCACAAGCAAGCACTTACAGGGAATCAATAATATGCAAATTTTTAAAAGAAGTACACCCACAAATAGTAAATCTCACCACAAGTAAACACCACAAGATACATCTGACCACATGTATTTCCACGCTTCCTCTTTGTATATATCTTATGTCCTACATTCCGCACCCAATACAATGGGAAGTCTTAATAGCAGATAGTTCTAGCCTTCGAATAAACATGATTTCCCACAAACCATTCAGTAAGAGTAGTCTTCTAGAGGTCTTCATTTTTCACAACATCTGATATACTATCTACATCTTAAAACACCACATAGTTCTCACCAAGAAAGTGCACCTACAACTATTGTATATCAAGCATTTCATTGTGCAATGAGTAATTATAGATCCACCAATATGTCTCATACACATAAACATATCATGCATCCAAATAACTATGCATCTCATCCACCTCATGAACACTGCCACCATTTTGCACTAAATGAACACCGGTAGAAAATTTGATAGTTGCACAGTCATGTCTCTTGTACACATACTTATACAAATACTTAACACTGCCACCATTTTGCACTAAATGAACACCAGTAGAAAATTTGATAGTTGCACAGTCATGTCTCTTGTACACATACTTATACAAATACTTAATAGTCGCCATTGTCAAGCACACCTCCACATTGATGTATGCATTATACTTCTTATTCAAGAAAGGATTATATGGAACAACCCACAAATTACCAATAACATTACCATTTATGATCGTTGTGTTTCCATCATCTCGCCTTTGATAGATGGGATAGACAAAACTATCAACCGTTTTCGTGCCCACTAATTTTTTAGGGTAGCATTTAGTACATTTACCCTTTCCCATTCAAGCACTCTTGGGGTTCAATTGTCTGCAATGGCCATGGATGTTGCATTTTGAAATTATCTCAAATAAGGTTGGAAACTTAACTTTGTCAAGCAACTCAACACAAGCCATTCTATCGTAGTGGCTTACTTCAAAAGGTTTGAAAGACTGCTCTAAAATTAGCAAAGTATGAGGATGTAGTAGTCCCCTCTTTTGGAATTCAATCATCGTAACATAACATGCAGCCTTTCCAAACAGGTCTCTTTGCACAATGACATGTGCATCAAATCAATATGTTTTTTTTGAAACACGCAAGCTGTCAAATCCAAAAGGTCATAAACATTATTTCCAGGCAACAAATCATTATTTATCTCTAACCACTTTGGATTACATATCATTGTTATAAAAAGGTTAGGTTTTACCTTGCATCACACTATAGCCATGGCGTCCTCATACAATTCATACATGTGCCTTGGCCCACCCATAAATGATGATGGCAAAACTATCCTCCTACCAACAACAAAGGTATTAACAATCTGCACTGGCCCATTATCGTTTGTCCCCCACCATGTCCACCAAGCCTTTATAGGCCTTGGATCGTAACACTGACTTATCCTAATGACACCAAGCCAACCTACACTACTCTATACCATAATAAGCATCAACAATAAATTGTTGCAATAGTCAACTACCATGCAATATGCACACCTCACTATCTTCACGCATCTGAAGTCAAAATGCATAAAATTACATCTCAGTAACACAATTTTTATTGGACAATTCATGCATGTTAATAGGAACATTGACATCACTATTATAGGGAACCTTTACATGCCAACCATCATCACCCATTGGGAAAAGGAGAACATATAGCATTAGCATATATATTTTATGCAAGTTTGAAATAGCAACACATCAACCACCTTGAGTGTAAACATGAATATCCCAATGATCAAGAGCATTCTCATCACCTTGTTTCGGCATGATAGCAATAACCTCAATTGCCACAGGAATCGAGTACTATTTGTTGGTTCTTTGAACACAAAAAATACTCATTCTTAACTCTCACATGGGATTATTTTGCAATTTCACACCCATTGACCTAAAATCTTGTGCATATACGTTGTATCAATGCATCATAAATTGCAACTCCCCAAGAAAATCTGGTAATAGATGACGCATGACCCCCAACCAATAAAGCAACTTGTGCTCAGTATCATAAACATAGAGTTGTGCAAATCTTGGTCATTCTCGACTTTGCATATTAGGAAGCAGAGGACCTATATGGTGATAGATAGAGCCATGCACTCTAAAGATGTAGCCATTGTCAACAACAAGCAACTCATCAACATTAGCCCCGAGGGATACAAACACAAGAGCATTATTATATGCTCATATGTTATTTTTAAATATCCTACTCCGAGGGTGCATACCATGTAACAAATCATGCAATGGCTTAGTGGACAGTGCAATGGTGGCAACATTACTTTTCCATTCTGACAACAGTGCTTTTCAAACAAAATCGACCCTTGCACCTGAGCCGCCTCGCATCTGCACAATTTAGCTAAAATTCTCTCACATATTTCAAAAAGACTCCCCATGGAATGCACATCTGGCTCTTGAAACATCAACACCATTGTTGCTAGATGAACGTCAGTTTTGCAAGCGAAGTATGCAAAATGGAGCACAACCCACCATTTCAGAAATCAAAATTTGCAATACTATAAACACGCTGTCGTATTGCTGCGCATTCGAGGTGTGAAAACCACCCAAAAATTGCGTGTGACTTGATACTTTGTATATACTCAGTTGTTGTGTTTACATTTATTTTCTGCGCATGAGTGAGCATGATGAGATGCTTTCAGCCTATGTTGATACATGTTGCTGCAAAAAGGTTTGGAATCATTGCTTGCCAAAATCCATTAGCACTATTGCTCGTAGACTCAGCAAAAAGAGGAGCCATTGACTGTTGGACGGATTCACGGTTTGAGCTTAATGACTGAGGCTGCTTCATCATGCGGTTTTGGGTTTCCTACAGAGCGAAAGAGGATGGCCCTGTCCTTCTGGGTTTGTGGTATCCATGGGAGCACGGTGGCCATGGCCATGAGCACACACAGGTGCATGCATATGTGACTACACACGCATCGGAGGAGAAGGAAGAAGCTAAAACTCCTACAAGTTCTAGAATAGATGGTTTAAAATTGAACCAAGAATAATAATATGGGAGTTACAAAGGCTAAAGAGGGGATTTTGAATGGTTAAAGAAGATGTGGATCAGGGTGGAAAAGGAAAAGCTTTTGATCTATTTTTGAAAAGAGGAGCTTTTTGAATCGGGAGAGAGAGGGAAAATAGTAAAAGGAGGAAAGAAAATAGACAAGGGGGAAAAAAATAGACGGGAGGGAAAAAAGGGGAACAGAGGATACGAATGAGGAACAGGTCGCAGGGAGTTGATAAAGATTTGGGGAGGAAAGAATCAAAGAAAAAAAAAAGCAGAACAAAGCAGACAGGGAAGGACACACGCTTTGAGAAATAAATGGAGGACTTGAAGAAGATATAGCTCAGGGGCTCTGCAGTATGGTGAGGAAGGAGGACAAAGGCCATAGCATCGATGTGGAAATGCAGAAATATCAGAAGAGATGGTCAAGGATGGTTATGCAGAAATAGTCGTCAGTTGTTATAAATGCGATAAAAAAGAAGAATTCTGTTGTTCCTCAACTCAAATACTTGCAGATGGATGCACAAGACTTATCCGTCTTTGATTATTGCTCTTTTGATTCAGTCATCGATAAAGGTACACTCGATGCTATGAAGTGAGCAAGAAATGCAGGAGGATTCCATCGACTTCTCCAACTTGGACACTTACAACTGTGGTGAGCTCTTCTGAAGTGGCAACAACGAAAGAACGAGGAGGGCCAGAATGTCGACCTGTACAATCCATGGAAATGCTCCTCAACGAAGCGCGGACTGAAGGGGAAAGGCTGGACGAGAGAGAGCTGGGAAGTGACTCTTTAGGAGCTTATGTAATATCCATGGCTTCAGAGGCCAGTGATGTCCTGGCAGTGGAATTGCTACAAAAAGAAGCTCGATTGCTTTTAAGTGGGGAGCGTGGAAAACCATGTCCGGGGAATAACTTTGCGTGTTGTTCCTCTCTTTGAGACTGTGAAGGATTTGCGAGCTGCTGGTACAGTTATTCGTAAACTTTTGTCCATTGACTGGTATAGACATCATCTGATTACGAACCATCAGGGGCACCAAGAGGTCATGCTTGGTTATTCCGACTCTGGGAAAGATGCTGGCCGGTTCGCTACCGCTTGGGAACTTTACAAGTCCCAGGTCTTATTCTTTGCTACGATTCCATGCAATCATGCTTTTCAGAAGTATTGGCAGATGGTCGACTTGCTGATCTTATAAGACGTGTAGCAACATTTGGGATGACATTGATGAAGCTTGACTTGCGGCAGGAATCTAGTAAACATACAGAGACATTGGATGCCATTACAGAATTCCTTGAGATAGGAACATATAGTCGATGGGATGAAGAGAAAAAAATTGAACTTTCTCATAACAGAACTGAAAGGGAAGCGGCCTCTTCTTCCCTCATCTATAGAGGTACCTGCAGATATTAAAGAGGTACTAGATACCTTCCGTGTTGATGGAGAATCCATTACTGCTCACTTTCCCCGCAAACAATAGTACACATGCAGCTTCTTGAGCCTCGCCTGCAGAGATGAAGCTTAACAATGATGTTCCGAACGGCCATTTCAAGATGGACTGGCAGAACTATATCTGAACATGGTTCAATCAGCCTACTCGCAAGAATAGTGAGCCTCTCTGGCCTGAAGTGCACTCTCAGATTTTGAATTACAACTCGAAGATCAGAACTGACCATGGATTTACTTTGAAGGAATTTAAATCTACAATCTTCATCCTTGTAGACAATGTTCTTTCGCCTACTGTTACAATTATGTCAGCTATTTATGAGGTATACAAAGATGAGGATGGCTTTCTTTATGTTACATACAGTGGAAAGAACACCTTTGGTATGCTGAAACCGTACATATGAAGAACATATAGTGATGGGGGTGTTCGCAGGACATTGGAGTCATAACATAACAGCATATTCTTGAATTCTTATCATCACCCATAAGTCCAAAACTTAACAAGGGAAAATTGCAAAGGCTAGAACAATATGGAAGATAAAGAGTTAATGGATTTTCTATTTTCTTTCCTGGATTCGAGGAGGATGAACTGAATGAACCGATTTCTTCATCTTGAACCCTTGTTTTGTTATTAACAGAAATTAAACAAAGACTTGGCATCAATTTCTTATCTTGCTTACTTGCATGATGAATCTTCTTTCCTGAAATTTATCAAGGACTTCTGAAGTTGCGACTTTGCTTTCGAAATCCCTTCGACATCTTTGGTGAACCCGACGTGAAAGCGTCGCAGAAATTTCAGGATGGGAGATACTTCAGCCTCTATTTCAGCTTCCTCTACAACTCCAGCTGCGTCTACTTCAGCTCCATCTATGACTGCTGCGTCAAGTACTTCAACGGAGGATCTAAAACAGATTTTGCAGAATATGTCCATGTATATGCAGCTCCAAAATCAGCAAACACAAATGTATATGCAGCAGCAACAACAATTGCATCAACAGCAGTTGTCTCAACAAAGGCAACTCTATTCGGAGCAGGAGAATGCAAACAGCGCGACTAAGGCTATTGAAGCAGTTGAGAGTGAGAAGAAGCTATTTGACGGGCGTAATGTTTCAGCATATTTGAAGACATATGAGATCAAGATGGGGTTCTTTGGAGTTCCTGGTGGACTTATGAGTAAGTACTTCCTTCGTCTTGTCACACCTGCTTTGAGAACAAAGGTGACTGATTTATTTATTCAAAATACACATTGGCAAGATTTTAAGAAGGCACTAAAAGAAGAATACTTCCTTGAGGACTTTGGTATGGCTACTCGGCGGTCATTCCGAGAGTGGGTCTACATGCCAAACAAAGGTCTTGCTGCTTCGGAGTTGATTCGAGAATTTGAAGAAAGGTATAGTCAGCTTGATGCCATTGAACAAAGAGCATTGGATGTTGAAAAAGTTGAGCTTTTCTTGCAAGCTGCTGATCCTGCTCTTCAAGAAGAATTGGGTGAGCTTCTTGAAGATCGCACAAAGCCTATGGGTCTTAAAACTGATTGGCAGGATGCTCAGGATGCAGTTTCGACTTTGACCAAGAGGAGGATATGGAAGACTCGCCTACAGAATGGTTCCATGACGCCTACACCATCATCAGCTCCTATGCCTACTTCTATTCCTGTTATTTCTTTTCCTCCTCAGCCAGTTTCTTGGCCTATGCCAGTGCCTACAGTTTCTACTCCACCTCTTCCTCCTGTTCCACGACCGATGCCTACACCTTCTGCTCCAAAACCATCCGCTCCATCGGTGCCTACTTCTCTTGATGATATAATCAAAGGAATCACAGATTTGACACTTGAGTCAGTCAAAGCGGAGTTGGTGGGTAAGTTGAAGGAGCAGTTTGCTTCCACTGCGCCTGCTACTTCTTCTAGTGCTCCTATTGCACCTAGGAGTGCTCCTAGTGCTCCTAGGAGAGATCGGAGATGTATTTGGTGTGATAGTACGGAGCATCAGCATTGCAGGGATTGTGACTCTTTCCAGGATGCAAGGAGGCAGAATTTGGTATATTGGGGGCAAGATGGTAAGATTTGGTTGACTGAGACAGGAGCTCCACTTGCTACCAACTTTGGTAAAGGTGGAATGAAGAAGTTAGTGGAGGACATGGCTGCGCGTACTTCTTATGTGACGGCTAGGGGTGATGCTTCTGCATATGGAGTACAGATTGAGAAGGGATTGGAGACTCAGTCTGCACTATGGACTTATGCTATGGAGACTGCAAACAAGGGGAAAATTCACCAAACTGTTTTGACTAGCGCAGGCTCTAGCATCAGATCAGAGACAGGATGGGACTCGCCTGTTGACAGGTACTCTATTTATGCTTATTTGGCTAAATCTCATGGTGCAGATGTATTTGTTGAGGAGAAGCGTAAGAGGGATGAAGACAACCCAAGTACAGCTAAGAAGACTAGAGGGGGTGAGTTTGTTACTCCACCTACTGCAGGACCGTCTTCACGATCAGGGCCAGATCGACAGATGGAGGATGCTCAAAAGAGGGAAAAGAGGCAAGATCCTAGAGAGAGAAAGCAGCCAGGATTCAGATTGATGTCCGACATTGAGACATCTACAGATATGAAGAAAATCTTTAATGATAAGATACTTGGCAGTGAGGTGACTTTCACTATTTCTGAGATTTTGGGCATCTCAAAAAGAGAGTTTCAGGATCAGTTTCAGGAGGTCCTGAAGAGGAAAAGACATGCATTGTCTACCACTGATACACAGGGAGTTTTGATTGGAGAGTTGGATGAGGATGATGATGAGGTTATGGTTGATAATGCTTATGTTTTGCCGCAGGTAGAGAAGAGGGTTCAGCCTATGCATTATGCTGAAATTGATGAGCCTGTTTTGATACCGCGTAGTCACTTTTCGCGGAGCCATTGGGCTAGGGCAACTACAGAGACGATGGTAAAGGTTGGAGAGAAACAGGTGCCTTATGTTGCATTGGTTGATCATGGTTCAGAGATTAATCTCATAGTTCGTGGAGTTTATGAGAGTAACAGATGGCCTATGGATGTAGAGCATGGGTGGCGTATGAGAGCCGCCAATAACACTGCAGGTGATTTATATGCTGCTTGCCCTAGTGTCAGGGTTTCTATTGGTGATGTAGAGGAGGATTTTCATTTCTTTGTGCAGGATTCATGCTCGTATCCCATAATTCTTGGTCAGCCATTCATTACAGAGATGCGCATGGAGACAAAGGTCATGGATGATGGATCTGCTTATGCACGGATTCGCAGTAAAGATGGTATGAGAGCAGTTCAGTTTATGACTGTATGTGTGAATCATGTTAGAAACAGGGATACTCTCAGAGATGCACCCTTACCCACTGTGAGGGATTCGGGTTTTCATTAGGTACCGCCGTTTCACGAGACGACGGTGGTACAGAGGAGAGGAGATTGGAGCTCTCGCCTCCTGGCAGCAGTGTTTTCTCCTCCAGTTATGTTGGGATTTCAGCAAACAGTTCAATGAGCTATCAGAAGACTTCTAGATTGTCTAGAGCTGCCAGGCAGTATATATGCAGGAAGGAGAAAATTTTGAAAAATGCAGGAATTTTGGAGGATGATGAGCACATAGATGGTATATATGACAGTGTGATTTGTGCAGATACGATGACAGAGATGGGAGATATGCTGAAAACTGATATGCTGAATTGTCATGGTAATGTATTAGTGCAAACCCCTGGACATGTTTCATGAAATTGCAGATTTTATGTCACAGATTGAGTCAGAGGCTGAGGTAACTCAGCAAAGAGTATTGAGTGCTGAAGAAATTCAGCGAACAGAGTTTCCAGCTGGTTATGATCAGCTTTCAGAGAGACAGAGGGCTGAAAATTTTCAGCCAACAGAGTTTACTGCTGAAATATTTCAGCATTCAGAGTTTGGGGCTGTTTCTATGCAGTCCATAGAGCAGAGGGCTGAGAATATTCAGCCATTGGAGTGCAGAATTGCTGATTTACAGCAAGGTTTATGTAATGCAGAAGAGCATAATGAAGCCAGGGTTGACACGAAATACAAAACTGTGGATAAGAAAGTGGATTTAATAGGCAAGATTATGGAGTATTGTTCTATCACTTCAGAGACATAGAGATTCATTGGAGCTTGTGTGTTTTATATGATTTGGATACCTCATTTTGCACACATAGCAGATTGTTTTTATCAGCTATTTCGAAAGGGGCAGAAACTATTTTGGGATGAGAGCCACACTAGAACCATGAGGGAAATGAGGAAGTTATTGCAGATTTTTTGGAAGATGGTGAAAAGATGGTTTGGATGGGACAATGCTTAGAGTGCCTATTGCTGGAAAAAGAATCAAGATTTTCAAGAAAAGAGATGATGAGGATTATGCATTGGAAGAATTTTCAAGAGAAGAGCAACGACAAGAAACTCTAATGGAAGAGACAGATGATATGGCTGATAATCTTGTTGATCTACCGGAAATGCATAACGAAGAGATTGATTTGTTTGTGGATCTCGATGATAATGATCACGGGTAGTTGGCCCATCCGGAGGATGCGCAGGATTAGAGGGGGTGGATGTCGTATTGCTACGCATTCGAGGTGTGAAAACCACCCAAAAATTGCGTGTGACTTGATACTTTGTATATACTCAGTTGTTGTGTTTACATTTATTTTCTGCGCATGAGTGAGCATGATGAGATGCTTTTAGCCTATGTTGATACATGTTGCTGCAAAAAGGTTTGGAATCATTGCTTGCCAAAATCCATTAGCACTATTGCTCGTAGACTCAGCAAAAAGAGGAGCCATTGACTGTTGGACGGATTCACGGTTTGAGCTTAATGACTGAGGCTGCTTCATCATGCGGTTTTGGGTTTCCTACAGAGCGAAAGAGGATGGCCCTGTCCTTCTGGGTTTGTGGTATCCATGGGAGCACGGTGGCCATGGCCATGAGCACACACAGGTGCATGCATATGTGACTACACACGCATCGGAGGAGAAGGAAGAAGCTAAAACTCCTACAAGTTCTAGAATAGATGGTTTAAAATTGAACCAAGAATAATAATATGGGAGTTACAAAGGCTAAAGAGGGGATTTTGAATGGTTAAAGAAGATGTGGATCAGGGTGGAAAAGGAAAAGCTTTTGATCTATTTTTGAAAAGAGGAGCTTTTTGAATCGGGAGAGAGAGGGAAAATAGTAAAAGGAGGAAAGAAAATAGACAAGGGGGAAAAAAATAGACAGGAGGGAAAAAAGGGGAACAGAGGATACGAATGAGGAACAGGTCGCAGGGAGTTGATAAAGATTTGGGGAGGAAAGAATCAAAGAAAAAAAAAAGCAGAACAGAGCAGACAGGGAAGGACACACGCTTTGAGAAATAAATGGAGGACTTGAAGAAGATATAGCTCAGGGGCTCTGCAGTATGGTGAGGAAGGAGGACAAAGGCCATAGCATCGATGTGGAAATGCAGAAATATCAGAAGAGATGGTCAAGGATGGTTATGCAGAAATAGTCGTCAGTTGTTATAAATGCGATAAAAAAGAAGAATTCTGTTGTTCCTCAACTCAAATACTTGCAGATGGATGCACAAGACTTATCCGTCTTTGATTATTGCTCTTTTGATTCAGTCATCGATAAAGGTACACTCGATGCTATGAAGTGAGCAAGAAATGCAGGAGGATTCCATCGACTTCTCCAACTTGGACACTTACAACTGTGGTGAGCTCTTCTGAAGTGGCAACAACGAAAGAACGAGGAGGGCCAGAATGTCGACCTGTACAATCCATGGAAATGCTCCTCAACGAAGCGCGGACTGAAGGGGAAAGGCTGGACGAGAGAGAGCTGGGAAGTGACTCTTTAGGAGCTTATGTAATATCCATGGCTTCAGAGGCCAGTGATGTCCTGGCAGTGGAATTGCTACAAAAAGAAGCTCGATTGCTTTTAAGTGGGGAGCGTGGAAAACCATGTCCGGGGAATAACTTTGCGTGTTGTTCCTCTCTTTGAGACTGTGAAGGATTTGCGAGCTGCTGGTACAGTTATTCGTAAACTTTTGTCCATTGACTGGTATAGACATCATCTGATTACGAACCATCAGGGGCACCAAGAGGTCATGCTTGGTTATTCCGACTCTGGGAAAGATGCTGGCCGGTTCGCTACCGCTTGGGAACTTTACAAGTCCCAGGTCTTATTCTTTGCTACGATTCCATGCAATCATGCTTTTCAGAAGTATTGGCAGATGGTCGACTTGCTGATCTTATAAGACGTGTAGCAACATTTGGGATGACATTGATGAAGCTTGACTTGCGGCAGGAATCTAGTAAACATACAGAGACATTGGATGCCATTACAGAATTCCTTGAGATAGGAACAAATAGTCGATGGGATGAAGAGAAAAAAATTGAACTTTCTCATAACAGAACTGAAAGGGAAGCGGCCTCTTCTTCCCTCATCTATAGAGGTACCTGCAGATATTAAAGAGGTACTAGATACCTTCCGTGTTGATGGAGAATCCATTACTGCTCACTTTCCCCGCAAACAACAGTACACATGCAGCTTCTTGAGCCTCGCCTGCAGAGATGAAGCTTAACAATGATGTTCCGAACGGCCATTTCAAGATGGACTGGCAGAACTATATCTGAACATGGTTCAATCAGCCTACTCGCAAGAATAGTGAGCCTCTCTGGCCTGAAGTGCACTCTCAGATTTTGAATTACAACTCGAAGATCAGAACTGACCATGGATTTACTTTGAAGGAATTTAAATCTACAATCTTCATCCTTGTAGACAATGTTCTTTCGCCTACTGTTACAATTATGTCAGCTATTTATGAGGTATACAAAGATGAGGATGGCTTTCTTTATGTTACATACAGTGGAAAGAACACCTTTGGTATGCTGAAACCGTACATATGAAGAACATATAGTGATGGGGGTGTTCGCAGGACATTGGAGTCATAACATAACAGCATATTCTTGAATTCTTATCATCACCCATAAGTCCAAAACTTAACAAGGGAAAATTGCAAAGGCTAGAACAATATGGAAGATAAAGAGTTAATGGATTTTCTATTTTCTTTCCTGGATTCGAGGAGGATGAACTGAATGAACCGATTTCTTCATCTTGAACCCTTGTTTTGTTATTAACAGAAATTAAACAAAGACTTGGCATCAATTTCTTATCTTGCTTACTTGCATGATGAATCTTCTTTCCTGAAATTTATCAAGGACTTCTGAAGTTGCGACTTTGCTTTCGAAATCCCTTCGACAACGCAACTCATTAACCATGGAACTTTCCACATTGCAATGATTCCTAACATCACAATCATTGATTGATGTTAAAATATTAGACACAACACTATCAATATGCACCATAGTCAAATCCACATCAACATGCCCTTCAATTGGGTCATTATTTCAATAAACTACTCCATTATGATTCCCTCCATCTTGCAACTAAATATTGAAACATTATTTACTTGTGACTCGATAATCACATGATTTTCCACACTCACAAGCTTTCGGCCGTTGCAACCACCTATTGTTAGTGCCAAAACATTAGTCAAATCCACACCAAACTTTTGTTGAGTTAGCCCACTATCACAATTGCATTCCCAATGTGAAAAGGCATACCACTCACATCATTCTCCACACCCATACAATGTTGGTCATTGCAACCAACTAGTGATGGAAAAGCATTAGCTAGATCCATGCCAAACTTGTCTAGTTCGTGATGACCATTTGAAATTTCTTGATGAAAAGGCAAGTTTTCAACACCCCTATGAATGGACCTGTCATGCTCTAAAACCCCTTTTGAGCACTGAGCCTTGCAATCTGTTGTCGTTCATGTATAGTGGAGCTAAGCACACCCCTAATGAGCATGCAACTCATAGTCTCTACCAATTGCTCAATGCCAACACCCCATGTTCATTGGATACCCACAAAATCTATTATCAAACACTTTATTAAAGGCATGGCTCAATATATATATACATGCATGTTGAATGCACCATTAATATTTAAACATTTAAATATTCAATATCAAATATTAAATGTAAATATACCAACCATCACTAGATTATCAAAACTACTCCACGTAAACCTTGAGAAAGACACATTACATTGTACACACTCAATATAGTTCACTCAGCTATGCCTTTGTACATCAGAAGCATTGCACACCTTAGCACATTCCATGTAGCCCTGCAAAAAAGAAGCATATATTATCACAAAAAACCGCGAGCCTAAGCACTTTAAAACATTCAAGATAATTTGAGCTTATAAGTTTCCTCCCAAGTAAGTCTTACACATCTTAGCACATCCCACAAGCTTCATTTAAAAAAAGCATATATTATCACAAAAACATGCTCACCCAAGCACTTTGAAACATGTGAGATAGTATGAGCTTACAAGTTCCCCCCTAAGCAAGTCTCCCTCCCTAGGTATGACCACCCATCTAACGACTCAATTGTTGTAGCAAGGCATTAAACCCACTAACATCCATTTGAAACTACAAGAACATCAACCGAAAACCCCTCAGATAAATCGCATGCTCATGGCCATCCCCGATCCTTAGAATGATGCCCACATATCATTCACCAGTAGATTTATTAGCCAGCTTATCTCAAAAATAACCGCAGAGAGTGTCCTTACTTCACCACCTAGATCAATTGACACATGGTGAAGAACACTCTGAGTGTGCTTTATCTCACACCACATAGCACCATGTAAACCTTTAGCCTATTCATGCAATTTCGCTAAGTACATGGCGAGTCCATGATCCACACATGTGCATAGATCCTTCTACATTTTCATCAACTCATTCATCTTTGTCTCAAGGTTTTTAAATTCTGAAGAACTTGGAATACTCCTCATGTTTCTTCGAATCCTTGCAATTCTTGCACACTTAGCAACATGTGTTCCTTGTCTCCTTGCCACCTCTTTCATCTTTTCCACATTCACTCTATTAGAGCCCATGTTTTGGCTACAACAAAACATACAAATGGTTATCTCCAAAAATATACATATCACCTTCATGCAAGCATAATCAAAACAAATATCTTCCATACCCATGAGAACAGCTCCAAGTTGACAAGCATCGAAGAGACAATATTGTGGCCATTTTGTTTACCTCTATGGAATCCACTACATTCAATGGAGTTGAAAGCACTATGTTTAGAACATCTCCCATGGCTCCGTTTGTTCTATGACCACATCAAATGTTCAAGAAAATGTAAGAGTCACACAACAAACAAATCTCAAAGCTATTCAAGATATAAGCAATAGATACACTCGCAATTGCAAACCTTAAATGCATAAATAGATGCATATATGGCCATGCAGGAGTGCTACACATACACAATGCTCATTCAAGGCTAGCCAAGCATTGACCAAAGGCCTTGCCAATGGATGTCCATTCATCTCTCTACACCTGACAAAGATACATTATTGAGGGAAAAGAACATGCCCTAGATGGGAAATTGTTGAAATCTTGGAACTGCTAGAAGGTTGTGAAGCTATTTATTGCCACATAAGCCCCATCCTACATTGGCTAAAAGGAACAACAAAGCATCGATACACGAAGAAACTTTGAGACCAAGTCACGACATCGATAATTCAGAGCAAGACATAGAGGGAAGAATGCACTATGAAAATGACCTAAAAATAGTATTATAATCCGCAAGAGTTAAACAAAGTGCTTCAAAATGGAGATTTTCAAATCTCCATTACATGAGCGACATATCAATACATATAAAACGAAGAATGCAGTGGTGGAGCCTAAGCACACAACTTCTCAACAACAAATTAAATTGCAAATCTCAACCCCACTTTTCAAGGGCAACATCACTTTTCTACACAAAAATATGCTATGAAGTCATTTTTGTGTCCCAACACCTCTAATCTTAAACTATTTTATGTGTCTAAACCAAGTAATGGGAGCACTTTAGGAAAATTGTATCTACCATGTTTGATTCAATGAAACTATTTATTGCCACATAAGCTTCAAGGTACATTGGTTAAAAGGGACAATGGAGTATTAGCACACAAAAGAACTTCGAGTCCAAGTCACAACATCAACAAATTAAGAGCGAGATAGAGGAAAGAATGCATTATCAAAATGGCTTAAAAATAGTATTATAACCCGCAAGAGTTAGACAATGTGCTTCAAAATGTAGTTTTTCATCAAAAACTCATTTTAGATATCATGTAGAGACTGCACATATCAAGCAAGCTATGGTGATGGGCCTATCCGGTGATTTGCATGCGTTAACATTGTCCAAAATATGCCAAGACAAACTTTCAAAGAAGTAAATTGCACATCAAGAGAAATCTTCTCCAATGCAACCAAGGTCTGGGCAATCAACTCATACACTCCATCCTCTATATGACTTGTACTAAGAGGGAATGTCATAAGCCCATGGCTGTATCATTACCCACCTCCTGAATACCTAAATACTCGCTCATTTCAACATGGGCGACATAGCAATACATTGTTATCAAAGAATGTAGTGGTAGAGTCTAAGCACACAACTTCAACAGCAAATTCAATTGCAAATCTCGACCCCATTTTTCAACAGTGACATCACTTTTCTGCACAAAAACATGCTATGAAGTCATTTTTGTCTCCCAACACCTTTAAGCTTCAACTATTTTATGTATCTAAACCACAGAATGGGAGTACTTTAGTTAAATTATATCCACCATGTTTGATCTAATGAAACCATTTACATAAGCCCCAAGGTACATTGGTTAATAGGAATAATGGAGCATCAATGCATGAAGGAACTTCAAGGCCAAGTCACAACATCATCCAATCGAGAGCAAGACAAAGGGGAAAATGCACTATCAAAATGGCTTTAAAATAGCATTATAATCTGCAAGAGTTAAACAATGTGCTTCAAAATGGAGATTTTCATCAAAAAGTCATTTCAAATGTCATACAGAGATTCCATATATAAAGCAAACTATGGCAATGACCCTATGCGGCGATTCATCTACGTTAACATTGTTGAAAATCTATAAAGATAAAATTTCAATAAGCTACACATCAAGAGCAATGTTCTCCGGTGCAACCAAGCTCTCATTCTTGTGGGTAATTAACTCACACACTCCATCCTCCATATGGAGTGTGTGAGTTAATTACCCACAAGAAGGAGGAGAGAAGGAGAGAAGGAGAGAAGAGAGAGCGAGAAGAAGAAGAAGAAGGAGAAGGAGAGAGAGAGAGAGAGGTGAGAGAAGAAGGAGAAGGAGAGAAAAGAGAGAGAGAGAAGAGAAGAATGAGAGGAGAGAGTGAACATATGCATGTGTGTGTGTAACAGAGAGAAAAAGAATAAGAGAGAGAGAGTGGGGAGATAGAAGAGAGAACGTACTAATAGCTAATGAACTAACTAATATCTCTCTGTAACCACCTAACCAACTAACATAAACACAAACTAATATTGTAAAGCCAACCAACTAGCAACTAATGAACCTACTAATTAACTAACTAATCAACATAAAACAACTTATTACTAACATGACTAATAACAACTAAACACAAATATTAACTAATCTACTCTCTCACTAACATAACTAACATAACTAACATATACACTCCCTCTCTCTCTCTCTCTCTCTCTCCCTCTCTCTCCCTCTCTCTCTCTCTCTCTCTCTCTCTCTCTCTCTCTCTCTCTCTCTCTCTCTCTCTCTCTCTCTCTCTCTCTCTCTCTCTCTCTCTCTCTCTCTCTCTCTCTCTCTCTCTCTCTCTCTCTCCAACTAACTAAACCATAAATTCATGAGAAGAAGAAGAAGGCAAAGAGATTGAGAGAGCAGAAGAAGGAGAGAGAGAGACAGGTGAGAGAAGAGGAAGAAGAATCCCATCTGTGTGTGTGTGTGTGTGTTTACCACCCAGCCAACTAATCTACTAACCAACATAAACACAAACTAATATCATAAACTAACCAACTATCCAACCATCCAACTAACCAACCTACTCACCAAACCAATAATAACAAATAAACTAAAAAATACAACAAAACAAAATTACAACTTTGAAGGGAGAGAGAAATCACCAACCTGAATAACAATCATAAAAATTTGCTCGAATGACCAATCCTCACAAACGAAATTGTACCAAGCAAACCAAAACACCAATAAATTATACCGTACCATGGAAACCAACCTACCATCTCTCTCTCCCCCTCTCTCTCTCTCTTTCCCCCATAGCTAGCCCACAATTAACTTACAATAATGTACTCTAACTAACCTACCTAACCACCAACTAACCAAGCTACCATCTCTCTCTCTCTCTCTCTCTCTCTCTCTCTCTCTCTCTCTCTCTCTCTCTCTCTCTCTCTCTCTCTCTCTCTCTCTCTCTCTCTCTCTCTCTCTCTCTCTCTCTCTCTCTCCACAAGGATATATGGGCATGGCAACAAGCAGTTGCGACGCATATTAGTGGCATCGCTATTTGCGTCGCCATTTGAGATGGTGCTTAGAGAAAAAAAAGCGAGCAAAACCCGAGTGTGGCATTTTGCTACAAAGAGCGAAAGAGATCATGCCTTTGGGAGGGAGAGAGAGAGGAAGAGAAAAAGAGAGAGAAGGAGAGCTTCTCACCGCCGCCGCTGCTACCGTCACCATTCATGAAGAAAAGAAGAAAGTGCACAAAGGAAGAAGAGGGGTTGTTGCAAAGAGGAGACGAAGAATCCATCCTCGGGCGTTTGCGGTGAGTACATTGCTCCCTCTTGGTTTGTTCTTGTTCTTTTTTCTTTTCTTTTGTTTGTTTTTGTTGAGAATATGGTGCATTGAGGGAGAAAGAGAGGAACTGAGAGAGGGAGAATAAGGAAAATAAAGAGAGAATAAGAGAGAGAGAGAGAGAGAGAATAAACATAAAAAATAACAAAGAAAGAGAGAAAGAGAGAGGGAGAGGAAGGAAGAGAGAAGAATGAGTGAGAAAACATAAGGAAGTAGAGAGAAACAAAGAGAGGGTTTGTCGCAAAGAGGAGACGAATAAATCATCATTCTCTTGTTTTGTTCTTTTTTTTTTTTGAGAATGAGGTGCATTGTGAGGGAGAAAGAGAGGAAATGAGAGAGGGAGAAAAATAAAGGAAAAGGAAGAAAAAACGCGAGAGAGAGAGAGAGAGAGAGAATAAATATGAAAGATAACAAAGAAAGAGAGAAATATGGAGGGAGAGACGAGAATGAGTGAGAAAACATGAGGGGGTGGAGAGAAACAAAAAGAGGGTTTGTCGTAAAGAGAGAGAATAAACATGAAACATAACCAAGAAATGGGGAAAAGGAGAGAGGGAGGAAGGGAGAGAGGAGAATGAGAGAAAACACAACGGGTGGAGAGAAACAAAGAGAGGGGCAATAAAGAAAGAGAGAGAGACAAAGAAAGAGAAGGTGAAGAGAACATAAAACGAAGAGCGCAAAGAAAGGTGCAAAGAAAGGGGAATAAAACCAAGACTTTAGTTGACGTTAATTTTGTTGACTTACAAGAGAAGAAATCCCTTCTCAAACAAATTAAGAAAGAAAAAGAGAATGAGAATAAAAACCAATTTTTTGTCGTGATGTAGACAAAATGGAAAATGATGATGGTCGTGATGTTCAAGATCATGAGGCATATCTTAATCAGCGTGTCCCGTGTCCTTGCTCTCAAAGCAAGCTGGCAATCAGACGAAAGTGTTGCTTGTCTATAGAATACGTATGATGCTTCAACAAATTTCAATCGGAGATCATTGATTAGGCGATCTCAAACTTTGAGTAAATGGTAAGAAAAGTGTGTATCAATCATGCCTTATATTCGCAAACTAATTGAATATCATATACAAAAACATTAGACATGATCATAAAATTTATACTAGGAGGTGACGTCTCATCCTACACTACAAGGAAACTAGGCCATAGCGACGCTGATTAGCGACGTTAAATAGCGGCATTGCTATTTGCGTCGCAAATGCGATGCAAATACTGACGCCCCACTGGGGGAAAAAAGCGGGCCAAAACCCGAGCGCATTTCATTTCGCGCATTCGTGAAAGTTTTTGAGAGAGAGAGAGAGAGCAACCGTTTTGCATAGAGGGTGAGAGAGGGAGAGGAAGAAGGCTTCTCACCGCCGTCGCCGCTGCCATCGTTCACGAATAAGAGGAGGAGCCGCCGTCGCGAAGAGAGGCCACCAAACCCTCCTTCGAATCTTTATGGTGAGTCCATTCTCCCTGTCTTTTACTTGTTTAGGGTTTAATTTGTGTATATTGAGAGAGAGAGAGAGAGAGGAAATGAGAGAGAAAGAGAGGGAGAGGGAGAGGGAGAGGGAGAGGGAGAGGGAGAGGGAGAGGGAGAGGGAGAGAAAGAGAGAGAGAGGGAGAGGGAGGGGAAGAAAATGAGAAAGGGAGAGGGAGGGAGAGTGCATTCTCTCTCTCTTTTACTTTTTTATATTATTTGTGTATATTGAGAGAGGGAGAGGAAATGAGAGAGAAAGAGAGGGAGAGAGAGAGGGAGAGGGAGGAAATGGGAGAGGGAGGGGGAGGAAATGAGAGAGGGAGAGGGAGGGAGGGAGAGGGAGGGAGAGAAAGAGAGGGAGAGGGAGAGGGAGAGGGGGAGGAAATGGGAAAGGAAGAGGGAGGGAGAGGGAGAGGGAGGGAGAGAGAAAGAGAGGGGGAGGGAGAGGGAGGGAGAGGGAGGGAGAGGAAATGAGAGAGGGAGAGGGAGACATTAAGCATAATAGGGAAATGAGAGAGGGAGACGGAGAGGGAGGGAGACATTAAACATAATAGGGAAATGAGAGAGGGAGAGAGAGGGAGAAGAAATGAGAGAAGGAGAGGAAGAGAGCAAAAGGAAATGAGAGAGGGAGAGGAGAGAGAAGAAATGAGAGAATGAGAGGAGAGAGAAAAGATGTTAAACATAATAGGAAAATAGAGAAAGAGAGGGTGTGGGTGAGGGTGAGGGTGAGAGAGGGAGAGGAAATGAGAGAGGGAGAGGAAAAGAGAAAAGGAAATGAGAGAGGGAGAGGAAGAGAGAAAAGGAGAGAGGGAGAGGAGAGAGAAAAAGAAATGAGAGAGAGGAGAGAAAAAAGAGAGAAAAATCATTAAACCTAATAGGGAAAGAGAGAAAGAGACGGCTAGGGTGAGGGAGGGAGAGGAAATGAGAGAGGGAGAGGAGAGAGAAAAACATGAGAGAGAGAGAGGAGAGAGAAAAAATGAGAGAGGGAGAGGAGAGAGAAAAAGAGAGAAAAATCATTAAACCTAATAGGGAAAGAGAGAAAGAGAGGGTGAGGGTGAGGGAGGGAGAGGAAATGAGAGAGGGAGAGAAAGAGAGAAAAGTAAATAGGACCTTACAATAAGCTCATCCTAGGCTCGTAGGGGTTAGGCCGATCCTCAACAAACCTAAGGGATATATGGCTAGAGAGCCCTAGCATACTTATGCCTCCTAACATAATGGTCTTCCTACAAAGAGACCTCTCATACATGGGGCTTGTCCTAGCCTCCACTACACAAGTATACAACAAAGGCAATCAGCCTATCAGTATGAAAAACATTCATTTTTCATAACGTAAATCCAAAAATAACTTTGGATATTCCATAAAAATCAATCTCTTCTTAAAAAGACAAATACAAAAAACTAAAATAGCATCATTCATATGCTTCACAAAACTAAAACAGCATCACCACAAGATCTCTTAGGAAACTCATCTTCAACTATCAATTTTAATTAATAAATATAATATAAAATCACTTGAAAGGAAGGACACTCTTTTATCATTAACCCTCTTTCTTCCTTAGGATAGTCTTAGGAATAAAATTCTGCTCTAACAAGCATATATTTGAGCATAATAACTATTTTAAGGTTTATTCCACGAGTAGTAGTAGTATATATGCAACCATCAAGCTAGAGATCATGCTTTTGTATCTGTGGAGATCCCAATCGCATGCCCTCATAGAGATTGTAGTGTGCAATAGTGTGGAGAGAAGATGGGTGAGTTGTAAATGGTAAAGGAGAATTCTATTGATGATGGAGAGAAGATGAGGTGAATCGCCAATCCTATTCTTAGTGAGTGCAACCTACCCATCGTATGGCATCCATGACCGATTGAAATCAATAAGACATTGAAATCTTACCTCAAGTATTATAACTATTATTTTGTGGTGGATTTTCTTGCCATAATTCAATGTCAATTTGTGCTCGTGTTTTCCATGATGTGTTGACTATGGATGTCAAATGCTCTAGTCGAATCTCTCTCTCTTTCTCCTCTCTCTTCTCTCAACTCTTGTCTCTCTCTTCATCTCTATATAAGTAGTCATAGTCGTAGTCGTAGTCGTGGTCATAGTCATGGTCGTCGTGGTCGTGGTCATGGTCGTGGTCGTGGTCGTGGTCATCGTAGTCGTGGTCGTAGTCATAGTCGTGGTCATGATCGTAGTCGTAGTCGTAATCATAGTCGTGGTAGTGGTGGTGGTGGTGGTCGTGATCATAGTCGTAGTCGTGATCATGGTCGTGGTCGTAGTCGTCGTTATCGTGGTCGTGGTCGTGGTCGTGGTCGTAGTCGTAGTCGTAGTCGTAGTCGTAGTCGTAGTCGTAGTCGTAGTCGTGGTAGTAGTCATGGTCATGGTCGTGGTGGTCGTGATCATGGTCATGGTCGTGGTCGTAGTCGTAGTCTTAATCGTGGTCGTAGTCGTAACGTAGAAAAAGAGAGAGAGATGGAAGGAGAGGATAACAATTTAAGAAAAAAAAAGAATGATAACAAAAACAAATTGTTTGTCGTAACATAGACAAAATGGAAAACGATGAAGGTCCTATTGTTCAAGATCGCGAGGCATATCTTAATCAACGTGTCCCATGTCCTTGCTCTCAATGCAAGCTGGCAATTAGACGAAAACGTCGATTGTCTATAGAACACGTACGACAATTTGGCAAGTTTCAATCTAAGATCATTGATCAGGCAATTGTGGATTTTCAGCAAATGGTAAGAAAAGTTAATATCAATCATACATTGTACTCGCAAGATAATTGAATACCATATACAATAAGATTGGGTCTGGCTGGCAAATTTTCTATCCAAGGAGGTGATGTCTCGTCCCAAGGAGGAGTGCACCCTTTGCGGCCAATTAGA
The DNA here is from genome assembly GCF_053477565.2 of Lygodium microphyllum. NCBI lineage: Eukaryota > Viridiplantae > Streptophyta > Polypodiopsida > Schizaeales > Lygodiaceae > Lygodium > Lygodium microphyllum. The sequence continues at coordinate 33,125,527 of NC_141137.1, forward strand.
AGAGTTCATGGACGTGTGATGGATGGAGTGAATGAGCCAATCCACCACTTGTAAGGCCAATCTATACCGTCAATGCCAAAGGAGACATGCAGCCTTCCAGACCTACCTACAATCTTGGAGCCTGAGATGGAGGCAATGTGATCGATGCATTGATTCCCATGGATATCGAGACTTCTAATCCGCTTAGAGAGAAAGCATCAATACCATTATATGAGGGGTGTCGAGTATCTCGCCTGAAAACACTGCTTGCACTCTTAAGTGTGCAAGCAAAATACCGGTGGAGTGATGCGAGTGTGACCAAGTTGTTTAGGTACCTTGTACATACGCTTCGTTGATTGGTTTTTGACACTATTATTAAAAACATTTATGCTTTTTCAAGGTGTTTATGATTTTTTTCACGTTATTGAAATATCATATATTACCACCTGCAAATACCATGCCTGAGTCTCGTGATGATGCACGATATGTTTTACGAAAGCTTGGCATGGACTACAACAACATCCATGCATGTATCAACGATTGCATATTGTTTCGAGGAGAATACGAGACTATGGAGACATGTCCAAAGTGTGGTGCTCAGAGGTATTGACAGAACTTGCAAGGGCAAACCATCCCTCAAAAAGTTCTCAAAAAGTTCTCAAAAACTTTCCACTTATCCCCTACATAAACCACATGTTTCGTATGTCCGGCATGGCGAGCTTGACAACGTGGCATGCGCAGAATAGGTCCACGGATGGATTTCAACAAATATCAGCAGATTCATGTGCATGGAGCCACATTGACTCTACCTTCCTAGGCTTTGCCCGAGAGCCAAGGAATCTTCGGCTCGGTCTTGCAATGGATGGCGTGAACCCATTCGGTCTGTGCTCAACTTCTTACAGTGTGTGGCCTATAGTCCTTGTCAACTACAATATCCCTCCATGGCTTTCTACGAAGAAAGGACATCTCATCCTTAGCTTACTCGTCCCCGGCCACTACAAAGTCAAAAATATGGACGTATATCTTCGTCCATTAGTCGATGAGCTTAAGATTTTGTGGGAGGAGGGGGTCAGCATGCAAGATATGAGCAAGCACGATGGTCGGCAGTCTGCCAATATTCGAGTCATTCTCATGTGGACGATGCATGACTTTTCGGGATTCGGAGAGTGCTTAGGTGAATAAGCCTCCGTTCTCGTTGGTAATATCTACATTTTATCTCATTCAAGCTTGTATTCACTAGGTCGTGGTGTTGGAATAGGTCTGGTTATCTTAGGTTCTCATGCATGTCCATTATGCGGGCCACAGTTAGACTCCCGAAGGTCACGAACCATGAAGAAGATGGTATATCAAGGACACACCGCTTTCTTGCTAGAGGATCATGAACTCAGGGAAGGTTTTCTTGGACGACCTCCAACACGTATGAACGCCGCAAGCTGGTACAAGCTGAAAATGGTCCACGCGGAGTCGCATCCAAACGGAATGCGGCGGTTCCCAGTTTTCTACAAGTTGCCATATTGGACCCACTTACAAGTCAACCACTTGTTGGATCCCATGAATATTTTCAAGAATGTGGGCAGCTTGCTATGGGACCACATCACAGGAAAGAGAGACACTATAGAGGCACGAATGGATTTGAAGGAGGTATGGAGGCACTTTGGCTGCAATCGAGTATACTGATGTTCGCGTGCAGCCACCTCGCGCTCCTTGGGTTTTGTCCACTAAAGAAGAGCGCATTGTGAAGCAAGTGGTCAAGTCTATCGGCACTCAGATGGGTATAATGCGTTCTCTCAGGTCTGCATTTTCTAAAGATGACCAATTATCAAGGCTAAAATCCCATGACTGGCATATGATATGTCAGTTTGTACTATGAATGGATTGTAATTGGCGTGCGCATTTTGCTATTTGGAGTGTAGCCATTATTCATAATGCTTTCTCATTTGTGGCAGTTTGTCCTATTGATCGCGATCACAGGATGTCTTACTCCAAAAATACGTAGGGCCATTTACAGGTTGTCGACTTTGGTGCAATGGATCTCACAGAAGGAGATTAAGACGTCCTCTATTGAATCTGCGAGGCGAGGAGCAGTGGAAACGGTCTATCTGTTTGAGAAATACCTGCCCACCAGCATGCTCACGATACAAATTCACGTTCTTGTGCATCTTGTAGATGAAGTGGAGATTGTTGGACCTATCCATACGCGATGGATGTTCTTCTTAGAGCACTTCATGAAAGCCCTAAAAGGCTTTGTGTGACAACGAGCTCGGCAAGAAGGTAGCATGGTTGAAGGTTGGTTGGTGTCTGAGGCGCTAGTGCATATTTCACAATGGCTACCAACAATAGATCCAGACAACAAAATGCTATGGTCGTTGAAGGATAATAATAGACTAACTGGAGATGTGGTGGTTGGAAATGGGATAGAAAAAAGAATGGATGCTACAATGGAGGAGAAGGTGAATCGCTTTTGTATGTTGCACCATGCCTCTATGGAGACGTGGCTCGCCAAGTACCAGATCGCTAGGCAAGATCGAGAGGAAGCGCATTCTAAATTCCGACGTAGTATGCGTCATCGACCGATTCGATATCCCGAGGACATGGAGGAGATGCCACGGTTCATGTCAACGCGATGGTTGTATGGAGCTTTGATCGCAGTGTCTCGCGAAGGGGCATAGGTCTCAATGGAGGAGTGGGAATTCTCGAGGGGATGTAGTCCAAAGGTGATGAGGTGTTTAGGATTTGTTGTATCTCTATTTTATATGCAACATCTAATTTGAGTGTTTCAATGTACAATACAAAATATATAATGCAACGTGGTCGCGCGGATAGCATTTTCACGTGGAGCGTATTGACAAAATGCGCTCCACAATGGACTATGGTATCATGGTAAGGTTCAAGCAAGAGAGTCGACAACGAGCAATGAATCCAAATACAGTTATAGATGAGATGGAGTATTTTGGAAACTCGCAAAGTATTGTTACGGTGGATTACCATAGCTTCTCCATGATACTATTCGATGTACAGTGGTCCAAAGTGGTACTTGAAGGAGCTGGAGCAATAGTTTGACGAGGTCCATCTGGATTTCTCGAAATAGATTCTGAAAAAAAATGGACGGATTTACGCGACACCTTTGTGTTGCCAGCCCATTGTGAATAGGTGCATGGACTCATTTGTTTGTTAATTGTATTACGACATGATACATGTCACAATAGTTTAAACTCTCTTGTACGTGTTTGTGAACACATAATCTTCTATCCAAACCCCCGACAACCTTGATGGTGGTATGTTATACCTTCAACTCCCCAAAGTGCGAGAGTATATGATCAAAGCGATGTTCCGAGCATAGATGAAGACAATATACAAATAGAGGAGTCGATAGTGCAAGGAATGGAGGCCACCGAAAGCTTGGAGCCAACATCAGCTAACAATGATGGAAATACATGAGTCCAAGAATTCTTTGAGAACGAGGTGGACTCATCCTTTTGTGGTGACATGTCTATCGACCTTCCAGTGTATACGGAGTTGTGTCAGAAGATTGACATGGGACCATAGGATACTTCATACTTGGAGCATCCACTTGCTAAATTCGTTGACCAATCGCTTATAAGGGTACATAAGATATGCATTTTAAGTGAGATCTTTTTTTTAGAATTTATATTATTGTGCTTTGTATGATTTAAATTGATTATTCTAACATCATTTTTTATCTGTGCAGGTGACAATTTCACGATGAGTCGAGGGATAAGTGATGAGGAGTTGCAAATATCTTCACACGCATGTCTCCAGACTAGATCGCGAGATTCGAAGACATGGCAGACCAAGAGCTATCTCGAACATTGTCACACCGCTCTGCTAGAACTACTCCAATACGATCGGATGCTTCAACTTCAAGTAGTCGAGGTCGATGCTTCAGACTTGGGCCAGAGGGAGAGAGTGCTTCAGGGTCAGGGGGATGTTGTAGAGATACGGAGGCAATGAGCCCACGATCAGCATGGGATACACGTGCGACTCCTCGCTCTCGTGGCGGCTCCAAGGAGCTTGGCTCAGGCTCAAGTGGATGCTGTGGAGGCACGGACGTGGTGTCTCCGTCTCATCGTTCAGCTGGAGTTGCGTCACCTCCAGGATTTGTCACACCTGTGGGAATGTCTACTCCAGTTACTCCAGCTTTTGCTCAGTCGTTTGCAGGTGGCACCCCTATGGATACCACTCCAACAGATATTACCCCCGTCGGTACATCAGATACACATGGGTCTCCTAGATATGCCCAGGAGCATGGACGCGGATGGGAGAGGACCCATCTTAGGCATACCCCAGGGGAATATGCATATCTAGTCGATGATAGGTCAGGAGCCATCATCATGAATGATGAGGGGAGGAGGGTGATGGCTCGCATGAGAGAGTTGTGCCAACAAGTTTTTCGGTACAACGTCTTAGATCATTGGAAGAACATACCAGAGGGGAGCAAGGACTACATAGTAGCATCCTTACATGAGGAGTTTCCGATTCCAACCTCAGAAGATAGATTCTCTATGGGCTGGATGATGGATTGCATGCGTGCATATATGTTATACAGACGATCGGACGCATGCAAGGCACTCAAGAGTGGGGGTGCAAAGCCCGAGTGGTTAGACGCGGACGATTGGCGCCGACTGAGGGAGGAGGCTACAAATTCTCCAGGACATTGGAGTCAGCAGCGTGAGGCGGCGAGGGCACGACTCGAGGTCGGAGTGGTCCATCATCTTGGGAGTGGCGGCCACAAGACATATTTGGAGGACTTTGTAAGTTTTTCTTTTGTTTTGTTTGTTTATTTTTTTGCAATATCCTTTGTACTGACAATCATGCTTCTAACAATTAGTATTTTGTTTTCTTTGCAGCACTTCATTACAAATTGTGATCCGACTGGCCTTGAGACTCGATATGCAAAGAGGCACGGTCTCACTTCATTGATTGACTGATTGTATAGACACAGCAGCCCTATAAGTCACTCATCTTTCTTGTCCGTAGTTACCATGTTTAATTAGAATGCATTATTGTGTGGTGGACTGATGTGTTGTTGTTTCTTTTTTTGTAGAGTCTGTTCAATGCTCCTTTGCGGTGGGACGAGCTTTCGGATGGCGAGGATATGTAGCTCGCCCTTGGATCCTTGGAGCTCACACACCTTTCTTTTTGGCACCTGATCTGTGTAAACATTTTCTATGTATTAGTGATATCTTGTCATGATTGTACCAATCACTTTCATTATGTGATCATGTATTTATTTCATGTATCAGTGTTATGATTTCAGTATACTTTGTTTTTGTTTGCATGAGCATTGTACACAGTGCAGAAACTATTTTGTATAGCTCAAATAAAGCACACAGTGCTGTATATGGTAGGGCCCTACCACAAAAAAAAATCCATGTTACCGTCGCTATTAGCGTCGCAAATTTACTGCTCGCATCGTTATTAGCATCATTATTATCGTCGCAAACCGTCGGTATCAGCGTCGTTATTGACATCAGTATCACGCCAATAACAACACTGATACCGATGCCGATACTGACTGTTCTATGGCGTCACCAATAACGATCCTTTTTGCGACGACGGGGGAAAATTTTGTTATTTATATTTTCATTGGTTTTAACGTCGGTATAAGGCCTATATCTTGTAGTGCCAAGGAGGAATGCACCTATTGCTGCAACCAATTAGAAGAGTTCATGGGCGTGCAATGGATGGAGTGCCTGAGTCAATCCACCACTTGGAAGGCATGCCCCAATCTATACCATCAATACAAAAGGAGACATGTAGCCTTTCAGACTTTCCTACAACCTTGGAGCTTGAGATGGAGGCAATGATTGATGCATTGATACCCATGGATGTTGAGAACTCTAACCCGCTAAGAGAGGAACCATCCATACCATTTTATGATGGGTGCCAATTATCTTGCCTAAAGACATTGTTTGTACTCCTAAGTGTGCAAGCAAAATACAGGTGGAGTGATGTGAGTGTGACTAAGTTGTTCAGGTATCTTCTACATACGCTTTGTTGGTTTCTTTTTGGCACCATTATAAAAAACAATTGTGTTTTTTCAAGGTGTTTTATGATTTCTTTTTAGGTTACTGAAGTATCATATATTACCACTTGGAAATACCATGCCTGAGTCTCGTGATGATGCGTGACATGTTTTGTGAAAGCTTGATATGGACTACCACAGTATCCATGCATGTATCAACGATTGTGTGATGTTTTGAGGAGAGTACTAGACTATGGAGACATGTCCAAAGTGTGATGCTCACAGGTATTGACAGGACTTGCAAGGGCAAACCATCCCTCAAAAAGTTCTTAGACAGTTTCCACTTATCCCCCGTATACGTCACATGTTTCGTATGTCGGGCATGGCGAGCTTGACAACATGGAATGCGTAGATCCACAGATGGAGTCCAATGAATATTAGTGGATTCACGTGCATGGAGCCACATTGACTCCACCTTTATAGGCTTTGTACAAGAGCCAAGTAATCTTCAGCTGTCTTGCTATGGATGGTGTGAACCCATTCGGTCTTCGCTCAACTTCTTACAGTGTGTGGCATGTAGTCCTTGTTAAGTACAATATCCGACCGTGGCTTTCTACAAAGAAAGAACACCTGATCCTTAGCTTGCTCGTTCCTAGCCACTACAAAGTCAAGAATATGGATGTCTATCTTTGTCCATTAGTCAATGAGCTTAAGATTTTGTGGGAGTAGGGGGTCATCGTGAAATATATGAGCAAGCGCAATAGTCGACACTCCGCCAATATACAAGCCATTCTCATATGGACCGATTTGATATCCCGAGGGCATGGAGGAGATACTGGGGTTTATGTCTATGCGATGGTTACGTGGAGCTTTGATCGCAGTCTCTTGCAAAGGAGTGGAGGTCTCTACTAAGGAGTGGGAATTCTCGAGGGGATATAGTCCAAAGGTGACCATATGTTTTATAAGCTATCGTATCTAGATTTTATATGTGACAACTAATCTAACAGTCTCAATGTACAATATAAAATATACAATGTGGCGTGGTCACACAGGTAACATTTCTGCATCGAGTGCATTGACAAAATGCACTCCACAACGGATTGTGGTGGCAAAGTTTGAGTAAGAGAGCCGACGGCGAGCCATGGATCCAAACACTGTTATAGATGAGATGGAGTATTTTGGGGACTTGCAAAGTGTTATCATAGTGGATTACATAACTTCTCCATGATCATATTCGATATGCAATGGTTCAAAGTGGTACTCCGTTTGACGAGGTCCATCTAGATTTATCAAAATAGATTCCAAAAAAAGATGGACGGATCTGCACAACACTTTTGTCTTGCCGGCCCATTATGAGCAGGTGCATGAACTATTTTTTAAAATTTTATTACGACATGGTATATGTCACAAATGTTGAATCTCTCTATATGTGATTTTGAACAAGAATTTTCTATTCAAATCCCCAACAACCTTGATGGTGGTATATTGTGCCTTCAGCTCCCCAAAGTGCAAGAGTGTATGATGAAAGCAATGTTCCTAGCGTAGATGAGGACAATATGCAAAGTGGAGGGTCAATATTGCAAGGGGTGGAGATCGGAGATGGCTTGGAGCATGTAGAGGAGGCAAAATCGGGTAACGATGATGAAAAGACAAGAGGCCAAGAATTCTTTGAGAATGAGGTGGACTCATCCTTTTATGGTGACCTATTTATCAACCTTCTAGTGTATGGAGTTGTGCCAAGAGATTGACATGGGACCATAGGCTACATCATACTTGTAGCATTTGCCTACACAATTCATTGATGAATCGCTTATAGGGGTACTCTAGAATATGCATTTTAAGTAACATCATTTTTTTCAAAGTTATATTACCGTCCTTTGCTTGAATCTTTATATTGATTATGCTAACATCACTTTTTGTCTGTGCAGGTGACCTTTGACGATATTTTGGAGAGCATGATGAGTTGAGGGATGAGCAACGAGGAGTTGCAGAATATATTCACACGTATGTCTCCAGATCAAATGGCTCGATTCAGGCGGACCATGCTTCGGTTTCTAATAGACGAGGTCAACGCTCTTGACGTGAGCCAGATAGAGGGAGTGATTATGAGGGAGGCTACGGAGACGTGGATGTGGTGAGCCCATGATCAACTCGAGATACAGGTGCTACTCCTCGCTCTCATGCAAGTTCAAGAGAGGGTGGCTCAGGTGGTTGTTGTGGAGGCACCAATGCAGTGTCTCCGTCTCATCATTCTGGTGGAGTTGCATCACCCGTAGGATTTGTCACACTTGTGGGGATGTCTATTCCAGTGACTCCATCTTTTGCTCAACCGTCCACAGGTGGCACCCCTATGGGTCTTACTCCAGGAGATACCACCCCCGTGGGTACACCAGATGTACAGGGGTCTCCTGGTTATGCCCAGGAGCACGGTCGTAGGTGGGAGAGAATACATCTTAGACATAACCCAAAGGGGTATAAATACCTTGTAGATGACATGACAGGAGTCATGATCATGAATGATGAGGGGAGGAGGGTAATGGCTTGTATGAGAGAGTTGTGCTAACAAGTTTTTCGGCACAACCTCTTGGACCATTGGAAGAACATACTTGAGGGGAGCAACGACTACATAGTAACATCCTTGCATGAGGAGTTTTTGGTACCCACCGCAGCAGAGAGGTTTTTCATAGGGTGGATGATGAAGTGCATACGTGCGTACATGTCACACAGACGATCAAAGACACTCAAGAGTGGCACCTCGAAGCCCGAGTGGCTCGACGCAAATGACTGGCAAAGACTCAAGGAGGAGACTATAGATTCTCCGGGATGTTGGAGACACAACAACACGAGGTAGTGAGGGCATAACTGGAGGTAGGGGTGGTCCATCATCTTGGGAGTGGTAGCCAGAGGACTTATCTGGAGGACCTTGTAAGTTTCTCTTTTATTCTTCTCGCTTTCTTTTTTGCAATATCGCTTGTACTAACAATCGTGTTTCTAACAATTGTATTTTATTTTCTTTGCAGCACTTCATTACAAACCGTGATCCCATCGGCCTAGAGACTCGATATGCAGAGAGACACGGTCTCACTACATCGATCAATAGGTTGTATGCATGCGGCGGCCCAGTAAGTCACTCATCTTTCTTGTCCATAGTTACTATTTTTACTAAAATGCATTATGTATGGTGGACTAATGTGTAGTTGTTTTTTTCTTGTAGACTCCGTTTGATGCTCCTTTGCATCGGGACGAGCTTTCAGGTGGCAAGGATCTATAGCTTACACTTGGATTCATGGAGTGCACATCCTCTTCTTTTTGGTCCTGTGATTTATGCAAGCATCTTCTATGTACTATGTTATTATCATCCTTTGTATCTTGCCATGATTCCATGATTTTTCATCAGCGATATTGTATTTATTCTATGTTTCAGTCTTGTGGATTCTAGTACATTTTGTGCTCATTTTGACGACCATTGTACACTTGACATGTAATCTATTTGTAGAATGTAAATATAGTACATAATGATGCTGCCCTGCTATAATTTATTTTTTCTCTGTAACCGTTGCTATTAGCATCGCAAATTTTTTGCATGCATTGCTATTGGAGTTGCACTATATGTCGCAAATCGTCACTATTAGCCTCTCTCTCTCTCTCTCTCTCTCTCTCTCTCTCTCTCTCTCTCTCTCTCTCTCTCTCTCTCTCTCTCTCTCTCTCTCTCTCTCTCTCTCTCTCTCTCTTTTCTTTAAAAAAACTAAATATGTATAAACTAAAATAAATAAGCAATTAACATATAATAATGAAGTAAATTATTAAACTATTTAATTAACCAATCAATAAAAAATTAAACTAATCCTAAATAACTAAAGTAAACAAATAATTTAAATAATACAAACTTACTAATAATATAATAAAGTAATGTAAATAACTAAATTATCCAACTAACCAATTAATAAAAATTTAAACTAACCCTAAACACACACATAAGATTAAAAAATTAACTAATTAACCAATTGATAAAAAATTAAACTAACCCTAAATAATAAAGTATATCACTAAACTAAATAAACAATTAAATAACATGTTCTCTCTCTCTCTCTCTCTCTCTCTCTCTCTCTCTCTCTCTCTCTCTCTCTCTCTCTCTCTCTCTCTCTCTCTCTCTCTCTCTCTCTCTCTCTCTCTCTCTCTCTCTCTCTCTCTCTCTCTCTCTCTCTCGTTGAAGTAATCTAATCAATCAATAAACTAAACCAACTAACTAAAAAACTTGTTTAAAAAAACTAAACACGTATAAATAATTAATATATAATAACATGTATAACTAAACTATCTAAATAACCAATCAATAGAAAATTAAACTAATCCTAAACTAAATCTATAAATTTACACACATAATCTTACTAACTAATAATATAATAAACTAAAGTAACTATTTAAACTTAAATTAAATAAATAATAAACAATTAAAATAATTAAACTCACACGCATAAGCTTAACAATATTTTAACATAATAGATAAAAACAAAAAATTAACAAACCAATATCTAAACTAACTAAATAACTAAACAAACAATTAAAATAACATAAATTTGCACATATAAACTAGCCCTAAATTAAATAATTAATTAAAATAATTCTCTCTCTCTCTCTCTCTCTCTCTCTCTCTCTCTCTCTCTCTCTCTCTCTCTCTCTCTCTCTCTCTCTCTCTCTCTCACAAAAAGTAAATAAACTCACCCTAAACTCAAACACATAAGATAAACAATCAACTAACCCTAAACATATAATTTAAATAATATAAACTAATTAACTAAACAAATAATTAAAATAACATGTTCTCTCTCTCTCTCTCTCTCTCTCTCTCTCTCTCTCTCTCTCTCTCTCTCTCTCTCTCTCTCTCTCTAAATGAACACACCTAAACAATTAACTAACTAATCAATCAATAAAAATTTAAACTAACTCTCAATAATTAAAGTAAACATCAATTTAAATCATATAAACTTACTAATGATATAATAGACTAAACTAACTAACAAACCCTAAACTAGATAAATAATAAAAAATTAAAATAATATAAATAATACAAAATCAACAAACAATTAAAATAACATGTTCTCTCTCTCTCTCTCCCCTGGAGCTCTATGCCATCAGCCAAAGTGTGTCAAGGGGAGAGAGAGAGAGAGAGAGAAACCTACACGCTCTCCTATGTGCTCTTCTGTGTCATAGAGAAATACAATCTCTCTCTCCCCCCGAGCTCCAGTGCGTTATATGGTGGGAGAGGAGTCATGTGTGGTGGGAGAGGAGATACATGTTAGAGAGAGAGAAAGAAGGAGATGCCTTTGCCAACCTGTCACAAAGAGAGAGAGAGAGAGAGAGAGAGAGAGAGAAAGAAAGAAAGAAAGTTCTATTAACGTCTTCTAAAGACCAAAACTGGCCTATGAGACAAACTGTGATACAACTGATGAGGTCCAGCAATCCAAAACAAAAGTGCTGAATGAAAAGCTAAAAACTGGAAACTGAAAATACGGTGCTGTGAGTGTGATAAGTGTCGTGTATGTGTATGTGCGTATGTAGCTCTGGTACTCCAAATAATGGCTACAAAAGGGGAACAAATGTCGGCTGTGATAGGGGAACAACTGTCGGCTGTGACAAAGTGGTGAGATGTGTATATGTAACAGATGCAGGGAGATATACTATCCTGGGATGTAGTAGCAGTCGTCAAAGTCGCTAATAGCAGGTGATCCCTCCTGGATGCAGAATGTGGTACATCGGCGGTGGAGAAAGAGCAAACTGGAGATCTGAGATCCAATGTGTCGAGTGTCGTCGGATCTCAGTCTGCTGTCGATGTAGATCAAGAATCCTCCGGACCTCCTGTCGATGTGGTTGTGGGGTCCGAAACCCACGGATCCTCGTGCGGTGTCGGGTACGCTGGTCCTCAACCTACTGTAGTGTGAGCCCGGAGGTCTGGCTGGAGGCTGGTACAGTAGCTCTCACTCTGTCTGTCTGAAAGAACTGTGTAATAGTCGTCTGGGTGGGCCTCTCTCTAACTGGGACCCGCTGTGTGCTCTGCTCTCTGATGTGCCATGCCTCTCCCAGAAAACGGCCAAATGATCTCTGATCCATATCAGTCATACATCCCTGAAGTGAACTGCTCAATGTGTATCTAGATCTCAACTCTGAGTATGCCGGGCATCTGAGAACAAAATGCTCCTCACTCTCCACCTCTGATCTGCAAAGGGGGCATATCCTCTCCTCCCGTGGGATGCCACTGGCTCTGCCACTCTCAATCATAAGCTGATGTGATGATACCCTGAGCTGTCCAATAAGAACTCTCAATCGATGTGGCATATAGATCTGCATATATCTCGGAATCTCTATGAATCCCTGCTCTGATATGCTCAAGAACTGTGTATAATAATGTGCCATCTTCGATGGCAGTGGCTGTGCAGGGCTGACCCATGTCCTCTGTATATAAATATGCCATATCTCCTGTCTAATGACTCTGTTCCTCTCAGAGAGAGAGAGGGTGTAAGTGGGAGCCTGAGTATCATATAGAAGAGGTGGGAGTCTATCAATGTCCAGCCCATGTCTGTCAAACCAAGCTCTAGTCTGTGCATACCATGATGTCATATCCCCCGCTCGAGCCATCTCTTGAGATGCCATATATGCTTTGTATGCAATGCGATCTCTGTCCATATCTTGAAATTTGTGTAGGAAGCAGACTGTCTGAAATAATGCCTCGACTAGCATGGGTAGTGTGGCAAGCTCTGCTCACACAATGTCATGTGGGACTGAGGCCTTGCTGCGAATCAATCTAGATATCATGATCACCTGAGGTCTCTCCATCAATGTCCATACATAATCGGCAAGGCCTGGCCCCCATATAGCTGCTCCATACATCAGTGCTGGAGTGACTAGAGTATCAAAGAGCCACCCCTTGGTGTGGGGCTCCTAGAAATGTGTCTGATGACACTGTCGCTCCATAAGAGCCAATGCTGAGTATCCTCTAGTGAGGCGGTCACGAGCTGCCTGTGTCATCGAGAAAATCCTTGAAGCTGCTGTAAAGGTGACTCCCAAATATACATATAATCCAGTGACCTCAATACTCTCTCCTGCTGCCATAAAAATACTATGCCTGCGTATCTGAGCTGATGTATGGAATATAAGAACCTTGGTTTTACCAAGGTTCACTGTCATGCCTCCCTCTACATGCTGCTATCCTTTGCATGTTGTTGCCCCTTGCACGTTGTTATCTCTACCTCTACCTGCAGTTGCCTCAAAGTAGGAGTGTCAAAGAGACAAATTGAGAGAGAAAGAGGGGGAGAGAGAGAGAGAGGAGGTTGAAAGAGATCACATACTTTTCTCTCTACTTCCAATAATGAGCACAATCATGAGCAATTAATGAGCACCTTTTTTGGTTTGGTTTGGGAGCTAGGTTTAGGAGCAGGTTCGAGAGCTCCTTGGTGCTCCAACACCTCCCAAACCTATAGCTCAAATAATAAAGTAGTATAGATACATGATCTTCCTATCTTCATATGACCTCTATAAAAGAAAAATTAGTCATTGCAAGGGCATCTACTAGAAGTAATTGGTGTACATAGTGTATGGATAGCATCTCAACAATACATAAGATTAGTTTTGCTATAACATATCATCTACAAAAATACACATGTTTTAACATTGCTAAAGCCTTATCCTTAGATTACAACCTAACAACCTAAGATATTATACTCGACAATCTTACAAAATTGCTTCATACTATATACTTAGAAGCACATATATAGCTTTCAATCAAAACCTCGTACCCCATCTTATGATTTTTTAATATAACTTTAGACTTTTTAGGCACCCATAACACTACAAGATATAGGCCTTATACCGACGTTTAAAGCGACGAAAATACAAACAACAAAATTTGCCCCCGTCGTCGCAAAAAGCGTCGTTATTAACAACGCCATAGAAACGTCGATATTGGCATCGCTATTAGCGTCGCTATTGGTGTCGCTATCAGCGTCGCGAATAGCGACGCTGAAGTGACGCAAACAGCGATGCTAATACCGACGGTTTGCGATGTGCATAGTGACGCCAATAGCGACGTGAGCAGTAAAATTTGTGATGCTAATAGTGATGGTAACATGGATTTAAAAAAATTTGTGGCAGGGCAGCAAGCTGCCCTGCCACATATAGCACTGTGTGCTTTATGAGAGCCATACAAAATAGTTTCTGCACTACTGTGTTCAAAGCGCTTGCAAACAAAAATAATGTATACTAAAATCATAAAATTGATACATGAAATAAATACATGATCGCATAAAAAGCAATTGTTACAGTCATGACAGGATATCACTAATACATAGTACATGTCTACATAGATCAGGCGACTCAAAAATAAGGTGTGTGAGCTCCAGGGATCCAAGGGTGAGCTACGCATCCTCATCCCTCGAAAGCTCGTCCCACCGCAAAGGAGCATCGAACAGACTCTACAGAAAAAGAAACAACACATCAGTCCACCATACAATAATGCATTCAAATATCTCATGGTAACTATGAACAAGAAAGATGAGTGACTTATAAGGCCACCGCGTCTATACAATCAGTCGATCAATGCATTGAGACCGTGCCTCTCTGCATATCGAGTCTCAAGGCTTGTCGGATCGCAATTTTTAATGAAGTGCTGCAAAGAAAACAAAATGCTAACTGTTAGAAACATGATTGTCAGTACAAAGAATATTTCAAAAAAACAAACAAGCAAAACAAAAGAAAAACTTGCAAAGTCCTCCAAATATGTCATGTGGCCGCCACTCCCAAGATGATGGACCACTCCGGCCTCGAGTCATGCCCTCGCCGCCTCGCGAGGCTGATTCCAACGTCCTGGAGAATCTGTAGCCTCCTCCCTTAGTCAGCACCAGTCGTCTGCATCTAACCACTCGGGCTTTGCAGCCCCACTCTTGATTGCCTTGCATGCGTCAGATCGTCTATGTGACATGTATGCACGCATGCAATCCATCATCCAACCCGTAGAGAATCTATCTACTGCGGGCTGGCACCAGAAACTCCTCGTGCAAGGATGCTACTATGTAGTCCTTGCTCCCCTCCGGTATGTTCTTCCAATGATCCAAGACGTTGTGCCGAAAAACTTGTTGGCACAACTCTCTCATGCGAGCCATCACCCTCCTCCACTCATCATTCATGATGATGGCTCCTGACCTACTATTGACCAAATATCCATAACCCTTAGGAGTCTGCCTAAGATGGGTCCTCTCCCATCTGCGTCCATGCTCTTGGGCATATCCAGGAGACCCCTCTACATCCGGTGTACCAACAAGGGTAATCTCTCTTGGAGTGGCACCCAAAGGAGTGCCACCTGGCTGACGGCTGCGCAAAAGCCAGAGTAACTGGAGTAGACATCTCCACAGGTGTGACAAATCCTGGAGGTGACGCAGCTCCAGCTAAACGACGAGATGGAGACACCACATCCGTGTCTCCACAGCAACATCCCCCTGATCCCGATGCACTCCCTCCCTCTGGCCCAAGTCGTGAGCATCGAGATCATCTGCTCGAAGCCGAAGCATCCGATCGCACTGAAGCAGATCTAGTAGAGCGCCCTAACGAAGAACGAGACAGCTCCTAGTCTACCATCTCTCTGAATCTGGCGAGCTAGTCTGGAGACATGTGTGCGAAGATGTCCTATAACTCCTCATCGCTCATCCCTCGACTCATCTTAAAAATGTCACCTGCACAGATAAAAAATGATGTTAGAATAATCAATTTAAATCATACAAAGCACAATAATATAAAGCATGGCAATATCTGGAGTAGAACAACTCATGATCATGCCTAGAAGAGGCAAACAATCAGCCTCAACCATCATAGTAGCTCCAATGAAATACTCTTTGTCATTCTTGAGGGCCATGATAACTCCTCCCGAGCTCTCTCTTAATTTGTGGATACCTTCATTGTCGCTTGTTTAGGAATTTCACCCCAAATTGAATACATATTCCCATCTGCATCATCTTGGCCAATAGCCCATCCAATGCCAATAGGACTAGTATCAACGGTAAGCACAATAGGTCTTTCAGAGTGGCTCTCAATAATTTCTTCAATTTCTCCATGGCTTTAGTATGTTTCATCTCCCAAGAAAAACGTTGCCCTTTTCTCAAGAGCTGATAAAGATCATCTACAACATGAGAAAAGTGAGGAATTCAAATAAGATAAAACACACGAGCTCCAAGAAACCTGCGAATCTCTAAAGTTGAGGAACAAGTTTCCACAATCTTTTCTATGGTATCAACCTTTGTAGGAGAAGGATTTCTGCCATAATATCCACACATATGACCAACAATCAGTACTTCTTGGGCACCAAAAATAGACTTCATCCCTAACAAGGTCAATTTCACTTCTTCCAGTCTGCAAAAAATCCTCTCAACATCTCTAATATGAGAAGCCACAAAGAATCTGCATCCATAATCATTTAAAGAATCATCTTTACCTTCTTGCAAACAACCCTTGATAGATAAGTCATAAATGAAAGGCATAGTAAGCTCGAGGATAAAATCTTGTAGAACCTTGTTCATTCCATTCATCATATGAGCAATCAAATTAGTAGCTCCTTGTGGAAGCGTACACATTTGGACAAGGCCTAGAGGTGTCTTCATTGTAGTCAAATCTCTACTTTCAAGGGTAAGCTGGAACTAATCATATCCGGAATAAAGATCACCAAGAGAATAGATAGCATGTCCAGCAAAAGCTTCAACAAACTCATCCACAATAGGTCAAGCACCAACATTCCGAATAGTGACCTTGTTTACTGGTTGTAGGTCTTGTATGAATCTGAGTGTCCCATTCTTCTTAGGAACTGTGAATCACCTGTTGGAATATGGAGCCGAAGATGGTTCTAGAATTTCCATCTTGATCCTCTCATTCAGGAGCTCTACCAATTTGGGAAAGTGAGCCCTCAACACAAGAATAGGCCGTAAATTCCAAGGGACATGCAGAATGGTGAAAATAACCATACGTATCACAACCTTAGGATCAACACATCCAATCTCATGTGGAAAGAAAGCAAAAGCTTTTTCATGTCTGCATAGCATCTCTTCAAAACATCTTACCTCTTCAGAAAGTAGGAAACCTTTGGTCCCAATCTTCATCTCTTTCAATGTCTCAGCTAAAAACTTATGTCCAATACCTCCAGGATCTCGCAAAGGAGGTTGCATAGCAGCTCTTTTAATCATCTCATCACTATCCAAAGGTAGTGGTCCTACAAACTGGACGAACCTTCTTGTCAACTATCTTATATTTTGTCTGAACTCTGGCTTCATTGCTACAACCTACAGATTTCACCTCATGATGAGAAAACCTTGGTAAGCACAAATTTTGCTGTGTATAAACAAAAACATCCAAATCTTTTTGCTAATATATGTCAGCAAGGAATTATTTTTGCTGTGAATCCTCATCACCCAAATTCTTTTGAAGCATGAAATCAGCAATCTCACAATACATCACCAGAGAATGAACCTGTAAGACATATGACATCTCTTGATTGTTAACATTAAGCAAATCCAAAAGTTCTTCCATACTATCTGAGCAATCATTAATTCTTTTTCTTTTCTTTTCACATACTGCCTGGCATCTCTAGGTATATCAGAAATATGTTGAAAACACAAAGTACTTTTAGTGGATACACCACAAACACATGAGGAAAAAATGCCTGCCAGGAGGTGAGAGCTTCCCCTGACTCATACCACCATCATCTCGCAAGACAATGGTACCTAGCAAAAATCTGGCTCCTTGCTGGAAGAGGAGAATCCCTCAAGGAATCTTTATTTCGCTAATGATTGATGTAAACAGTCATGAACTGGACAGCTCTCTTCCCATCCTTGCTTTGGATCCATGCATAATCAGATCCATCATCCTGAACTTTAGTCTCCATCCGAGACTCAGCAATAAATGGCTGCCCCAAAATAATAGGATAAGAACAAGAGTTTTATACAAAGAAGTGATAGGACTCACCCACATCTTCAATGGAAATATTCAGATTTGGGCAAGCAACATATAAATCCCCTACAGTGTTGTTGGCTGCACATATGCACCAACCATGATCAACATCAACTGGCCATCTACTACCAATATCATATAATCCTCACACAATTACATTAATCTCGAAACCATGATCCAAAAGTGCAACACAAGGAGTTTCAGTCTCACCAAGCTTGACGACAGTTTCCGTAGTCACACGAGCCCAGTGACTTCGAGAAAAATGGCTATGAGGCACCAATCTAGGCGCATCGTCACTTCCATCATACTGCACAGGCTGAAGTAAAGGAGGAAAGGACTTCTTAGACTACATACATAGATATCCTTCTATAGGTTCCTCGTTGATATCTTCTTTAGAATCAACCTCCTCAATCTATAATCCATAGAGAATAGCCTCTGCAATAGCTAAAACCTCTCGATGGATCATATCTTGCGATGGTTCTTCAATAATTTGGCACTTCCTTTTTATGATGTCTATAATAACATCATGGAACTCTCTCTTGGCAATCCCCAAAACTTCTCCAAGTGTAAATTCAATCTTGCAATTAAGAATTTGATCTTCAAGTACCTTTTTCAAATCTGTGGAAGACTCGATGTCGGATAGTAGCTTGAATCCAAGTTGCTTCTTCGACTTCGAATCCTTTAACTTTGGGGTCTTTTTGTCTTCTTGCTTCTTTGGCTTTTGCTCATCAACCATGCTCTGCTCTGGTCCTGAAGAAGAGGGCTGAAGAACTGGCTCACTCCTCCTAGTTGCTTCTTTGATCCTTCTGGTTGAACATTATTTCTTTTGCGCTTTTCTTCAACAAGTACTTCAAATCCTTGAGATTTTGCAATATAAGCATAGATAGAGAAGACATCTACGTGATCATTCCATCCGGTTCCTTTTCTAGTTGCATCTCCTATGAATGAAAGTTCAGATGAAGAAGCTTTACCTTTCTTTTTCGCCTGCAGTGCATAAGACCATAAAGGAGACTTATCTTTCGGTAACTGCTCCAATTGAAAACCATGGGGTGCAACTTCTCTTGCTGCCTCCTACTTTATATAAGAGGAATGTTGTCGGAGGGATTTTTGTTTAAAGGTCAAACCCACCGGGGATCAAAAGTAGAAGGAAGTAGAGGTAGGAGATGGAAGAGAAGATAGAGAAACCCAAGTGGTAAACACTACAAAGACAAATCACAATGAATTGAATCAATATGTGTTGAAAGAACTTGGAATCTTCGCACTACTTAGAAGCAATCTCTAGGCATTAGATCTCCTAGAGCTTCTTCGTAGAACAAAACGTGCATAAAAATTACAGCTCCTTCTCTGCTGCTCAGAACCCAAATCTGATGGCTCAATTGGCTCTGAAAGGGGGGTAAAACTGCAAGACACTTGCTCACAGATCTCCAGATCACTCCTTCTTATTCTTTCAGTTCAATCTACAGTTTTCAGCCTGTTTACCACAATTGCGACACGCGCAATTTCATCAATCTATCCCTCTTGTGAAAATCCCCTAATTGGCTGAAAAAGCAACTAGCTTTTTGCATGCCATCCTAATCTAGAAGCTTTTTTCTAACTTTTTGAGATTTTTACAGACAGTAAATAATATCAAAAATAGGCTAAAATTATCCCAAATTCTAGATCACATTCCATACTTTTTCACACTGTGTCCTCATAACATCACGACAACGTAAAAGAGTTTCTTTCAATAATTTCTTCATACCTCCTTTGCCGAAGTTTGTTTTGAGTGGTTGCTCTGAGTCTTTGAAGCATATCATCCTATCCTTCCACACCACCAACTTCAATCTTTTTGCCTCTTCGAAGTCTCGATAGTCTTTGCGCTCATGATCTGGAC
Organism: Lygodium microphyllum; assembly: GCF_053477565.2. Classification (NCBI taxonomy): domain Eukaryota; kingdom Viridiplantae; phylum Streptophyta; class Polypodiopsida; order Schizaeales; family Lygodiaceae; genus Lygodium; species Lygodium microphyllum. The sequence continues at coordinate 33,145,344 of NC_141137.1, forward strand.
TGTCGCACCATATGCATCAACGAACACGATCATTTCTGAAGGAATTCATAGGAGTGGAAGAAGAGGGAATAGAAATTGGAGCTAGGTTAAGGGGATGTTGATCTCTTCTGGCTTTATCTGAAGATCCTTCAAGTTCTTTAAAATTTCTTCCACCATGTCTTCGATAGTTGGTTTGGCAGATGGCCTGACAACTGCCGCAGGAATAAGCATAGGCATAGGCATAGAAGTAGGTATAGACATGGGGTGGGAGATAGAAGAAGTGGAAGGAGTAGTAGGAGAAGTAGAGGTAGGAGTAGACATCGTTAGGGGAGTTTGCATACCGTTTTGTAGGCGTGCCTTCCATCTTCACCTCTTTGTTATAATGTGGAGACCACTTCAACAGCATCTTGCCAATCCATCTTCAGTCCCATAGGCTGTGTTCAATCTTCAAGAAGCTCTCCCAACTCATCCTGAAGTGTAGGATCATCCGCTTGCAAAAATAACTCCACTCTCTCCAAATTTAGGGCTCTTTGTTCAAGTGTATCCAACTAATTGTAGCGTTCTTCAAACTCGGGCAATAAGTCGGAAGCAACAAGTCCTTTATTGGGCTAATAGACCCACTCCCCGAGTAGCAATGCCATAATCTTCCAAGAAATATTCATCTTTAAGTGCCTTCTTGAAGACATTCCAATTTCAATCTTGTACAAATAAATCAGTCACTCTAACCCACAAAGCAAGTGTGACAAGCCGTAAGAAGTAATTGCTCCGGTTGGTAGGAACACCAAAAAACGCATCTAGCTTTCAAAAGTTTTAAGATAAGCTGAGACATTTTGGCCATCAAATAATTTACGTTCACTTACCACGGCCTCGATTGCTTTGGTTGCTCCATGTGTATGCTCTTGTTCTTGATGTAGCATCTGTTGTTGATCCAATTGTTGTTGATGCAGATGTTATTGTTGCTGCATAGATAACTGCATCTATTGGTTTTGCATCATAATAGCCAAAGTTAGAGTCTGCAATAGATTCTTCATCTCGTCAGTCGATAAGGATGAAGCACTCGATGATGAAGTGGGTGGAGTATTTGAAGAATCTCCCATCTTGCCAATCAGAAGCGATGCTTTCACGTCGGGTTCACCAAATGTCGCATAGATTACGCACGAAGGGAGTTCGTGAAGTCGCTTGTCATAGAGACACTTTGCAAGATGGAAGCAAAAGAAGAAATACTTTCTCCAAATTTAGGGCTCTTTGTTCAAGTGTATCCAACTGATTGTAGCGTTCTTCAAACTCGCGCAATAACTCGGCAATAACTCGGAAGCAACAAGTCCTTTATTGGGCTGATAAACCCACTCCCTGAACATCTTCCGAGTAGCAATGCCATAATCTTCCAGGAAATATTAATCTTTAAGCACCTTCTTGAAGACATTCCAATTTGAATCTTGCACAAATAAATCAGTCACTCTAACCCACAAAGCAAGTGTGACAATCCATAATAAGTAATTGCTCCGGTTTGTAGGAACACCAAAAAAATGCATCTGGCTTTCAAAAGTTTTGAGACATTTCGGCCATCAAATAATTTATGTTCACTTACCATGGCCTTGATTGCTTTGGTTGCTCCATGTGTATGCTCTTGTTCTTGATGTAACATCTGTCGTTGATCCAATTGTTGTTGATGCAGATGTTGCTGTTGCTACATAGATAACTGCATCTATTGGTTTTGCATCATAATAGCCGAAGATAGAGTTTGCAATAGATTCTTCATCTTATTGGTCGATAAGGATGAAGCACTCGATGATGAAGTGGGTGGAGTATTTGAAGAATCTCCCATCTCGCCAATCAGAAGTGACGCTTTCATGTTGGGTTCACCAGATATCGCATAGATTACGCGCGGAGGGAGTTCGTGAAGTCGCTCATCACAGAGACACTTTGCAAGATGGAAGCAAAAGAAGAAATATAATGAGTCACAGAAGAACTTCTAGGTAAAGGGTTTGAAGATTGGGAAGACTTGAATATTTCAGACTCCTTCTTAAGCACTCAAACTTCTGCAAAAACGCCAATTGTTTTTTACGACATAGGATGAAAGTTCAATTGCTTCAGTCCATGCAAAGTCTCACAAAATTGGAGCACAAGTAAACTTGAAGTCTGCCAATAAATCTTCAACAATCGAATCTTTACAACTTTCACGTTTTGCTTTTCTAATCGAAGTGGGTCGAATTATATAGCTCAGAAATAGAAGAAGGTGATGATAATATGGAAGAAGTAGACGTCTTCATAACAGTTGGTTCTAATGATTTATTCTTGTCTCGATGGTTGCTTTTGTGTTGAGACTTTTGTGTTTTAAGCACCAAGAAGTTCAATCCTTAGTGATGTTGCACATATAAGGTACTGGAGTTGAGAAATGAAGGTGTCCATCATCTTGTGACATCTCCTCATTTCGACAAGCATCACTTCTGACTTTAGCTTTTAATAGCAACGTCATTTCTGTCTTCTCCTTTGTCGTCATAATTCTTCCGCCATCAGCTTCATTGCAGGCTTCTGGACTTCCTCCGACTTCTTCTATGTGCTTCGTCACCAGCAGAGCCATCTCCCTCTGTCGTTGACTCTGCACTTTATGCCTACAGAGCCATCTCCCTCCACCGTCAAGTCTTGATCCTTTATTGCTTTAGGTAGCAAAGAATTAGATCATATAATGGAAAGCCTTAACGCACGCACAAGATCAGAAGGTTAAGAAGAAAATAGAATACAGTATCCAGAAAGTCATGAAAGGGCGGAGCTCTGAGAGTCGGATGTGGCGTGGCCGAGTTTTTGGTGGCGCGGAGACAGTAGAAGGAAAGGCTAGGAATTTTGGCTATGGTATTCGAAAGAACTCGTCATGAATGTAGGGCCTCGGCCTCCTCTATGCTGTCGAGAGAGAAGATTGAAGCAACAGCTATGGAGCTCTTTTGTTAAAGCCTACGGTCAACAATGTAATTGTTTCATCGACTTGTTGCAAACTTCCTCTCGTCAGCTTGGCCTTCATCTTCTGAATTCACCTTTGTCGTGGTGGTCATCATCATGGTTTGTCTGTGTGGATATGCCAGTTGCATATGAATAAGTGAGCAGGCGATGGGTCTGAGCCTTCGTGGCACCGTCTCTGTCCCAAATTCAAAATGCCATCTGGTAACGATTCCCATTCCCGTGTTCTTCATCTTCGTTTGCTTCTCCCCACCCATCTTTACGTCAAGCATTTACATCTTTTTATACCTTCTGCCACCTTAAAAACATATCTCACAATCACACTGAAAATACCATAGTTTTTCCATTTTAGCTTTTTCCAAATTTCTAGCATGCTTTTCCCATGCCTCGCCTTCAGTCTTTTAACGTCAATGATGAGATCATGTAGAGTTGATGATGTCATTGTTGGAAATAAACGTCCTTATCAGCTCTTCTTCATTCCACGTAGCTCCAAAGGAAATCACTATCGGTCTTATTGCTTCATGATTTTCATAAGTATTCTTTACTTTCACTTTTTTGCAACCATGCTAGAATATATTCATGTTCTTACCTTATAGGGAAAACAATTCACAACTTAATCCTTTTCCTATCATCATAACCATTAATTCCAAGAGAAAGTGGTCACTTCGATGGGTACTAATGGGTAGCACAAAATGGACTTCAATTTCAATACATCATATCTCATGAGGGTATTTCATGATTCATGATCTCAGCGGTAAGAAGTGACTTTGTTTCCATTCCCATGGATAGTGATTTCTAGAGTAAGAAATCACCTCAAGTATAGTCTTCCCATGTCTTAGGGCTTTCAAAATGAATATCTTCTTATGAACCCATCTTCCCCTGCATTACACCCTATCAAAAATATGCTTTGGAAAAGAACTTCGTGTTCATTCACTCGTGTAGTTTGCAAATTAGGTTATGTGCAATGTAATCAATCAAACGATGCTTTTACACAAAAGTATGAACACATTGAGGAATTTGTGCCTAGCATAACTATATGTGCTTGTGCATCATCCAGATGCAAACACCAAAGAAACACACAACATGAAATAAACTCATAATGGCGCTAACTTAAGATTTCAAAAACTTGGCAAAAAATTCCGCCCTCAAGTTTGCAATGGTAGATGCGCAGCGTCATGACAGCGTGTGCATGTGCGTGCGTGTGTGTGCATTATCAGAAGTGGCTTATGGGATCCTATACTAACATGGGGATAGTAAGATGTCATGTAGGCAAACATCTCCCCCAGTTTTTAAAAGAATAATTTTGATATTAAGATGAATAGGGAAATGGTGGATACAAGGTCTAAAGTAAAGGGCAAGCCATATGTTGGGATCCTTTTATGAGTGATGAATCCAATGGAGCACCTATAGTACCCTCCATTTTGCCTGTGCATGAGGACTTATTAGGGTGGGTGAGGCCTTTAGGACTACCCACATACCATGACATGGTCCCTAAGCACTCACCATCTAGTTGAGCATGGACAATGGTTCTTGCTTATTTAGTTTAAGCAAGGAGTATTCTTTTTGTGATGTATTTAATATTAGATACCAAAGTCGGGAGTTGACAATGCCATTTGATACAAATCTTTTAACAATCTTTTGGATAATAGCACAGGCAAAATTTGTGTGGTAAAATATAAAAGGCAGAAGCATTGAAAGTAGTTGAGGAGTTAAGCCAAAAGATAGTTGAAGCAAAAATAGCTTGCCATAGCAAAATATGAGCCCATGATTATACCATCTCTAGGCCATGGTTTGAAAGAGGGGATTTGTCTCTAATCAAAAGAGGGTATGTTGAATCAAGCAAGCCATTTATGCTTTTCCTCAACCCCTTTCTCCCCTGTTTTGCAGGTTCCCTATGCATCGCCACTTTTTGCATCAAAAATCACATAATCAGGACTAAGATCATTCACGCTTGCCATCTCTTCAAAATCTTGCCCAAGGCTACTTTTTATGTCCTCTAAACAGCTCATTAAATGTACTTGTCAAACAACTCATTAAATGTACTTCTCACTTTACATTCAAGCATATATGTAAAATCCACTTCAACTTCCTGGCTAATATGAAGAAATAGTATGTATCTAGCATGCTTGTAAGCTTTCAACTACTACACATAGAACCACATGACATCCATCCCCCTAAACATACACAACCTCCAACATGTGCCACATTGCTTACTCTTCATCATGATCAAGATCATCAGCTTCATCTTGAATATCTTCCTCTTCTTGTTTTTCTATGTTGTCAAGTAGTTCCAATGAAGATGAAGTTGATGATCATTAACTTCATCTTCATTATCTTCCTATTCCTCTTCTTCTATGTTTTCCTAAATAGTGAATGTCCTTTTCTCCTTCTTCATAAGCGGAAGAATCTCTTCACTTGAACAATTTGATCATTTTCCCTACTATGGGGAATTTCAACTCTGTCCCATTAAGCTCACAAAGAGAATATGTAACATTATCATATGCATGTCTCACAATGTAATGACCAAACCATCTCTTAGAGATCATTCCGATGGTACTATGTTGGTTACCTAAACTACTATCATATACACATACCCAATCTCATTCTTCAAAATTTCTAGGTTGAAATCTGTGATCTTGTCCTCCTCTTGCCAATGTTGTCTTTGTTTTTTCCTTTCAATATTTGTACTACAAGCTTTATATCTTTTGATCTTCTCTCCAACTAAGGAATCCTTAGAGCTAGCAACTCTTCTCTACACATCCCTTCATCCCATGGCAGTACATTCCATGTAGCAGTTGCTTCCTTTGTTGGCATGATCGGATCCTACCCATACATCAGCATTGTGGGCATGTATCTTGACATAATGATATGAGTAGTGTGATCAACCCATAAAGCATATGGAAGTAGTTGTGGGCCACTCTCACATTTTTCCTCTACATGCCTTTGACAATGTCTTGGTAATCGGTGGGTGACCCTTTTCACTTTTTTGGTTCCCTTTAGGATTGTATTTAATGTAAGTGCAATCTCGATCCCCAACCTACAGAAGAAATCTCTAGCCTCATCAACATCTAGCTCTCCTCTATCAGCTCTTGCCCACCTAACCCTAATTACATATCACATCTTCCAATAAGAACATGCATATGTCACTAGTAGCTTTAGTCCTCAAAGCTCAGACTTCAACTTGATTTTTTAAGGCCCTCTCATACAAGCACAATATATCTCATCTTCCATAATCCCATAAGCATAGTTACTAGGTCCATGACACATGTGTAATGCATAGAGAGATGGTAAGTAGGATGCAAACCATCAAGGTGTCTCATAGAAGAATACATCTGGCATGTACTGCTGGTCTCAACAAATTATAAGAAATTCTTGTATATGGATTTTCACTAGTATCTCTCTTTAATATTTTTTAATGTATCCCTAGATGCCTTTATAACTAGCCATAGATCCTCATGAAATTCACACATAATCTATAGTAGAGCAGAGTAGCCCCATGTCACACACCACTCACAAAGGAGTACCTCTTTATATATTAGGTGCTTCCAAAGAAAGCCGTTCTTCAAAAAATAGCCATATGCCTTTCTTTTGATCCTCTTGAATTCATCATTTGACATCCTTCCCTTCTTATCAATGTAGCTTCTCATTTATATGTTCAATAAAACCTCAACCACTTTTGCTTCTTAAAATTTACAAGAACATAAAAATCAAAACTAACCTCTAATTGTTATAAGTCTAAGTTTCCATTTCCTGTGGTAGACATGTTTCTAAACCAATACCTATATAAATCCATAGTATATTTTTTTACAATTGTTTTCATGTGGACCTATATCTCTACGCACATGTAGATCTTGATATAAAAAAGCTAAATCTTAATAGAAACTTTATACATTTGGCCTACGTTTGTATGTGGAGTGTGACGTGAGACTCCACCTCACTTCACACCTTGCCAGTAAATGAAAGAATGCATGCTTTTCCAAGGACATGAAGCTATTAAAGTATTGCCACCTTCACAATGGCACATTTCAACACAAATCTTAATTGATCATGGGGAGAAATAGAGTGTCACTAAATGGTATAGTATTTGAAGGTTTTAGGAAAATGAAGATATAAAAGGTGTGTAGAAAATCTACATTCAATATCTAAGATTGTGTCTTGGCTTCAAGTTGCTTCAAATATTACATATTTGCATAGAGCACGTTATTTGTTGCATGTGAAGTGTGTTATTTGGTTTATTTTTTTATAGAAAAGGGGAGCAATTGTGTGATAGTGCAATTGCTTCCCTTTACTCACAAAAATGTGAAGTGAGTGAGGTGAAGAGCTTACTGCGAACTGTGGTTAGTGGGCTTAGCCAACAATGCCAACCAAGCCATCTAGTTATATTTATACATGACACTCCTCTCCATAATATTTAAATCTATATTTCCAGTGAGAGTTAAGCTACAACATGGCTTGCTCTTCTAATTTCACTCTATCTTCCCAAAGTAGACTTAAAAGTGTCTTAATGCTACTCTACAAATAGCTGTAATACCAAAAAGATAACAAACATCATGTGAAAGAATACCAATGTACAATTTTAGGCATTTTTATTTTAATAAACATCACATATGCAAGCAATCTTCCAATTTATGAACAAGAGGTTGCACCTTATTCAAAATTTATAGTAGCATTGATACATACAATAAGCTAAAAAGCTTACAACTCTTATATGTGCATCTTAAAATTTCTACATATTGCAATTATTTTTTGTAAAATAGGCTTTCTCTCCCTTCTTCCTTCAGGATCTTTCGAAGCTTTCATAAAGGATAGCCATGGATCTTCACCTTCTGCTCTCTTGAAACTATATTTTACTCTCTGACCTTAGGGAAAAGATTCTTCATCTCTTACACAACATTATAACAACCAATGATGAAGCACATCAATTAATAGCCAACAAGAAGAGCCCCGAATTTTGCATTGCATTTTATGCTGAATTTCTTGTATCACTTATCTGTTCATTGCTACTTTTGATCTCTTCTCTATGGCTCAAGCATCATTCAACACTTACTTCAAGCCTTCTTGACAATATTTCTACCTCTAAATCTTCTTTTCCATCAAAAATGCTAATACATAGTAATGTTTTGCCAAAGATAGTCCATCCTTGCTATCCTTGAAACAAGGTAGCATCCAAAAGTGTGCATGATAAACACAATCACCTAGTAGACAATACTAACCCAAAGCTTTGTTTGCACATTGTTTTCCTAAATCGAAACGTTGAAAAACATTCCAATCATGCTTAGAATATGCCCAACCAATGTTGTAATCAAGATTCCATAAGAAATGGAATGACATCTAATGAGTGTGTAAAGTTGCATATGTTATAGATTTGAAAAAGGCTCATAAGAATAAAATATATATGACAATTTTACAATGAAGGTATGAAGCATGGTGTGATAGAACATCTCTTGAGAAAGAAGAACTTACCAAAGATCACAACCTTAACAACCCATGGAAGAAGGCTGAAGAACACCCTTGCAAAGATAGTATTCCCCCACGTGTATAACCGAGGCAGCATAAATAGTATTCCCCCACTTATAAAAGTGAGATGGCATATGATCATCTTCCTTTTCAATGTGATTGCAAAGGACATGGGTCTATTGATCTTTTTAATGCCTTTGTTTCTCATCCTTGTTATGCAGATGTGCAAGTAGTACTAGCATTTAAATCTATTGCACTTAATGCACTAGAAACATGTTTCTTAACTACTACTAAACACTTATCAAGGTTGGATAATTCACCATCATCACACCCATTCTCTTGCACTCTTTCAAGGTGTGAGAGCTATAAGCACCATTCAAGTAGTTCCATGGATTAACTTTGTAGCTACAATGTTGTGAATATGATAGACACCCACACCACACTAGGATGTAAGGAAATCCATCATGTTCCTAGCCCTCAATATCTATGGTCCTCCCATTGTGCAAAGTTGAGATAATGACTTTCAAAAAACCATGAATAAAAAAATTAGTTTTCAAAAAAAGGAAGCACCATCTTGTATAAGCAACGTAGTGATCCTATAGAACCCTTAGGAGAAGATGTTGGGGATTTGTTGTAGTCTATTGATGCACTCTACCCAAAAATGTCACCCATGCAACCACGTTGCCCTAGAAACATTGCACTATGATTCAAGATAACATCAATTATCACTCATTGGTGAAGAAAATAGTGATAAAAGAGCACATGAACCTTTGGGTTACCTCCCTTGGAGAACTCCCACTCTCTGTGACTATCTCACCAATCATGTGATACTTTTGTCAATGCTTCATGTACACACCTCAAAGGCATGGAACATAGCAGTTTCTCTAGGCCATCAAGGTATCAAACAAGTCATTGCATGCCAAAATTCTGACCTTGGTACTTCTCATTTCATTCTAGAAACCTTGTACCTAACAAGTCACTTTTCCATAAATGCATGATGTAGCATGCAAAAATGATTTACATCATACTCCATGGTTCCATCCATCTTCTTCTCTATCCCATTTCCAACTGCCACCATGTCTCACTTAGTCAATCATCTTGTTTGAGAGTCCATAGCAATTTTATGTCCACCTTCACCCCCGTGAGCCACTCAAAAATGTGTATAGGACTAGCCAACCATCAATTAAGTGGATCTCTACAGGAGCCAATTGTCACACAAAGCCCTTCAAGGTCTTTATGAACCACTCCAAAAAATAATATCCATTAGCTATGCACTAGTCCTACAATCTCCACTTCATCCACAATATGCACTATGAGGTGAGATTATATTGTGAGCATACTCCATGTAAGTGCTTCTCAAAATGACAAATTGTCTCCATTACTTCTCACCTTGTTGATTGAATTGAAGCATTTCAATAGAATAAATATAATGAAAATAACTTGTTTCCTTATCTCCTTTTGTGAGATCCATTGTGCTAAGTTTGATAACTTATAAATGCTCAAATATTTCTTCAAAGTGAGGGAATCATGATTGTGATCAATAGTATAAATTACCATAATTCAAATAGGCTACCTATAACATAAATGTAATGTAGAAAATACAAGAATTAATTACGTAAGTTAGTAGCTATCTTGGCTTTGCACATACTTGACATATCTTATGCCAATCATGGGTTTTGAGTCTCATTCATTGATCATGCTTGGTAAACATGGTCTTGAGAGACCACACCACATTCATGGGTATGTGGATGGGCAATAATGGGGTTTGAGTCTCATTCATTGATCGTGCTTGGTAAACATGATCTCGAGAGACCACACCACATTCATGGATTGGAGAGATCACACCACATTCATTGGTATGTGGATGGACGATGATTAGCTTCAATGTGCACTCTTCTTTGGTGGACAAAACCCAAGGAGCATGAGGTAATTGTACATAACCATCCAATGTGGTTTGTGGGCCAATATGCCTCCATGGCACATATCTCTTTCAAATCCATCCTTGCACCTAGAATATCTCTCTTTCCTATGATGTGGTGCCACAATAAGATACAACCATTCATGACGATGCACATGATTTCAAAAGTATGATTGATCTACAAGCTAAGTCCAATATGGTAACTCATAGAAGATGGAAAACGATTGCATTCCACTTAGGAGGGACTCTTCATGGACCATCTTCCATTGATATCATCTTTTTGCATTCATCTATGAAGGAGGTTGCTCAAGAAATCCTTCTCTCATCTCATGTTCCTCTGGTAAGAATGTGACATGATTTGTATTATGTCGATTCTCATCACTACTTAATCTTGCTAAAGTGCAAGCAAGATTGAAATTTGTATTACTCTACTACTCTCTTACTTGATCTCCAACTCTCTCTCTCTCTCTCTCTCTCTCTCTCTCTCTCTCTCTCTCTCTCTCTCTCTCCACACACACACACACACACACACACACACACACACACACACACACACACACACACACACACACGTTGAAAAACTATCTATAAGGTAGTTCTGCAAATAAGGAGAACTATCTACAAGGTAGCTTTAGATAGAAGATGCACATAAGAAGAATTACCTATAACATAGTTTTGGTAGTTCTAATAGAAGATGGAAAAAAGAATGACCTATGATGTAGTTTTAGACAAAAGAAAACTTCATGTTGTTAGTTTTTCATAGAAGAAAACTCATGAAAAGTAGTCAAATTGCATGTCATATAGTTCTACACAAGGAAACTACATGAGCGTAAGGTAGTTATGGAAAAAGTAAAAGAACAAATTACATTTGGAGACCAAATCATCATGGGATGATATGGAATATAGCATTTTATCACACGGATGGTCAAAGTATTCCTATAGTTTTTGCCTAACTTTTCTCAACTATTCAACTCCATACAATAGTGTAGATTTACAAAGCTAATAACTTTAGATCTAGATGTTAACTTTTGCTAATATAAAAGGAGAAAATATTCCTAACCTCACTCTCTATACTATTACTATTAGGATTGAGAAAATTCATATTCTATGTTGAGATATAGGCACTCCAATCTCAATCACTCACTTTGCCTTGACATTTCAAGGACTGCAAGGCATACCTAACTTACAGAGCAAATCTGAAAAAATATAACCATTGGATTTAGTGTCATCTACAAAGTTGTTCCTCTACTCATGATCTATATCTTAACCATTTGGATCATGGAGATCTTAATGTAGCTCAGATTGAATTAGTATTTTACTAATAAGAAAATTTTAGGACATCAACCTATTATTTTTCAATGTCACACATATAGAGCTACTCTTAATAATTATTGTACGAGGGATTCTATGAGCATTGTAAGAGAGTGTGGGAGTGTGATTAGACTTGATTTATCTATATACTCATTATAGTCCTTATCTTGAACCAATATATTTTCTCCACAAGTGTGTCCAATCACTTGTACTGTTGTTATAGTATTACCTTCTGCTCAATAGTTTCTTGATTGTGAGTGCATTCCAATCAAACTATTCTCTCTCTCTCTCTCTCTCTCTCTCTCTCTCTCTCTCTCTCTCTCCACACGTGTTGAAGAACTATCTATAAGGTAGTTTTACAAATAATGAGAACCATCTGTAAGGTAGCTCTAGAGAGAAGATGGACATAAGAAGAACTACCTATAACATAGTTTTTGTAGTTCTAATAGAAGATGGAAAGAAGAACAACTGCTCAAATGTAGTTTTTGACCAAAAAAACTTCATGTAAGGTAATTTTTCATAGAAGAAAACTACATGAAAAGTAATCAAACTACATGTCATATAGTTCTACACAAGGAAACTATGTGAGTGTAAGGTAGTTCTAGAAAAAGTAAAAGCACAAATTACATTTTGAGACCAAATCATCATGGTATAAAGTATTCCTACATTTTAGGCATAACTTTTCTCAACTACTCAACTCCATACAATAGCATAGATTTACAAAGGTAATATTACCTTATATCTATCTATTAACTTTTGTTGATGTAAAAGGAGAAAATATTCCTAACCTCACTCTCTATATTTTTACTATTAGGATTGAGAAAATTCACATTCTGTGTTGAGATATAGGCACTCCAATCTCAACTACTCACTTTGCCTCAACATTTCAAGGATTGCATGGCATACCTAACTGGAAGAGCAAATTTGAAAAAATACAACCATTGGATTTACTATCATCTACAAAGTTGTTCCTCTAGTCATGATCTATAGCTTAACCATTTGGATCATAGAGATCTTGTCATAGCTCTAATTGAATTAGTATTTATTGATATGAAATCTTTAGCAAAACCACCTTTTATTTTCAATGTTACACACAAGGCTACTCAACAACTATTGTATGAGCATTGTAAGAGATTGTGGGAGTGTGATCAGACATGATTTATGTCTATATTCATTGTAGTGCTTATCTTGAACCAATATATTTTCTCCATGAGTGTATCCAATCACTTGTACTATTGTTATAGTATTTGCTTGTGCTCTATAGTCTACTTGATTGTGAGTGCATTCCAATCAAATTGTTTGCATTATCTCCACATCATCTACTTCCAAATAAGTTGACTGAGGTATTAGATATGTCTCTTGATCTGTATTATGTTAGTTCTCATCACTACTTATTTTTGCTAAAGTGCAAGCAAGGTTGAAATTTTCATTACTCTACTACTCTCTTACTTGATCTCCACCTCTGTGTGTGTGTGTGTGTTTCTCTCTCTCTCTCTCTCTCTCTCTCTCTCTCATACTCCCTTTCTCTCTCTACATTTTCTCTCATCAGCTCTTCAAGTCTCTTTCTCGCACGTACTCCCTAAGTATATCCCTCCCTTACTTGATCTCTACTACTCTCTTACTTGATCTCCACATCTCTCTCTCTCTCTCTCTCTCTCTCTCTCTCTCTCTCTCATACTCCCTTTCTCTCTCTACATTTTCTCTCACCAGCTCTCCAAGTTTCTTTCTCTCACATACTCCCTAAGTATATCCCTCTCTCTCTCTCTCTCTCTCTCTCTCTCTCTCTCTCTCTCTCTCTCTCTCTCTCTCTCTCTCTCTCTCTCTCTCTCTCTCTCTCTCTCTCTCTCTCTCTCTCTCCATACACACACATTTGGAAGAACTATCTATAAGGTAGTTCTGCACATAAGGAGAATTATCTATAAGGTAGCTCTAGACAAAAGATGGACATAAGAAGAACAACCTATGACATATTTTTGGTAGTTCTAATAGAAGATGGAACAAAGATCAACTACCTATAGTGTAGTTTTAGACAAAAAAAAATCATGTAAGGTAGTTTTTCATAGATGAAAACTACATGAGAAGTAATTAAACTACATGTCATATAGTTCTGCATATGGAAAGTATGTGTAAGGTAGTTTTAGATAAAGTAAAACCACAAATTACATTTGGAGACCAAATCATCATGGGATGAAGTATTCTTGCATTTTAGGCCTAACTTTTCTGAACTCAACAATGTAGATTTACAAAGCTAATAACTTTAGATCTAGTTCTTAACTTTTGTTGAAATAAAAACTACATGTCATATAGTATTGCACAAGGAAAGTATGTGTAAGGTAGTTTTGGATAAAGTAAAAGCAAAAATTACATTTGGAGACCAAATCATCATGGAATAAAGTATTCCTACATTTTAGGCCACGTACTCAACTCTATACAATAGTGTAGATTTACAAAGCTAATAACTTTAGATCTAGTTGCTAGCTTTTGTTGATACAAAAGGAGAAAATGTTCCTAATCTCACTCTCTATAGTTTTACTATTAGGATTGAGCAAATTCAAAGCAATTTTGAAAAAAAATCTAACTGTTGGATTTAGTGTCATCTATAAAGTTGTTCCTTTACTCATCATGATCTATATCTTAACCATTTGGATCATGGAGATCTTATCGCAACTCAAATTGAATTAGTATTTTACTAATGAGAAAATTTTAGGGCAACAACTTGCTACTTTCCAATGTCACACATAGAGCTACTCTTAACAACTACTGTATGAGGGATTGTATAAGCATTGTAAGAGAGTGTGGGAGTGTGATTAGACTCGATTTATATCTATGAAATCCAACCCTCTTAAGAAGAACTGCAATTGAGTGACATAGCATTACCCAAACAACAAAAGACTTCGCATAGCTTTTGAGCATATGCTTTTACACTCATTGAATTCCTATTGAGTCTCATTTAGGACACATAGCCAATATTGGCTCTTCTTTTCAAGGGGGAGAACTCTCTATGAAACGCAATGTGGAACGCTTGCATAGTGGCAATTGAATTTGCTGCAAGTTGATAGTACCACTAGGCTGAATTTCCCTTCAAAGTCATGCTGAAGAACATAAAATGATGTGCTTCCTCATCAACTGAATAGTTAAACATAAGCTTTTGGAAGTCTTTGATATGTAATTCTACATCTTCGTTTGGGCTTTCACTAAAGATAGGCAATGGATACCTTAAAGCAGGTAGAGTCACCATGGCCACAGGGATTTGTATTGCTTGAACAGGTATTAAGGGTGATTGTGCTATCCCTACGGATATAAAAATAGGCTTAGGATGGATAACTATGGTGCTAATAATGGCACCACTAGATCACTAGATGGTGGTGCTGATCCACCACTTTGGCTGGTCCAAGGAGTTGACTGCCCAACTTTAGGTGTTAAGGGTAAACTACCACTTTTGCATGTATTGGGATTGCTCTTACTACGAGGGACTGTAGGCCCCCTAACTTTAAGAGATACTAGACTAATACGGTCTAAGGAGTATTTTCACAAAAAAATTGTATGTTTACTCAGCCGTTCTTCACATTGCCACTCATCAAATTCAAAAGATCACTAGCTTGCGCTCATGTTCTTGCCTTAATAGCTCTTTCTCCGCTATTGAGCGAAGAGTCATATACTCAAGAATCGATTCTAAGATCCTTATAGAAATCCTAAAGACCCTTGGCAAATGCACCACCTATCGAGACCTAAAATAGGCTCAACATTGGCTCTGAAGGCTTTAACTAGGCTCCTAAACATGCCAAACGACCTTGCATGGCCTCACGACCAAGAGTGTCTAGGTACTATAAGTAACTCTTCTAACATTTGCATTTGTAGATACAGCTTTGAATTATAGTCCAACTAATTACCCTTTTTTAATCCAAGCAAAAGGGTTTTCCCCACGTAGGTGACTATCTCACCTTGAATCGCATACACAAAGGGCACCCCTAGCCGACTAATGTGGCCCCTATGGCTCTCTTACACCCCAAGGATTGTGGCCCCGAGATGCACCATTTGAAACATATAAAACATCGTAACATACTCCTCTCTTGATATTTGTCATTCTAGGAGACTTTTCATAACCTCACATAATCTTTTCCCTAAGAATGAACATGCTAACCTACAACTAGGGATCCTCTTCCACTCCATGTGGGTCAATGGGTTTTCAAACAATTACTATGCATCCAAGAGGTTTATTCCAATACCATGCTTTTATGCTCTTTCCATGCAAGGTGGATGCTCTAAAGTGCACAAACAAAAGAAAAATAGCATCATGTTCCATGTGCACAATCATATCTTTTCATGCTTTTCACCATACATATTGCAACGATATAGAAGATAGTACAGAGAAAACCTATCCTACTATCTTTCGTACACAAAAAATAGACCCATATGCATATGATTTTGGGATTGCTTAGGCAACCCATTGACACTCCATACAACTATTAACAACCGCCTTCACACTCCTTCACTCCATTGCTCACATTATATCACGTTTTGACATTCCTTTCCCCTCTCCCTCTTAGCCCATATGAACAACAACTATGGCAAGAGAGAAAGAGGAGAGAGAAAGATCGATTTTTTATCTTTTGATAGAGTATATCTTCTTTGCACCATTCCTGTAGCGATTCAAGGTGAAGAAATTTAGGAGATCATAGCCAATAATGTTTTCCTCTAATCTGACAATTTCAAAATCCCATTTTTTGAGAAATGAGGGACTGTTGAAAAAAATGCGCCCCCTCCCAAAAATCATGATGAATTTTGGGTTTTTAGCTTTCCTTAACCTCCTAGAGCTCTTATTAACAAATAACATGTTCACCTCTTGTGCATTTGCACTACCGGAAAGTGGTTTCATTAATATCAGAGGCGTAAATGAGCTTGGATTCAAGATCTAAAGGTACAACTACGTTCCTAGGATCATTTTCTACTAGTGTGGCCTTTTGGATGCTATTTTCGACCTCTAGATTAAGTAGTTTCTTTGTAGCACTAAAGTTACGCCTCTTTAAATGGGCCATCTAACGAACTCCAATTGACAAACAAACTATTTCAACTTGTCCCAAGCCACTCTCTTTTGCTTTAAAAACTCCATTGTCTCTTATTTTTCCACAAATGCTTCATTTTCTACTTTAATTTTGGCGCCTAGTTGTATCTCTTACCTTGGCACTTTTTTTGGTAGCCCTTGGCTAAGGTCATTGATACCTAAATTTATAATGCATTTTTTTGTTGTCAAAGTTACAGTAGGTGCTTAAGCACCGTAGTTGTCTTAATTAATTGCTATAATGTATTTGCGTTTAGGCTTTGCACATATAGGGAAAAGCTAATAGGTTTAGTAGGAATACCCATAGACTAGAAGGATTTCTCCTCAAGGAACCTCTTAAGCATCCATTGTTGATAATTTGTGCAAGGTTTGCATTGGCTTGGTATTTTTGGTGTTAAAGAGTGTGTAAACACATTGAAGGCTAACATAGTAGACAAAGAATATGAACTTCTAAAAAACAAAGGAATGCTCATATAAATAGAATAATAAAAATGGAAAGTGAACAAAAGAACCCCCTTTCACTCATAGTGATCTTGAATGTGAATATGCATCTAACATAGAAAATCTATGTTTTTGATGCTAAGCAATAATGCAACAATGGATAACTAAGAGCATCATAGTTTGGCATAGAACTGGCAATTTCACAAGTTGGAAAATATAAATTTTGATACAATGTCAACACCATGAAACCATGTCATAGTAAGCAATAACAATTGGATTGGTAGAGGAGGCATAATAGGTTTTGTTTTGTTCCAAATAGGTCTATACTAATATAGTTTGATTATGTGAGAGGAGCATGGATAGCGAGAGTAATTGTTACAACCACTTAGAGCAAGCAATATGCCATTAGAACTTGCATTTCAAAGTAGGAAAGCACCATGCATTAGTAGAAGAGGTCACCATATTGCAAAGTAGTTGTAGGCTTATGAGAAAGATTGGATGTTGAAAACAAGGATGATGTTGAGGCACATTGAAGGCTAGAACAATGATGTCCTGGGGACGAAGTGTGGCCGTCTTTAACCACTTTTGCCCCAAAAAAAGGACGTTACTTTATTTTTCTTCTTGTGATAGTTGTAAAGCTATATAAATTGGCAAATAATTTCATAATTAATTAGCAATAATTTTGGCCTAACTTTCCATTGCCTAACATGTGCTCTTACGTCCAAAAAGAAAGCATAAGAGGAAATGGGAACAAGGATCTTTTCTTTATATCTCTTTTAAAAAAAGGAAATTAAGAAGCAAACAACCGCCTCCAAGAATTTAAGGAAGGAATGCCATCATGTGAGGAAGTTGCCTAGGATCCATTGTCAAGAGAAGGGCAAGGAAGCCCATCAATAAAGCTAATTGAAGAGGAAGAGTGCTTCACACATGCAAGGGTTTTCTT
Organism: Lygodium microphyllum; assembly: GCF_053477565.2. Taxonomy (NCBI): domain Eukaryota; kingdom Viridiplantae; phylum Streptophyta; class Polypodiopsida; order Schizaeales; family Lygodiaceae; genus Lygodium; species Lygodium microphyllum. Next base: position 33,163,404 of record NC_141137.1, read on the forward strand.
TTGGAAGGTCATTCAATTAGCACCTAGAACATATAGCACATTGCTATGCAAGGGAGATATAAATTGGGAAATGTTGTGCAATGGGTTTTCATAAAAGTATACTCCCTTTTACAATAGCATAAGGGATAAAATACCTAAGTACAAAAGGGAGGAGAGTTGATGTAGAAGATAACAATGAACCACAACTGATATGTTCAAAGAGGGAAGTGACTGATCTCTCCTTTGATCAAGTCAATATAAGGAGGAGGAGGAGGAGGAGGAGGAGGAGGAGGAGGAGGAGGAGGAGGAGGAGGAGGAGGAGGAGGTGGTGGTGGTGGTGGTGGTGGTGGTGGAGGTGGTGGTGGTGGTGGTGGTGGTGGTGATGGTGGTGGTGGTGGTGCAAGTCTAATGCTTTTGTGAAGGTGTTGGCATCAATGGAGGTTGGTTCTCGTGTCAAGGGTGTAAGAGTCCATGATCAAGAAGAGGAAGCAACAATAGCCTCTAGCTCTTGATCAGATGAAGAAAATGGGGTTGAGCTAAGAGAGGACAAGTAGCCACTACAGGCATGCTAAAAAACTCATGTCTCTAGCCTACTAGCTAGAGTTGGTAGATCCATGAGATGACTAACGTAGAGGCCTAATGAAATTGAGAAGGATGTACCATTTGCGTAAAGTTGGAGGATATACAAAGGTATGGTGGAAATTTGGGAGAAGGTTTCATCTTACTACTATATTATTTCGGTTGTAGGTTCAGGAAGTCCTGAACCTTGAGAGGGCTTCTCGAACCTACCCCCCTTTTCCAAACCTCCCTATTTTTAATCAATAACCCCCCTTCTCCCTCTCTCTCATGTATAATCTCTCCCTTTCTCTTTCCCCTCCCCTTTTTAATTAGATCACCCCTTCTCTCACGTGTAGGGCCTAGGCATTCTTTCTCTCTCCCTCTCTCTCTCTCTTTCACACACACACGCACTCTCTCTCTCTCTCTCTCTTAATTAAATCAAATTTCTTTTTAAATCAATTTCTCTCTCTCTCTCTCTCTCTTGCACACTCCCTCTCTCTCTCTCTTTCACACACACACGCACTCTCTCTCTCTCTCTCTCTTAATTAAATCAAATTTCTTTTTAAATCAATTTCTCTCTCTCTCTCTCTCTCTTGCACACATAGTTAGATTAAACTTTTTAATTTAAACTTTTCTTTTAATAATATTTTTAAAACTTTTTTTAATTTAAAGTTTTTTGACAGTTTTTCACACACGGTGAGAGAGAGAGAGAGAGAGAGAGAGAGAGAGAGAGAGAGAGAGAGAGGAATAAGAGTGAGAGAGAATTATAGAGAAATGATAAATTTTAAAAGAGAGAAGAAAAAAGGGAAAAAAGATTAGAGAGAGAGAGAGAGAGAGAGAGAGAGAGAGAGAGAGAGAGAGAGGGAGGGAGGGAGGGAGGGAGGGAGGGAGGGAGGGAGAGAGAGAGAGAGAGAGAGAGAGAGAGAGAGAGAGAGAGAGAGAAGAACGAAGGAGGGAGAAAAGAGAAGGACAGAGAGAGAGAGGAGAAGAAGAAGAAAGAAAAAGAGGGAGAGAGAGGGGAAAAGGAAAGAGAATAGTCTTTTTTGAATTAAAACTTTCTTGACATAAATTTTTACTTAGAGAGAGAAGAAGTAGGGGAGAGAAAGGGGAAGAGAGGAAAGAGAAAAATAGAGAGAGAAAATATATATAGAGAAATAAAAGAGTGAGAAAAAACTTAAAAGAGAGAGGAAAAGAAAAATGAGGAGAGAGAGAGAGAACAAAAAATCGAGAGAAAGATGCATGGAGAGAGAAAAGAAAGAAGAGAGGGGGGAATAGAGAGAAAATTATAGAAGAAAAAGAAATTTTAAGAGAGAGAGAGAGAGAGAGAGAGAGAGAGAGAGAGAGAGAGAGAGAGAGAGAATCAGGAAGAGAAGAAAAAGAGAGAGAAAAAAGAAAAAACAAAAGAAGAGAGAGGAAAAGAGGGAGAGAGGGGAAAAGAGGAAAGAGAATATTATTTTTTAAATTAAATATTTTTTGACATCGTTCTTGACTTAGAGAGAGACACATAAGAAATATATAATGTGTGAGAGAGAAGGAAATACGGGGAGAGAAAGGGAAAGAGAAAAATAGAGATAAGAAAAAATATAGAGAGAGAAGAGAGCGAAAGAAAAAAAATTGAAAGAGAAAGAGAGAGGAAAAGAAAAATGAGGAGAGAGAGAGAACAAAAAATCGAGAGAAGAAAAGAAAGAAGAGAGAGAGGGGAAACAAAGAGAGAGAATTATAGAGAGAGGAAATATAAAATTTAAAAGAGAGAAAGAGAAAAAAAATGAAAAAAGAAGAGAGAGAGAGAGAAGGACAAGAGAGGAGAGAGGGGGAGAAAGAGAAGAAAAGCAGGGAGAGAAGAAAAGGAGAGAGAGAGAGAAAGATGAAGAAGAGATAACATGAACACATAGAGAGAGAATTATAGAGAGAGGAAAGGTAAAATTTAAGAAAGAGAGAGAGATAGAGTAAAAAGAAAAAAATTAGAGAGAGAGAGAGAATAACAAAAAGAAGAAAAGGAAAGAGGAAAAGAGGGAAAGAGGGGAAAAAGAGGAAAGAGAATAGTTTTTTTAAATTAAACATTTTTTGACAGTTTTGACTTTGAGATATATATATATATATATATATATATATAATTTGAGAGAAAGAAGGGAAGAGAGGAAAAGAAAAATGAGAGAGAGAGAGAGAGAGAGAGAGAGAGAGAGAGAGAGAGAGAGAGAGAGAGAGAGAGAGAGAGAGAGAGAGAATAAAAATCAAGAGAAAGAAAGATACAGAGAGCAAATAAGAAAGAAGAGGAGAGAGAGATAGAGACAGAGAGAGAAAACAAGAGAAAAAGAATTATAAAGAGAGAGAAAATATAAAATTTAAGAGAGAGAAAAAGAAAACATGAAGAGAGAGAGAGAGAGAGAAAAATTAAAAACGGAGAGGGAAAAGAGGAGAGAGAAAGAAGAGAAATGGTCACTTGCCATTCGCAGCAGAGCGTTTCGTGCTTTTGAGTGATCCTATTGGTTGAAGAGCGTTGTTTCTACAGTAACCCTACTAAAGCTTTGAATTTGGGAGGTTTAATGGGGTAAGGTGAAAGATAGAAAAAAAAATTCTATTTTGTATTTACAAAGCCTTCTTAGACAAGATCGTGCTATAATTCTCACATTGTGAATTAGGATAACATAGTAAGCTTTTGCTCCTAATTCCATGAGCATAAGCTCGTGATATTGAATAGTAGAGGGAAAAACAGGGGAATAAGCCCCTTTTCCTAGGATGGGAAAAGGTCAAAGTTCTTGGGAGAAAGGACCAACAATTTCTTGCTTAGGAGAGCCATTAGAGACACAGACCGACCCTTATAAAACTTCTTGTATATAAAAGTATTTCCTTTAGGAAGGCAACAAATAAACTCAAGCTTTCTTTTCCTTTCAATGAAAGTTTAGCCTTCGGTGTTATACCTTTGACCTCTCTCTCTCTCTCTCTCTCTCTCTCTCTCTCTCGCCCGCGTCTGTGCCTTGCCTGCCTGCTCGCGGTGACTATCTGTAACCCTAATTGGCCCATGGCAACCACAGGCAGCACCAACATGCAGGCGAAACTGGTACGCTTTCGCTGAAGATTTGATTTTTTGAGCAAAAGCCTTCTCCGCAAGGGTTTTCTTTACAAATTGCATCAGCAGGTGTCATCCGGAATGTTTATAACAGCAGCCAGTATGATAGCGGATGGGATTATCCGAGAGAAGGATAATGACTCCGTTGACTGTCACGGCATCCTGTCGTCAATTGCAGAACGCTTCTGAATGCAGGTCACCGGACCTTGAAGGACTATGTAGTCATCCTGCGATGAGATTCACCATTAGAATCTCATCAAGTTGCTGCAGATTAAATGATCAGTCGCCATAGGACGGGTCCATCTGAAACCCTGCATCCTGATTTCAGTTCATTTACAGAAAGCAGGTTGACCCTTCAGAGAAGAAGAGAACAGAAGGGAAGGCTGAGATAGGCGAGACGTTGTCGTATTATTGATGGTCAGAATCTCTCTAAGTTTAGAGATGCGGCCCACATTCTACTGGGGGATAAAAATGCCACAGATTCAGGTTCTAACAAGTTACTCAGAAGGGAAGGCTAAGATATGCGAGATCTTGTTGTATTATTGATAGATTGGAATCCCTCTAAGTTTAGGGATTGGCGCACATTGAAACGGGGGATAAAATTGCCGCGACTCTGGAGGATTTATTTATTGCCTGAATAGTTCCTTTGCACTGTAGTTTGGTTCTTCACTTTCATCACTGATGTCTTTTTGTGTGGGTTGATCAGGTGCTTCTAGGTGACATGGGAGCTGGAAAATCAAGCATGGTGTTGCGATTTGTCAAAGGACAGTTTTATGATTATCAGGTAAGAAGCAGATGCAAGCGCTAAGCAAAGCTTTCATGTAAAAAATGTAATCATATCTCGCAATTAAGTTAGCTGTGATGGAAAACTAGTGCTTCTAATCTCAATACTATTTATGTTGTGCTCTAGGAATCCACAATTGGTGCAGCCTTTTTTTCTCAGACATTGGCTGTCAATGAGACCACAGTTAAATTTGAAATATGGGATACAGCAGGACAAGAAAGATACCACAGTCTTGCTCCCATGTACTATCGTGGGGCTGCTGCTGCAATAATTGTTTATGATATCACTAACAGTGTAAGGCTTAGATTGGCTTATGCCTATGCTGTCATTCTTTTGTTTTGGATATTTTATCATGTAATAAGTGATTAAAAAGAGCAAGTGTGATGTGGATATATCAGAAGAGAAATAATGCCCTCTTGAGCCAAACATTGTTTTTGTTACAGGATTCATTCACACGTGCAAAAAAATGGGTCCAGGAGCTACAGAGGCAAGGTAGATTTTTGAACATTCTTCATTTGAGGTTTTGTAACATCTAATAGACGATTCTTTACATGCCTTGAGTCTTCTAATGTTTCCAGTCCAGTGATTTTTGGTGAACAGCAGCCAAATAAGCTAACAAGTGGGTGCAATTGACTGCAGGGAATGCGAATCTTGTGATGGCCCTTGCAGGAAACAAGGCTGACTTAGCATCCAAGAGGAAAGTTGAACCAGAGGTAAATCCAGTGTTCTGTACAGTGAATTGGTTAGGTTTGGTATTGTTGTGCTCAGAATTTAGTTGCTTGCAAGTTCAAAGATGCAGTTACAATGCAGGGAATGTACAAGTGAGACCATGGCACGGTTATGAGGGTCAGGTGTGTGCCTGACATTCTCTGGCTGCTCAGTCAGTGAAAGATGGGTTATTTTGCACTGTAGTTTTTGGGACTTGCAGGTCTCACTGAGTTCTTGTAGGATGGGTCTAGTTTGTGAAAGAGTGAAAGGATATATTAAGAAAGATAGAACGGGATGGGTCTAGGCTGTGAAACAGGAAAAAGACATGTTAAGAAAGATAGATCTGGGCTTGTGAAACAGTGAAAGAGCATGTTATGAAAGTTTGGGAATATTTTGGGCCATGAAGCAGTGAAAGCACTTGTAAGGGAAGTCTGGGAGATTTTTTTTCAGAAAGACCTAGAGTTTCTTGCGACCAAGCATCTGCTGCAGCCTTAACTGTGGAGCTCATGTTATTCGGCAGAAGACCTGCATTTGCTTCCATTGCTACTGATCTAATAAATTGGTTGAGCCAGACTTGAATAAAACTTCTGTTGCTGCTGCGAAGCCCAATCCTCTTGGGTTGAGCCACACGTGAATAGAACTTCCATTGTCACAGAATAAGCCCAATCCTCTAGGCATCTGGCCATCTGATTCAGCCAAAGACCATTCTTCTGACAAAAGGATTGTCCTATCAGTGACATACATACTACACTTGCATGTACGATCTCATTTCAATATGCCTGTGGAAAGGCTGGGTTCTCTTTGACTTAGGACAGACTCTTTGTTTTCATGGGGGGATGAAAGGTCTTTGGAGGCACTGTTGATTGGAGGGACTGTTTATTCATCTGGATGGATTGGATCGTGTTGGCTCTTCTTTCAATGCCCCATGTACATGTGGAACCAAGCAAGTAGGTGCAAAACGGCTAACATTTGTCTGGAGGGGCCTTGTCTAGTTCTCTCAGTTGTTTATAAGTCAGCTATAGTTTCTTGTTGGTAAGTTGGCCTATAGTTTCCTTGAGGGGATCTACTGATGCAATATTGTCTGTTTTCAGGAAGCTCAAGCATATGCTGATGAAAACGGATTATTCTTCATGGAGACATCAGCAAAGACTGCACAGAATGTGAATGAGATCTTTTATGAAATAGGTACCGCAATGCGGCTTATCTTGATTAAGGTTTTCCAGTATGATCTAGAAAGGGTGCTTTGTTGCCGCTTTTTATGAAGTTGGAAACTTGCTTGGGATTTTATGCATGCATACACATGAGGGCATGTCTGCTTACAAATGCAAGTGTAGATATGCTATGTGCAGACTAATATCTAGAGTCAATGTATGGCTACTTGTGTAAAACACATTGGCATACATGTATGTGTGTATCACTTGTACAGATATGCAAATTATGTTTAGCCACAAATGTGTCTGCATGGGGAAACATACAATGTGCATCTCTAAATGCTCATCATATTGTAATGCATGCAAGTTTGTTAAACTGCACGAGTGCCATTTCAAGGTTCAGCTATCACGGACGTTAGAATAGTTTGCACTTGTCTTATGGGATTTTCTAGGAAATCTGACTACTTGTACTCATATTGACATACACATACTCATGACAGAGGTGCCTCACATGTTTAGATTGGATGGACATTTCCATTCCTGTTTTGCTTTGTTTCTGTAGTGTTCAACTCTGAGCTCCTTTATGGTAAATGATTAAAGTGGGATACTAGTATTGCTTATGTTTACAGAAGCAAGTATTTCAGCTACTTTGTTACCTTTCAATTGCCATGGGAGATTGAGAGTATTCGAAGTTTTTGAATGGGGCTTAAGGAGTCTTTTCCCCCCCTGATTTTGGTTTGAGTCATTTGCAAGTTTGTGATGTGTTCCTCATGATGTCCTTAGCCAAAATATCTGCTTAGCTTCTTATCATTTTGTTTCATGTGGCAGCAAGAAAGCTACCAAAAGCTCAGCCTGTTCAACCTCCCAGTGGGATGGTAATTGGTGACAGGCCAATGGAGAGAACACAACGGGGTGCATGTTGCTCATAGAACATAGAGCTGGTTTGAGCATTGTGCTGACTGTTAGCCTTCACTGCGTGTATGTGTACATATATTCATGTGGGCAGGGCTCTTTGTCACCTCCAAGGAAAGCAAATCGCTTGTAGTTCATCAGCTTTTTGATAAAACCTGAGTTGATTCTTCTACAACTGGAGGATGACTCCGTTGGTTTAATCAAAAACTTGCTGGATGAACATATACCAGACAGTTCAAGGAATTCAATGGTATTGCTTTGTCAATAAGAAAACTGCAGGAGCAGATTGTACAATGGAAGATTTAAATTTGTGATTGTAAAATAATGTACTTATATGATTAGCACCTCTGAAATTCCTTGTGCATTTGATCAATTGTTGTACCAAGTTCACTTTCTTTGAGTAGTGATACACACTTGAGACTGTTTTGCCAGGAGTCCAAATGTTTGGCTGTGTCATACGGTAGTTGCTTGCTTGTTGATGATGACTGAAATAATGGAATTTGGATGATGAATGCTCTATGGGATTTAATTGGAGGATATATGCAGAGTACAAGCTCAAAGCAATGCCCATGAAAGCCTGTCATTAAAGTATTTCTTGGTTGAAGATTTATAATGAAAAATACATAGCATTTCTTGGTTGGTTCTCATTATTGTTGGTCTATTTTCTAATGAACAATGTAGAACATAGCATGGTTTGGTCCTTCAAGAATTAACTAATGGTATTTGATGATTGGGCTAGGGTGTTTCTATGTCCGATGCTATGAGGGTTTCTATTGGTCAGATCAAAGCAACATTACACTCTTGAGATTGAGGCTAGATTAGAAAATTCTCTCTTAAGATTTAGAGAGTAGCATGGACATCTAGGGAGAATAGGATATGCATGATTTGTTATTGCTATGTAGAGTCACAGGAGCATTGGTGGCTAAGGAGAGTAACTGCAATTCATAGAGGAGCATGCATATGTAGATGCCTTTTGTATTTTAAGATATCATTGCTCATTTGGGGTTTTGGTTAGCTTATTCAAGTGATGGATTACTTCAATTAGAATAGAAAGTCTTTTGTCTTTGAGGTATAGCGGCATTGAGAGGGATTTGTGTGTAAAGCTATAGACATCCTAGATACAAATCATTAGCTTCTTGAAGCCCATTAATGTACCAATCCCTTTTGTCCCATAACATGTGCTTTGTAAAACTTGGGCTCACAATAGAGCACAATTTGCTTAGATCAAGGTATCTCAAAATATAGTTGTGAAGAGATTATATAGCCTATGGAAGGGTGGCAAAATGGGAGCTCTCCTTGTCTTTGGCCCCATGTATGTTGTATTACATCATACTGATTGGTGGGAGTTGAACTCATTAGCTCTTCGTATTGGTAGATATATTCAAGATGTAAGCCATCATCAACATGTATGTAATCAAATCCCAAAGAAGATGAATACATTTAAAAATGTCTACCGTACTTGGTCAAGTTCACATAGCAATGATCAATAGTTATGATGGAAATGGTCTTAACTTTTCGTGTGGAGAAAAATGTGGTGATCTTTTGACCCCTCTTGTAACTACTTCATGGGCAGTGAAAGCCCTTTGTCTATAGCACTCACCACTCAATACTTTATGGTGAGCCTTCATTAGTTGCAAAAGCATTGTTAGATAGGTATCTTGGTTGTTCCTTCTTCTATGTGGGAACTAATAAATATGGAAATACCTTTGGCATGTTGTTTGTCATATGGCAAGCTCTTGTTGCAATACCATCTAAGGCCTCATCTCTACATAAAGCTTAATCTTTTGCTATGCTTCTTCAGTGCTTAAGCTAGCTTATCCATCTAGATTATGTGAAGTCTTGGATAATGGTGATATCATTGCTCTTATAAGGTCCTTGTATGGCAATCCAACTTTGGTCAAAAAGTTGTGATATGGATTCTAGCTCTAACTTGCCATACATACAAAAATGTGCTTATATCTTTTTCATCGCCTTGTTGGTTGATGGATGATAGACTATTGATGCATTGACTAGTCTTGTTTGACTTGAGCGAGTACTCCTAGAAAGCAAATATATTAGTGTAATCACTTAAGCTTATATCATTACCAAGGTAAAGTGCCTTTACTTCTTTCAAAACCTAACCATACTCCTTTATCTACATGTCCTTGCTTTGGCACATTTTTGAGATGTTATGTTTTAATGGTTTTAGTCATGCACAAGGTGTAACATGCATATTTTCTCTTTTGTTTCTTTTGGAATGAAATAGTCAATGTCCTCACCACTTAACCTTGCACCACAACACCATTTAACCTACAAACACCACAAATTTTCTTCTATGTTCAATCTTGCTATGATAATTGTTATAAAATAAGATGACTTTATATTTATTTATTTTTTGTGGATTTGCGTTATCTTTTTGTATTCAAAATACATTGAAAGAGCATTTTTTTGGCCTTCTTGCTTTCTTTGCTAGAACTACATGCTCTTTGGCTTTCTATTTTCTAACCCTCTCCTATTTTTTAACTTTTAATCAAATATACTATTTTAAGGTTTATACATTAAATATTGTTGAACCCTTTAGTTGTTGCATAAAGGTTACGACCAAATAAATAAGTTGTGTATTTGCGCATACAACAATTTCATGTTAAAGTAGTGTCTAAAAATATAATAACGTGGTGCTAGTAGAGCATCCAAAAATAATTATTTCTTGCATATTAAAATATGCTCTACTCAAAATATTTATCACATGACTTTGTTCAATAATCTGCTCACCCCAACACAAAGCACATTAGTTTCTTAGCATCTATCTACCATGCACAATGCAACCAATGTCACATGTATTCCTTGTGTATTAACATACGCTCCACTGAAAATATTTATTTTGCATTACTTCGTCTGATAATTTGCTCACCACAACATAAAGCACATTAGTTCCCTGCTATCTATTCATCAAGCACAATGTGACTAGTGCCACGTGGCACTATGATGTAATTCTTCACCATACAATAAAATTTAATCACAAGCAAATTGATAAAACTCACAAATTGCAAGAAGAGAGTAAATAGAGAAAGAGTACACAACACAATCATTGGGTACAATCTTCTCCCATGTCTCAGTGAGCACCTTCTCCATGCATATATTTATGGATTTGCATTATCTTTTTGTGCTCAAAATACATTGACCAAGCATTATTTTTAGGGATCTTGCTTTCTTTGCTTGAGCACTATGCTTCTAGTCTAATATTTCCTCATTTTAATATGTAATAAATCTATTCTAAGGTTTACAAAAATAATTGTCTAGCCTTTTAGGCCTTGCATAAAGATTACGACCAAATAAGTAAATTATTTGTGTGTGCATACAATAATTTCATGCTAGAGCACACCTAAGAACACAATAATTCCAATGCTATGAAGCTACTGTAAAAGTAATTAATTATTGCATACTAAATTGTACTCTGCTCTAAATAGCTAATTCACATAACTTCGTCTAATAGTGTGCTTACCACAACACAAAACACATCAATTCCTTGGCATCCATCTACTATAGGCATAATGCGACGAGCGTCACATGCAATAATATGCATAACAAGCGCGAATCATGTAGTAAATAAATAATTAAAATATTAAATAAATAAATAAAAATAATCTTATTTTCATAGCAAGTATCATACTTTTTCTTGGGGGTTATTGTGCTTGGTAGGTGAATGGTAGAAAATTTCATGCTAGAGCACACCTAAGAACACAATAATTCCAATACTATGAAGCTACTGTAAAAGTAATTGATTCTTGCATACTAAATTGTACTCCGCTCTAAATAGCTAATTCACATAACTCCGTCTAATAATGTGCTCACCACAACACAAAACACATCAATTCATTGGCATCCATCTACTATAGACATAATGCGACGAGCATCACATGTAATAATATGCATAACAAGCACGAATCATGTGGTAAATAAATAAGTAAAATATATAAAAATAAATAAATAAAAATCATCTTATTTTCATAGCAAGTATCATACTATTTCTTGGGGGTCATTGTGCTTGGTAGGTGAATGGTAGAAAACTAATCATTTTGTGTTGTGGTGAGCATATTATTAGATGAAGTTATGCAAAATAATATTTTGAGTGGAATACATTTTAATGTACAAGGAATAATTATTTTTGGGTGATTCACTAGCATAGCATGCTACACTAATGGAGAACTAATATATGTACACAAATTCAAATGACCAACTCATCAAATTACCAAACAACAAACTAAGCTTTCCCCTAACCACAATCCCCTAGAAGTGAGATTCTTTCAAAACAAAGAGAAGTCTCTATATACATGGAAAATAAAGAGACAAATTTGAATGTCAACATCACCACTTCTAAGGCTAAAAACATAACCACTAGCATATCTCCTATCATGACAAGATTAAAGATCATATCTAGTATGTCACTAAATTTATTGCTTATTATGCATTCTCTATTTAATAAATTTTTGTCAATAAATTAATGACTCACTTTTCTTTAAGTGTTGATGATGATCTAGCATGGCCATGAGACCATTTAGAGACCAGTATTCCTAGTACATCACTTAATGGGGTGATCAGAGCACTATGACGGGGATATCTAGCACATGAAGTACAAGTTATGAAGGGGGAAAGAAGTGTCTGTCAAGTGTAAGAGTGTACACAAGAACCAAGGAGTTACACATAAATGAAGATGGATTGAGTTCTAAGAAGAGGAAGTGCATTAGCATTGTGTATATGTATTTATGTGTGCATTCAGGGACGCCTGGGAACGTTTACTAGTGTGTAATGAGCATTGTATTCATTTGGGGTAGTCCTCTCCCTTACAAGTCAAGGTTTAAGGTATTGTCTTTCATTAAGAAAGACGAGAGAGGTAATTCTCTCACTAAGAAAGACGAGAGATGTGATCCTTTGGAAGTGAGGAGAGAAGCAATTTTCCCTTTCTAAGATCTAAAATGACACAAGCTTTTTTGTGGAAGTCAATCTTAAGGTTGAGGCCCAAGGTAATCTAATGAACTCTCCTTATCTATGGCTCAAGGTGGTTGCATGGACCATAAGTTAAGACTAGAGTTTTAAAAGCAGTTTTTCTTAAAAAAGACATGGTGAATCCATTTTTAAAATATCTCGTGATAGAAAACCGATCTCTAAAAACAGCCAGCTAGAGATTATCGAAAACGACGATATCTACAACTTTCATGTTGGACGTTTTTCCATTCGAGCAACGCACAGAAAGATATTTCAAAATTTGTGCTACAGAGTAGGTCCTTGAACATCCACATCTTGCATGAAGATCAACCTTTCCAAACTTGGCACTCAAGTCTCTCTCCAAGAAGAGAAGCTCTTGGAGCCTATAAAAGGGGAGGCTCTCCTTGGGTGCGGAGGAGGTGAAGGAAGCATCACTTTGCATGCATGCAAGAGGAGAGAAGGTGGTTTGAGTCTCACAAAGTGCTGCAGAAGCTCTACTGAACTCAAGTTCTAAGAGGAGATCCCTACACATATTGTGTAGGAGAGAAGGTGCAAGTGCTACAGAAGCTTTGCTAAAATCAAGATCCAAGAGGAGATCGCTACACATATTGTATAGAAGAGAAGGAGAGACTCAAGAAGGATCAAAAGGTGCCAACTCCCAAGTTGTGCAAGTGGTAGCCGGTTCTATATCGTGCAAGGAACCGTGATCTTGTTCCCAAGATCTACAAGTTAAGAACTAGTTTATGTGTAACGGAGGAGCTTGCTCCTTGTCAATTATATAACTCCACAAGGGGGGGGGGGGGGGGGGGACTGACCCATCTTCTAGTCCCTAGTGTGTTGTCAATCTCTCTCTCTCTCTCTACATCTTTCTTTTCTCTCATCTGTTCTCTCTCTGCATCAACATAATATTCTCCATATATCTTTTAAGTATATAAGAAGGTCGAGCGTGCATATTGGATCTTATAATAGTGGTATTAGAGCAGGTCTCTTTGCTTTTCTCAAAGTAAAGGTGATCCTTGCAAGAAGAAGGTAAAGTTGGCAATTGATGAAGTGTCTACAAGTGAGCAATTACAGGCTCAATTGACAAAATATCGTAGCTTGTTGGAGATTCCCGAAGTACGTCAATTGATTGAAAACTTAAGGTCAAGGGAAAAAGATACCTATGAAGGACCGAATCCTCCAAAAGATGGTGATATTGAAGGAAACACCATTGCATCAATTGATGGTGAAGGTGCAAAGCATCCAATTGTTGAGAAGCTTCCTGGAAGGAAGGACTTTCAGGTCAAGAAGAGTAAAAAGACCTCACCTCGAGTAAGGCAGATAAGGAGGAAGTCATCTCCCTTAGCAACTAGCTACTCCCTTGATTACTCAAGTTCCTTCTCCTCCTCCTCATCTTATAGTTCCTACTCTCTTGGTTCCAAGTCTCGTGCAATCCGCAAACGGACAAAGAGGGACCATAAGAGGAGCAAGCTTAAGAAGACTAAGACTTTCAAGTTTGGGGATAAGGACATAAAGTTTGACTCTTACTCTGGTAAGAGAGATCCTGCTAAGGCATTAGTCTTTGTTAGACAATTTGAAGTTGTTTTTTCTAATGGTAATTTCTCAGAAAAGTCCCAGCTCAGGCATGTAGGCATGCACTTGAAAGACACCGCTAGCAATTGGTGGTTGACTCTCATTTTGGAGAGAAGGAAACCTATGACTTGGGAAAAGTTCAAAAAGAAGTTTTATGCTCAGTTCTTGCCTCCTGATTTTGAGAATGACGTCAAGAAGGAGTGGGATTGGCTAGGCCATTTAGAGCACGAGAAGGTCACTAGTTATGTGGACAAGTTTTGGTCTACTCTTCTTAAGGTTACTCCTTTCATGGAGATCAGCGATGAAGAGAAGAAAAGGAAGTTTGAAGCTGGCCTACTCCCTCATTTACACAGAACCATGAAGGTGTATCCACATGAAACTTTATCTCGCATGCTGAAATTTGCCATCATAGTTGAAAGTTTGCATACACGTGGTACATCTCGAAAGTTGGAGATGAGTTCTTATAGAGCTAGACAAGAGCAGTTCTATGGTCAACCAAGAGACAGGACTAATCGAAGAAGATCTACCTCTACCCATGACCAATATTCAAAGCTAGAGGGTAACAAGAAGAAGTGCAAGTATCTCTCATCCTTTGAGATACAAAAGTATAAAGAGGAAGGAAGGTGCTTTCTTTGTGGTGAGTTAGGGGATATGAAGCCTGATTGTCCTCACAAAAGGAAGGAAGAAAATGTGATTAAAGATCCTCCTCTACCATCCTCAAATTCTATTCCGAATGGGCAAACTAACACTCATTCAAATGAGAAGAAGAGACAACTCTTAAAGGGTTGGGGGACACTCAACAATCAACGAGTTTTGATACTCTTTGATCTAGGGTCCACATAAAATTTTGTGTCAGTAGATACTGCTAAAAGGCTACAAATTTCACCGCATCGATTGGGAACACCAATTGGATTAGGTTTGGCATTTTGAAGGACTTACAACCAATTCTACTCCTATCCAAGGGAAGTTGAATCTTAGAATTGGGGATTACCATGACCAAGAATCTTTTCTACTTGCACCCATTGGTAGCTGTGATGCTATCTTAGGTATGACTTGGCATTACAAGATTAAACATCTTCCTGATTTGTTAAGAAGACCCTTGCATTTCAATTCAAGGGTCGAAACATAGTATGCATTGCTTATGCTAGAGATTGGCATGTGCCAATGGTTAGTCGTGTTAGCATTTCTAAAGAAATGAAGAAAGCTATTTCTGCGTACATGATTTTTGTGAGAGAGTCAAAAGAAGCTAATGATTCAAGGGCACTTGATGCCTCTAATAAACACACAATACCAACTAATGCTTCTAAGTTTCAGACTTTAAAAGAACCCCTCTCTTTAATTGATCAAGCCAGACATGATTTTGTTAAACAATATGAAGATTATTTTGGTGATTCACTCCTAGGAGAGTTACCTCCTAAGCACCTGGAAGATCACACAATTGATCTTATCCCAGGTAGTTCACCACCTAACCAATTGCCTTACCGAGTAAGTGTAACTCAGCAAGAGAAGATTCTAAAATAAGTAAACGAATTGTTGGAAAAAGGGTTAGTTCAACCTAGCTCTTCTCCATACTGCTCTCCAGTCTTGTTCAAAGGAAAGACCGTTCTTTCCATATGTGCTTAGACTACAGATCATTGAACATGATCACAATCAAGAATTGTTTTCCTATCCTAGGGATAGATGATATCTTGGATAAGTTGCAAGGGGCTAGTATCTTTAGTGGCATTGATCTCAAGAGCGGTTATCACTAAATACGAATAGCACCTGAAGATGTTCATAAGACAGCTTTTCGTACAATGTTTGGACTATACGAGTTCTTAGTCATGCCATTGGGTTTGACTAATGCACCTGCCACATTCAATCGAAGGATGGAGAGAATTCTTAGACCTCACTCAAAGTTCACAGGTGTCTTCTTTGATGACATTCTAATATTTTCATAGTCTAAAGAAGAGCATAGAAAACATCTATCTATTGTTTTTCAAGAGCTTCGCAAGCATAGACTATAGGTCAATGCTAAGAAGAGTGAATTTTTCCTTTCGAAAATTCATTATTTGGGCCATATTGTTTCTCACAATCTGGTGAGAATGGATCATGAGAAGATTCGAGCCATTATTGAATGGCCTACATCTACTTCTGTACATGAAGTTAGAAGTTTCTTGGGCCTATGTTTATACTACAGGAGGTTCATACGAGGTTTTGCGTATGTTGCATCTCCTCTACATGACCTTACTAAGAAGTGAATGCCTTTTCGCTGGGGATCAAGGCAACTAGAATTAAGTTTCTTGTGACTCAAGAACTAGTTCTCATAGTTTTGGATATTCAAAAACCTTTTGAAGTTCACTGCGATGCTTTTGGGGATTGCATTGGAGCTTTGCTTAACCAAGAGCATCATGTAGTAGCATTTGAGAGCCGACGCCTCAAGGATCAAGAGCTACATGCTCCAGTACATGAGAAAGAGCTAATGGCAGTGGTGCATGCTCGTCAAGTATGGAAAAACTATTTACTTGGTGCAAATTTTGTTATTAAAATAGATCACCAAAGTCTAAGATACTTCCTCACTCAGAACAAGATCTCATAGAAACAGATGCGTTGGGAAAATTTCTTATCTATGTTTCACTTCCAAATCCTTCACACATTTGGAACTAAGAATGTGATAGCAGATGCTCTATCACGGCGACCTCAAGTAAATGCAATCACAACTATTTACCATAATGAGTTCATGGATTTACCCAAAATGTATGCAACTGATTTCAACTTCTCAACCATATGGGATCAACTTAACTCAGGTCATCGATTACACCTTACTTGATTCGAGATGGTTGTTTGTATCATCATCAAGCAATTTGTGTAGCATTACCATTGTGACACAAGGCAATGGATGAAGCACATGCACCTCCATATGTTGGACATAGGGGTATTCTACCCACTACTCAAGGATTGGAAATATATTTCTTTTGGCCCACTCTTAGAGCTGACATTGAAAGATATGTTTGTGAGTGCAAGATATGCCAAAAAGTAAAGTATGATAGGCATAAACTACCCGGTTTACTGAAGCCATTACCTATTCCCAATGAGCCTTGAAAAAGTATAGCCATGGACTTTATCATGGAGCTTCCTCGCACACAAGCATGCAATGATGCAATCTGGACCATCATTGATAGATTTAGTAAGCAAGCTCACTTTATACCTGTGCGAAAGACGATCAAAGCCAATCATATGGCTAAGCTATTCATTGCTCATATTTTCAAGCATCATGGCATGCCTAAGTCCATTATAAGTGATGAGATCCCTGTATGACCAGCCTCTTTTGGTAAGCTCTCTTCGAGAACCTTGGGACTTAGTTAAAGTTTTCATCCTCTTATCATCCTCAAACAAATGGACAAAGTGAAAGTGCTAATTCTATTATTTTGGATATTTTGAAATCGTATGTATTTGATAATCAAAGAGAATGGAAAAAGTATTTGCCTTTAGTAGAGTTTGCATACAATAACACGGTGCACTTTAAAACTGGTAAGACACCCTTTGAGATCATCTATGGTAAGCCTCATTTACCGCCCATTCTTCTTACGAAGGATAAGATCTTTGCAGCAGATGAGTTTGTTAGAGACATTGATATAGCTTTCACTCAAGTAAATGATGCTATCCAAAGGACACAAGAGAAGCATAAATGTGAAGCTGATAAGCATCGTCGTAACTTAGATCTCAAGTTGGGACAATATGTTCTTCTTAAGTTTGAGAAGGCTCGCTTAAAGAAGCAGAAGGGTCAAAAGAGTAAAGTGGTTAAGGTTTCTAATCGCTATTATGGCCCTTTCAAGATCACAGATAAGATGAACGATGTGACTTTTTGTTTGGATTTACCAAGTCATTGGAACATTCATAATGCTTTCCATATAAGTTTTCTACGTCCCTATATTGGAGGACCTCCAATGGAGCCAATCAAGGAAGATTTACCTGATATGGAAGAAACATAAGAGTTCCTTGTGCTTGAAAGAATTTTACACCATCAGAACAATACTCTAAGGTCATGTAAGGTATTGTGAAAGTATCTAGTTAAGTTTAATAATTACCCCCCATTGAACGCTCAATTTATGATTGAGAGAGAACTACAAAAATTTCCAGATCTTCTTAAGGACTATGTATCCCCTCTATAGTTGAGGTCAACTGTTTAGAAGTCACTAAATTGATTGCTTATTATGCATTCTTTATTTAGTAAATTTATGTCAATGAATTAATGACTCGCTTTTCTTTAAGTGTTGATGATGATGTAGCATGGCCATGAGACCATTTAGAGATCAGTATTCCTAGTGCATCACTTAATGGGGTGATCAGAGCACTGTGACGGGGATATGTGGTACATGCAGTAAAAGTTATGAAGGGGGAAGGAAGTGTCTGCCAAGTGTAAGAGTGTACACAAGAACCAAGGAGCTACACATAAATGAAGATGGATTGAGTTCTAAGAAGAGAAAGTACATTAGCATTGTGTATATGTATTTATGTGTGCATCCGGGGATGCTTGGGAACGTTTACTTGTGTGTAATGAGCATTGCATTCATTTGGGGTCATCCTCTCCCTTACAAGTCAAGGTTTAAGGTCTTTTCTTTCATTAAGAAAGACGAGAGAGGTAATTCTCTCACTGAGAAAGATGAGAGATGTGATCCTTTGGAAGTGAGGAGAGAAGCAAATTTTCCTTTCTAAGATCTAAAATGACGCAAGTTTTTTTGTGGAAGTTAATCTTAAGGTTAAGGCCCAAGGCAATCTAATGAACTCTCCTTATCTATGGCTCAAGGTGGTTGCATGGACCATAAGTTAACAATAGAGTTTAAAAAGCTGCTTTTCTTAAAAAAGACATGGTGAATCCATTTTTAAAATATCTCATGATAGAAAACTGATATCTCAAAACGGCATGCTAGAGGTTATAAAAAACAACGATATCTACAACTTTTGTGTTGGATGTTTTTCCATCCGAGCAATGCACATAGAGATATTTCAAAATTTGTGCTGTAGAGTAGATCCTTGAACAACCACATCTTGCATGAAGATCAACCTTTGCAATCTTGGCACTCAAGTCTCTCTCCAAGAAGAGAAGCTCTTGGAGCCTGTAAAAGGGGAGGCTCTCCTTGGGTGTGGAGGAGGTGAAGGAAGCATCACTTTGTGTGCATGCAAGAGGAAGAGAGAAGGCAGTTTGAGTCTCACAAGGTGCTGTGGAAGCTTTGCTGAAATCAAGTTCCAAGAGGAGATCCCTACACATATTGTGTAGGAGAGAAGGTGCATGTGCTATAGAAGCTTTGTTGAAACCAAGTTCCAAGAGGAGATCCCTTCACATATTGTATAGAAGAGAAGGAGAGACTCAAGAAGGATCAAAATATGCCAACTCCCAAGTTGTGCAAGTGTTAGGCGTTGTATATCATGCAAGGAACCGTGATCTTGTTCCCAAGATCTATAAGTTAAGAACTAGTTTATGTGTAACGGAGGAGCTTGCTCCTTGTTAATAATATAACTCCACAAGGGGGGGGGACTGGCCCATCTTCTAGTCCCTAGTGTGTTATCAATCTCTCTCTCTCTCTCTCTCTCTCTCTCTCTCTCTCTCTCTCTCTCTCTCTCTCTCTACATCATTCTTTTCTCTCATCTGTTCTCTCTCTGTGCCAACACAATATTCTCCATATATCTTTTAAGTATATAAGAAGGTCGAGCATGTATCTCGGATCTTATAACATAGTATGTATACTCAAGCACTTCACTTCATGTCCATATGCATGAAAGAGACCATAATTCAAGGTACCTTTTGCATATCTAGCATTCTTCTTGTAGCATTAATGTGTGTCTTGGACTTAGATAATTGACCTAATAGTCCAACATGACAACACATATTTGGGCTTGTGAGAGTAGCATAAATCAAACCTCTAACGATTTTCCTATACATTGTAGTGTCCTCTAATGCATATCCCACATCAAGTCTCAACCTTGCATTTTGCCCAATTGGCATGGCTATTTTCTTACATATTAGCATCCCATAATTTGTAAACATTTCTAGCATTATCTTTACAATAACCATATACCATGGTATTCTTATGACTTCAATGCCCAAGAAGTACCTTAGATTGTACTTCTTTTGATGATAAGATAATCTACATAGATCACAAGTACAACATTGCTAGCACTTGTGTTCTTTGCATATGTTAGCCTTGTTGAATTCAAATCCATTATATTTTAAGAACTTGCTACTTTTTTCTATCCATGCACAAGGTGTTTGCTTCATCCCATACAAAGTCTTTTTTAAGCTTAGATACATAATTTGGAAAATTGTACACGTCCTCTTTCAACTCACCATTCAAGAATACATTCTTTACATCCATTTGTTGTAATTCTCAACTTTTTGATGTAGCCATAACAATCATTGCTCTTACGGCTACCATTTTTGCAACATGGTTGAAAGCCTCCTCATTGTCTATATCATACGTTTGAGTATACCCTTTGGTAACTAGCCTTGACTTGTGCTTGCTAAGTTGAATCATCTGCATTATGCTTTATCTTCTTGTACACCCACTTATAGTGAATTGTCCAATATTCAAACTTATGGTTCAATATCACATGATGTGAGAGGAACTAATGGTTTTGCATGGTAGGTTATCTTGCTATAATAAAGTTGAACATTGATATTAGTTGTATTAATTGTAAAGAGAAGGATTTGAAGAGAAGAAGTTGAGTTGTGTACTCCTAGCTTACTATTTGATGCATCTTTTACAACTTGTTGTTCTGTACAGTTGTAGGATATCAGTTGCAAAGAGAAGGCTTTGAAGAGGAAGGACATGCACTACACACTTTTTGCATTTCGTAAACTCCAAAATTCGGTAGACCCACAATGATATTCTATGACTTTATCTTTTTTTGCTTTTGTGCATTACATGACCAATGCATTTATGTCGATATCCATGTCTACAATTACTTCATTACCCCCTTGCATACATTCCAGAACTTTTGCAGGCATATGCACATCCAATGTGCACATTCTTTTAGTGCTTTTGCCTTTTGCAACCAATCTATACTTATTTTGAATGTCCTAGACAAAACAACCATATTATTTGAACTTACCTTGCAAACTTTGGTTAATTATTTGACCCAACAAAAACAAGATTCATTGTAATCATTGGCACATGCAATATGTTAGCCATATACTTTGTCTTTCCATCATGCATAGACAAGGGAACTTTCCCAACATTTGCAATAGGTTAGAGTAAACCATCCCCAATTTCCACATAATCTAGTTCTTCAGGCACATGTATCTCATTAAACTAGTTTTTATGATGCGCCATATGATTTGATGCACTTGAATTCGCATATCATACATCACCAATTTCTACATTTTGTGATGAGCACACTTATCATGTGGTATGTAATAAAGAGACGTCCATCATCTCCTTTAGAAGTAGATGCATAATTGCCATGCTTCATACATCCATGATTTCCACCACTTGCTCTATGATAACACTCATATGCAAGATGATAATTTTTTCCACTATTCCAATAACATGCAATACTATTGCTATGTCTTTGTTGTTGTCATCCACCTTTGCATTTATAACTTCCCTTTCCTATTGTATCTTTTGACTAGCATGTTCCATAATTTGTTGATTTTGGTTGTTATACTACTATAATAACCTCCACTTGCTATATCATGTCCTCTTTGAGATCTCCCCTTGCCTTTGCTTGAATCTAAGTAGAAGGTTTGGGCATGTTCTCAGCTATGTCTCTTTCTTATCCTCAACTATTTCCATGCATTCTCATCTCTTGATAATCATGAGAATCAAAGTATCTAGAAAAAGTCTCAACTAGTAAAAGTGGAACACTTTACTAGTTAGTGATATAGTAAAATATTCCTATATAGAAATTTCAAAATTTTCTAGTTTATCGATGTAGTAAAATTTTACTATATAAACAAACTAGTTAGAACTAATGATATAGTATTTTTTATATGTAAGAAAACTAGTTGCAATCATGTAGATAGTTTTAAGAATTCCTATTATGATAAAAAAATTTGAATAATAGAAATAATTAAAAGATGTTATCTTCATTAATAAAGAGGTCGATTCAAGATACATATATCTCCAATACTCAAAGGTTTATTGTGATTTTTTGTGACATGAATTTTTTCTCTATAGAGTAACCAATCCACAAGAGACTTTCTCATGGTTGGTAATGTTTGCTCACTGAGTCCTCCTAAAAAAGTAGGATCTCTCTTAATAACACCATATGTAGATTTTAATGATGCATATAGTTCATCAATGGATTGGATGTCTAAATATTTGAGGAGGATGGTTTCTTGGTCTTTCTCTTCAAAGGCATTAACAACCTGCATTTTAGAAATACAACATAGATTAGTGTGTTACTACATCATCATAAGTTAATTAGCTACTCTATAGTCTTAATATTTAATAACATTGAGTTATCGATGAAGTTCTTGATGGCAATTCTATATTAAAAGGATCCACACTTTTGGATGGCTAAACATGGTTGACAGCCTATAGTATAGGCAAAAAAATAAAGTTAACAAAATTAAATTATGCCACATTTAGTAAAAAGAAATGCAAAGAAGTACCTTAGATAGTTTCTTATTTTTGCCCTTACTGTCCTTTTGTTGTTGCTTGCTTTGTTGCATTTTCTCGCTCATCTTATCACAAGAAGTTTGTAATTAGATACAAGTTATTAATTGCATGTATTAAAATAAAATATCAAGAGATGGATAAGCATACCTTTCATATACAAATACTTTTCTGTGCAACTTCAACCTCCTTAGGATCTTGGATTGTATCTTGAGGAAGAGAGTGTTCACTACTGCATGAACCCTATAATACAATAAAAGTAAAACTCAAAAAATGGAATATCTTTTAATTTAAAAGTATACAAAAATAAAAAACATATGTATATATTCCTCATATAGATGGAATTCCTTGTAGTAGCTCCATAAAACCATGATCTGAGTATAAATAGTCTTGAAACCTAGGCTAAGTGTTAGAGAAAATCAAATGGAAAAACACTACAAACCAAGTTATACTAACCATTTCATTATCCTTTTTATATTTGTCGGAAGCCTCCTCATTGTGTGATTCCAACTATTACAAGCAAGAGAATTGAAGTTAATATCAAAAACAAAAAATTTCAATTACCAAAATATTTAAATGAGTGAATGGTGTACATACATGTGTTGTACTATTCTTGAAAAAGATACATTGATCTTCCGCCATAAGCTGTGGATAATACACCTCGTCACTTGTATCCTAAAATTTTAGAGAAAATATAATGAAATGTAAATATAACTAAGAAACTTAAAGATAAATGATTATAATACAAACAAAGATAATAAAAATTATACAATAGAAAAAGTAACACTTGAGATGAAAAAGTGTAAATCTTACCAGTTTTTGTTGCATATCTACTTGCTCAAAGTTATGATCCTCCTATTAAAAAAACATAGTTGTGCCAATCAGTACCAATTTCATATGTATATAATTTATGCTAAGAAAATTTTGATAAATAAATATACTTACCAAAGATATATCCACCAAAGATGATCTTTTCCTCTTGAGTTTCTTTCTGAGATTTTGAGCAATAGAAAGATAGTACATATATACATCCTCCTTTTTCCAAAGGTAAGTAGCACCAGGAAACTCAAGGGGTAAAATTTTATCATAGTTTTGATCTATGATCTCTAAAATTCTATGTTTGTCATCTTTATTATTATGAAATTGCAAATCCTTGCCAATCTCATGGCTCTTGACCCAATTATACACTTTTTTGTGATTAGCACAATACCTAGCATTTTGTATATCTCGATAGTATTTCAGTAAAAATGGTTTTCCAAACTCATCTTGGTCTTCTCCACTAATCCTTTTAGGTGGTTTGAAAATCTAGTCATATATAGGAGTCTTCATTAGAGACACATCCCTTATTTGTCTACTCTTAATTTGCTTTTGAGGTGGTAACTGGACTCTTTTACTTTGTATTGAAACTGGTTTACTCATGCTCATTGTTTGTCCATAACTATCATTCTTTGATTTCAGTTCCTCAATTGTTTTTTGCAGAGTGATGATAGTTTGCATCATTGAATCTAGAGTTTGTTGACTTGGGGAGGCCATGAGACAAGCTAAAATTAAATAAAAAAATATGTTAATATTCAACCAATAAAAAATCATTCAATCACATAAAAAGGATACAAAAATTTTCACACACACTTTTTTTTCTCTCTCTCTAAATGATTTTTTTAAATTCAATGGGCTTTTAAGTTTTAAAGAAAAACACCATATAGCAATACAATATACAACTATACAAACCATGAGACAAGCTAAAATCAAACAAGAGACAAGCCGAAATCAACTTTAAAACTTTATATGCTAGTATTCCTCAAGAAGAGATTATATCCATACGTTAATCTTCTTCAAGAAAAAAATTATCTCATTTTTTATAAAAAGATATCCATTATAAAGAATTCTTCTATATGTGGTAACTAAATGTCCTACTAGTGCATTCTCTTGGAGACTAAGAGATTGTGCAACATATTTTTATTCTTCTAATGAAAGTGGCCTACAATCTCTTCTATTTTTTGTGATTAAAATGCCTTTTTTACGCATCATTATGCTACAACGATATTGGGAATCATCTATTTCAAAAAGTTTCCATATCTCCTTTGCATTCTCAATTGAAGAAACCTCCACAATGCCATTCTCAT
The DNA here is from genome assembly GCF_053477565.2 of Lygodium microphyllum. Classification (NCBI taxonomy): domain Eukaryota; kingdom Viridiplantae; phylum Streptophyta; class Polypodiopsida; order Schizaeales; family Lygodiaceae; genus Lygodium; species Lygodium microphyllum. Next base: position 33,187,817 of record NC_141137.1, read on the forward strand.
GAAATGAATAATAGCATGGTGTCTGGTAACTAGTGAAAGCATAACCATCAGGTAAAACAAGACATGCATGTACTTGGATAAGCATACTTTCATGTGGCAAAAGCCCATCTACTTCCATTTCTAATAACTTAAATATTGAAGTGAAGAATGTCCTCTTATAATAATTTACATAAGATATATCGTTAAAGTGATTATCAATCTTCACCGCTATATATAATGCTACCATCCGTTCAAAGTCACAACACCAATAGACATCATGTGAGTCATGTCTCAATATGTCATCTAGTAGTTCTCCATTTCCTGCAACATACTTTGAGGGAGAAGAAGAAGCGCCAAAGACTTCTTTCTTCCGAACTTTCCAAGAAAAAAACAAAGTGCGTACAACACCTAAACATTCTTTTGACCAACCAATACATCGACTATAATTATAGAAGGCATGTGCAATATCTATGAGCAACAAACCTAGGTCACAAATTGACTTCGGTATCTCATCAACTATACATAAAATATATGGTAGGCACCATTGGATGAACTTTTGGTTCTCTTTGGCCTTAAAGCTTTCATAGTACTTACTTGGGTTACAAGGCCACCGTCCATGACGAATAGAGGGTGGAGAGAGCTTATAAGCCTTTTCACAACAAAAATCTAACATCTTTTTCTTCTCATTGGACATGGCTCTCATGAGCACTCGTATGTATTTTTGACATATATTTAGAGATAACACATGCATCGCATCATGTACCAAGTCTATTGACAAGTTAAAACCATACAAATCATATAGTTTCCATAGAATAGACTCTCTAGCTAATCCTACAACCTTTAGGTTTCCGTCCTTTTTGGCTTGTGTGGATGCCCTCTTTTAACTTGATAAACCATCAATCATTTCACCTATGGACCATTGGGCTGGAGGATATCTTGCTTGATATCGACTACCATCGTAAAGGTAATGTCCTTGGAATGAGGGATTACTAGTATCAAGAGTCGCTTGGGCTTTGTCTCTACGACAAAATAATTGCCCATCTTTGAAGGATCCTATTTTGCATTGTGCAGGATGATCTTGTGTAACCATCATTAGCATCAATCTAACAACACAAAAGTTTGATTGTCCCATTGGATTTTCAAAAATATTTTCTACAGGGTAGTTGTATGACACTTACATACCATTTATGTAAAGATCTTGTAGCTCACTAATAAGCAGTCTTAATAAAGTTTGAAATACATCAGGAGTATTACGAATAAGTTTAGAGCAACTAAAATGTATGAATAAAATAGGAATAATGCCTAACATGGAACCCTTCCCACCATTAAGGACCTTAATTTCAACCACACCACAGTATTTTTGAGTAGTACGAGAGGCTTGGAAGCATCCCAATGTAAAAGAAGAGCCAAGACTTGAGGATTACCTCTACACATTTTCTTTTTACATTTGTTGAGATGTCTACATTTTTTTACAAACAAAATTATACTCTTGCATCTCTTGGTCAAATCCTTGTTCTAGAACTATTGAAAAATAAGACATTTTCTTAATATGCTTGTAGAAGAAGACATCCCTTACTTGAGTATCTTCAATCTTCAATCTTCAATCCAAGGTTGATGAAATTATGAGCTCCACAATTAAAATTCCAAGACTACAAAAAAAATCCGGCCCATAACATATTTTAGTTGCGTAGACCATATCATAGTCTATACTAGTTTAGTAATAAAGCTACATTTAAAACCATAGTCTATAGTACTTTAGCAATAGAGCTACATAAGTACTTTAGCAATAGTTATCTAAACCATACATAATTTTTTTAATAAAAAGCACAATTAAAGGTGGGCCCATGGGTGCAATTTTAGTGGCATGGGACTAAGATCACTAGCTACATGTAGAGTCCACTACATGCAGCTCTAACAGACTATCCTCCTCCTCCTCTTTGCGAGACGTTGTGATGTCAGTTTTCATGCATGCTATGGCTCTGTTTTCATTAGCTTGAGGATATGTGTTTATTTCATTAGCTTCATAGTGCTGCTTTGATCTGCAGGTGGTTTGAGGATATGTCGTTGATCTGCACATATCTGGGAAGGGGCATCTTTAGAGACCCCATCTTTGATCGAAAGGTAGGTTAATGCGAAAAGAGATTGACAGATTTTCCCATCTGTAGTACTGCAGCACCTTATATATAATATAAAGATATCAACCTTTGCATTATGTAGATGATGATCAATCCAGAGAATGCTTGCACATTAAATGCTGTAAGTAAGGGGGTCCTCCCCAGCTCGGACATCTCCCTGCTCTAGATGTTCCTCATGCGCTGTGTCAATGACACAGTACCTAAAAAGGGGGATGCAAAGACATTAATGCACTTCTTCCGGGGCGTGATGCCATCCCTCTCCATAAGGGTAGTCATTGTAGCTCTCAGTTCTCTCATGATTATGGTCTATTAGGGAGAGGGGATTGGAGTTGCCTACGAGAGATTCATGAACTATTGATCCAGATACCTGTGTCAATTGATCATGTTGAGCACACAGGAGCTCTGAATAATACCTAATCTGGTCAAGAAGTGTGCCCATGAGCCTCTCAGTGCACAGTTATTGAAATTACCTGTAGAGCATGACTCCAAGCACAAGTCCTAGCCCCTAATCCCTAAGGGGTGAGGATCTGCAAGTCATTTGAGGATATGTTGTTGATCTGCACGTATATGGGAAGGGGAATCTTCAGATCCACCATCTTTGACTAGAAGAGCTCTACCCAGTTGTAATACTGTAGTAACTTAAGATACAAATAGATTGACCTCTGCATGATGCAGATCATAATGATCAATCCAGAGAAATTTTGCACAAATGTTGTACCATGAAGGAGCACTAGGATGCAACAAGGGGCTCCTCCCCAGCTCGGTCATCTCCATGCTCTACATTTATTGTCTTTGGACTCCATTAATCTCTGAGGGGTTCACTCTATATCGGCTCCATTCTTCATGTACTATGCTACCTGCGCATGTAGATGGAGCAAGGATTAGTGATTGTACTACCTCTACCACAAGTTGTATTAATCTACATCATCCCGCTATATCCCAAGGTCATCAAATTAGTTGGGATCAGGAGCAGGTGGTTCTAGTAGACTTCAGTCTGGCCCTGCGTCTGGACGATCGAGGCATGAATCCGTATGGCTTTCAGATCTGCATCAAATCCTTATGCATGGATCAAGTCCACCCAAGGCCACCCAGCACCATAGAGGGGTGCAGAGGCAAAGACCATGGGGCAAATTTCCTTGTCTACTTGCTTGAATCTCTTTCAAGCTCTAACACCACTTCCAAGGCCACCTAGCACCACAGAGGGGTGCAAAGGCAAAGACCATGGGGCAAATTTGCAGCAGAGATTATGTTTGAATTATAATCTGAGCTTATGTTGTATCAAGCATCTTGGATCATAGCTTACTGCTTTAAGTTAATTGAACCTGAAGTTCTATGGTGAGAGTATATTATTCAACACTCATGTCAATGAAGTTTGGATGATGCAACTCATGTGGAAAAACTTAAAGTAGATCAAAAGTATCCTAATCATGTGGTTAATCTCCATTAAAATTTATATTGATCATGTGGCACACCTTCAATGCTTGGGAGAAGCACACCTTCAAAGTAGCACACCAGGTTCAAGCTCTAATTCTGGTCTGAATTGTTGAATTTGTGGTCTTGTAGCTCATATGGTTAATCTCCATCAAAATTTCTCTTGATCATGCAGCACACCTTCAAAGCAACACACCAAGTTCAAGCTTTGATTTTGGTATGAATTGTTGAATTTGTGGTCTTGTAGCTTAGTAACAACACATATCTAGAAATAGGCTACAATAGTACTTACTAGATTGCAGAAAATATGTAACCACAGAATCTTGATTGGGTGTTTTTAGTCTCTGGTAGAGATCAAGATGCAAAAGGGCCATCTCCAACATGACATCATGGATAATTACAAGCTTGAAGTCCACTAGACAAGTGGCCCTGCCTTCCTCAAGATAAGAAAGCATGATGTCTAAGGGTGTGCATACATTAAAATTCTCTTCCAAATTTGTTTTCATAGCTAACATGATGTGTGGATACATTAAACATGCAGTTCCAAATTTGTTTTCATGACTAGCATGATGTCAATGAAGTTTGATGATGCAGCTCACGTGGACAACCTTAATGTAGATCAAAAGTCTCTTGATCATGTGGTCAATCTCCATCAAAATTTCTCCTGATCATGCAACACACCTTCAATGCTTGGGAGAAGCACACCTTCAGAGCAGCACACCAGATTCAAGCTCTGATTCTGGTTTGAATTGTTGAATCTGTGGTCTTGTAGCTCACTTCAATAACGACACATAGTTGGGAATAGGCTATAGTAGTACTTATTGGATTGCAATAAGTATGTAACCACAAAATCTTATTACACTCGGCTTTTATTGGCTAATTGTGCTTATGGACATTGTCTCATTTATAAGAGCTTATAGTTAGACCATCTTGTTTGAATTATAATACGAGCTTATGTTGTATCAAGAATCTTGGATCATAGCTTATTGCTTTAAGTTAATTGAACCTGAAGTTCTATGATGAGAGTATATTATTCAACACTCATGTCAATGAACTTTGATGATGCCGCTCACATGGACAACCTTAATGTAGATCAAAAGTCTCCTAATCATGTGGTTAATCTCCATCAAAATTTCTCCTAATCATATGGCACACCTTCAATGCTCGGAAGAAGCACACCTTCAGAGCAGCACACTAGGTTCAAGCTCTGATTCTGGTTTGAATTGTTGAATCTGTGGTCTTGTAGCTCAGTAACAACACTTATATGTGGTTTGAATTGTTCAAGCATGATATGGAGCCTGGAGGTACTATGTATGCATTGAGCATGCTAGTCTTCCAACTAAAAACTAATTCTGGTTAAACTCTAATTCTAGTCTAAATTGCTGAATCTCTAGGTATGTGATAACTATCTTTGAGACTTAATGACAAATTGGGCCGCTCAGAATTGGACAGTGCAGTCATTATTGGATTTTTCATTCTAAATCAGCTTATCACACTCAGTTTTTATTGGCTAATTGTACTAATAGACATTGTCTCAATTGTAAGGGCTTATAGTTAGACCATCTTGTTTGAATTATAATCCAAGCTTATGTTGTATCAAGCATCTTGGATCATACCTTACTGCTTTAAGTTAATTGAACCTGAAGTTCTATGATGAGAGTATATTATTCAACACTCATGTCAATGAAGTTTGATGATGCAACTCACGTGGACAACCTTGACATAGATCAAAATGCTCCTGATCATGTGGTTAATCTCCATAAAAAATTCTCTTGATCATGCGACACACCTTCAATGCTTGGGAGAATCACACCTTCAAAGCAACACACCAAGTTCAAGCTCTGATTCTGGTATGGATTGTTGAATCTACGGTCTTGTAGCCCAGTAACAACACTTATATGTGGTCTGAATTGTTCAAGCATGATATGGAGCCTGGAGGTACTATGTATGCATTGAGCATGCTATATATGTGGTCTGAATTGTTCAAGCATGATATGGAGCTTGGAGGTACTATGTATGCATTGAGCATGCTAGTCTTCCAACTAAAAACTAATTTTGGTCAAGCTCTAATTATGGTCTGAATTGCTAAATCTCTGAGCATGTGATGACTATCTCTGAGACTTAATGGCAGATTGGGTCACTGAGACCAGAATTGAACAGTGCAGCCGTGATTGAATTTTGCATTCTAATGTGGCAAGTTTGTCCTCTCATTGGATAGCAAATCTAATTTAAATTGTTGAATATGTGGTCTTGTAGCTCAGTAACAACACATATATGTGGTCTGAATAGTTCAAGCATGGTATGGAGCCTGGAGGTACTATGTATGCATTGAGCATGCTTGTCTTCCAACTAAAAACTAATTCTAGTCAATCTCCATCAAAATTTCTCTTGATCATGTGGCACACCTTCAATGCTTGGGAGAAGCACACCAGGTTCAAGCTCTGATTCTGGTCTAAATTGTTGAATTTGTGGTCTTGTAGCTCAGTAACAACACATATATGTGGTCTGAATTGTTCAAGCATGATATGGAGCCTGGAGGTACTATGTATGCATTGAGCATGCTATATATGCGGTCCAAATTTGTTGAATCAGTGATCTGAATTGTTCAAGCATGATATGGAGCTTGGAGGCACTATGTATGCATTGAGCATGCTAGTCTTCCAACTAAAAACTAATTATGGTCAAGCTCTAATTTTGGTCTGAATTGCTGAATCTCTAGGTATGTGATTTTTGCAGCCTTCAATTTCTAAGACTATAACCATGGTACGTTTCTCATCCCAATGAGCTATGACTATCTCTGAGACTTAATGGCAGATTGGGCCGCTTAGATAGAATTGGACAGTGCAGTCATTATTGGATTTTGCATTCTAATGTGGCATGTTTGTCCTCTCATTGGATAGCGGCTTTGATTTAAATTGTTGAATCTGTGGTCTTGTAGCTCAATAAGAACACATATATGTGGTCTAAATTGTTCAAGCATGATATGGAGCCTAGAGGTACTATGTATGCATTGAGCATGCTATATATGTGGTCTAAATTTGTTGAATCTGTGGTTTGAATTTTTCAAGCATGATATGGAGCGTGCATGTACTATGTATGCATTGAGTATGCTAGTCTTCCAACTAAAAACTAATTCTGGTCAAGCTCTAATTCTGGTTTGAATTGTTGAATCTCTGGTGAGAGCTACATTTTAGGAGTCGACTTTAAGCCGATCTAGAAGCTGTTCGAGCTCTTTTAAAAGCGGAAACATGGCCGGGACGAGTCAACGAGCCAATTTTCATGAAATATCAAACGGAGGTAGATGGCCGAGCTAGAGCTTTTTAGATGCATTTCAACGTCAACAATCCAACGCAAGTCTCGGTTCGTCAATCGGAGGTCATTTGACCCCCCATTTAATCCCTGCAAGGTTCGATATCATAAAGCAGCTACCAGATCGGGAAGGTGTAAAGTGCATGGGAGAGGCCAACTTGGTAGAGTTCGACGCTACGAAGCCGCTTGTCCAGTCAGATTGCAAATCGGAGTTTTTTTGCCCTCTCAAAATTGAAATATCCACTTGCGGGATAGTGTGAACACAAAAAGATGAACCGGTTATTTTAATATTTTAAACCTTAGGCTTAATAAAAGCCTTGAAACTAATGCAAAAACTGTCAACAAAGGGAAGCGTCAATGCGCCTCCTCATTTTTGCTCGATGCCTCTCCAATTAAAACCTATTTGGAGAGAGCGAGGGAGATTCTTGATTGGGGTAGAGAGAGGAACAAGATGGCTGTAAGCTTGCCTGTTTTAATAGAGAATTTAAAAATCTCATTTTCTAGTCTTTCTCTCTCCTCCTCTCTCCCCTCTATAGGTTGTTCATGTGCATGCTGTCATGACACTACGCGTCTACCACTGCAAACTTGAGGGAAAAATTTTCTGCAAAGATTTTGGACTCTTAAGTCAGCATCATTAGGGATTTATTTTTCGTTGTGTGTATCTTTTGTATTTGCATGACACAAGAGCACATGTAGTTAGGCTAGGCACAAATTCTTCAATGCATTCGTAATTTTTTGGAGCATCGTTCGATTGATTGCATAGCATGGATTTTAATTTGCAAACTGCACGAGTGATTGGACACGACATTCTCTTCTAAAGCATATTCTCGATAGGGCACAATGCATGGAAAATTGATTCACATAAAGGATCCTGTCTTGAGGAAAAGATTGTAATAATCCTTCATTTTGGATTTTTCCCATGTGGCTTGTAATTCGGATGTTGCCACCAGTGCAGATTAAAGGTCTCTTCAAATGAAAATTTGGTCTACAAAGACTAAAATGTTTACACTCATATTGAGGACATTTAAGTGGAGAAATTCTACAACTAAAACTTACACTCTTTGTGGAGATGGAGGACCATTGTCCCTCTACCCTTTACAATTCTTGTATTTTCATATTGATATATGTTGATTGTGCTGTGAAGTTAAATACTCCTCTTTGCGATCGATTGGGGGTGGACATTATCCTACTCCATTGTGAGGACCCATTTCCGATTCACATAAGCTCAAGATGGCCATGACATTGATTTTTCAACCATGTAAATAAGTCACAAAGGCTAAAGTAGCCTTTTGAAACAAAGAAGGAAGGAGTGGCAGTATTTGATTCGAGTGGCAGCCTAATAAGTGGTTTTACAATGAGGAAAGAGTCATCATTTTGAAGGAAACAATATTGACATAAGCATTGACGTCAAAGATTAAAAAAAATCTGAAAAAGAGAAGCACATTGAATTAGGATTGTTGAAATAAAAAGGAGGATGCCAAAATTTTGAGAAAAGCAAGGAGTTTGGAGGGTGGCCCTGCAAATATGAGGGGTGGATCAGCGAGCAGTGGCAGCGGTGCGTTAAGAAGGGCGAGGCTGCAACGACGAAGCATCAACAACAGAGGTCGAATGATGACGAAGAAGTTGCAGAGCTGAAGACGAGACGAGAGGGACGAAGGTGATAAAAAGAAAAGTATGATCATCAAGACATGGCAACGAATTAAGGCAGATCATCAAATTAAAATATTCACCATCTTCTGCTTTCTCCACTCTCCCGTTTTCTGGTGACAAGACGACAAAGCCTCCCCCCTCCACCAACAAGAAAGCACTGCATCCGCAATTCGACGAGTGTTAAGTAGCGGAAGGAGACGCAGGAGAGCTCAGGAAGTGAAGATGAGTTACAGAAATTGCAGCTACGGACGAAGACATTTCACGTGAGCATTAAACCGTGATAATTGCACCAATCGTTTTTCCAATATAGATTTCACGTGAGCATTAAACCGCCACCTTCACTCTTCCTACAACCCCAATATAGGAGCCTGCAACTCTACTGCATGCTGAAATTCTTGAACCTTCTCGTACTACCCGATGAAGTACTTTCCCTAAACCTTGAATCTTGCTGGGTAAAGAAATAACAACCACCTTCTTTGCTGGTTGTGCAATGCGCTGATATTGTGTTCTTTAGCGATCACATCAGTGTGCTCATTCTGATCACTTCATCAGAAGAGGCGACATATGGGGAAGCGCAGCTTTGGAGCGATATTGGACATGATTCAGGGAAGCCCATGCAATTTGTTTTCTTTTTTTTTTTTTGTGGATGTTCATCATGCTCTAAGTGCCATAAAACTGAAGGATTCGAGAGAAGAAGGTGCCGAGGAATAACTTGCTCGCTCTTAATCCTAGATAACTATGGGCAAGCTCAGACTCACGATCAGATGCTTCTGCTATGAAGGGTAACAATCAATACTTCTTTTGATACATTTTATGCAATGTACATTAATTATGTGTTAGCAGATGCACCATATCTTTGTAGCTTTCAATTTCTAAGACTATAACCATGGTTCTCAATACCTGGCTATGCTTATGAGGACATGCCATTCTTACAACCATACTATATTTTAAAAACTGTTAAAGAAGAATCTTGAAGTTTATTGCAAAATAGTACCCGAGCTATCAAGGAGTGGTAATGATGGTGACTGATTAAATTTATAATGTATGGACTCCTGTGCCTAATCACACCGTGGGGAATTATAGCTGCACCAATGAGATTACAATGCAACAGAAACATTAGTATAACCTCTTAGGATCAACTAGTTATGATGACTGTCATGATAGAGAAGATTATCATGATCATTACAGTGAGAGATGTACGTCTGTCTTACCTTGGATCATACTTAAGCTTGGAGACTGCAGATTACTAAGCAATTGATGATGGAGATGTGGAATGTTGTAGTATCACAATACAAAGTTAGAGTATTTCTTCTTTTGCTTGTCTGCACCTTGCGCTAGCTCAAAGCACAAAGTACAAACTCATCTTGTGAAAGGAACAAAAAGAAAAAGAAGTAGTATGCTGGAGAAATAGGCGAGAACCCCAGAATGTAAGGGAGGGAAACTAATTCATTTTTTGGCTAACGATAAGATGAGAATTTTCTTTTTCTAAATCTTCATTTTATGGTAGGATTAGATTTCTCTTTTTTCCACGAAATTGTCATTCTATGATTTTATAATTGCTTATTGTTATGACATACTATATTTTAAAAATAGTTAAACTATGCCTAATCACGTGGTCGATTAAAAGTAAAGGAGGGAAACTATAACATTTTTTTTCATAGGCTCACAAGTGGTTGGCATCTTGGAGCATAGGTTTGCAAGTGGTTCGCATGCTAGCACATTGGCTCTTATGCTTAAGACTTCCAAGTCAACAAATATTTATAAGCTCCATGCAAACGGAGCTTGGAATGTCTAAAATATAACAAACATTTATTGATTTAACAAATTTGTCTCTTAAATCCAAAGGGAATTTCTATAATCTTTTTGAGTAGTGTAGCTTTCTAGTTATATCCAAAAGTCATTGGAGTGATAGCAATGTAATCAAGTTAATCTTTCTAATAATCAAGTCACACCTTCAATTATTTCCAAAAAAGAACCATTTCATATTAGGATAGAATAGAGATAAGTGCATGAGGATTTCCTAGGTTTAAGTACTAGCACAAAATCAATAAAGCAACTAAAAGTGCCAAATCATTTATGGAGGAACATTAGATGAATTGATGGGATTCTATGGCAAGTATATTTCCATGTATGTATGGGTAGTGAAAATAATACGCATGATTTGATTGGCCAACTTATAATGAGGTGTTGTCTCATCTTATGATAGTTTCCTACTAAAAGAGAAGGTTCATCTATGTCGCTAGAATAGTGAGTAATCCAAAATGTTTTCAACCTCTTGTGATAGACCTTGCAGGGATGTTATCCAAACCTCCTATCTTGTAAAGCTCCTATCCAAACCTCATATATTGTAAATGAGGGAAACTATAATGTTTTTTTGGCTAAGGTAGGATGAGAATTTTCTTTTTCTAAATCTTTATTTTATGCTAGGATTAGATTTGTCTTTTTTCCACAAAATCTTCATTTCTATGATTTTATAATTGCTTATTGTTGAGAGCTATCCACATGTGTATGTATATTTAAAGGCATATGCTCTTACTCAAAGTGTACACGAGAGAGAGAGAGAGAGAGAGAGAGAGAGAGAGAGAGAGAGAGAGAGAGAGAGAGAGAGAGAGAGAGAGAGAGGATGCATGATTGCCTTTTTTTACATGCAATCATGTATCTCTCTTTACAAATATTTTTTTTGAGTTGTGCAGGTAGACTCGGTAGACACACACAATGTGTTTGGGGTTCAACTTCCTTTGAGTTTATCCTCCTAATCACCTTTTGTAGGCTTGATATGTGCAACCACAAAGATATGTGTAGCCACAAAGGTATAACTTTTGTAGACAATGATGTAACTACATTTGGGAAGAGGTTTTCTCTAAAAATTTCCCAAAGCATTTCAAAGCTTCATCACAATTTCTATCTATCAACCTAAACAGTAGCAAATCAAGCCAGTCCAAGAGATTATGTTTAGTACTAGAAGTAACTCCTCATAATTTCAGACTTTCTGTCCTTTTTTAGCAATGGCCAAATAGATCCATCAACATCCAAATGTTGCTTAAGAGGGGACTTCCCATCGTAATGTGGAAAAATGAAAGGAGTTGAATTTTTACATAATCTCTACATTTTAAAATGTTCATTTCAAAATGGTTTTATAAGTTTGCAAATATGCTTTCAAGGCCACCAATTCTTTCAAGGCTACAGATTTATGAGAGTTTGGTGTGGGCACCCTTCATGCTGTCACATTAATGATAGTTATGGTACTTCTTGTTAAGGACTATGCATTGGAAAAAGCTCATCTATTCCTTCCCTTACATTTATTGAGGTGTTTTTAGTGCATTCTAAGGGGAGATGCAAGTGCACATAAGTGATGGACATGTGGTACATCATTCTTATTGTGGTAAGTACACTAATAGTAACTTTTAACTGTTTCTCTTTGCCAAAATTGATCATGTGTACAAACAATATCTCCTAGAAATTATGCCTATCATTGTAGACTTTTGAGTAGGAAGCAAGTTCTTAAAGGAAGAAGGCATAGCAATGGTGTGCATGTGCGAAGGATCCTTGAGATAGAAATTGTATGACTTTATGAGATAGGACCCCAAAATTGTTGTAGCTACCTTATATCAAGCCATGGAGAGAATCACCAACAACTATTGCAACTACCTTATTCAAGCCATGGAGATACTGTAAGAGCCACTTTCATATTCATTTTTTGCTTGATGACTAGGAAATGGGACTAGGTCTATCTTATTCAATGGCATATTTCTCATATGACATGTACATCAACAATGTCTCAATAGCAATCATTGATATTGGTCCTTAGTTGGATCTCTTTCTCATCTCTTTGCACCATGAAAAGCTTAAAAATGTATTGAACCATAGTGCCAGGCAACAACTTCATCGAGCATGCTTTCCCCCTTTGTTCATCTCTCTTCAAGCTTCTCCTTTCTCACAGAAAGCTTGGTACCGAGGTACTTGATGAGCTCATCCTGGATGACCTTTTACACAATGTACACTGAGAGTGTACTCTTTTCTTGGATTTCTCTTTTAGTCAACATTGTTTATTTTTTGCATCTTCTTTCTTCTTCCTTCTATGCTCATCTTGCCCGCCTTTCTTGTGCTAAGACTATGTTTAGTGTTATACCTCTACTTTGACATGCTTGCACTTTGTATCTTCAATGATCATTACAAGTGTAGGTCCAAAGTCCAAACCTCCAAGGTTTGGGCCTCATCTTATAATATTACCTTATTGCCAACTCACTTGATTGTTGCCAATTTAGTTTGGAAGGTTGTAGTGAGTAGGTGTTCGTTCATGTGAATTAACATATAGGTTAGTGAACTAATTGAAGGGGGACCAAATGTCATTGATGAGCACCTACTCTTGGTTAAAGTGGAAGAGTTCAATTACCTCCTACAATTTTGAGGGGAGTGGCATTCATATGGGTTCTTGATGGTATGACCAATTGCATAGTGACTTTGATTGTCAGGCAACCCCTTGGTGCAAGTGGAAGGTCAAATAGGTTTTAGATGGCCTAGGTGCCATCTTGGAGCATAGGCTCACAAGTGGTTGGCATGCTAGCAAACTGGCTCTTATGCTTCAGGCTTCACAGTCAACAAATATTTATAAACTCCATGCAAACGGAGCTTGGAATGTCTAAAATATGACAAACATTTATTGATTGAACAAAGTTTTCTCTTATACCCAAAGGGAATTTCTGTAATGTTTTTAAGTAATGTAGCTTTCTAGTTATATCTAAAAGTCATTGTAGTGATAGCAATGTAATCAAGTTAATCTTTCTAATAAACAAGTCACATCTTCAACTATTGCCAAAAAAAAACCATTTCGTATTAGGATAGAATAGAGATAAGCGCATGAGGATTATCTAGGTTTAAGTACCAATGCAAAATCAATAAAGCAACTAAAAGTGCCAACTCATCATTTATGGAGGAACATTAGATGAATTGATGGAATTCTATGGCAAGTATATTTCCACGTATGTATGGGTAGTGAAAACAATACTCAGGGAAGTTACTCTCTATATATTCTCTACATCACATGCGTTCAAGGCCTATTTATAAATATCCTTATTTGTGAATTTAAAAATAGTATATCCTTTAAAAATCTCTGTGTGTGTGTGTGTGTGTGTGTGTGTGTGTGTGACAAAGTGAGTTAATTTAGTAAATCTATTACATTTGATAGCATTGAATAGGCTCATTTATGAGGTAATTATCTTAAGTTTTACACAAGTATAAAAACGTTCAAGTGTCATTAAAGAATGATAACATGCATGCACATGCATATTTAATCATCCACATATAAAGAAATGAAGGATTGAAATCATGCGCATGTGTGTGTCTTGCATTTAAAAGTTTTATGCCTTGAAAAGATCAAGCTTCTCACGGAAGTTGTACATTTGTCAATTCGTGTAAAATATCTCTCTCTTGCAATACATACCAATGAAAGTGCATGCAATTAATGTATGATTATCGAGATATCAAACATAAACCATACATGAGAATATGAATAGATGGATATGTAGGAATTGAATTGACAAGTTTGTGTCTCAATAGTTTTGCATATTTCGCAAAAGTATGTTTGGTGCAAACAATGGCTACAATGAAAGCTTATTCCATCATCACCTATACATGAAATAGTATAGTGTGTTCTAGATGAAAAACATGCAAGAGGAGATTGAGACACAAGCTACACTAATAACTCTCCTACACTTGGCAACATAGGTTGAGGCACAACACACTAGCATAACATGCTTGCAACAAGTGTTAATTTGTTATCTTGGTTATATAGACACTATTGTTTTCTATGACTAAAAAAGTATTTGTTTGCTTTGTGATGGAGACACTTATTTTATTTTTTTTCCTTTGTATAAAAATATCTACTAAATTTAAAATACTAGTTTATATCCAAAACTTCCAACACGGTAATTAGAAAAAATTCATACATTTACTAAGTAAGAGTCATTTTACTAGTTGTAGCTTCATTTCTATGTAGTAAAATTAAGAGCCTAGTTTGAATATAAAAATTCCTAATTTTCTATATGTGGGTCCTTTAATTACTATCTAGTCTTGTGTCTAAAGTTCCTTATGGTACCACTAAAGGTGATAAGCTTGATTATGGCGGCATATGGTGATCAGTGATGCTAGTAAGCTTTTGCATTCTACCACATGCTTCTGCATTCACATGGTATTATCCTATGGTGACTATAGATTTGATAGCATAATATTGTATGCTCACTGTCATGGCTGAGCACATTACCCTAGACTTGACATTCCAACACGCAACTTGGGTTGTTTTGTGTTTTCTTGCATCATTGGTTACTCTGGTAATTACACGTACGATAACTGTAGTTCATTGCATGCATGGATGATGGGCATGATAACCATGTCTGTAGCGTCTCGTCCCGTGACATGATATTAGGTAGCAACACGTCCTCTATAATTGGTTACACAGATGTTACATCACCAATGAGCAATCGGCTTGATTATGTATGGATTGCATGCATGCTATACATGGTTTCTACCAGGTCGTAATGCAAAAAGCTCTCCCAAATCTCACCCTCTTTGATTAACCCTCAAAATCCTAGACCTTCTCTCATTATAAGGATTTCTTTAATAAGTCGGGTGATTGCCAACTTTAGCATAACTTGCAAGTGTTCACTAGTTCTAGAATGATGAAGTTGTTAGACCATGCTAGCTACTTGGTTATCAGAGTCATGCCTTCTGGCTATATTCCTTCTATTTAAGGTGAATGCAATGACTATCTTATGGCTATATTCCTTCTATTTAAGGTGAATGCTCTAAAGTAAAGGATGTAGCCCTCTGCACTCCCGACCTGGGATATTGAGATGCCTCATTAATATCAACTGAAATAGTCTAGCACTTACCAAAAGCTTGGAACATTACTATAAATTAAGAGATGACTAAGTATTAAATACCCAATGCAACTAAGTGCAATTTCCCTCCTTATTACCTTGTGGGTATCAACCAACCAACCCATACTTTTTGTATACTTAGCTAACAACTTTTGGTTAATGTTGCCACTTTAGTTTACATTGTACCATTATTTTGACTTCTACAGCACACTTTAAAATTTGAAATTGTCCCTCTAATAACTACGAGATTTGTGCCATGTACCCATGACATATCTATAAGAGCTTGCACATAGTTTCCACTGTGACTAGGGTATCAAAGATTTCTTTATCTAGTGGCTTAGACAATTTTCAAAATTTCCTGATACACACATTAATCTACCTTGTGCTATATTGATAACCATTATCAAGGGCCACCTCCTTTTAAGCGCTAGGATGGGATAGTGCCCAACAACTTCTTGTATTTGGTATATTAGTTGTTAACCTTAAAGACATCTTAGATATGAGTTGCTAAGAAAGAACTGGAGCTATATGGTATCTCATAGTTGATAGCTTATACTTTGCAATACTTTAGCATGAATTATATCTTTGGACTCTCAATTATCATGCTAACTAAGGTGTCTTGTAATATGGGATCTCTTATCTATGGAATATTGGTGTGATTTACTTGGTGATCACTGACAATTAAAGTAGTCATGTTTGTATGACCTAGACTAATGTGTACGTTGATGAAGACCTATATATCTACCAAACCCAAACAACTTAGATTGTAATATCTGGATTTGGAGTGCCTATAAGGTTTAAATGACTAAAAGCTTATGTTTTCACACATATGCGCATACCATGCACACACACACACATGCATGCACGCACGCATGCACACGCACATGCACATGCACATGCACACGCACTTGCACATGCACACACGTGCGCGCGTGCACACACACACACACACACACACGAAGAGAGCTGATAATGCACTACTCTTCCACCATAAACTTGGAATGGACTCATATAATTATATTTAGTTTTTGGCATACATTTCTTCTTTTATCTTTATACTTGATAGTATAATTACAATATCACTAGTGTGGTAACATGCATATTATATCCCTAGCCCTTATGTATTCCTATCCCTAAACCTTATGTGTCCTATTTGTTTTTTATTCCAACTTCATAGTCTAGCCTATATTAGTAGTTTATATTATCATAAGCTCATGTATAACGATCTTAAAACTTAGTCGCTACAAGTGTAACTAGTGTTTATTTAGTAATTTAGTGTTTCTCTAAGTGATGCGCCTTTGCATAAACTTAAGTTGAAGCATATACTTACTAATTACTTAAATATTAGTTTCAAACCATTAGTGATAACACTATGAATTTGTCTTAATTTTATATTTTTAAGGACTATAGGGTTGGCCTTGTGATACAACATTGGTTTTTGAACTTCAAAGCTCTTATATGTTTTGGTTTAACTGTAACAATTGTGTATTCGTAGGACCACTTTTGCAATATTCTAATATTTTTCAACATAGTCCTTAGGGTTTGGCTTTTCCTTCATCTTTCATATGGATGGAAGTAACTGATCCTTCACCCACTCAAGCCTAGAAAGACTACTCCTAGTGACTACCATCGACAAAAGATAACAAATTTTGTATACTTATATGACAATCTACCATTTATCTTAAGCATACCCAAAAAGGATCTTTGTGAGATTGTGATTTTGAAACATATTTTAGATTTGCTACTTAATTTTATTTTAAAAATGTAGCACTCGATATGTTTGAAGTAGTTACGTACTTTTATTTTAAAGAATTCTTGTGTTTTTATTTTCAAATTCTAAATGATTTATTTTATTACCAAATTGTTTACTATGCATTATGAATTTTATATTCAAATTAATTGTATAATTTATCATCTTAATTTTCTCATAATTTTTTTAATGTATTAATTATCTTACTTTATATTTTTTAATTAATATTGATACTTTACTAATTTTTAAATAATCTATATGATTCAAGTTTTGTTGAAGGGAAATGTCACACACACACACACACACACACACACACACACACACACACACACACACACACACACACACACACACACACACACACACACACACACACACACACACACACACACACACACACACACACACACACACACACACACACACACACACACACACACACACACACACACACACACACACACACACACACACACACACACACACCCACCCACCCACCCACCCACCCACCCACCCACGCATGCACACACACACACACACACACAACTATTGCAAGGGAAGAATTTAATAGAGGTGCACCTATCTCATGCATGAAGCACAACTTTGCAATATGAAAAAAGAGATCATTCTTTCAATAACCTAAGGTTAACAAGTTGGGATTATGTTCCTTACAAAGAATTTTTTAGAGTTTTTTAGTGCACGGTATAGGCTTAAGGTCCATTTCTCAAATCTTTCTGAGTTTTAACATATTAAGGGTCAACTTTTAAACCTTGTTGCATGTTAATACGAACCTTATGTAATTTGAATCTAAGGTTCTTAACCTTTCTATTGGTTAGCCTTTAAACTTCAATAAATATGAGTTATCATGAACCTTAGATAATGTGGATTTCAACATACTAGGATTCAAACCTTTAAAGAGCTATCTTTTAAACATACTATCATGAACCTTAGATAATGTGGATTTCAATATACTAGGATTCAAACCTTTTAAGAGCTATCTTTTACCCTCAACATACACAAAGTTTTCTACCCTCTCAAAAGGTAAGCTTTTGACTATTAATGTATGTAAAGATAAGATCTTTTTGACGTAAAAGGGAAGTAAAAATGCATTATCATAAGTGAACATATATTTATACCATCATAAAGTTGAGCTATAAGTCTCATGGCTTACATAGCCTCAAATAAGAGGGGTCCTACCATTGTAAGTATTACCTTTCTATGGCTAAGCTATTAAATAGCTTATGTATCCCCATCATAATACCATTGAATTTATCCACTAAAAAGGTTTCTCATCTTTCTACTAATAAGTATTGTGTTTCTACATGAGCAAATCCTCCTTAAAACCGCTACCCTACAAATGACACAAATTTTCATAATTCCATCATCAAAGCTCCTCTATCCCCCCCCCCCCCCCCCCCCCCCCAACCATTGCCTACTTCCATGTGATGTCATGTTGTAACCCCACATTCTACATTACACTTCACACTCTATATAGACCTCACACCTCCACACAATCTGAACATTGTTATTTGACATATTTTTCTCTAAGATAAGGCACCCCTCCAAATATTAGTTGAGAGAGTAAGCAAGAGCCAAATTGGCATTTTTTCTGCATGCAAATAGGATAGCTTGCAAGCCAAATGTACACCAAAGCTTGATTACACTAGGGCCCTCTCCCTTGATGACCCTACTAAGAGGAACTACTAAGTCTTTAAATGGGGAAGAGCTCAATCTTACATGAACAAACCATTTGAACATTAGTGTCCAACCAACCACATGATGCACTAAATGAGACTTGAACCAACAACCTCATGATTATGAGCCTAGATGTTGACTACTATGCCATCACACTAGGACTTGTTTACATATTCTTGTGCCCTACATAACAAACAATTTGAGACTTCTTTATATTGGGTGTCTTTCCTTAGTTGGAGTTTGTAGGCCACTACTTACCAAAGTTGTAGGTTGAGCCTATGAGAAGAAGTAGCTCTCCATATTAATGAGATCATCCTCTTTCATGTCATGTGTGTGATAAGAGATCATGCTTCTAATGTTGCAATGCTTTAAATAAATTCTAATCTATTATAAGTCCATGCACTTCTTGAACTTCATCAAACATTAACCTCTATTCTGGCCCAACATTTGAATGGTAAAACTCTACTTAAGCCACCATCTTTTGTCAAACCTCTTTCCTTTGTTAGTGACCTCTTTCAATCATTCATGCTCCACATTAAGTTCCTACAACTTAAAGTCGAGCCCCTAAGGAGATGGCACCTACAACTTTTGAGGATTCCATACATTGATGTCTAGATCCATTTAAGCTAGTAAAATATGGGAGAGAAGTATCAATGTAGGTAGTCTCTTGAATCCATAGAGTTTGGATAATGCTAGGATCACCCCCACTTTTTGTGGTGAACTTTCGTATTAGCTTGGAAATCAACCTTTCCATGTATCAACTAACTTTCTACCTGTAGACTAATTTTACCTTGATATCCTTAGCAAAAAAAGAAAAGACCGCCGACCATGTACTACCCACCATAAACTTTGCAATTGATATCCAATGCCTTAGCATGTACCAATGTTAAATCCTAAACTTTCTCCATATTTTTCAATGTGAAGAACCATAGTTTATTTGTTTTATCTTGATTTAGTTCCAAGTCAAGACCACGTTCTTACTTGATGGCTGTTAACAATTGGCTCTATGCCATATAGTGCAAAAGCTTATGTCCAAAGAAAGGTGTGAATAACCCTTTCAATCTTGACCCAAAAAAAAAATTAAATGGTTAAATTCCTACTAGATTGAGAGGGATATTCACCCACTCAATATTCAACCACTCAAAATGCTATTTCTCATAAACATCCCAAACCACAATGAATATATAAGGTACCTAAACACTTTAAGTTTGGTAACTTCCTTGAATAAAAACTAGTCCATCCACTCTAGGGAGTCATTCCATGACAATGCCATCAACTTAGTCTTCTCTCTCCTAATTTTGGAGCCAAGGATGAAGGAAAACTAATCATACACCTCAAGAAGACTCCTTACCAGCTCACAATCAACTTTGATAATATATAATTGTTTTCCATAAGCATTTATCCATAGAAGAATTTATCATTTAGAGAGGGAAACCCTATGATACTACCAACTACCACCCACGTGCATAGTGTCATAATTATGCCAAGGGTCTCCACATCCCTTGGAATATCCTCAGCACTGAGGTCATTTTTAATAGGAAAATGAAGGGAATTTTGGAGACTCTACCCCTTCAAATGAAGGTGAAGGCCATTGACATGTTTGAGGGACTTGCCTATTCTCATACAACAAGATTGAATATGCAAAAGATGGGTCATGAAGAGGTCTTGAGATAGGAGGCAAAGAAGAGAAAAAATCCACCATCACCAAATCAAAGGCCAAACGAAAGAATAGCAACCTCCACATCATTGCTCACTTATAGTTGCTTATCTTTTCACTAAAATAGAAGCAATGGTTTACAAGAATCTATTGTCAAGCCTATTCTTTGATATCAATGCTAGAGTTAACCATTGCACCATGGTTTGGCTAGTTCTTCATTCTATTTACTTGGAAGGTATACTAAGATTTTCTAGAGAGGACATGGCCAAGAGTCAATTTTCTCCTTACTCCCATCCTTTTCTTCCACCATCTCCCAATCAAATGTAGATGGTAGTAAAGGAATGCTTAATGAGTGAGGCTTACCTCCCTTGGATCATTAGGCATTCTTTTACTCATTGGCCTTGTGTCACTATTTGCATAATAAGTGAGGCAAATGGACGCTCAATAATGTATCAAAACTCATTGCAATAAGAGTTTATCATAGACAATAGGAATCCACATGTAGAATATATGTGTTAGATTACACCATATTCCACTAGATTATATTATGTAAAAAGGAAAAGATAACCCAACTCTCTCGTATGCAAATAGTAAGACCTATTAGAGTCACATTTGTATGCTTTTGGTTCTATTCATGTATATACAAAAGACATAGGAATAATGTAGATCTATGGACAAGTCCATGACACATGACTTGTGAGTGGCAAATAATTAAGGCTACCTACCTCGAATGACCTACATATGGCACATAAATGATTAAAACCTCTTTTTCTTATTGGTGTGCTCTTTGAAAGCTTTGTGTGTGTATTGTTGAGATGGCAAGCTCAACACGTGCAAACATTGATGATGGACCACCTAACTAGATGGGTCTGCATGTCTACATTTAGAACATTGGTGGTCATTATGATCTTCGCATGGCCACTAACTTATCACTTATTATATTTGTTGCACCTACCTATAGTTGGCATAGATATAGTGCCAGTCAATTAGTATAGTCATTTATGCACTATTTGAGTTAGTAGGCCACTTTCCTTTATGTTGTATCTAATCTATACTTTGTGTACATTGTATATTGTGTGGAAGAAGAAGAAAAAACCGGCAAGAAAATGTTTTGGCATCCATCTATCTTCTTGTGTTCTTGAGTGAGCTTCCTCTTGTGTGTACAATATGAGTTTGGCATTGTAGCTCAAGCAAGTTCCCCCACCATGCAATTCTTAATATGGTATCAGAGCAACACCACGGAGAGAGGCCAGTTTTGAAGGTTGAAGTGACGGAGAAGAAGCAAGGTTCAAGCAAGCAAGCAATGGGTAAGAAGCTCTCCCATTCTTCCACTCTTTCTCTTGGATAGTGCCTGTGGAGGCACCAGAAGCAGGGCAGAGTGAAAATCTCAAATTGGTGTTAGATTTGGTATGCGAGCAAAGCACTGTATATTTTGCAAATAAGCTCTTTAGGGCATATCCACTATTTTTTGGGGCATCTGAGGCCATTTTAGGCTCTGCTTTAGAGCCATAAGGTTGTAGAAAGCAATTTCAGGGTATACTGTGATTTCAGTTGTATCGACCAAAAGTAGGTGCACAGGTTGCAAATTTTGAATCTGTAATTTTTGAGGTGTTTGTCAAGAAGCAAACATAAGACTTATCTGTAAACAAGTTGTAGATTACATGTATTGTTAAGTAATCTGTGAAAAAGGTTGCTTGTATATTGCTATGCAGTTGTTGTGGAAGGTTGCAGAAGACTTGCTTGCTAGTTTATATCATTTTTGTGATAGTGGTAGAGAACAATGGAAATCCCATCATTGAGAAGCTCGACAAGAACAACTATCCTTCATGAAAGTTCCATGTGATGACTTTTCTCATTGGAAAGGGCCTTTATGAGTTTGTTTCAGGTGAAGAAAAGGAGCCAAAGCTAAGTATCCCTTTGACTGCAGATGAATTAAAGGTATGGAAAGAATGGAATGCAAAAGACAAAAAGGTGATGTATTGGCTATCTACAGTCATTGATAATACTATGTTGGGACATTATCAATGACTATGCTAGGACATATCAAGAATCCAAAAACTTCACATGCAACTTAGACAATTTTTGAGAATATGTTTTTAGTAAACATAAAGGCACAAATGAATACCTTGAAGAAAGGAAAAATGTATGTCAATGAGTATGTTTTGAAGGTGACGAGCATTGCAGATGCTTTGGTAGTAATTGATGCAATGCCTGATGATGATGATTTAGTTTCATCTACTTTGGGTGGTCTTAATAATGAGAAGGCTTGGAGATCATTTGTCACTTTTGTATATGTACAAAAGCCATTTCCACATTTTGATGAGCTGGTCTCTCTCATGATTATCGACGAAGAGATTAATATAGAGGGTGACTCATCTGAAAGAAATGGTAAACATGTCTAAGCATTTTACTCAAGTTTGGGAAGGGGACGTGGTAGATCCTCTTCGAAAGGCCGTGGTATGGGACGTACTGGTGAAAACCGGCAAAACAAGTTAAATAAGCTATTTAGTAAAATACAAGTTTCAGGAGGCAGGGTAGGCTCTAGAGAAAGAGGTGGATGGCAAAATAGAGGTTCTAAAAATTCTGCTATTGTTTGCCATTATTGTGGCAAAATAGGTCATATTGCAACCCATTGCTATGTGAAGAAGGATGATATCCACAGTGGTAAATTGCAGCAAGGAAACTATGCATTGTCTCACAATAGAATGAAGACAAAAATGAGCATCTATTTGTTATGCAACATATGATGAATGTTGTTACAGAAAAGAGGACACATGATGATGTATGGTATGTTGATTCATGTGTATGTAATCATATGACCAGTCATGTTGAATGGTTTGGAGAGATGCAAGACTTATGAAATCCAAGTTTTGTGCAGACGGGTGATGATTCATGTCACCCAATTTCACACATTGAAAAGATTCCCTTGTCCTTGCATGACAGCCAAACAAAGAGCTTGATAGATGTATTACATGTGCCATCAATCATAAAGAATTTAGTGTCTGTTGGCCAAATGGTAAAGCAAGGGTTGCAAGTTCAATTTAATGCAAAAGATTGTTTTGTACAAGACTTTAATGACAAGTGTAGGTTGGTCACAAAAGGAATTAGAGTTGGCCACATGTTCACTTTAGATATTGGAATACTGCAATGAATGCTGCTATGTATGCTAAAGGAAATGGAGTGTTTTTGCAGACATTGAAATATGGCATAAACGTATTGGACATGCAAATGTGCAAAGGCTGAAATTAATGCAGTCCAAAGGATTGGTTACAAGATTGCCTTCTTTTAGAGTTGTAGAATTTCATAAAGTGTGTGAAGCATGTCAGTTTGGTAAGCAGGCAAGATAACCCTTTTCGCATGATAAAGAAGTGAGCAGAAATATACTTGATGTTGTGCATATAGATGTTTGGGGGTCTATACAGAATGTATATCTCCTAGTGGCAACAAATACTTTGTCACATTTATTGATGACTATTCAAGGAAGCTATGGGTATATTTCATGAAGAAAAAGAGTGATATATTTGAGCACTTCAAATCTTTCAAGGTAGCTATTGAAACAGAAACATGCTTGAAAGTTAGGTGCTTGAGAATTAGATGGAGGGGGAGAGTACATCTCTAATGAGTTTAGTAGCTTCTTGAGGTCTCATGGGATAAAGAGGAAATTTACTTGCAAGTATATCCCATAATAAAATTGGATTTTAGAAAGAAAAAATAGGCATATTGTAGAAGTTGCACGGGTTGATGGCTAAAAAGAATATGCCAAAATATTTTTGGTGTGAAGTTGTTCATGTTGTTGTCTATATTATGAACAAAGCACCCAGTTGTAGTTCTTGGGATGACCCCCAAAGAATGCATTACAAACAAGAAGCCTAATGCATCACACTTGAAAGTATTTGATTGTATTACATATGTTCATGTGCGACATAAGCTACGAAAGAAGCTCGATCCAAAGGCTAAAAAATGTATTTTTATTGGATACTCTTTGGAGAAAAAAAAGTATTGTTATTATAATCGTGTCACAAGTGAGCTCAAAGTGAGCAATGATGATATTTTTTATGAGATGAGCAGTTGGTATGCACCTACTGGTGATGTATTTGATGATGATAATGATCATGATAGCTATGTGCAAAAATAAAATCAAGAATCTCGGAGTCTTAGTGGACCAGAAACTAGTACTACACCTATAGTTAGTCCTTGGTCTAGGAGACTAAGGAGTATCCCCACATCTTCAGGTGGATCTACAAGTATTGCAAGTAAAGACAAAGGAAAGAAGAAAGTGTTGGATGGTAATGATGCATCTACTAGTTATTTGGGATTTGATGGAGATTCTAGTGGTTCGAAAAGTTTGGATGATGAGCTTGGTATTCCTTCAGTCAAGACACCAAGTGTACAAAGAGCACATAGCAATGTAAAGGCTCCACAGAGTGATCCAGTGGTACGCAGGTCTAGTAGAGTTAGATACCCTCTCGGGCAAAGACAAACCCTGTAGCGGGCGAGCGTCCCGACTGTGGCAGTGAGTTGTCGAACAACAAAAAATCTTTAAAAACCCTACTCATGTCTTACTAATGATTGCACCCAATGAGTTGAAATTGATCAATAAGCATGAAGCAACATACATAACATACATGGAGAGACAAAACTTGCTAATATGACAAAGATCACAATGCAAAATCTCTCCTCTTTGCCTGTATATATATATATATATATATATCTCTCTCTCTCTCTCTCTCTCTCAGCTGAGAAAATGAGCTCTCCCACCTGTTCTTGGCCTATTAAAGCCCTTCCCTACTCACTTCTAGTCTTCCCCCTTTCTTCTTATTGATTCATTACACATTAAAGCTCTTTTTCTCTCCCTCTTTCCCTGTTTGGCTTGTTTACAACAGCAGAAACCCTACTATGCATAACCTTTTTTTAATTGTTTTTCCTTGATCCTAATGCATTCAAATCACAATCAAATGCCTACACTAAACCAACCTACTCATCTAGATCCAAAAAAAGTAGAAAACTTGCTTACTAAGGAGATCGAATACCTCTTCAAACTCCCTCGCTTCCTACCTATCCACCTCAAGCACCGGTTTGGGAAAATCCCTACTTCAATGCTCGATTCAGAGCGTGCAAGCACTCAAACTTGAATTTGCTTATCTCAGATACGGAATCAAAATGTGGGAGCTCACACTCAACTGCCAAGACCCATGGATTTCTTATTGCTTCAAGCATTTCAAGCCAAGTGCAATGGCTACCTCTCACATAGTCGTACGTGCTCTTGCACCTATGAGTATAGTGAGCTTACCTCCATGATAATCGAGCTCCATTGCCATGTGCATGAGATAAGAGAAGAGAAGAGAAGAAGAGAGGAGAAGATGGAGAGATTTTCCACCATGGTCCCTCACTCTCACACTCTCACTCCCTCACTCACTCACACTCCCTCTCTCAAGCACATGCTCAAGCAAGCAAGAACATGAAGAAGAAGAGAAGAGGAGAGCCAGTTTTGCCACACACAAAAATGAGATTCTCTATTCACTTTTTGGCTTTTATACATGGCTTAATCCATTTTGGGCACCCATCCCTTTTTTATGTGACCAGTCATTTTAGCCTAGGTCCTCTTTTCCCATTTCCTTCTATTTACATTGTGGCTTCACCCATACCCGCCGTCTACTCTTTACAAATTGCACAAGAGGGGGCCTAGTGCTCTTTTACAAAGATTTAGGGGTGCATTTGAATTTTAAAATGGCTCTTCCATTTTTGCACTCGCCTTGGGTCTTTAAGGTGTCTTTGCACTTTTGGCCCTTTTCCCTCTTATTTCTGCTCTACTACTGTCAGGTTACCTTTTTCTAATTTGTCCTATATTTTAAATTTTTCCTTTGATTCCTTCTTTTTATTTTTTGCCTTTCTTGCACTTGGGTTAAAATTACCCCCTCCTAGTCGAGTGACAATCCTATGGCACTTGTGGGCTTTGTTGACGAGGACTCAAGTGGCTACAGGATTGTCATGGAGGTCGATGATGGGGCCTTGTGGGGATTGGATATGGAGAAGAAGCATATCAAAGTGGTTGAGGCTGTGGAGGCCGAGAGTGGATTGAGTGGGTGACAGGGTTTTCGAGGTCAATGGGTTGTCGTTGTTGATCAAATTTACCTAAGAAGGGAAAGAAGGTGCATTGCCTAGGGGGTGTGTCTACCTTTCCGTGTAGTACATTGTGTTGGTGCCAGTGGAAGTCGGAGTTGAGTCAAGTGGTTGTCGCACTCTGATGTTATAATAGACTCCAATCATTATTTTCCTTTTTCTTCATTTTCTCTTTTTTTTTCTTTTTCCTTTTCCATTATTTTCTTTTTCTTTTTGATACCAGTAGGAGGAGACAAGTTAGATATCATCCACATGCTCTTTAGGAGCTTCACGTAGGGGCCTAAGGGATTTGCTAAGGAATGCATGGCTTAGCATGTAGCCCTTTTGGTTAATCCTTGCATTGACTGGGGTAGTAGAGGGGGAAGGATGGTTACATTTCAAGAACCTATTATCACTCATATCTTCTAAGAGACTCATGAAAAATGATGGCAAAAGAGTGGCCCTTAACATTAGGCGAGTCATTGCATAGCTATCTATCCCTACATCAATGTCAAAATAGAGCAGTGGCAAGTGCTCTTCTTGTGGTACTGGCTTCTATTTTAATTGGAGTCATCAGAGACAGAGGTAATTACAGGTGGTAAGGAAGGTGGTGTCAAGGCATGCTGTGAACACATCTAGGAAGTAGGTGATGGAAGGCCAAATGTCTTGAGCTCCAAAAATGAGGCACTCTTCAGGGCTGAAGGCATTGACATTATAGATCAAAGGGAATTCGTACTTGCCATGCTTCCCTCGGTCAAAATCCACACTGTGGTGCCTCGAGTAAGCCATGTAGGGAGGGTGATTCCTTTCATATAGTAGCATGTTGCAAAATGCTATCCATGCCTCAAAATTATTCTTCTAGATTCTTTGGCACCATTTAGGTTGGGCTTCATAGCCTTTGACCTTTTTGGGCTCTTCTTTGACCTTATCTTCCTAGTATCGAGCAAGCTCTCTTCTTCGTAGTGTGGGTTTTCTTGCCCTCTCATCTAGCCACCACTTTCCTAGCCTCTTTGTGACCTGGATGGCTCCTTCAACCAGCCACACTAAAGGGGGTAACACTTGATTTAGGGAAAAAGGGTAAAAGAAGTTAAATTCAAATGGTGTGGCCTCCTTCTCCCACTACTCTCAATGGTTTAATTTCAGTGCCCAATTCATTGGTAGTTGTTCCTCGATTTGCGGCATTTGGATCTCGCTCGTATCTTGTGTCCTAGCATTAAGTTTTCTCCTCGTAAAGTCAGTGAACTCTCTGCATTTTCTTTTGGTCTTGATGAATCTTTCTACAATGGTGGCTAGATCTTCTTCTTAGCCTTCTACTTTTGTTGATGGAGGTAGGGGTGGGCTCTATTCAGTAAACTAATTTTCAGGGTCGTCCAACAACAACGGCTACAAATCTGGGCCTTCCTCAGTTGATGGTTCTACTTGGCTAGTCGTGGTCGGCTATTCTTGCTATTCTTAGTCTCCGACTCTAACCTGTTCCAAGTTTTCTCTAGAGAGCCTTGCATGTAGCAAAATCTACCTTTGTTGCTCTAGGTGTGGGCTTGAGCTGGTGTTGGGGGTGTGTTCTTGGAGCCCATATTGTATGGCTCTTCATGTGATTTCTAGCTTCTTGTTTAGGCCTTCTATGTTATCCTCATCTACTACCTCAATCACATGAAGCTCTGTGTTTAGGAAGGCCTATTGTTGGACTTCTAGCCTGGACTTCTAGCCTTGTGCCTCCACTACCTAGGCCCTTGCCTCTGCCATGATCCTTCCATTTTTTGTTAGCATGAGGTGTTCTGCCAGGTCTGTGACCCTTCCAATATTTTTCTCTTCCCAGGCTTTAGCCTTCTCCTCCATCCTTCCTTGACTGTCGCCTAGCTCTCTAGACAGTGTTCCCATTACTTGTTCTTGTTCTTTCTAAGTGTTAAGCATTTTTTCTTTGTCTTGTTTATGGCAGGCCACAACTCTTTTTGTAGCCTAACCTAACCGATGTTCATGTGTGGCTTCTTCTTCTTTTCTCAGCTCCACCTTATTCTTTGCTTCTAATTATTTCTTTAGGTTGCTTAGCTACCCTCTGATATACAATCACATGTTTAGTCTTTTCGAGCTGATAGGCAATGAATGCCTCTTTTTCAATCTCCAGCTCTACTATGGTGGCCTTTCTTTCCTCTTTCATCTTCTTTGGCTGTCCTTGGAGCTCTTGTACATGTTCATCATGCTAAACTACTGATGGGCAAGGCTAGCAGCATGGATGCCATTGATGTGTCCACCTTGGGTTTCTTGGGGTCCTTCCTTAACTCAGCATCCCTTGCAACCGACCTCTTCGTCCCTAACACAGGATCTCCACCACTCGGCACTAGGCCTAGTTGCTTTGAGCTCAGTAAGTACTACACCCATGCCACCACATTTTTTTGGTCCACTTGGACTCCTGAGGTCTCTTGAGTGGGCAGGTGTGACAATTAAGGCTAGAGATGGTGAGTGCAGTGGGGCCTTTCCCTTGCCCAACACAATGGGTTTCCTGTGGAGAAGGAGACTAGGTTTTGCACCTGGAGTGGTGAATGGGTTGGAGATTCATGGGCAAGGGAGTGCTCTGAAGCCTCTTCCTTTATTTCAAGCTTTTCCAGGTCTCCAATGGCCTCCTAAATGATAGTGGTGAGCACACCTCCAAATTCTATGCTGGAGGCCTTGCCCGATGGTTTCTTTTGTGCTTTCCCTAGTGTGGAAGCCAAGGACTCCATGCCTGCTGGTCTTACATCTATGGCTAGTGCCTTTGCTGAAGTTTCAGTAGTCTTCTGCAAATAGCCATTCCAATTTACTTCATCCGAGGATCAGAATGTGAGGCTCTCTAGCAATGGCACTCCAATCCGTCTCATTAAGGCATTGTACCTTTGACTAGAGAATAGAGCATGGATTGTCTTAACCTGCAGCCTAACCTTAGGATATGGGATGTCGACTAGACTAACTCCATTGTTGGTGCAGACTGGGGTTTGCACCTAGAGTGGTGAATGGGCTGGATATTCATGGGAAAGGGAGTGATCTAAAGCTTCTTCCACTATTTCAAGCTTTTCTAGGTCTCCAATGGCCTCGTGAATGATAGCGGTGAGCACACCTCCAAATCCTATGCTGGAGGCCTTGCACGATGGTTTCTTTTGTGCTTTCCCTAGTGTGGAAGCCAAGGACTCCATGTCTTCTAGTCTTACATCTATGGCTAGTGCCTTTGCTGAAGTCTCAGTAGTCTTCCGCAAATAGCCATTCCAATTTACTTCATCCGAGGATCAGAATGTGAGGCTCTCTAGCAATGGCACTCCAATCCAACTCATTAAGGCATTGTATCTTTGACTAGAGAATAGAGCATGGATTGTCTTTACCTGCAGCCTACTAACCTTAGGGTATGGGATGTCGACTAGACTGACTCTATTGTTGGTGCGGACTAGGGCCTTCTCCACTCCCAACATGCTGTAGATGTCCCTTTTAGGCCGCCTCTCAATTTTGTTGACTAAGCCCAATGCTCTTTCCACCAGTTTGGGACTCAGTGCAAGTTTCTTCTCCTTGTCTCGTTGTTACAATGCCGCAGTTCCTGTTAGCATCAAAGGTTCATAGGAATTCTATGCACTTGTAATCCATAGCTTGTCCAACATGATGTTCATGAACTTGGACTAGTTGAAAGCCCTTATTTCAGTTGTTAGGCCATACTTTACCTACTCTTCTTCTATGAACAAAAACGTGCTGCCTTTATCTCGATCTACCATGTCAGGTTCCTATTATGACATTATAGCTCATCATTAGTTTTCTTGAGACAACTCCTTGCCATAAGATAAGTAGAGAATGAATGCAAGGTATGGAAAGGTGAAATGCTTAAGTCTAGAATGAAAACTTTTACTTCAAGTGGTCCACATATTCCAACAAATATTCCTAAATTTTTCCTTGATCATAAGTCAACCTTCATTCGTCTTCTTAGCTTTTAAAATTTGATTGAGATTTTAAGACATGTCTTCTTTTCCTTCCACCTTACCCACTCCTCTCCAAGAATGATGGGAATCCTTCATAGGATTATAGGATGAAGGGTTAAGGGTGTTAAGTGCATATTGCAATGCTTCACTTTTGCATGAGCCAAGTGTAATAGTGTGGGGTATATTCTAAGTGAGCATGTTGGTCCATGTCATGAGGTCGATTGACTACGTAGATAATGTAGGTCAAGACATTAGTTAGGAAGTCACCGAAGTTGACTACTACTGGCGATGTGTAGCTCTTCCTTGATAAGGATTCAACCTAAATAGGGGTGGGCCATGTCATGATCTTCTAAGGGTCCATTGCAAGTGATGACCAAAATTCTAAAGGAGGTAGGAGCTACATAAGTGGGGTCATACTCAGAGGTCTTGATGGCATGTCTTTGCTCGGTATTGGTCATAATTGGGTAGCCCTCTTGTTCCCATTGAAGACAGAGAGTGTACCATTTATGTGGAAAGGAAGAGTCAGTGATGGCTAGCTTTTTAAGTTATTATAGTTATTGGCTTGTGGCAGAGACTTTGCTCTTGCTATAGGAGGTGATTAGCCTCCATTTATGCACTTGCTCTCGAGAAATCTCATTGGCGATCAATTCCTCGGCTACCATGGAGACTTTAATGAACATGAATTCAGATTCTTCCCAAGTCCATGGTAGTGTGTGTTCATTAGTTTTCTAAAGGCTCTTCTAGGAGACCTAAGTCCAACTACTCGTAGCTTTTACCAAGTATAGTGAAGATGGCATCTAACTATCAAATGCAAGTGACCAAATCATCCCCTGTGTTCTCAGCTAAATCAAAGGCCAAAGTGAGAATAGACCAATGCTCATAGGAGGGTCTAAAGCTTGCAAGAGGTTGGGGTTTGAGTGGGCTAGATAACTCAGCAATTGATGTGCCTAGTGTGTGGATTGGTCAGTAGAGCTCTCATCAACGACTTGTGTGAGAGGCTTATCTAGGGGCTTCGAGGTTGCACTGCTTCCTACTTGTGGAACAACAGGGACACTAGGACTGTTGAGTTGCATTGGTTTAGGGGCAAGAAGATATTGCAATTTTGGTTGATAGAGTCGTTGAGGCTCTATGGGTTTGGTGGCTTTTTGTTCAAGTAGCTTCTAAGTTCTAGGCGGCTTAGGAGGTTTTGGAGATGGGTTGGGAGTTGATGGTGGCTGAGGGCCGCGCATGCACTCATGATCTTAGGCAACCAAAGCCAATTGTTGCCTTCATAATAGCCTTGAGTGCACAACAGGGCTTTAGGCACCCATCACAGCTTGGTCATTCGTTTGGTTCTATACCTGTTGACTTTGTCTCTTAGGCTTAGGACCTGATGTTTGGGAATTATGGGTCCATGTAGATTGGCTTTTAGGTGGTTTTCATGTAGATACCCATTTGAGCTATGGCTCAATGGTTTGGGCCATGTCTTCTTTGTGTTGCAGTCGCTTTGTCTTGGTGGGGTGGGACAAGTCACAGCCCCCCTCCTTAGACTTTGCACTAGGTTCCCCTATCGGTGGCTCTACAGGCTTAGATAGAGCCACGCTACCCTTGCTATGAAAGCCATCACTATGCGCACTTTGCCAACAGCTAGGTGTATGCATTGTGAGTTGTAGTCAACATTGTAATGTGTCTGCTTTTTGAGCGTGCATCCTAGTAGCGATTCCTTACCAGTAGACTTAGAGTTAGGCAACACATATAATGTCATTGGTAGGCTTTCAATCTCAATAGAGATCATGACTTTACACTTTCCTAGAGTAGTGGATAGTCTTATCCCCCCAATGGGTTGAGCTTCGTGTTAGTGGGCTGCAGTTGGGGTGACCAATGAGAGTCCAATGCTCATGGATAAGGATATTGACGTCAACTCCCTCAATCGTTGAGCACATCAAAGGTGTGATTCTTTTAGCAATGACTATGTGACTTGTAAGTAAGGAGGTTCCACTACTTCCTCATCCATATCCTCTATTTCAATGATGGTGGCTACTCTCACTTTTACAAGTGGTTGCAGCATTGGTGGCACATGCAAGGGATGGGTTGGGGGATAGTACTTCTTGAGGCAATTACCATTAAAGAAGTTTATGCCCTCGCCCTCTAAGATCTCAAGCTTGACATTGTCTGTTCAACTAATGTTGCAAACTTTGAAAGTCCCTAATCCTCTAAACTTCATTTTTTGATTATGGCCCTTCACAGAGTATAGCAATACGAGGTCATCTTGCTCAAAGTCACACTATTTGACATGCTTGTCAAACCAACTCTTGCGTCGTGCTTTTTCACAAATTAGCACATGGGTAGCTAAGACTTGAGTCTTAGAAAGATGTTCTGGCTCTACTAGGCATTCCATCCATGCCTTCTTTCCATCCCATCTCTCTTGTACTACCACTCTCAAGCTTGGAATGAAAAACTCTACTAGTAGGATCGCTTCAGTCCCATAGGTTAGCTTGAAGGGTGTTTGCCCCACCACCATCTTGTAGCTATCCTATAGGCCCATAGCTCTACCATGAGCTTGTTATCCTAGTTGTTGCGCAAGGCAGAGACCACTTTAGTTAGGACATTGACTAGGATTTTGTTAATGGATTCCATCTGACCATTGGCTCCTATGGATGATCTAAGGAATGTCAATAGAAAATGAGCAATCACTTCATTAAGGAAGTGTGTGCCTTGGTCACTAACTAGCTCCATTGGGTAGTCGAATCGCAAGATCACCTGCTCCCAAAGAAACTTAGTCATAGTCCTAGCGTCACTCTTTCCGGTCGCTTGAGCTTCAACCCATTTTTTGAGATAGTTAGTGTTGGCTACTATGATGTACTTGGCCTGGGAGTACTGTGCCACAGGACAGATTGGCCCAATGAAGTCGATTCTCCATTTTTCACAGGGTTTTCGTGCTATGATGAGGGTCAAATCCATCTTATCTTTACGAACAAGGACTTTGGCCCTTTTGCACTCGTTACAATGCTTTACGAATTTGGCAGCATTGCGAAATAGGGTGGGCCACCGTAGTTGAGACTATAACACCTTGCAGGCCGTGGTATCTTTGCTAAAGTGCCCTCCAATGATTCTAGCCACTGCTTCAGTAACATCACATCATGCATTTCATGCTCACATATGCATCTTCGCAATAAGCCCTCATGTCCCAACCTATAGAGCTGGCCGGCAATGAACTGATAGGGTTGAATCTTAAGGAGGATAAGGTGCTTTAGCCTGGCCTTTTTGATAGGTCTCTCAGGTAATATTTGCTCTAAGACCTGGATTGTTTCATCTACCCAATATGACATTAAGTCTACTCTGAACAAGGCTTTTTCACTAAACATGCTAAGCAGGTGCACATCGGGTAGGTTGTCTACAATCCCCTGTCTAACAACTTCTCCTATGGTTATGCAGGACATGTGATCAGCCATGTAATGCTACTTTCCCTTGCGTACTACCACACAAAAGTCAACCTCTAAAAGCAGAAGCAACCATCTAGCTATGCATCCTATAGTGCAAGGTTTGTTTACAAGATAAAGCAAAGCTTGATGGTCCATAAAGAAGGTGAAAGGCATGGCCAAAAGATAATGTCAAAACCTCTTTACAACAAATACCATGGCCAGTCCTTCCCTCTGCATTGTGGAGTAGTTCATCTTCGTATCCTGAGTTGTTTGCTAGCAAAAATCACCAAATAGTCAAGATTGTGTTCACCAGGCTAGC
This sequence comes from Lygodium microphyllum, assembly GCF_053477565.2. Lineage (NCBI taxonomy): Eukaryota > Viridiplantae > Streptophyta > Polypodiopsida > Schizaeales > Lygodiaceae > Lygodium > Lygodium microphyllum. The sequence continues at coordinate 33,222,046 of NC_141137.1, forward strand.
ACAAAACAACTCCCACGAAAAACTTTGATGCACCCATGTGCACATGGAATGTTATGCTCCAATCTAGGGCTCATAGAATAGATGCGGTGGTGAGAGCCTTTTTTCAGTTCCTCATAAGCACGTTGACACTCCTTGATCCACTCAAATATGATCAACAACTTCTAAAGTGGTCTAGAAATCAATCCATAGTTCAAGGCAAAGCACCGATAGTACCCTCTATGTCCCAAGAAGCACTGAACTCCCTTATAATTTACTAGTTGTGGCAAGTGGACAATAACCTTGATTTAGGAGAAGTCAGTGGGCAATGCCATTCTTGGACACCATGTGCCCTAGGATACATCTGTGCTTTACCCAGAACTGGCATTTTAGGGGGTTTGAAGAGAGACTATACAATTGCCACTACTTAAAGACTACACAAAGCTTATGTAGGTGTTCCACCCAACTAGAGTGTACGCATAGATCGTTAGCGAATACCTCTAGTTCTCGCTTAAGCATATCCTTGAAGATGGCACACATTAGACGTTGGAAAGTGACAGGTGTGTTAGTCAGCCCAAATGGCATGATTATGTAAGCAAATATGATCCATTCCATGGAAAATGTCGTCGTGTTTATCATCAGGGTATATCTAAACTTGGTTATAGCCCAAGAAGCCGTCCAGGAAACTGTAGGCTTCTTTTCCACTCCTCTCTCAAAGCATGTGCTCTGTGTAGGGCAATGGGTAATTGTCTCTCTTAGTTGTGGCATTGACTTTTTTGTAGTTTACACACTTGAATTTGTCCATTTTTCTTCTCAAGACAATCATGATGGGTGATACCCAATAGTCCATGTGGTTGATCTCATAGATGAATTTGGCCTTCAATAGTTTATTGATCTTCTCCTTGATGGTGTGAGCATACTTCAAATTCATTAGGTAAGGTCACTGCTTTATTGGTGTTACATCAGGAGTCATTGGAATGTTATGCATACAACTCTCTAATTGACTCCTTTGAGTTCTTTTAAGGACTAGCCAAACACGTCTATATACTCTCGCAAGAGAGCAACAAGATTAGTCTCCCCTTGCTCGATTAGGTCATCAGCTACTAACACAAGTTGAGGCTTCTCCCCTTCCCCAGCTAAGTTGACTTCCTTGACCTTAGCAGGCCCTTCTGTTGGTTTGCTTGCCTGTCCCTACCTCTTTGCTCCCAATAAGATCACTACCATATCTCCCTTCTTGAATTTAGTGAAGCGCTTTGGTAGGTCCTAGGGCTTCCTTTGTTGTTCGGCCTCCAACCCCTTTGTTTGTCCTCTCTTTTCCTCCTTCAACCATTTTCTTAGGTGGACCGACAAGTCCCCCTTGGTGCGTTTGGATTTAGGTGGTTGGGGTATCTCTAGATCGCTCTTAGAGCTTGCTTCTGATTCCAAGTTAAACTTGCAACCCTTGCTAGAGGAGGGAGTCTCCCCTAGCAATCATCGGTATCCCTGAGGCTGATTCTATCCTAAAGAGAGGTGTGACACTAGGCTTGACTAGCCCTACTTGCTCATAGTCCATGTCTAAGTGATCTAACCAAGTGCGATCACATTTAGTTTTGAAGACTTCTCTTTCGATTCTTAAAACATTGCCTCTCCGTGGCTTGGAGTCTACTCTTATTTATTCGATTAGTCGACCGTCTATGTCATACTCTATTGTCTTGGTCTCTTCTTCTTCACTTTCCTCATTCGAGGAGTGGCAGTCCTCGTACGCATCATCTGAATTACTACATTCTAGCTGTTGTTATAATATCTGAGATACACGCTCGACTTTCTTATATACTTAAAATATATATGGCGAATATTATGCTGGCATAGAGGGAGAATAGATGAGAGAAAAGAAAGATGGAGAGAGAGAGAGAGAGAGAGGTAGAGAAATTGGCAACATACTAGGGACTGGAAGATGGCCTAGTCCCCCCCCCCCCCCCTTGTGGAGTTATATTATTGACAAGGAGCAAGCTCCTCCATTATACATAAGACAGTTCTTACTTGTAGATCTTGGAAACAAGATCACGGTTCCTTGCATAGTAGACAACCGGCTAACACTTGCACAACTTGGAAGTTGGCACCTTTTGATCCTTCTTGAGTCTCCTTCTCTCCTACACAATATGTGTAGGGCTCTCCTCTTGGGGGCTTGATTTCAATAGAGCTTCCACAGCACTCGCACCTTCTCTTCTCCTCTTGGAACTTGATTTTAGTAGAGCTTCCGCAACACTTGCATCTTCTCTTCTCCTTGTTGATTTCAACAGAGCTTCCGCATCACTTGCACCTTCTCTTCTCCTCTTGGATGCATGAAAAGTGATGCTTCCTTTACCTCTTCCACAACCAAGGAGAGCCTCCTCTTCTATAGGCTTTCAAGAGCTTCTCTTCTTGGAGAGAGACTTGAGTTGATCTTCATGCAAGATGTGGTTGTTCTAGGACCTACTCTGGAGCACTAATTTCTAGATATCTCTCTGTGCGTTGTTTTGATGAAAAAATAGCCAACAAGAAAGTTGTACATCTTGTTGTTTCTGAAAACCTCTGTGGCCCGTTTTTAGAGATCGTCTTTCTATCAAGAGATATTTTAAAAATGGAGTCACCATGTCTTTTTTTTAAAGAAGAACTTCTCAAACTGTACTCAACTTATGGTCCATGCAACCACCTCAAGGAGAGTTCATTAAATTGCCTTGAGCCTCAACCTTAAGATTGACTTCCACACAAAATCTTGTGTCTTTTTAAACCTTACAAAGAGAAAATCACTTCTCTCCTCACTTCCAGAGGATCACGTCTCTTGTCTTTCTTAGTGAGAGGATTACTTCTCTTATCTTTCTTAATGAAAGAAAAGACCTTAAACCTTGACTTGTAAGGGAGAGGATGACCCCAAATGAATGCAATGCTCATTACACACAAGTAAACGTTCCCAAGCATCCCCGGATGCATACATAAATACATATACACAATGCTAATGCACTTCCTCTTCTTAGAACTTAATCCATCTTCATTTATGTGTAACTCCTTTGTTCTTGTGTACACTCTTACACTTGGCAGACACTTCTTTCCCCCTTCATAACTTGTACTACCTGTACCAGATATCCCCATCAGAGTGCTCTGATCACCCCATTAAGTGATACACTGGGAATATTGGTCTCTAAATGGTCTCATGGCCATGTTAGATCATCATCAACACTTTAAAAAAAGTGAGTCATTAATTTATTGACATGAATTTATTAAATAGAGAATGTGTAATAAGCAAATCAATTAAGTGGCATCCCTTCGGCTTCTAAACAATTCACCTCAGCTATAGAGGGGATACATAGTCCTTAAGAAGATATGGAAAGTCTTGTTGTTCTCTCTTAGTCATAAACTGAGCGTCCAATGGGGGATAATTTTTAAACTTAACTAGATACTTTCGTAATACCTTACCTAACCTTAGAGTATTGTCATGATGGTGTAAAATTATTTCAAACACAAGGAACTCTTCTTTTTCTTCTATGTCAAGTAAATCTTCCTTGATTGGTTTCATTGGAGGTTCTCCAATATAGGGACGTAGCAAACTTATATGGAAAGCATTATGAATGTTTCAATGACTTGGTAGATCCAAACAAAAAGTCACATCGTTTATCTTATATGTGATCTTGAAAGGGCCATAATAGTGATTAGAAAGCTTAACTGCTTTACCCTTTTGACATTTTTACTTTTTTAAGCGAGCCTTCTCAAACTTAAGAAGAACATGTTGTCCCAAATTGAGATCTAACTTACGACAATGCTTATCAGCTTCGCTTTTCTACTTCTCTTGTGTTCTTCGAATAGTAGCTTTTATTTGAGTGAAAGTTGTATCAATGTCTCTGACAAACTCATCTGCTTGCAAAGATCTTATCCTTCGTAAGAAGGATGGGTGGTAAATGAGGCTTACCATAGATGATCTCAAAGGGTGCCTTACCAATACTAGAGTGCACCGTATTATTGTATGCAAACTCTACTAAAGGCGAATACTTTTCCCATTCTCTTTGATTATCAGAGACATAGGATTTCAAATGGTCTAGAGCAATAGAATTAGCACTTTCACTCTGCCCATCCATTTGAGGATGATAAGAGGATGAAAACTTTAATTTTGTCCCAAGGTTCTCGAAGAGAGCTTGCCAAAAGAAGCTAGTCATGCGGGGATCTCGATCACTTATAATGGACTTAGGCATGCCATGATGTTTGAACATATGAACAATGAATAGCTTAGCCCTATGATCGGCTTTGATTGTCTTTCGCACAGGTATAAAGTGAGCTTGCTTACTGAATCTATCAATGATAGTCCAAATTGCATCGTTGCTTGCCTGTGTGTGAGGAAGCTCCATGATAAAGTCCATGGCTATACTTTCCCAAGGCCCATTGGGAATAGGTAATGGCTTCAGTAGACCATGTGGTTTATGCATGTCATACTTTACTTTTTGGCATATCTTGCACTTGCGAACATATCTTTCAATGTCAGCTCTAAGAGTGGGCCAAAAGAAATATATTTCCAATGCTTGAGTAGTGGTTAGAATACCCTTATGTCCAACATATGAAGATTCGATAATGGCCATTCAATAATGGCTTGAATCTTCTCAGGATCCATTCTCACCAAATTGTGAGAAACAATATGGCTCAAGTAATGAATTTTCGAAAGGAAGAATTCACTCTTCTTAGCATTAACTTGTAGTCTATGCTTGCCAATCTCTTGAAAAACAGTAGATAGATGTTTTCTATGCTCTTCTTTAGACTGTGAAAATATTAGAATGTCATCAAAGACGACACACATGAACTTTGAGTGAGGTCTAAAAATTCTCTCCATCATTCGATTGAATGTGGCAGGTGCATTAGTCAAACCAAATGGCATGACTAAAAACTCGTATAGTCCAAATGTTGTATGAAAAGCTGTCTTATGAACATCTTCGGGTGCTATTCGTATCTGGTGATAGCTGCTCTTGAGATCAATGCAACTAAAGATACTAGCCCCTTGCAACTTATCCAACTTATCATCTATCCTTGGGATAGAAAAACGATTCTTGATTGTGATCTTGTTCAAAGATCTGTAGTCTATGCACATACGGAAAGAACCATCTTTCTTTTGAAAAAGTAAGACTAGAGAGCAATATGGAGAAGAGCTAGGTTGAACTAACCAACAGTTTGTTTACTTGTTTTAGGATCTCCTCTTGCTGACTTACACTTACTCGGTAAGATGGTTGGTTAGGTGGTGAACTGCCCGGGATAAGATCAATTGTGTGATCTTCTGGGCATTTAGGAGGTAACTCTCCTAGGAGTGAATTACTAAAACAATCTTCATATTGTTTAACAAAATCACATCTAGCTTGATCAATTAAAGAGAGGGGTTCTTTTAAATTCTGAAACTTAGAAGCACTAGTTGGTATTGTGTGTTCATTAGAGGCATCAAGTGCCCTTGAATCATTAGCTTCTTTTGACTCTCTCACAAAAATCATGTATCCAGAAATAGCTTTCTTCATTTCTTTAGAAATGCTAACATGACTAATCTCCAACATCAGAAATGCATACTATGTTCTAACCCTTGAATTGAAATGCAAGGGTTTTCTTAACAAAATCGGGAAGAGGTCTAATCTTGTAATGCCAAGGCATGCCTAAGATAACATCACAATTACCAAGGGGTGCAAGTTGAAAAGATTCTTAGTCGCGGTAATCCCCAATTCTAAGATTCAACTTCCCTTCGATAGAAATAGAATTGGTTGTAAGTCCTTCAAATGCCAAACCTAATCCAATTGGTGTTTCCAATCAATCCGGTGGAATTTGTAGCCTTTCAACAGTATCCATTGACACAAAATTATATGTGGAACCTAAATCAAAGGATATCAAAACTCGTTGATTGTTGAGGATCCCCCAACCCTTTAAGAGTTGTCTTTTCTTCTCATTTGAATGAATGTTAGCTTGCACATCCGAAATAGAATTTTAGGATAGCAAAGGAGGATCTTCAACCACATTTTCTTCCTTCCTTTTATGAGGACAATCAGGCTTCATATGCCCTAACTCACCACAAAGAAAGCACCTTCCTTCCTCTTTGTACTTTGTATCTCAGAGGGTGAGAGATACTTGCGCTTCTTCTTGTTACCCTCTGGCTTTGAATATTGATCATGGGTAAATGTAGGTCCTCTTCGATTAGTCATGTCTCTTGGTTGATCATAGAGCTGCTCTTGTCTAGCTCTATAAGAACTCATCTCCAACTTTCGAGATGTACCATGTGTATGCAAACTTTCAGCTATGATGACAGAATCCATCATGCGAGATAAGGTTTCATGTGGATACACCTTCATGGTTCTGTGTAAATGAGGGAGTAGGCCAGCTTCAAACTTGCTTTTCTTCTCTTCATCATTGATCTCCATGAAAGGAGTAACCTTGAGAAGAGTAGACCAAAACTTATCCACATAACTAGTGACCTTCTCATGCTCTTTCTAGCCTAGCCAATCCCACTCCTTCTTGACATCATTCTCAAAATTAGGAGGCAAGAACTGAGCATAAAACTTCTTCTTGAACTTTTCCCAAGTCGTGGGTTTCCTTCCCTCAAAAATGAGATTCAACCACCAATTGCTAGCGGTGTCTTTCAAGTGCATGCCTACATGCCTTAGCTTGGATTTTTTTGAGAAATTACCATCAGAAAAAGCAACTTCAAATTGCCTAACAAAGGCGAATGCCTTAGCAGGATCTCTCTTATCGGTTTAAGAGTCAAACTTTATGTCCTTATCCCCAAAATTGAAAGTCTTAGTCTTCTTAAGCTTGCTCCTCTTATGGTCCCTCTTTGTCCGTTTGCAAATTGTGTGAGACTTAGAACCAAAAGAGTAGGAACTAGAAGTTGATGAGGAGGAGGAGGAGGAACTTGAGTAATCAGGAGAGTAGCTAGTTGCTAAGGGAGATGACTCCATCCTTATCCACCTCATTCAAGGTGAGGTATTTTTATTCTTCTTGACCCAAGAGTCCTTCTTCCTCTAGGAAGATTCTCAACAATTGGATGCTTTGCACCTTCACCATCAATTGATGCAATGGTGTTTCTTCCAATATCACCATCTTTCGGAGGATTCAGTCCTTCATAAGTAGCTTCTTCCCTTGCCCTTAAGCTGTCAATCAATTGACATACTTTGGGAATTTCCAATAAGCTACGATACTCTGTCAATTGAGCCTATAATTGCTCACTTGTAGGCACTTCATCTGTTGCCATCTTTACCTTCTTCTTGCAAGGATCGCCTTTACAAGAGAATTGCTATGATACCACTGTTACAAGATCTGAGATACACACTCAACTTTCTTATATACTTAAAATATATATGTCAAATATTATGCTCGCATAGAGGGAGAATAGATGAGAGAAAAGAAAGATGTAGAGAGAGAGAGAGAGAGGTAGAGAAATTGACAACACACTAGGGACTGGAAGATGGACCAATCCCCCCCCCCCCCTTGTGGAGTTATATTATTGACAAGGAGCAAGCTCCTCCGTTACACATAAGCTAGTTCTTACTTGTAGATCTTGGAAACAAGATCACGGTTCCTTGCATGATAGACAACCGGCTAACACTTGCACAACTTGGAAGTTGGCACCTTTTGATCCTTCTTGAGTCTTCTTCTCTCCTACACAATATGTGTAGGGCTCTCCTCTTAGGGCTTGATTTCAGCAGAGCTTCCGCAACACTTGCACCTCCTCTTCTCCTCTTGGAACTTGATTTCAATATAGCTTCCACAGCACTTGATTTCAGTAAAGCTTCCGCAACACTTGCACCTTCTCTTCTCCTCTTGGATGCATGCAAAGTGATGCTTCCTTTTCCTCTCTCACACCCAAGGAGAGCCTCCTCTTTTATAGACTTTCAAGAGCTTCTCTTCTTGGAGAGACTCTCGAGCACTAATTTTGAGATATCTCTCTGTGCGTTGTTTTGATGAAAAAGCGTCCAACACGAAAGTTGTAGATCTCGTTGTTTCTGATAACCCTCGTGACCTATTTTTAGAGATCATCTTTCTATCGCGAGATATTTTAAAAATGGATTCTCCGTGTCTTTTTTAAAAAGAACAGCTTCTCAAGCTGTACTCTTAACTTATGGTCCATGCAACCATCTTAAGGAGAGTTCATTAAATTGCCTTGGGCCTCAACCTTAAGATTGACTTCCACACAAAATCTTGTATCTTTTTAGACCTTACAAAGAGAAAATCACTTCTCTCCTCAGTTCCAAAGGATCACTTCTCTTGTCTTTCTTAGTGAGAGAATTGCCTCTCTTATCTTTCTTAATGAAAGAAAAGACCTTAAAAACCTTGACTTGTAAGGGAGAGGATGACCCCAAATGAATGTAATGCTCATTACACACAAGTAAACATTCCCAGGCATCCCCGGATGCACACATAAATACATGTACACAATGCTAATGCACGTCCTCTTCTTAGAACTTAATCCATCTTCATTTATGTGTAACTCCTTAGTTCTTGTGTATACTCTTACACTTGGCAGACACTTCTTTCCCACTTCATAGCTTGTACTACATATACCAAATATCCTCGTCAGAGTGCTCTGATCACCTCATTAAGTGATGCACTAGGAATATTGGTCTCTAAATGGTATCATGGCCATGCTAGATCATCATCAACACTTAAAAAAAAGTGAGTCATTAATTTATTGACATGAATTTATTAAATAGATAATGCATAATAAGCAATCAATTTAGTGACAGTTGCTTATCATTATCTAGCTCCCTATTCTTAAACCTCTTTTCATCCATGATCAATGCCCAATTATACATGAGGTTTAGGTCATGCACCTTGGTCTATTGCCATTTCGACTTGGTCATGAGGTCTTGGAGTGGCTTGAGATTGGTGGCTAGGTTACTGACTAACTCCTTCATCAAGTACTCAAAAATCCTTTGGAGCTCAAGTCTATTAGAAGGAATATGGAAAGGGGCAGGATTTTGTCATCTACTAGGACTTCTGGAATCATGCAAAGTAGTGTTGGAGGTGGGGTCTCACCCTTCAGTAACTAGGATGTGGTGCCTTTACAGGGCTCACATGTTGTCCTTGCTACTTGCTTATAATCCTCTTCTTCATCTGAAAACACTAGGTCGATGGTGGCTAGCACATGCATCCAATCCCACTCATCTTCAGGATAGAAAATATACTTTGTTAATGGCTCATACGAATTCTTGGCCTGTGAGTCCCTCTTTAAGATAAGGGAGATGGCATTCAAGTTAACCAATGTGGTCTTCGAGGTGTCCATTTGGACTCCTATTGCCTCTAACATGTTACTTAGGAATATGAGACCCTTACTCTAGTCTCCGATTACTCATACTTCCACATCCAAGGTCGGCCTAGTAGAATGTCATAGTCTACTCCCTTCATAACTATGAAGTTCACTAAGAAGAGGACACCCACTATTTTCAGGGGCCGGCCCTTCAACACTTCAAATGGCCTAACTTTCATGCCATTCGCCAGTGTGATGTTAAACCTTGCAATATCCACTGGCGGGTTACCCCATGCCTGTAGGAGTGCATGGCTAAGCACACTGACTCCCACTCTTGTGTCTACAATCCCCTTCCTCATGTCGTCTCCTAATGCTACCACCGATAGGACTGCATGCATCTCTATGCCCTTCCAAAAAGTATTTACATGCAAAGACTTAGGCACTGAATTTAGCGTGAGGCTCCATATCTGTGTGGCTGCATCATGCTCATACAAATCAGCTACTCTTGGCTTGTTAGACCCCTCTACCCCCACTGCTTTAACTCTCGGCATAATGAGAAACTTTGCCTAGGTACATCCCCCATTGGCAAAGTCACCAAGACTGATATCAACATTGTAAGCAAGCCACTAGCTGCTTGCCTTTCATTATGCTCTACACTCTTTTGCAACTACTATTGAGCAATCTATCCACCTGTGGTGCCTAGGCTTTGTCATTGTGGTGCTACATGGGGTGCAAATGCTTCTCTAGATTCTCTACGAGTAGGCGAGATAGGAGTGCTCACACTAGAGAGCTCATTGATCTCGTCTTCTATGATGGGTTCCACATCTTTTAGGTGTACTTGGGCTTCTCTCGCCCACTCCTTGACCCTATCAACCACCTCTAATTGGTGCCTCAGATTAGGATATTCCCAACCTTGGCACTCCCCTTCTTTGTTGCCTTAGGAACAATTTTTTTCGCTTCTGCATCCCTGACTTGCTTATCCTTTGGTAGTGTAGTGGCACTGTCAATTTTGAGTGCGACTTTTGTCTTAGCTCTCTTCCTTCGCCTCCTATGACTCCTCTTTCCTATGGAGGGTGGGTTAAGTTTGCTAGGTTCAGGTAATGAGATATCATCCTGCCTCATCTGCACTCTGCTCTGGTCATGACATTCAATAAGATGGGAGTGGCCTTGCCATCAGCCTGCCTTATTTGCACTCTACTCTAGTCATGACATTCAATAAGATGATGTGGCCTCGCCATCGAGTATCTCGACTCCAAATAAACTCAAAGGCACGGATGGCATGATAATTGAACTAGTGGGTGCTTTTCGCCTAGGGTACTCAGCATACAAATGAGTGATTCCACACTCATGGCATCTTAATTCAGCCTTTTCTCGATTAGCTTGCTCTCGTTCAGGGCAACAAGAGGAGATGTGTCCTAGGTGGCCACAAGTCCACAACTCTAGCATACGATAGGCTCTTAGTTTTGACCTTCTAGGCCTCTACCCCTTTCCTATCCTAATGCTATCATCGAGTATTGGTCTAAAATCCATTAGAATGGGATTAACATCTTCATCGTAGGAGACGTAAGGGTTTATGTATGCTTCCTCTTCACTTGGTTCCTCAATATAATGCATTGGAGCATTGCTCAATGGATGGGTTACAAAGGGTCCATGTGGTCTAGATATCCCTGTGGGAATCCTAGGGATAGCTAGTCTTGAATCATTAGGTGTTGGAAGAGCTAATGGAGCTCCCCTTCCATAAGGTGGTGGTCTATTTATTGGGTAGTAAGGTTGATTGTATGGCTGTGGTTATGGCAACCACCTCGACAATTGGCAATGCACTGCATCATGGCCAAACCTACCGCAATTGGCACAGGGTCTATATCTAGGATCCATGCACTTGACTAGAAGGTGGTTTCCTTTGTAATGCACGCATTGCAAGTGAGGTCTTGCAAATTGTCTCATCATCTCTTGAAGCTTAGCCAACTCTAGCTTCATGTCAACCAACTCTTGGCTCTAATCAACATTCTTTCCTTTTTCTCGAGTACTCTGGCTTGTTGGAAACCAGAGTTGCAGCATTGGAATGTGTGCACAAGAGGGAGAAGAGAGCTCAAAGTACAAGAACAAAATCTTGCTTACTAAGTTGCTTAGAGTACAACTTGGGTACACTCTCCCACACTTGATAGTGAGCCATAGGCTGTTTATATAGCCTCTGCCAAGCTAGGGTTAGGGTTTCCCCTACCCCTAGGGCTATTCACACTCATCTGCCCTTATACTCCCTTCCTTATAGTGGGTTCCTATGCCTATCTTCTAACACCCCCCCTCAATGCCAGGGTGGCATCGGATTACAAAGCATGTAAGAGGTCCCCCCCTTCTTGGGATGCCTTTATAAATCAGGCTTACAAGGTTGTTTTTAGGTAGATGATTTAAAGAGTCAAAACAATCAATCTTCAGATGGATTGGAGGCATAGTTGGCCACCAATTCTTTGGGTATATCAAGAGTGTTGGGGCATTTGCTAGTGATATGCCCTGTCTTCTTGCATTTGTTACATTTCATCTTCTCGGGATACTTCTTCTAGCAGTTGTTTACAAGATGTCCTTTTTTCTTACAGAAAGAACATCTAGTGAGAGTTGTATGTACCAATACTTGATCACGGGAAGTTGAAGATGCCTAACTGTTGCTGCTTTCTTTGTGGTTCCTCTTTTCTCCATCCAAACAGGATTGAATGGTACTTGCCAATGTAGCATCTGGAATGTTGGTGAGAGTGGTTATAGGAGTAGGAAACACCTATTTTACAGCTTTTAGGAGAATAGCAATAGCATCTTCTTCATGTATTGGAGCTTGTACAGAAGCAAGTTGTGCCATAAGTCCCTTCATATGAGAGATGAATTTTTCCAAATCTTCTCCTGATCTATATTCCAAGCTAAAGAATTCAATTTTAAGGAAGATTTTAGTATTTTTACCAGTGGCTCCATAGAGCTTTTCAAGCTCATCCCATTTTTCTTTAGCAGTGTTTAGTTGATCAACATGATGAATCAGGGATTCATCTAAGTGTAACATTATGATTGCTTGAGCACTTGGTCATCCTCTATATCAACCAAATTTGCAGAGTTTATAGCTCTACTTCCTTGAATGAGAGGCCAATACCCTCTCTCCATCATTTTGTATTTTATAAGTACCTGCCATGGGTGGAAATCTTTGCCATCAAACTTTCGAATTTGAGGGCGAACATTAGCATATGTTGTGGTCATTGGGAAGGTCTTACCACTTGTTAGGACAAGGGCAGTGTCTAGTCCCTTACAAATTTTTCACTGAATGCGGAAGCAAATTAGACAATTTGAAATCAAAATTGCAATGAAGAGAAAAGCTGAAAATCATATAAATGTAAGATTTCAAAGTATGACTGTAGTGGTCCTTTCTTATGTGCAAACTTCTTCCGAGGTTTAACAGTCTTTTTAGGTTTTAATGAAGTAAACCTAGACTGGACTTTAGGCTTCTCCTTGTGGTATGGCTTAGTGGATGAAGCTTGTGTTGGACAAGGTTGGTCTATGATCTCAATGCTTGTTGTGCTAATGATTCCGAGGAGAGTACAATGACACTCATCCTTTTGATTTCATTGACCAGTGTACTTGAAAAAAATCACTCACGGTATGCAATACACTTCTAGTGTATGATGGTCTATGTGTTTATAATTGTACACATAACCTTACGACAATATACGAAGAGGAATAAAAAAACTCACTAGATTTTAGTGAATACCCAACAAGCAAGTGATTAGATGATTAATGATTAGTGTTTAGACACACTAATGTCAAGCTTAGTGAAATGCTTGAATGAAACCCGGTTGGAAGTCGACTTCCCAATGCACTTAGTGGTGTCCATTGAGCATACCCGAGAGCTTTTCAATCTAGAATAAGCTTCAGAGAATATGTTTCAGCTATTAGAATCACTGTTAATGAAGCTCAGAGTGAAAAAAATGACAAAATGTCAAGCTTAGAGCTTGCTGGCTATGGCTGCCACAAAATACACAGTTAGGGTTTGGCAGATATCTCTCTCTGTGAGAGGAATTTCTAGAAGCCCTCATGGGAGGATGGCCCACTAGGGGGGCTATAGAAGCCCTATGGTGGTGGCTGAGATTGCACCAGCTATTGCCCACGCCATGCCTGAAGACGCCACGCTGTCAAAAATTGCACCGTTTCTGGGATTTTGGCAATGCTACCCACGCCGTCGACTAATCCCAAGGTTTATCATGCCATGCTAATTTGCCCTGGGATAGGCAAGAAGTCCCTAGAAGAAATTAGAGGGAGATATGGCCTCCTTTGTCCTCCCCAAGTCCTCCAATGGAGGTAGGTTGTAGGCAGCTATGGAGGAAAGAAGGATAAGATGAAGGAGATGATAGCTCATGTGCACTTAGTGATAGTTGAGGCTGAGAGAAGCTGAGGAGATCAGAGATGGCTCTGATACCATGTTGGAAACCAGAGTTGCAGCATTGGAATTTGTGCACAAGAGGGAGAAGAGAGCTCAAAGTACAAGAACAAAATCTTGCTTACTAAGTTGCTTAGAGTACAACTTGGGTACACTCTCCCACACTTGATAGTGGCCCATAGGCTGTTTATATAGCCTCTCCCAAGCTAGGGTTAGGGTTTCCCCTGCCCCTAGGGCTATTCACACTCATCTCTCCTTATACTCCCTTGCTTATAGTGGGTTCCTATGCATGTCTTCTAACATGGCTCAATCTCTCACTAGTCTTGCTTATCTTGCATGTGAGCTCCTTTTTATTTCAGATAGTTCTTAGTTTTAAGTGCCCTTATGTGCTTGTGGGGTGCTTCATTTTGTGTATAGTGTGAAATCAGGCTTTTAGCTTTCTAGGTGCACTTCAAGTGATTATTTATGCAGTGTGTGACTATGATGAAAACAATGTGGTGTAAAACACACTTTTCTAGTCCACCCCTGTAGGTGATGGTTGCTCTTATAGGTTCGTGTGGGTCCTTTAAGACATTTCGGATGGGTGGTCTAAGAGCTTGTGTTTGCAATTGCTTCCTAGGCTGGTAAGTCATGAGTTTTGGAGTATGGAGGCTCTGTGAGCCTTTTGATGTGTCTCAAGGCCTACAAGGGTATTGCTCAACTCTGGGTTGGGCTATGTCTACTCTAGGGTATGCTAGTTTGTTAGCTTCCAGGTTTTGGTTTTAGTGTCTGAGTATCAAGCGTCCCATTCCCAAAATCGGACTCTCCCATTATGGCTCTTGTTTGAGTGGCCAGCTCAAATGGTTCGAGTCCAAGGGGATTGAGTCAAATGGTCCGAGTCCAAGTGCCCAATTTTGGGTGTCCGAGTGACTGGGGTCCGATCCGAGGGACTATGTCCAAGTCGAACAGTCTGAACTATGTGGTCTAAGTTAGAGGGATGAGTATGTCCGAGTGGACGAGTGCTCTGAGTGGTTCGAGTCTAAGTGTCCAAGTCTGGTGACTCTGACGAGGAAAGGTGTGTCCGAGTGGAACAAATTCAGATGGTCCAGTTATGGCAATCAAACCTTGTGGCAAGAGTCCAAGTGTGGTAGCAAGTTACCAAATGATGGAAAATCTTTAAAAACCCTACTCACGCCGCCTTACTGATTGCACCCAAGGAGTCATCAATGATCAATAAGCATGAAGCACATCCAGGACATACCTTCTCACATAGCCATGTGTGCTCTCACACCTACAAGTGTAGTGAGCTTACCTCCATGCCGATCGAGTTGCCTCCTCTCTCAAGCACTCCAATAGCTCCACAATCCAAGTGCAAGCTTCAAGCGAGCTCAATCCTCATGCTCCAACCTCCATGCTCCATTGCCATGTGCATGAGATAAGATAAGAGAAGAGAATAAGAGAGGAGAAGATGGAGAGCTTTTCCACCACAGTCCCTCACCCTCACACAATCACTCCCTCACTCATTCACACTCCCTCTCTCAAGCACAAGCTCAAGCAAGCAAGAACATGAAGAAGAAGAGAAGAGGAGAGCTAGTTTTGCCACACACAAAAATGAGCTTCTCTATTCACTTTTTGGCTTTTATACATGGCTTAATCCCTTTTGGGCACCCATCACTTTTTTACATGACCGGCCATTTTAGCCTAGGTCCTCTTTTCCTATTCCCTTCTATTTACATTGTGGCCTTTACCCATGTCCATCTACTCTTTACAAATTGTACAAGAGGGAGCCTGGTGCTCTTTTACAAAGATTTAGGAGTGCCTTTGCATTTTAAAATGCAGCTCTTCCATTTTTGCACTCGCCTTGGGTCTTTGAGATGTCTTTGCACTTTTGGCCCTTTTTCCTCTTATTTTTGCTGTCAGCCTATCTTTTGTTGCTTTGCCCTATATTTTAAATTTTTCTTTTACCGCCTTCTTTTTATTTTTTTCCTTTCTTACACTGGGGTTAACATATGCCAAGCTCTCTTGCCTATGATTTCATTATAAACTAAAGCATTACTAATTGTTTAATAGTTGGGGAATCTTCATAACTTGTTTACATAATGTTAACATATATGTTATCTTAGCATAGGTATTGTGTAAGAGCGATGAGGATTCAATACACCAAAATCTCAAATAGGATTGCTCACATAAGTTAAGAGGAACAAAATTTCTCCTTGGATGTCCTTAGGGCATTGCTCCTTCTTTGACATATTAGTTAGATTAAGCTATGTATAAGATAATGCCCATCGCTCTTAAGATTGGATTGTTATTAGATAGTTGCATATGTGTAAATTGGTGTGAGATTCCTTCCTTCACGTCTTGCAACTAGCATTTCACTTAGCTCTACAAGCATGTACATAGAGACAAGCAAACCTCTAGTTCTCTTATTCTCCAAATCCTTGTAATGTGCTTATTATCCTCAATTTTAAAAAAGAGTGCTTGTTATGGACAATGGAAATATCCTTAAAATACATGTTCCTAGTAAGGGTTGTTCATGTTTTTTTGTGGCCTAGTTTGTTTTGTGTTTATTTAAGAAAATATTCAATTTGAATCATATACATAATGCAAGAGGTAGACTATATTGCATGTATATGATTGTTTCAAATAAGATAACATATTTAGCTACAAAAAGACATTCTATTGACATATATAATAATTTCTAAGTTTAATAATGGTAACGTCAGTTCGAGATGACGGAGAAAAAGAAATCCAAGAACACTCCAAATGTAGACATAGCAGAAAAAGCAAGAAGAGAAACGACCAAAAGCATAAGGGCGGCCTCAAAAGCTAAGTCAAAGGCAAATGCACATTTTTTAAATGTAAGGCACCCCTAAAACTCTTGTAAAAGAGCACAAGGCTCCCTCCTATGCAAATTGTAAAAGGTAGAACAACATAGGTAAAGAGAAAGGGCAACTAGAAGGGAATGGGAAAAGAGAACCTTGCCACAATGGCTAGTCATGTAAAAAAGGGGATGGGTGCCCAAAGGGATAAGGGCTTTGTATATAAACTCAAAATTGAATGAGAATCTCATTCTTTAGTGTGTGGCTAAAGTGAACTCTTCTTCTTCCCTTCTCTCCTTCTTGCTTGCTTGTGTGTGCTTGAGAGAGGGAGTGTGAGGGAGTGAGTGTGTGAGGGTGAGGGATCTTGAAGGAGAAGCTCTCCATCATCTCCTCTCTTCTTTTTCTCTTCTCTTCTCTTCTCTTGTCTCTCACGCAGCTATGGAGGATGGATCTTGAAGGTGGAGGCTTGAGGATGCTTGAGCTCGCATCACGAATCATGGAGCTACCAGCTTGCTTGAAGGAGGAGGCTGCTCATTCGGGCATCAAGGTAAGCTCACTACACCCCAATAGAATCAAAGGCGCATCGGCTAGGTAAGAGATAGCCATTTGTGTTCACTTGAAACACTTGAAGCAGTAAGCGGTCCGTGGGTCTTGGCATCCCTCTACATTTTGGTTTTGTCGCCGGGACCAATGGATTCAAGCTTGAGTGCTTGCGTGCCTCAAATCGAGCAAGAATCAAAGGCGCATCGACTAGGTGAGAGATAGCCATTTGTGTTCACTTGAAACACTTGAAGCAATAAGCGGTCCGTGAGTCTTGGCATCCCTCTACATTTTAGTTTCGTCGCCGGGACCAATGGATTCAAGCTTGAGCACTTGCGTGCCTCAAATCGAGCAAGGATGTAAGGGTTTCATTCCCAAACTAAAGCTTGAGACAAGTAGAAGATTTTGGGATTTTAATATTCACAAACAAGTAAGCATTTTGATTTTTTTTTGATTAGGCAAGTAGGAGGAATCATTTCAATATTTGGGTTTTGATTTTTGTTAGAGTAGGATAGGATTGAAATATCAAAGTGAAAAGCTTTAGGATTGTTGTTGTAAAATAGGCCCAAACAGGGCACAAAACAAGAAAAAATGGAAAAATAGAGCGCTTAGATGTGTTAATGTTGCAAGGGCAGTGATTGGAGAGGTCTGGGCAAGGGTTTAAACCCAAGAGATCAAGGGAGAAGCTCATTTGCAATAGCAATATTGAGAGAGAGAGAGAGAGAGAGCTTGGAGAGACCCATTCCTTGCAATCGATTGATAGGCCTCTAGGAGTGTTTGTCGAGCACATTAGGTATACACGGACCTTAACCTTTGTCCATTGATCCATTCTAGAAGTGCTTGCTACCTAGTATGCTATAGATCACGCAAACAAGTCAAAAATCATCTTCGTTGTTGCCACGTGCCATCCCACTCAGCCTGTCTGAGTCACAGACTCGGATGGCCACTTCCCCAAAATCGACCCTCGATTAGCTTACATTCAGTCCACTTGGCCTTGCCCACTCGGACCACCATATTTGGCCCATTCGAATCAAACGTTTGGACACTCGGTCCACTTTGCCACATGGCATTCAGCCCAAGTATTCTAAGACATCATTCGGCCATTCCGCTCAACCGATTCAGCCCAGTTGTCACTCAGCCCTCGAATGGGCCAAATCTGACACTTAGACCCTGTAATTCAAACCAACCTGGCCGAATTTAGAATTTTCCTAAACATACAATTTCTGATCTTGATTGACCTAGACCATAGCCGGCAGACAAACCCCCAAGAGTGATATAAACGAACAAAACACCTTTTTGGTGCAAGACATGAGAGAATCAGTGAATTGCAAATATAGCAACAATGCTAGCCAACTTGCTATTTGTCCACCCCGCTAAGAGTGCCAAACTAAGCTGTAGACCCTCAATTAGACCTTGACTGAGGGAAGGACACACCACAGACCCTAGAGACAAGCGAGAACAGCCAACCGATTGAGCTTAAAGCCCTATTGGGTTGAGAATGTAGATGAGAGTACTGAAGCTACATTTACCATTCTGTATTGCATCCCACATTGTTTTTCGACACTTGGAGTGCACCTGAAGAAAAGCTGAAAGCCTGATTTTGCATAGTGCATGGAAAAGAGCACAGACACACACTAAGTGACGGTAAATTGATGATTGTGTGTAAATAATAAGGAACTCACTCAGACTTAAGAAATTGAACAAACCCACTAGTAGGAGAAGACCTTGGGACTTGGACAGGTAATCGAAAACCTCAAGTTGTAGGACCAAGAGGAAGACATGACGTAGAAGTCAGATGCATCAAGGACATCATTGGGGAAGTGAATCTACCCAACTCTATCAACCTCATCAACAACTTGGTGGAATAAGAGACCGCATACATAGCAGAGACTAGCTTGAACCACAAGCGCAACAAAGAGCTCAATTTGGGAGATTTTTTGGATGAAATTCAACAAATGTTAACCAAGTACAATTTACAAACCTAGATGGACCACCATGATAGGCCATTCAAGGATATCTTTGTGGACCTTGAAGAGGAGAGAAAACTAGCATAGAAAGCTTTGTAAGGCATAGTGGCATACAATAAGGAACAATAAGCTAAAAGCCTACCATAGAATGTAGAAATGCAAGAGATCCTGTTAGACTTAGCAAATAGAAACCGAGCAGGACCTGACGCAAAGAAAGAGAGGTGCTAGAGGGAGGCCTTATGCTGAGCACGAGCTTCTCATGAAGCAACTATTGGATAACATGTCGGCAAAGCAAAGTGCGGCAGCACTAGTAACTTCATTGCTCACAGAATTAGGAGTCACCCAAGGCTCTAAGAGCCAATCAAAGATCCCTGTTGTTGCTAAGTAGTTAGATAAGTACCAGCCAAAAGACAACCCCTATAGTTTCGTGGAGCAATTTGAGTAGGTCTACAAGGCCAACCTCCTCACTAATCTCACTCAATGCTTGCAGGCTTTTGGTCTATGCCTAGGCGATAAGCGTACAACCTAGTATACGAGCTTAGACACCGTAGAGCATAATAATTTCAATAACCTTAAGAATCTCTTTATTAAGAGATTCTCGAAGTCTGGGTACTTGGATAATCTAATAGTGCGGTTGATGAACATAAAGTAGAAAGAGAAGGAGGACATACGAGACTACATTAACCACATGCGGAGTCTCTTTAAGAGAATCCTGACAAATGAATGACCAATTGGGAGAGTGGTATCCACTATCTTTATCAATGGAATCTGCAGTGAAGAGCTCTACAAGGCCTTGGTAGGCAACTCAAGTTTGCAAAAGAGATGCACTGACTAGGGTCTTTGAAGAGGCCATTCGAGTGGATGTTCAACTCAAGGAGAGGAGCTCCAGGAGCTCAAACCGAGCTCTAGAAGCTCATAAAGGAAAACCACATCCAGCAAACAGTCCGTCCCCAACAAGTAGCCAAGATAAGGGAAAGAGTGCTAACTAGAGCCAAGAGTTAGCAAAAATGAAGATGGAGCTAGCGAGACTACAAGAGATGATGAGGAGACCTATGCGCCCACACGTCCAATGCGTGTATTGTGGTAGAAACCACCTGCAGCTGAGTGTCAGGGCCCTAGGTCCCGACCATGCAACAATCATGGCAGGTTCGGCCACGATACCATGCATTGCAAACTGCCAAGGGACTCCCATACTCACAACCTTACAACCAACCTTACCTAGGGAATAGGCTGTCAAATTTCTTTGGGAGGGGAGCCCTATTGGCTCTCTCGGCACCTAATGACGCTAAATCATCCATTCCTAGGATGAAGATAAATCCCAAAGGCATAACTCAGCCACCTGGACCTTTCGTAATCCATCCATTGAGCGACACTCTAGTCTACGATGTGGAGGAGCTTAATAACGAACGAGCCCTATGTGAGCCCTTACATCTCGTATGATGAAGAGAGTAATCCAATCTTCATGGATTATTGACCAGTATCGGTGATAGCGCTAGGTAGAGGTAGAGACAAAGGTTTAGGAGGACAGACCTAAGAGCCAATGGACTTGCAATCACCTAGGACATATCTCCTCACACTGGCTTGAAAGGGAACATGCTAATCGAGATAAGGCTGATCTTAGATGCACTGAGTGTGGAATCACACATTTCTTTTCTGATTGCCCTAGACGGAAGCCATCCACTAGCTTGGCAATCATGCCATCAGTCCCATTGGGGTTGTTCAGTGTCGAAACACTCGATGGTGACACCACGCCCATCCCGTTGCATGCCATGACTCAAGTACAGACAAAGCAGGCCGGCATATCACTGCCAAGGCCTAGCAACTTAAATGCAACCTCAATCGGAAAGAAGAGCCATAGGCAAAGAAAAAGAAAACTGATACAAAGGTCACACTTAAAACCGAGAGTGCCACAACATTGCCTATTGAAAAGAAGTTCACAGATGTAGAGGCAAAGACACCCGCTCCAAAGACTGTTGAGGAGGGGAGTGCTAAGGTAGGGGAGTACTCCAACCTAAAGCGCCAACTAGAAGCCATAGAAAAAGTCAATGAGTAGATGAAGGAAGCCTAGGAGCACCTTAAGGACATTGATCCCATCTTGGAGGATGAGATCAATGATCTCTCAAGCTTGAACACACCAATTTTTCCTTCATGACAACCAAAGTTGAGAGACGCATTTGCACCTCAATCAGTACCACCTAAACAGAGCTTAAACGCTACGACCAGCAAATCAACCAAGGCCATTGGCCAAGAAACACAGAATCAAGAGAAAAACAAGTAGCTAGCAATCTTTTTACAATGCTAGTGACCACCCCAGTGACTTTAAGCTTAGGAGATATGCTTAGGCAACATCCAATGCTATGGCAAGAATTGAAGCAATGGGTAGAAGGATCAATAGAGCAGGCTACAGTAGCTGACTTACACAAGCATGTCGTAGTAACGCAAATACCAAGTCTGACGCTACACTCAATGCCCAAGTCCTTGCACATTAATGATTTATGGGAAGGCACTAAAATGCATTAACTTGGCTATCAAGAATGCTAGATTTAATGTCACACTGGCTAATAAGATGAAATAAAGCCATTCGGAGTACTAAAGAATTGGTCATTGAAGATCATGGGAGTCCAGTTCTCTGTAGACTTCATAGTCATAAAAGGAGTGGACTACGACATCATGTTAGGCCGACCTTGGATGCACAATGCACGAGTCATAGAAGATTGGAGCAATAGTTTGATCTTCCTAGGCAATCGAATGAAAGCGCTACGAGTAGAGATGGATACTTGGAAGACTACACTAGTTGACTTAGATGCCATCTCAACCATGCTGAAGGGTGATGCACAAGTTAGAAAATCATTGGGCTGCTCACTAAGTATATCCCTTGTCCTAAGGATAAGCGATATTGGATGCACGTGCTAGCCACAAACAATCTGCCATTCTCGGATAATGAGGAGTACGAGCATGCCCTTATAAGGCAATTGGTAAGCTTAGTGGCATGCCCTCAGTACCAGTCTGCATGATGGCTAAGAGCTCACATAGACAACCCAACCCTATCATATTCAATGTACCAAACAACAAGCAAGAACTCCTTGAGATCTTAGAGCATCTGACAAACAAGCTAGCTGGCAACCCAACAACCAATCTCAAGCTACTCAAGGAACTCTTGGATAAATCCAAGTGGCAGTGGACTAAGGTGCACGACCTAAACTTAATGTACAATTGGGCCTTAGTCACTGATGAAAAGGAAATGTTGTATCAAGACTTAAGAGATAATGAGTAGTTGAATGAGGATAGTTCTAACGATGAATACAAGGTCTGCTACTCCTTTAGTGAACGATAGCAAAGGAGAGATCAATACGATAGAATATGACACTGAGGGACGTGTAATTGAGAAAATACGAACAGACTCCAAATCTCAAAAGAAGAACACTTTTAGAATCGAGAGAGGAGTCATGCGTATGGATTGCAATCGCACATGGTTGGATCATGTAGGAGTAATTGACTATGAGCAAGCAAGCCTCGTCCAACCAAGTGCTACATCATTATTCAAGACAAGTTCACCCTCTAAGCTATAACTGCCAGGAGAGACCCCCTCTTCTAATAACGAAGGCAAAATGTTTGATTTTGAGCTAGAAGTATGCTCAGACAGTGATCTTGAAATACCTCAACTGCTCAAGACCAGACACACCAAAGGAGACTTACCAGTCCACCTAAGGTGCCGAAGGTTGAAGGAAGAATGAAAGAAACAACCTAAGGAGCTGCAAGTTGAGGAGCAAAAAAATCCGCAACACCTACCGAAACGATTTACAAAGTTTAAGAAAGATGATAGGGTAGTGATCTTGCTAGGAGCCAAACAACAATGTCAAGCTAGTGAACCAATAGAAGGGCTAGCCAAAGTCAAGGAGGTTAATCTAGCTAAGGAAGGGGAGACTCCTCGGCCTATCTTTATAGCCAATGACTTGACCAAGGAGGAGAAAGCCACTCTCATTGCTCTCTTACGGGAGTATATAGACATCTTTGCTTGGTCCCTCGATGAGCTAAAAGGGGTAGATTCGAGTGTAGTGACTCACAATATACCCATGACAACTGATGCAATGCCGATCAAGGAGCGACCGTATCCTATAAATCCCAAGCACACTCACGCTGTCAAAGAAGAAATCGATAAATTGTTGAGAGTAGGATTCATTTACAAGATTGAGCACATGGATTGAATCTCACCCATAGTGATCGTACTGAAAAAAAAACGAAAAGATCAGAGTGTGCGTCAACTATAAGAAAGTCAACACTGCTACCAAGAGACACAATTACCCATTGCCGTACATTGAGCATATGCTCAAGCAAGTAGCTGGTAAAGAGGCCTATAGTTTTATGGACAGCTTCTCAAGGTAAATCAAGGTGCAAGTGCATCCTGACAATAAGCATAAGACTGCATTCGCCACTAAGTGGGGGGTCTTGCCTACATAGTCATGCCCTTTGGGTTGACAAATGCACCAACCACATTCCAAAGGCTCATGTGTGCCATATTCAAAGACATTCTTAGGAAAGAGTTAGAAGTATTCGTTGATGATCTATGTCTTCACTCTAATTGGAAGGAACACCTCGACAAACTCCAAGCGGTCTTTGAACAATGTCGATTGTATCATCTCTCATTAAACCCCTTGAAGTGCCAATTTTGGGTCTTTACCTTACGCAGTGAGGTAAAGAGACTGGATACCAAACTAATGGCAGCCTTATGGGCCTATCGGACAGCATATAAAATGGCTATAGGACGACAGACTCCCTTCAGGTTGACCTATAGAACTAAAGCAATTTTAGCTATAGAGTTCTTTGTTCCAAGCTTGAGAATAGCTCTTCAAGAGAGATGGGATGGAAGGGGGGCATGGACGAAGCACCTAATCGAGATAGAACGCTTATCATAGACTCAACTTCTAGCCATCCATGCACTAATTTACAAAAAGGCACGATGAAAGAGCTGGTTTGACAAGCATGTCAAGTAGTGAGATTTCAAACAGAGAGACTAAGTACTATTGTACTTAGTCAAAGGTCATAAACAGAAGATGAGGTTTAGAGGGCTATGATCTTTCAGAGTTCACACCATTAGCCAAACCAGTAATGTAGAACTCGAAACCCTAGAGGGTGAGGGCATAGGCTTTTTCAATGGCAATTGCATAAAGAAGTATCACCTGCCCACACACCCACTATATGAGCCTTCAAAGCTAGAGTCCCCTGTCAATGTATGAGTAGCCACTATCGCAAAAATTGAAAATGAAGATGAGGAAGCCATAGCTCTAGCTTACCTACGCATAACTGTCACTACCCAGCAAACACATACATTTGATGCATTGATCAATGAGGGAGCTAACTTTAATATCTTGACTCACAATCATTGGATTCAAATTGACAAACCACAATTGCAGCCCAGTAACACCAAACTTAGCCCATTTGGGGGTCGATCATATGCACTTCTAAGAAAGTGCAAGATTGCAGTCTCTATCGAGTCTAAAAGCATACCAATTATCTTTTACGTGTTGCCGAATGTGAAGGATGCAGGTACAGAATCACTATTAAGATATACATTTAAAAAGCAGACACTTTGTAATGTTGATTACCAATCATATCACATTCATCTAGCTATCAGCAATGTACGTATAGTCACGACTTTCAGCAAGGGCAATGGGGCTCCATCAAAGCCTGCAAATACACTGGTAGAGCAATCCACCATAAAGCCTAAGGAGTGGGGTCATGACTTTGTCACAACCTGCCAAACATCAATGCCAGCAAATCACAAAAATAAGAGCTAAGGCCCAGGAACCGCGGCTCAAATCAATGCCTAAATATCAAGGGCCGCCACCTAGAAGCACACAATCACGACCTTGCAAGGCTACAAACTCATATTCAAAATCTAGGAAACACAAAAGAACCTATAGGTATCGAAAAGCCATGATGGGTCCCCAAGACCTTATTGCAAGTGCAAGGCTACTATGAGGGTAATACCTGGACTTGGGTACCTAAAGCCAAGATGGCCAAGGGCACTACTCAAATGCCGTCCTCAAACTTGAACACACCAAGCCATGTGAGAGAAAAAGCACCAGTGCCACAAATGACTTAGCCTGCAAAATCCATAGAGCCTCAAACTCATAGACCAATAGAGCCTAAACAGATCCATCAACTGAAGCCGCAACCTACTACTCAAACACTCCCTCAACCTAGTCCTGCTAGTGTCCCTAAAACCTCACTAGCATCATCTAGTAGCACGATATCCCTATCACAAACCAAGCCAATTGCACCAATGACTCAATCATGCCATCAAGAACAACCAAAGCCGCAACCATCAGTCTGTTGAATTATCTAGTTTCGTCAAACCCCAACCACACCTGCAGGCCTTAGACCTTCTTATAAGCGGATATCAATTCTAACCTTGGTCATGGACTTCGCTGAAAATACGATGGATGACTTGCTTGATTGCCTAAGATGCTTAGATGCCACCTTCACAACACTTGCTAAAAGCTACGACAAGCTAGACTTAGGTCTTTTGGACAAGCCTTTAGCAACAACGAAGGTACATATGCTGCCTTGCTCATGGGAGGAATCCAAATTTGTATTTGTTAAGGCTCCCAAGGTAGCCAAGGAATTAATTGCCACTGAGATATCCTAAGAACATGCATGAAAACAATGCCTCATTACGTCTTATGACAAGAACACAGTCCTTGCTATCAACCAGGAAATGGAGGAGTTGAAACGGCTTGCTAACAATGACTCCTCTTTCTTGAGGAAATGCAATGCTCTCTGGCTTCAATGGAAGCAAGAGGGCTACCAAATCATGACCACCCCTAAGCAATGATGTGTTATCAAGACCTCAAATTATGACTCCACTTACGTAGCTCCAACCTCCTATAGGGTGTTGACCACCATTCGTAAAACCGACCCCTAGAAGAGCACATCATGACCCACCCATGTTTAGATCAAATTCTAACTAAGGAGGAGTTACACATTGCCAGTTGAATAGACTTCAATGACTCTCTAATGGATGTTCTTAACTACATCACTCAAGTAGGCATCCATCCTTTCGACTTAGACCGCTATGCTAATCTAGAATACAATCCAAACTTCTATGCTTCGCTCATGCGAAAGTAAAACACTGAGAGAATGCACTAAATGCTCTTAACCTCTCAACCCTTAATCCTAGGAAGCATTCTTCTCAATTCCAAAGGGGAGGGGGTAAGGCGAATCAAACATGTAAGGTGAATGAAATATAAAAGGAAAAAAGCCTCAATCAATGTCCAAAAGCAGAAAAGAATGGATGAAAATCAATGTGTGATTGAGGAAAAGTATCATAAATTTTTTGGAATGAATGGACTGCTCGAAGGAAATTTCTCTTTTTGTACTTAAGTATTTTATTCTTTCCGTAAAAGCATAATCAATTCCTACTTACCTTTCAACAAGAAATTATCTTAAGGACACTAATGGTAAACTATGTATCATGGCATAAACTCAAAATGGCAGCACTGCAGGATTGGGTCCATTGACTTCCATTCACGAAAGAAGAAACGGCAAAGTACCGCATCTCCCTCGAGAACTGTGCCTACAACCACTAAAGTTCAAAACTATCAACAACATTGAAGAAGTCATGGCCAAGGAGGAGGGTGCCAAAAGAGTTGTGGAAGAGTGCAATCTTGGTAAATATGTCAAGAAATTTAGGCAAGAGACCAACCACACTAAGTGTGTAGAGTTCTGGAGATAGAGAATGTGGCACTATGACAATCGAAAGAGGAGAAGGAGCCAAGCAGGTGCAGGTCCAGTTGAGTAAAGCCTTGGTGGAGAAGGCACTAGGATTGGAGCACAAAGTGGAAAGGAGGCCCAAAAGGGGTGTCTATGCCATGTTGAACATAAAGAAGGACCAGGTTCTTGAGCAATGATGGAATCAACACCCAAGACATCTCGGATCCAGAAGTGAGGCTTCATGTAAAAGTCATCCATTCCCTGTTCTCTAGCCAAAGGTATAATTTGAGGGAGATGTTATCTGTATACACTTTTGTTGGCTTGTCTCCATTTCCTTAAACACTATACCACTACATACATCTCTTTTTCATGTGTAGCCCATATCCTTTCTTTTGGATCCAATTTCTTTGACTCATAGCACACTAGATGGCCATCCTGCATGAGCACACCACCAATGGCATAACTTGATGCATCGGTATGGACCTCAAAAGGTCTAGAGAAATCTGCCATCTTCAACACTAGGGCTTGAATCATCATACTCTTCAACTACTCAAAGGCTTGTTGTTCTCACTCTGTCCATTGGAAGATAGCTGAATTTTCCCTTAGATTCTCACAACTATATTGGTTGCAACACTTGTGGAGGTAACTATGCTATCTTGCCATGTTAACATTGCTCACCATGTTGTATGCCCCTCCCTTTGACCTTACAGCTTGATATGCTAGCATTGTCTCCTTCAATCCCTTTGTCTATGAGGCCATCAATGCCTCCTTCTAATAAAGTGATGTTCGCTTGCTCTTAGTGGGGGGCTGATACCAACCTTGCATGACTAAGACTTTGAGGTTTTGGTACTACCACAATGTCTCCATGATTTGCCACTTACTACCATGGATAGAGATTTTATTACCCCATCCCCAAACAAAGATCTCATTTCCCCATCATTGGACAAAGAGCATTTCATTCTAATGTTGCCATGCCTCATGAGGTTGGCCCTATTATACCTAGGTGTAGTTGAAAGGAAAGTGGAATCCAGGAGGAAGAAGCTTGGTGGTAAGAGCTATGGCAGATGGAGAGCAAGAGCCAAGAGAGAGAGAGAGACTCAAAAGTGGGAACTCCAACAACCACAATGTGTGGCCGGGCCTTCCTTTATTCAAACTGTCACTAAAAGAATAGAGAATAAGTGACTATGACGGGTGCCCACCCCACCTGCAATGTGCAGTGGGCGGGTACTATTAGTGTAGTAATACACGGACGGATAGTCGGAGGTGCCTTTACCCCCAACAACCTCCCACTTAAAGGTGAATCTACCCCAACGAGAGAGAAAAAAAGAAAAGACAGTACAACATGTACACATGTACAATAGGATGAGGAAAAAGACATCATCTCATCCAATGCCCATCAATCTCCTAAGGAAGGCAAAGTGCTCGGTAGTGAGGCTCTTCATGAGCAAGTCTACAGGATTCTGCTCAGTCAGAATCTTGACAAGGTCAACAGACCTGTCCTCAACGACCTCGTGAATGAAGTGATACCTCACCTCAATATGTTTTGTATTCACATGGAAGACCATATTCTTGGCTAGTTTAATGGCACTCATAGAATCCGAATGAATTGTAGGCATAGCATTTGTCATACCAATGTCTACAATCAAACGGCCTAACCAAATAGCCTCCTTGCAAGCCTCTATGACTGCAATATACTCGGCCTCTATAGTAGAAAGGGTCGTACACTTCTGCACCCTGGATATCCAAGAGATAGCTCCTCCAGCATAAGTGAACACATAGGCAGAATTGGACTTCCTATTATTTGCATGTCCTACATAATCATAGTCAGTGTACCCCATGACTCCTGTATCTTGGCTGCCATAACAAAGACACATATCTGTTGTGCCCTTTACGTACCTCATGATACCCTCCACGGCATCCCAATGTTTCTTACCCAATGTAGCCATATAACGTGCCACAACCCCAACTGCAAAAGCAATATCTGGACGGGTGGCTATCATGGCATACATAAGACTGCCCACAGCTGATGCACAGGGAATCTTGGCCATCTTGGCCCTCTGCTCATCTGTCTGCAGACAATCGGCCTATGAAACCTTCACATGAGAAGGTAATGGACAGCCAATAGGCTTAACATCCTACATGCGAAAGCGCTCAAGGACTTTATGAATGTACTCTCTCTATGACAGATAGAGGAATCCCTAAGATCTATCGCGCGTAATGCGCATACCAAGTATATGAGAGGCATGTCCCACATCTTTCATCTCAAAGCTCTTCTTGAGCTGATCCTTAAGAGCATCTAGCTCCTCATGAGCTGTCCCTGCTAAAAGCATGTCATCCACATAGAGTACCAAAATCAGTAAAGAACCATCACGGACTTTCTTCGTGTACAAGCACGGATCCATAGCACTGCGGCTATAGCCCTATGACTGCATGAAGGCATCAAACTTATGGTACCATTCCCTAGGTGCCTGCTTCAAGCCATATATACTCTTCTTTAGCTTACAAAGCCCTTAGGTTGCTCCATGTAAATCTCATCATGCAATTCCCCATGTAAAAAAGCTACCTTGACATCCATCTGGTATAAGTCTAGGTCAAGCTGTTCAACCAAGGCCAAGAATAAGCATAGGGTGGTCATCTTGACCACAGAGAAAAGACTTCATCAAAGTCAACATCATGCTCCTTCTTAAAACCCTTAGCAACCAATCGAGCCTTGTATGCCAACTTGGGGTGTCCAGGGGTACTTTTCAGCTTGTACACCCACTTGCATGGCAAAGCCTTCTTATCCTGCGGCAAGGAAACTGAATCCCAAGTCTAATTCTTATACAATGAGTCAAGCTCAGACTGCATAGCCCTCTCCCAAGAGTGACAATAACCCATGTGCATAGCCTCGTCATAAGTAAGAGGCTCTCCTGTATCTGTAACCAATACATAATCCATAGAGGGCACAAAACAGTCAGGAGGTCGTCTATCTCTAGTAGAATGCCTCAACCCAGGCTCTGCTGCCTGATCGACATCCTATCTAACATCAGTATGTCTAACATCTAGGCCAAGAGCATCAGGTGATACTACACGCTGTCTAGCTGGCCATGGAGCGGACTGAATGGGAGCAGGGGGCTCCTCCTGAAAGATAACTCTGTGTACCTCAACCACTTTCTCAGTCTGCATATGCATTCTATCCTCATGAAAGATGACATCATGGCTGCGGATCACTTTCCGCGCCGCCTGCGGATCCCATAGACGGTAACCCATCTCTCCTGCATCTCCATAGCCAATGAAAATGCATTTGACACTTTTAGGATCCATCTTATTGTGTTTGTCCTTGGGCACATGGCTGAATGCCTCACATCCAAAGACATGCAAATGATCATAAGAGGGGGGCTTGCCTACCCATACCTCCTCTGCAACCTAAAAGTAAATGCCACTGCTAGGTGACCTGTTAATGAGATGGACTGCAGTAGTAACTGCCTTAGCCCAAAAGTGATGCAGTAAGCAAGCTTGGCTAAGCATGCTATGGACCCTTTCCTGAATGGTCCTATTCATGCATTTAGCCATACCATTCTGGGGAGGGGTGTAAGGGGTGGTCAACTGACGCTTAATACCCCGCTCATCACAAAACTGCTCAAAAGCACGTGACTGTGGCAGGCACCCGCCACCTATAGTGTGTAGTGGCGAGTACTATCAGTGTAGTAATACACAGTCAGCTAGGCGAAGGCACTTTTACCCCCAACAGTAGTGCCATAGACAACCCAACCTATATAGTGATGCCCCCTCCTAGTCCAAGACCATTACATCTTAAAAGCTTAGGTTAGCCATGACTCTTGTCAACATGTTGTATGTGATCACAAGCCTTATAGGTTAGTTGATGATGAAGGATAAAGAAGGATAAAGGTAAGAGAGTTATCTCTAGGATGCATGATATTTCCATGCAAATGTACATATATAGCATTGCTAAGAAATGGAGAGACCAAGACCAAAACTTGAAAGAATATATCGTATGTACTCTCCATGATGAGTTTCCACTACCATCTACTGTGAGAAGTTTTCCAATGATGATATATAGACATGCATTTCACAACCCGTAGTCCATTTTCATTCAAAGGAACACAATACCTACAACAATGGGTTAGGAGATCATAGCGGGTTTGATTGGGACCAATGGAAGAAGATAAATAAAAATATAAAGGAAAATCTTGATAAGTGTAAGTAGAAAAAGGAGGTGGCATTGTGTGACGAGATTGACGTTGCATCTTGGGAGCAATGGCTAGGCCTCCTTTGAGATGGACTTTGTAAGTAGTATGATTCAGCTTGTTTATATTGTAGATTTTGATTTTATAAGTTGTTTCTATATTCTTTCCATTTCCTCTAACCTCTGAGTGTTGACAAGTTGCCTAAGGCTGAAGGGGATATCTATGGGGTTTAGCCAATGAGGTTAGGTATGATCTTAGTGTAGTGGATGCCTATTCTATGGAATGGTGCTCATGAGTACTTAAGAGTGCAACTTAGGGTCAAGTTCTAGAGCCTAGGTTTAGAAAAATCAAAGAGATGTATGGATAAGTGGTGGTGGAGTGGCTCTTACAATGGGATGATGTTGGTTAGGTAGTCCTTTCCCTAACCAATATGACTTGAGTAGTGTGGGATTGAATTAGGGTAGTGGATGGTCTCTAGCATGAGTGATATGGTTCAAATGTGGCCTCAATGGGGACTCAAATGTGGTGGAGTCTAGTGAATATTGTTAGGTCCAATGAGGTGTGTTGATTGTGATAGTGTCAATTAGAGGGTGGGATGAGAAACTTTAATGGTGGAATGGGTAAGCTCGAGCAATGGGTCTCAAGTATTCAATGCAGTGGTAGAATTATGGTGATGAATCTCAAGCGGTTGACCCTTTGAGGTGGGGGTGGATGAATTCAAGCATTGAGAACTCAAGTGTTAGAAATCTCAAGGGCTAGACTCAAGTAAATTGACTCAAAATGTTGCAACTCTCAATTGTTAATGCCTCGAAGGGTTACATCTCAAGTGGTTGTGCTTGAGTGTGGGTGATAAAAAAGGAGATGGGATTGAGTAACCTAATTATGCACATGAGGTTGTAAAAAAAATGAGCACAATGTTATGTTAGAGAGGACTTACATTCTTGGCTTTATAACTAGTGCAACTTGAGCAAAACACAGGAAATCATGAGAAGAGAATCGAAGGTATACTTGTGCAACTTGAAGGTGTAGGAGATTGTCATCAAATCTTCTGAGCCCTCTTCTCTCTTTCTTCTTTTCTTCCCTTCTCTTACCCGTTCTAGCTCATAGGTTTGTATTTTCATTTTCTCAACTCCTGCATGGTGATGTCTTTTTGCACTATTACTGTGGGGTACATGTTACATGAAGTGATGATGGTTAGGGTGTTGGTGGTGACAGTGAGTGGACATGTTATTGATACACTTTTTTGTAGGCTAATGGTGTGGTATCATAATAGCTGTGAGAGGGTTACGCCAATGCTTGTAGAGAGAGTATCCTTTTGAGATGAAAACAATCTACTTTGGGGAGTGAGGGAAAAAGTCAATATTTAGGCCAAAACTAGCCTTGGATGCTAATATGCCAATTTTTGAAATAGTGGAGCATCAGGTAGCTATGTAACTCTCTTTACTGGAATCCAAGTACAAAAGTGTGGAATGTGAAAAAGGTAAATTGGTTTGGAGGCTTTGTAGTATACTATAGATGATTTTCTTGACATGTTGATACGCTCAAAATTGTTGATTGTGGCAATCAAGGGCTATCCAAATATAATTATGGTGATCTTCTTTTTGCAAATGTAGGGTGTGCAAGGTGTCTTGGA
This sequence comes from Lygodium microphyllum, assembly GCF_053477565.2. Lineage (NCBI taxonomy): Eukaryota > Viridiplantae > Streptophyta > Polypodiopsida > Schizaeales > Lygodiaceae > Lygodium > Lygodium microphyllum. The sequence continues at coordinate 33,254,479 of NC_141137.1, forward strand.
TATAGTGAGAACACAAAAAAAGTACCTTGCGATGCCTACCAGATGGATATAGATTTATAGTTTGAAAATCATGCATGAGTGTGTCCAATTCAAACAATACATAAGAATCTAGAGTGAATGGAACACATACATCATACACAACTCCCGATTGTGGTGTTGTGTCCACAGCATCAAGCAATCATGGTGGTCATTTGATAGGTTCTTAGGTGATTCAAGACATATATCATGTATATATTGATGGTAACCTAGATCAAATGGTAGTTGTGGATTCTAGATATTGCAAATTTTATGACTTCTAGTAAAAGTCATATCACACAGTGCTCATGGTGGTTTGTATGTGTGCATGTAATCAGCCATGGTGATATGGACTTGTGTTTAGAATAGATACTTAGGGATTAGGTAGAGAAGTATCTAATATTGGTGATTTGTACACAATCATTGTGATGGAAGTAAGGAATCACAAAATGAGATCACACACAATAAATCCGATCCTAGTGGTGTGCACTTGTGAGATGGACCTAACCTAACTGAATGCAAATCCATTAGTAGTTAATCTCATGGGAGCCATTTGATTCGTAAACTATCTTGAAATAAGGTGTGTCCTCAATTTGAAATGTTAAATATATATGGTCAACCTAGGCATTCCAATTCCAAAAACATTGTTAGAAGGCAATATCTCAAAATTTGAAATAACTTGTACTTGATACATAGATAGTGGTAGCTACTTTCATGGCCTCAAGGAACAATACTCGACCACTCAACTCCCTTAGAATAGGTAAACCTAGGGTTTTATTGATCTATCTTACATTCTAGGGTAACATGTTCTTGTTGGAAGTTACTCTGCCAATCAAGTCCACCCATCTATAAGGTGCGTTTGTCAAAGGTGCACTAACCCATTTTCCAATTGCACAACCAAGGCATTCTTTAAATTTCTAGACAAGGCAAGCCATCATACTACTTGAATATAAAAATAACTTCCTTAATTAGACATTTTACATAGGGTTCCTTTGCATGTTCTTTAGGCTTGTGCACAAAAACAAGTCAAACAATCCTTTGAAATAGTGCTTTATTAAAATATATCTATACAGTACTCCTTCAATCAAGGTGGGCTTCCAAATTCCAAGATACTTAGTTAATCCTAGGTTTATACCCACTATCTAGAGTAGGGTCTTTTGACGTACTTTGCATCACTTCCCTCTCCATCATGGACTAGTGATAGATTAAGACCAAAGCCCCATAGGTTCCCTGGTTTCCATAGGAGTGAGTCGTTACATTTGTGGAGATCTTATCACTTAGTCATTAGCCTATCATTCAAGAAATTTTGTACAATTCGTTGCCTAGAAGATAGCAATACTAAAATTCTAGTGGCATACCAAAGGCCTTGGGGAGCCTCTGACATCAAGGTGCCAAACCTTCTCGTTGATGTGAACTCTTGGGGAAGATTAGCATGTTATCACTAGAGTAACTTTTATCCATTGAGAAATGGCCATTCCACTTGGTACCATCAGATAACATCCTATTTTAACATTTTCTCTAGTCCCACACCGTATAATCTTTACTCATCCAATTGTTTCCTTCCCCTAGGACCAAGTGAGATTTTTTCATCATGAGGGATCATGTTGATTATCACAAGAAATGACCAAGAACAACCAATACAAAGTACAAAATCAGTCAAAACAATGCATCCTTATAAGCAACAAGTGTTAAGCCAAAACAACATATTGGCTTAGTTATGATTTCAATTTTTATTCTTGATCTCAACTATCTTTTCCTAAGGGTTCTTAAAATAAACCTTAAGGATTTCTTTTATCAAGCCTCATGTTTTTCTTAAGAATTTTGGTATAAGACATAAACAAGGGATCATGATTTGGTAAGCCCCTAAATTTTTTCCATCTTAACTCAAGAACTTAAAAGTCTAAGAATTGACATACTCCCAAAAGTTTGGATCCTCCTATTTCCAATTATATATGGTGTATGGTTTGTAGTTTCTAACCATTTCAACTAGATTGATGAGTCCTCTTTAGATCCCAAATTGCAATCCTTTAGTTTTACTAGAATAGTGGGCTAATTCTTAACAGAACATTGGTTAGGTCTAAAGTATCATTGTTCAAGATGATAGCCTTAATGAGGTCCCTTGAGTTTGCTAGGTTTTGGTCCTTATTACTACTCATAATGACATGTGAAACTTAGCTTAAGTTGCCCCACCCAACCCTTCAAATTTTCCTTGCCAAGGATAGTTTGTGTTAGGTCATTGTCTTAGCATTACTATCTTCTTTAGGAATAATATCTTTCCAGTGTAAGGCTAGGCTAGTTGAGTATGTATGAATCGGGAAGGTCAAATGTAGAGCTTCTAGATCTTTGTCATATTGGTTTAGGATCTGTCTTTCTAAATGCTACATTTGGGGTTTACAAGGTGTTATTCTCCCTAGCATAGGACTAGTAGGCTATAGTTAATATACGAGTAATCCTTAGGATTGTCCCCTAAGGTTGTTTATTTATGGTCATTCAACTCTTACCAAGTATATCCTTGCTGTCTTGAAGGTGTCATCTCTAGTCTATACATAGTGCTAGACTTTGAGGCAAAACAAGCCATGAGAGAATTTGGTTAACTTCTTAATCACATCCTAGCTAGATAAAAATAGGGAAATGAGGGTATTAATTACTTGCTTTTCTTTATTTTAATGCTAACATTAGAATTAAATAAAGATGCTACCTCTCTCTTTTCTCTCTCTTCTCTTTACTTTCATGTTTAATAGTTCCACTTCCAAAAATTTTGAATGACCTCGAGAAAAACATCCCATTCCCCAAAAATATTGATTATTACCTTGAAGTGACTCTCTTTTGAATATTTATTATATCTTATTTTCATGTGTGTTTTTTTTATTTGTACTTTTATAATTTCTATGTATTACGTTTCACTTTTGTTTATTCTTTTTCCTTCTTCACCATTAGAAGAAGCTTGAGGCTTCATTTTGAGTTACAAGAAGTAAGAACCTCATCAACATATGGTTTGAATACCAAGAGCACAACTTTTCTTTGTGTTTGCATTCATGAGAGCTTTAGAAGTCCAAAATTACATATGGTTGATTATTAAAGACCTCCCCCCCCCCCCATCCTAGATTGCCCTAAGAGGCTTGAGGTAGATTGTTGAGAATTTACACCTCTTTGTAATTTATTATGAGTAATATACTTAGCCACACCTTTTTTGCTAAAATGAAACATTTGGATTATACTTATCTATCAAGCTTGCATAAGTTACATATATTTGTATTAAGAATTGTGAATAACTCCTTTTAAGAATGGGCTTTCATGGGGGTCATGTGCAACTTTAGAAAGACATAACAATTTGGAAAATTGGGTGATTTGTTAAGAGCTATATCAATGGGAGGCGAAAACCAATTTTTTTTATCACCAACTTTGATAATATCCACTACAATATAATTTGAGGATATTGAAAAGAATTATGTGAATAACTAATGTGACTAGTGATCTAGTGATCGTGGTGTACACATGAAGGCTTGGATAGAGCTTAATAAGCTCATTTAACTCTTGAGGCAAACCACGAAGAATGTGAGGTATTTTTCAACCTTTAACAATACAATAAAAACTCAAGTAGATACCATAGTAAAAGCTTGGGCAAAAGAAGACATCACATTTTATATAATACTTGTCTTTCAACTTAAGTTAATAAGTTTTACATTTTCTTATAGCCTTAGCACATCTTTTTCCTATGTAGCACATTTTATTAAGGCATGAAACATATTTTATTGACAATTATGGACCATTATCAATATGGAACACTTAAGGCATGGAGAAAGCCCGCTATCAAACAATAATATTTTTCTCTAGAACCATGAGATATAGTAGTAGGCTAACAAAATCTAAATCCCTCTGTGAGATATTCAACACTTTCAATAGAAGATAACTTCAATCTATTAGTTCACTAAAAAATCTACAAAATTTTGAAGAATATACGAAAGAAGATCCAAGTGATATTCAATATGGACTTCGTCATTGAGATAATCAGAATTTGTACAATACATGTGATTCTAATTGCATTACTTTGTAGAGAAGTCAATCTGAACATCCTTCTTTATTTGAATATGATGACAATTTACACAATACAAATGATTTTAATTATATTACTTTGCAAATGAGTCAACCACTTTTCATCATCTACTTGCTCATCTTCCGTTTTTCCTTCTAACACATTAATATTTCTTTTATTATCTATGAAATATCTTTATCCCTTGTAGTCTAGCAATGAGGGGTCCTTCACAAGATTAGCAACCAAGGCATAAGAACTATAGCATAAGAAGTATCCACTTCTTGAGCCTTTGATCTTAGAGCATAATCAAGCATCTTAATTATAGCATAATTTTCTATAAGGATAACTTTATCTCTATTTAGAAATATGTGAAAAAACCCTAAATATTTAGACAAAGTTTTCAATATACATAGTGGCATGACATGCTTGGCATGATAAATCTTCAAAATCTTTAGAGTTCATCTTGCAAAATAATGGACAAGTGCAAAATCTAGCCCAATCTTAGCCCTTGTGCCACTAGAAGACATAGAAATGCATCATAGTCATAAACTAATACTTATAAAAAATAAATACATAATCTAAGATGGATTATTTAAGTACTTGGAAAATAGCTTACCAAATATAAAAGTGAAACTCATAGTTTTAATATTCTCATCTTCTATTAACCTTTCTTTCTCCCAAACCTTTACCCATACTCGATTCCTCTATAGGAGCAGTTTTATCATCTCAATTTTCATGTGTTGAATGCCAAGTTTGGATGTCCAACACTTTTTTTTTGGTAGTTTCCTTGAATATTTTAGTTTTTTGAAGGTAAAATCCAAGTGCACTAGTTCTATCCTAAAAATCTATGTTTTAGAAGTGAAACTCATAGTTTTAAGATTATCATCTTCTATCAGCCTTTCTTTCTCCCAAACCTTCGATGGAACCCACATTTGGTTCCTCCATATGAGCACTTTTATCCACCTCATTTTCCATGTGTTGAATACCACATTTGGATATCCATAACTTTTTTTGGTAGTTTCCTTGAATATTTGAGTTTTATAAAGGAAAAATCCAAGTGCACTAGTTCTATCCAAAAAATCTATGTTGGTGTCCAAGAAGGAGAATTGTTCATTGGATTCATCCATAAAGTCCTCCTCTTCTTGTGACTTTGTAATAATGCCTATAAAGTAGTCCCCATTGGGCCAAGTGAATTTCTCAATATCATTCAGCAAATTAATTCCTTCCCAAGTATAAAAAAGGAGGGGAGATTTGCTAAAGTGTCTTAAGATCTCTAGGATGTATATCTTCTCCTTTTCTTCCGTTAAATTACATCTTCAAAGTTTTCGATATCAAGTTCCCTTGACATAGCTTCCTCCTCTAGGGGCAATACCTCCTCAATGTCCATGTCAAATTATTGAACACCTTAAATTCTCTTGCAAATTGCTTTTGATATGGTGAAGTCTAGCTGGAATATGCTAACTCTTTCTAGTAGGTCAAGAGACACAAGCAGTACAATTTATAAAGCTCGCATCATTGTTTATAAAATGAATAGTTCAATATTGTTTTGTAGCCTATACACCATGATAGCCACTAGACTTGACATAGCATTTCAATGGAAGTTCCATCTAGTTGGCATGGAATTTGATCTTTCATGTGAAGACCAAGCACATTGTGGTCTGTTATCACTTCATCAAAGAGGTGATTGAAGACAAAACAGATAGAGCTTGTCAAGATCTCTACATATTAGAATCCTACTTCTACATCACTAAAAGTCTCCCAATGGAATGTTATGACTTCCTTAGGAAGATAATAGGCATAGGATAAGATGATCCTGTTGTACTCATATGTACAATTTGTAATTTTTATTTCTCCTCACTCTTGATACATTCGCCTTTAAGTGGGAGGTTGTTGGGGGTTAAAGGCTACAAGTGCCTAGCTTCCTATATTTATCTTGTACTTAGTGCCCACACACCTATACACTACAAGTGGCATCTATCCATCATTGTCATGTTTATTCTCTATTATTTACTATGGAATAATAGAGAAAAAGGTAGATCACACATTGTGATGGTTAGAATTCCCACATATTGGTCTTGTTCTCTTGAGTTCAAACCTCTATAGCCATTGCTCTCTTTCTTTCACTTGTGCTTCCCTCTCACTCTCACTCCTACTCATCCTTTCATATACAAATAATTTATCTTCCAATATAAATGTCCTCTATATCAGGATCCTCTAAGGCTTCTGCATTAGCTACTATCTCCTCTCCAATCTTAGGATCTTCTAAGGACTCTATATGAGCAAATTGTGTGTGTCACAACTCTATAGAAATAGAATTTGTATCCTTTTTCATTAATTTGTCTATATAATGATTTATTAAATTTATTTTCTTTGCACTAATTAGATATAAAGAAAAGTGCATTGGAGTTGGCCATTGATGAATGGTCACAAGTTATGGTGAACCCACGCAGTGGGTTAGAGAAAAGATAGTTCACACTTCCACATATATGGCCCGATTAGGCGCCTGTGACTAGAACTCACACATATCAGGGTTAGACTCACACACAGAAAGGATTGATGCCTTGAAGTGTGGGCTAGATCCACCGGAACAGAAAATTACAATCAACAAGATGGCATGATCATGAAATGCTTGTATAATGTGCATGTGTGGGCTGAAAGCTTGAAATGCACATTTCTTTGCATAGGAAAGTCACATGAAGATTCAGATACCATTTTTGTGATGTACACGAAAAAAGCTTTCATATGACACCCATATTGGGGGGGTCCCTAAATTTTAGGAGATCCCTAAATTTTAGGAGGTCCCTAAATTTTAGGAGCCTCAAATTAGCCTAAAAATGCTAGTCCTAAAAAATAGGGATGTCATTCTAAAAATAGTAAGTTCTGTACTCTGACTGTGCTTACTAAATTTGGTTGTTTCTATTCTTGACAGTATTCAACCCAAAAAGGAAGGCCATAGAGAAGAGACAAGTGTCAAGACGCTTGTCACACAAGTTTCCAAGTGTCCCACTACTTGTCACATCTCATGACATGTGGCTGGACACTTGTCTTGTGCTACTCCACTTTCCCCTTTTGTACTAGCTCTCCCCTCTCCTATAAATAAGAGCTCGTTTTTCTTCATTTAACATCATTTTTCTTTGCTGTAAACTCATGTACAACACCCACAAATAGCCAGAAACTGGCCCCATCCATGCCCATCATCATCCCCCACTTCTCCATTATCAAATTCCTCCATATTCCCTCTTCTATCACTGCTGTTTTACAGGACAGCAAGCCTATAAATTCATTACAGCACCTCCTTCTCAAGCTCTTTCTTCCATTTTACCAACAAGAAGCAAGCCCTATCCATGTACTATTGTTCAACGATGGAGAAAGGCCGATTTCCCCTCTTTCTTCTCTCATACTGTAAAGAAATCAGTTCTTATCATTGCATAATAGATAATGCATGTGTGTTTGTACATCTTTGCATGATCTTGTGAGAGTGAGAATTACTTCTTCTCACTCTCAGGTTGATTGTAATTGAGCTCTTCCCTAAGGGACTTGGGTTGAGCAAAAATACATTCCTTCCGGGGAGGGGGGTTTGCCCATCTTCAACCCTCAATCTTGTCTCCATTACTTTTACATTTTCATGGCTGTAATTTTGTGAGTAATTTTCATTTTCATCTTTAAGTGTTCATTCTCTTTTATATTAAATCTCGAAAACAAGCAAATATCATAAGTGTTAAGCATACTACGTTGTTCGGGGCGTTTACAGTGTGATTGTTATATTCTTCTTCTCTAGACTTACAATAAAACCAAAATTCAAAAAAACCATATAAGAATAAGGGAGATTTGAGAAATTTGGACTTGAACTAACATGGAACCTACAAGATTGGGAGGTAATCCCACATTATTGGATTGCCTCCCGGCATGCCATAAAATGTGAGTCCAAAGTGTCCCCTTTAAACCCAAAAAAGTCATGCACAATGTGGTTTATCCTTTATAATACATTATGGACCAATTAAAGAGTGCTCAATAATATATTGAATAAGGAAGGTGCCCAAGATGCAAAAAAGATAAAAAACGTGATTTTGTGATGCAAAAAAGATGGGAAACATGATTTTTGATGCAAATAGCAAGTGATGATGAGATGCTAGACCATAAACATGGAAGAGACCTATGAAGTGGGACAACTTTGGGAAGTATGGACACACTCTGGTTGAAAAACCCTATGATGTTGCTATTGTACTCTTGGATATCAAGAAAAGACACTAGTGGAAATGATAAATGTACTTTTGTATAAGGTACACCAATTGAGGCAAACCATCTAAAAAAATTTTAAATTGGCAACATTTGAATATGAACTTGGCCTAAACCCTACAGCCCTTTGGGAGGTGATCTAACATTGCTAACAAGTGTGTCATAGGGTCCAAGTGCAAAATAACAAATCGCTTCATGTTTAGCGTGCTACAAGTCTTGCTACTACATAATGACTTAATTGTTGCAACTACTTTGATGATCAATTATTTGGGTCATAGGGTGGTTTGTGCCTACATAAGAGTGTGCAAGCTACACCAATTATGAAACCAAAAGCTCTAGAAAAGGGTGTAAGTTGCAACAATGAAATTGCTATTATGTAGAAGGTTTCTGAAAGAGTATAATGTGGAAGGAAAAATAATAATCTCTAACACTCTCTTTGTCCCTCCTCGTCAAGATGGATATAATTTTACAAGAAAATATACCACAATGTTGTGTAGAAATCATGGGAAACATAGCAATGTAGATGCAAAGAGCAAGGAGAGGATATGTCTAACATCTCAAGTGTAATGGAACAAATGTAGTATGGTATAGCTAAAGGGATCTATAACTTCTTCTCAACCATGGATGATATCAGCAATGCCATGTATACTAATGGCTCCATGATTTTCATGGCATGATTGCCACATGACAAAATGTTCATATAAATACGCAACCCTTTCTACATGTCCTCTTAACTAGCATGCCACATGTCACCTAAGATCTTGGGATTAGTGTATGGATGCCATGTGGTGGTTGGAAGTATTAAACAAATATTCACTTCTAACTATTTTTATCATGGATCTCTTGACTCTAGCTCTCCAACTTCCATTACCATAATGTCAAGTTTTCTCCTAACACATTGGCTCTAGCCACTATTTACAGTCTTTTGGTCCATCTTCACAAGTTTATTTTGCTCTTTCCACTATTGCTACCCTCTTATCCAATGTGGAGTATTTTTTAATTTTAAATCTTATCAACATGGACCCTACAGTGCATTGGGAGACAATTCAATAGCATTGAATTGCCTCCCAACACATTGTAATGTTTGGTCACTATTTGTAGTCTTTTGGTCAATCTTCTTAAGTTTTTTTCCCCCCATCATTACTTTTTTTTATTTAGAGATTTCCCTATTTTACACCCATTTCTTGTCAAGTTTTTAATGTTTTTCAAGTTTTTTTCTGATCTGTTATTGTCTTTGAGATATATGCCATGATAGAGTGAGATAAACAACAAGAAAGATCCCTAAAGTCTTAGTGGATCCAAATCCTCAAGTGATATTATATCTAAAGAAAACACACAACATACCCACAACATAGGCCCAAAATGTACCATCCCAAGAAATAGGAGTACTAGTGCTAGATACAACTAATGTCACTTTCCTTAAGGTGCAGAAGGCCAAGTAGTTGCATGCTAGAAAGTTTGAAAAAGAGAACATTGTGCACATGCAAGATCAAAATTAAAAATTCATCTAAAGGAAGATGTCATTAGGTAGAATACACATGTAGACAAAGGAGAGAATGAGAGGTAAAAGCAAAAGGAAAGTAAGAAGTAAAAGAAAAAGGAGACAAAAAAAGATTAAGGGAGAGATTGTTTAGCCAGATCATTGACCCTAATAAGGGAAATATGTAGAGGCTATTTCAAATTCCAAGGTAGGTGGTCGTAGATGTTGGGGTTGGGGGGTAGCCACAATACCTTAGCATATCCCATGAAGACACCACATTCCTTCCTTCATAGAAAAGACAAGGAGATCAATGCCACAACAATATTTATCTTCTTAAGGCACATCTTTCTCACATTTCATTGACTTCATATTTATCATTTTTATCTCCCAAATAGACTAGAACCCTACAATGCATTGGGAGGCAATATGATGGTATTTGCTTGCCTCCTAGCACAGTAGGATATGGCCCTTAGAAGGTCTCCTTTTGTGCATATGTTGCATTGTTGATGCATTTACACAAATGTTGGGTCCTCTCTTAGAAATATGATGTATTCTTAATGAGTTTTTACAAGCATTGAGTCTTCTTTGAGTTGATCTTAAATTGTGATTTTGAAGATACTTGATGCTCATGCTAACAATTGAAAATCCAAAAGATGTTTATTGTTTACTCCCTATCATGAGGAGTAAGTGAAGGTTTTCAAATATTTCATGTTGAGAGATGATAATTAAAAATTAGTCTTTAAGTTCCCCACCAAGCAAACATATTTTTATATCAATGAAGAGGAATAGCCAATACATAAAGAGTTTATGCTTACAAATACCTTGTTCCTTTACATAAAAAAATATATATATTACTGTTTTTAACGACATTCATGCTCAAATCTTTGTAGTTCACAATAGATTGTTTTACAAGGAAGAATGTATTTGGCTTGTAAGAGCCAAGCCTTAAAAATTCTTATTGACAAACACATGAACATTCATACAGATCTAGATTCTCAACCACCTAACCCTAAGGAAAAGAGGAAAACTCCAAGATAGGAAATATCCCCAAGGTTACTAAGGGAAAGAGGTTCATGTCAACCAAGTAGAACATTAATACTAACATAAAGTAGGGAGAAAAGAAGACAATGGATCCAAGGTTGATGTGATTGCAAAAGAGAGATGTTAGGAGAGGAGCGAAGCATAAAGTTGGAAAACTCCAAAAAGGGGGCCTACAAGAAAGACCCCTCTAAAGGGGAAACAAGACTAGATATCCCCTAGAAAACCCCCATGAGGACACTAAGAAAGGAGGCAAAGGTTGGGATATCCCCTTGAAGGACCCTAATAGGCAAAGTTTGAGGGAAAAAATGTAAAACATGTTGTCTATGTGTTATACTTTTACATACATGACCTCTTGTACACAACCAAAATCAATACATTCTCAATTATTTTTTGGTATTCTATCTCTTGAATAATATGTTCTCAATGAATCTTGGTCATTTCTCTCTTGACAGTACATTCCAAGTGATTTTAGGTAATTTATCTCTTGGGCATTGTGAGTATGCTTATGAGTATTGTGAGTTGTGTTATGTAACATTTTAATAAATTGGTCATGGAAATTTGTGAGAAGGAGCTTCCCAAACATGGAAACGGTTCTCTAGAGCTCTACCTATTTCCCCTATGGGTGTTTTGTGTAACAAGAAAGAGGGGGCCATTGATCACCTTTTTTGTGAATGCCTTGAAGCTAAGGAGCTCTAATCAAATGAGTCAAAAAACTAGACTTTGCTCACAAATTCAATCTTAGGTAGCTCTTTTTCAGCAAATAGTTCCCTTGACTTAGCAATCTTATTGACTCTTTTAAAAGCTATAAACCATGTTTACATCTTTGAGACATGGGATATATTTGTCAAGTAATCTAGTTTTTTGTTTGTTTTGTGAGCAAGGTATGCACAACAAGTTGTCCAAGCACTATCACAAGTCTAAACCCTTAAACCCCCAATTTCATCAGACATGTTTGCTTATTTCCACTTCCTCCTATTGATAGCTTTTGGAAGACCATCATGCTAGTGGGGGCATGCACTAAGCACTGCATAGAGGGGACTAGGTAGGCAGGGAAATGGGAAAGGATAGCCCTAATCCTCACTCAATAAAACACCTTCTCCTGTGATAGGTTCTTGCAAAAGGTGTGATATGTCCATCTTGGACATTGGCTTGTATCAAGTAATCTAGTGTTAACCCATGAAGGCTACAAAGTTAAAGTTGAAGAATCAAAGAAGTTAGTGGAGGCCAACTAATAAGAGGAAGTAGACTTGAAGTTGAAGAAAGCTAGTTGGAAGCTTAATAAGGTGTCAAAATATCTCATCAAAGGCATTAGGAGTCTACAAGTAGGATATCTATATTAGATTGTATCATATCATCCTTAGAACCTACTAGAATATATTTGGTAGAAAAGTGAGAGCAAGGATCCCTCTTGTGCAAATTGTAGGATCTCATGGAATCAAAATTGCATATTCTAAATTTTATTCATCTACTCACTTAAGACTTGCAAATAATATAATTCAATGGGTAAGCCAATCAATCACAAAGATTCCATGCCATAGCGTAAATTTACTATAGGCAACCACAACAACCCACGACCATGTAATATAGTAGATACCTAGATTTGAGAGAGGCCAAGTGTTGAGGCTACCATGCAAGAATCCTCATGTATTTAATGTAAAATCATTGACAAGTTAGAGGAAGAAGCCTTATACAATGAAACCATAGACTATAATAACATCGATGGATAATTCATAGAATAAATATCACTTGATCCAATTGTGGACTATGCATTTGTATTGGTTTTTCAATCTTGGCATGCATTCTTAACTTATGTTCTTCGTTTTTCAATCTTGGCATGCACTCTTAGCTTATGCTCTTTTCTTTTTGCTGTAGTACTATGTGGGTACCCAACCTAAAACTATTGGGTAAACTTTTAGTAGTCAACTAAATCCATCGAGAGCCAAATATCTATTCTCTTCACTCATATTTGCATTATTGGGAGAACTAATGATTAGAGGATCCAATGTTACCTTGTAAAGGAAATGTGCTCACAACTTAAAGTACTCAAGCTTGTGTTGTACCCTTGGGTTCGGTTGGCCATCATCTCGATGAACTAATCCCACACTTGGTTCATAGAGTGTGAATTGAGAGGAAGAAAGCATCAACCTCTTTGCTGTAGCATAGTCACACAATATATTCCCTAAAATGGGATTATATTAGGTTTTAAATGCCATTGAATGCTCTACAAGTTTTAAGTGAAATAGCCACCCAAGTGATTGAGTCTACCCATCCATAGGATGGGGTCATTGGGACTTCCATTCTTCTACTTTCTGCCCAGTTACTTAGCATATTTCTAGTTGCTTAATTACTATCACACTTTGTTTAACATACACATTCCTTTGTCGTAACCTTAATAAAAGTTTCTTAAAACAATTTCCCTCAACAATCAACAATGCACAAAAGCAATACTTTCTAACAAAGCTGTCATTAACATGATTGTCTTTAATACTTACAAAATGCCAATCCCATTGGCAAAAAAAAAAGTGGTGATAATCTAGGATTCAACCCTCGAGCTCTCAACTGGGTATGCCCTAAGTAACCACACATCTTGTCTTAGGTGGCCAACAAGGTGTCAAGTAAGTAGATCATTCTCCTTGGACCCAATACTCAACCCTTTCACTCCTCCTATGGACATCACGCACTATGGAACATAATTTCTTTAGAGCATGTACTAAAAAATATGCTTAAAGATTTTGCGATCAATGTTCATTTATCATGTACTTATCAAATTAGCTCTCACACAGAGTTTTGGTCATTCTATCCCGATGAATTTGTGCCAAGTCTATTGAGATTTGGTAAGCAAATTCGATAACCCCCTTTGGGAGGGCACTAGGTTGATTGCCAAAAATCATGTTTGAACTAGAGTGCAATTTGAGCACCCCTGTACACACACTCATTAACTTGTCTCGCTTGGCTCTTGCAAGTCAAACTGACCAGTGTATAATGGGTCTCATTGGCTTTGCTACCAGTCAAGTTTTGCCCTTGTAATGTCTATTGAAGTAATTTTGCTTGTTGGAAAATTTGCTTGCAAAACTATGATAGTAAGAAGCCTTGAGAAAAGGTAGCCATGGCCTACTTCAGTGACAGTCTGTGACCCTTTTCCCTCCAATCATTGGTGTGCACGTCATCTCTTCTTCCCAAAATGATGTATTTCTACATTCTTAAATTACCATGAGAGGTGTGACAGAGAATTGCCACTAATTCAACGACCGTCACTTTATCGGCCCCCCTTACTCTAATCATGAGTGCTAGAAGGTCAACGAGTACCGAACAAACCCCTCCTTGACCAGCTACATTGTGACACAAGATCCAAGGAGTAACCACTTTGAAGTTCGAAAACCACTTTGAAGTTCAAAAATCGATACTATTGCACATAGTACTTAGCTGCAACGTTATGGCCCCCCTTACCCTAGCCACTTTTGTTGTTCTTTTTGTGTTGCCCAGTTGTTTCATTTTCTTTTGTCCATGACTCTTGTTGGAGATTTTGCTTAGGAATCACTCTCCGATGGTTGCGTGATAGCCAAATTTGCTGGCTTATCATCCAAACGTTTTGCATGTCTCTTTCTTCCTCTCTCTTCTCCGTGCTCCGTCTGTGTGTTTGTGCACTTCCTAAAATGGGGCATGCCATGTCTGTGACTTGTTCATGCATCACGCGTGGTACCTCTCCATTCATACATGAAACTAAAAATTCGATTGCTTGTAGCTTTACTCTTCTACCGGAACAGTGTGTTTCCTGCTCTGTTTTCAGCTTTTGCCGAATAAAACCTCCACTAGAATGAATCTTAGTGGTCTCATTTTGGATATAGAAAAATTGGGGTTGGCAAGAAAAACTTCTGGGTTTGTGCTCCGTACATGCAGTTCTCTTTAATGAAGGGTTTACATTGATGGGGCTCTTCGAGAGACTGTACTGGGTCTATGTTTGGATTTTTATCTTCAAACCAGCTCAGATATGGCAGCACCCTAGTCATTTTGCTTTAGCTTGGCAGAGCTTTATTGGGGACTGAGGCTCTCAATTCAGCATATCTGTGAGGAATCAAATGTATTGGTTTAATATTGATTCAATGTTCTCGTTTTGACATGCAGCTACTTCACCACTTGCACATACAAAGAGAACGAGAGTGAAGAAACCTGGAAAACAACAAAAGGCTAGAAAAACCATTACTTGTACACAATAAGACAGTAAGAGAATGAAGAACCTGGAAAATGACAAGAAGCTAGAAAAACCATTTTGCATGGATATCTGATTGTGGCCTTGAAATAAGCCTTGTAGAACAGATTCTGAAGATTTGATTGTGACATTGAAATAAGCCTGATAGGACACACACGTTCTGAGGATTTGTGGACAGCAATCTTGGCTGCTTTCCTAACGATTGTGAGCATTTGTTTCCAGATTCGTCCAAGAAAGGTAGAGTGAATTGGTTGCCTCGTGTGAAGATCATGAGGGTGGAAAGCTCGTGCCATTCTGATGATGCGCCTGATACACTACCTCCTCTGCACGACGAAGAATGTGCTCTTATGCAAGCTGCATTACCAGATCAAGCCCAAGCATCGTGGTCACATGATCTCGATTCAAAACTTGAGTGTGGATGTTGCTGCATGGATGTGCCCTTTGAAAAGATGGTGCAGGTAAGCTTGGTAAGTTTCAACAATTTACAAGGGCAGGTTCGCTTCTCAAGTCCATGGATGAGCACCGTAGCTGAATGGTTGCAGTGTGGAGATGGACATCTCTTTTGCTTTGCATGCCTGCGGAGGCGCATTGAAGAGTCCACTTTTGGGAGTCTGCCAGCTTGTGGACCTCTTGCATGTATGGACATGGCGGATTGCAATAAATTTATTCCTTGGTCAGAGGTAAGTAGCCAATGGCACACTTAATTGTATGCACGTGACAATTTTTGGAAGTGCCTGGTACACTTTATCCTTGGTTTTGTGATGCCCTTTCTTTAATACAGAAGGGAATTTCAAGCTCCTCATTGGGTACCTATATGCTCAAAATAAGTTAGCTCATGGGATCACTATGTTTAAAAGATATGCAGGGCTATAGAAACTGAGCTGCTTTTGAAGTTTGAACATCGTCAGGCTAGTGATTCTCTTGCTCGCTCCAAGCTTCAAGGACTGGTTAGTCTCACTCAACAGCTCTACATTTGGTTCACATTCTCATTTTCTCTAGGATGTTTAATTACCTGTTAACTGGCGTATGGTTTTCTCTAGGTGCACTGCTCTTTCTGTGGTTTGGCATGTGAAGTGGATCCGGACATTGTGGATTTTGTCTGCCCAAACAAAGATTGTGGAAAGGTGTGGTCAGCAATCTTGACAAATTTATTCAAGCTAACATATGCACTGAACAGGATGTAGTCACTAGTGCTTGATTTGCATTAGAATTTGATGATTCTTTGGTCAATAGCAAAGCTTTGGATGGTTTGAAATTGCCTCCTGGTATCATTAACCCTTCTGGATGCTAGAAAATGGCCTAAGAGTCTGTGCAACAGGATGCCACCTTGCATTCACAAAAACTCTTCTGGATGCTAGACAACGGCCTAAGAGTCTCTGTGACAGGATGCCATCTTGCATTCACCAAAACTCTTAAAACAAAATTGTGGAGGTGATAAAGCATCACTCCCTGGGGCAACTCATATAATTTTTCATCATATTAAATGGTTGAAAGATTGACTCCATGGGGACTGATGGTCATTTATCTCTGCATCAAGCAATAGCCACTTGATTTGGCTCACATGTGGCTTTCTACAATAAAGGAAAGGCTCATACTGCAGCAATGTGAAATAGCTGCCACCAACTTCTGCCATGACCGTTACCTTCTTGGAAGGTAGGCCATTGTATATCCAACCTACTGAATATGGATTTCAAATGAAATGTTTAGATATATAGAATAGTGTATTAGAGTTGGCCACTCATCACTGGTTATATGGTGGACCTCACCCAATGGGTTGAAAGAAGGATAGTGCATACTTCCATCCCAATTGGATGTTAGGGTCAGACCTGCATATGGGACAATTGTTGGCTAGATTTGCTAGAATGGATAGTTACAATTAGTCATATAGCATGATCGTGAAAGTTTGTGCAATGTATAATATGTGGGCCGAAAGTTTAGAATGCACATATCTTTGCGTAGAAGTCTCTAACCAGGGATTTGATGCCATTTTTGACAAAAGTTTCATCTTGATTATTAAAATTGTCACAAGGACGTGAATTTTTAACTTAATACTCGTTGGACACTTAAGTTGTGCACATGTGAGTTGCATGTGAGATGAATTTGAATGTGTCATGGTGATGGATAATCCTAGTGTTGTGGATAGGTGCCAGAGGGGTACCTACGACAGATCTTGGTACCCCTTGGAAATGACTTTTGGTGTCATAGGGGTTAGAGATTTAAATGATTTAATAACCTTGTGGAAAGTTTCAACACTTTTTAAGTTCAAAGAGGTTAGGATTTACATCAAAGTTGGGCAATATTTAATGTTATTTAAGTGAGGCAGCGCCACAGAGCTATTCATGTTGAATTTGCTTGTGGAGGCCCCAATGAAAATAGAAATTTGCCAAATGTTAAGTCTGGGTCAATTTTGGGCTGTATGTAAGTGTATATTCCATGTTGAGATCTTTCCCTGATAGCCTAGGGTGGTTTTGGGCCATGCAAGGCTGGAGAAGGTTGTGGAGACTAGTTTGGGGGAAGTTGACAGGAGCTGATGCACAATGGTAGTTGGTGACTGCTGTTAGGGCATTCTAGGCCAATGTGGTAGTGTTAATTTTTCAATTTATCATTTATTTGATGAATTTATTACTTGGTGTAAATTGCTATAAATCAGTGCATTTTAGGGTTCCACCACCCTTTTGTAAAGGGAAGGCTGGTTTCAAAAATACTCAAGTTTTTCAATTAAGTAATTTGTGGAAGCAAGGAATTGTGTATTTTTGGGAGCGAAGCCATCACCGATCTCATTTCTAACTAATGTAGACACTTGTTAGCTAACAACAAACATGATATGGTAGTTGCTTTGTATGTGATATAGACTCTTCTCTTGTGAATGGATTTTACCATGTGTCCAATTTTTTTGGAGACGTTGTCATCAAGTCTATTATGCGTGTGCACACTGCACGCGTGAGATTGATCTCATCTTTTTATTTGTGAATTACTAGATCTCTATTGTTACATCCTTGGACATCTGGATGGGCGTTAGTAGCACTGGTCTTATTGGCCATGAAGTGACTTAGTGCTAATGCACTAAGGGCACTTCAAGGTTAGGGCAGCCAAGTCTTGTATATAGGACTCAAAGGCCCTATTGTGCACATTCTTCTGTGATCACGATTCACTAAGGGCACTTCAAGGTTAGGGCAGCCAAGTCTTGTATATAGGACTCAAAGGCCCTATTGTGCACATTCTTCTGTGATCACGATTCACTACTCTTGGACTCTCGGCCCGTAGGTCAACGTGTCCATATATTGGGATAGTGTGAATCGGTGGTATGGGATGCTAGCTCTTGGGACATGGTTGTGATCCAATGTGCTACTAGCTCCTAGGCTTTTGTTTGGCTCTATGGCTAGGAGGCAAGTCTGATGTCCATTACCCATATATGTTTGCGGATGTAGCTTGTGTTGTGTCTTGTGTGCAAGTTGGATCTCTTGGGACATGGTTGTGATCCAATGTGCTACTAGCTCCTAGGCTTTTGTTTGGCTCTATGGCTAGGAGGCAAGTCTGATGTCCATTACCCATATATGTTTGCGGATGTAGCTTGTGCCGTGTCTTGTGTGCAAGTTGGATCCTAGGTGGATGTTTCATCCATAGTGTCTGAGATGATGTCATTTAAGTTATATTCCATATTAATAAGGGTAAATAGAATTGCACGTATGGATTGTGTAATGATCATTGGAGGGTCCCTAGAACGTTAGCTCTGTTTGCATGTTTTGCATGAATTTAGTCCTTTGATGCTTAAAGTATGTGGATTAACTCACAATGGGTTCTTGCATATCAGGAGGACCAATACAGGGAGATTTTTGTAGAAACCAAATGGTGCATATGAACTTGCCATCTGGCTTAGTTGAGATGAAGATATTGGATTGCCAGTCATTCCCTTGATGATTTGTTCTTTCCTAGTTGAGGGTTGGCCTTCCTTACCAGCTTGGTTGCCATGACTGAGATGCACCTCCCTTTGGCTTTTTTGTTCGGGGTAAGTTGATGGTAATCTGTGTAGAAGTAGATGGAGGAATATGTAGAGGAGTAAAGATGGGCCTCGATGAACAATCTCTTATTGTTATAGTCCGAAATTCCACGTCAAACATGTTCTGGAGGTCTTAATTGAAATGATGAAGAGGAAGAGTCTTTTTCCTTTTTAGGTGAACAATCCTACCTCAAAGTCTCACGAGAGGAAGTAGTAAGGTGGAGAATTGGATGCTGTAAGGGAGAAGGTGCTTGAGGCATTGCAGTCAACACTTTGATTGCTGATCTAGTTTGGTGTATGCAAGGCACAAGTCCCCATAGGATCACATTTATGTAGAGGGCATTATTTTGCAGGATGGACAGATTCAGATTGGGCCTGTGACATTGATACTTGATGATCCACAGTAGGATTGTTTCACCTGGGTTTCAGGCCCATAGGATCACATGCATGTAGAGGGTATTACTTTGCAGGATGGACAGGGCCTGTAATTGCCACTTGATGATCCACACTAGGTTTGTTTAACCTGGGGTTCAGGTGCCATACCTTGAGAAGCAAGGACCCTACTGCTGGTCTTCCTTTGATGGAAGCAAAGTATTAGGCTTGGGTGTGTGCAGCAACCCAAGAGATTGTATGATTGATGATCTGGTGTTTCATGCTTGCATGAAGCACAGCAAGGTTGAATGTTGCTAGATTTGGAAGTGGATTCTCAGTCAGGAGTTGAAGCTATATATTGTGCTACTGGGGACAATCTAGGCCTATTTAGGTTCATTCTTTGCCTTCAGCACTTCTATCATCTGTGCTCCATAGGCATTGAAAGTCTAGACAGGCCTAGGATTTGAGAGGGGCCTTGTGAATTCGATCACTAGTTAATGAAGACATTAGGAGCTCTCTTCATGAAGTTGATATTCTGGGAGATAGCCACTGTTTGCTTCATCTGGCCATTGTATTCTGGGCAGCCCCCTTTTGTGTTTGTAGTCTGTAATATAGATGCCTGTCTACTGACACTCTTGCTACCTAAGCCTTTCAGCAAATCATTCTCTTCAGCCTTTGCATCCTTTGTGCCGTGCACAGTTTACTACAAGTCCATGCTCACTATGTGCATGACCGATCTTGCCCTCAAGCTCTTCATCTTGTACTGTGGATTTTCTGTGCTCTCTTGTTCCTTCATTTTTCAGTCCTGTTTTTTTGTCCATCTAATTTCTGATATATCTAACACAATAATTTGAAAGTACAGGGAATAGATTCCACTATATATGCAACATGGTAAAATGGCAATAAGCTAAACTTATACGAGATGCAACCAAGTACCTCCCGCCTCCAACACCATAGACCACCCACAGAATATTGAATTCAAGGATGAGGATATATGCGAGGGCCTTTTGGCCCATGTGTTTAGAAAACCGTGCAAGAATATACTAGGCTAATGGGAGAAAGGTACTTCACAAAGGAGGGTGAACTAGAGTAGAAGACACAATCTCCATCCACAGAGTTGCCTTCTCTAAGAACATGACCAGCTGGAACCTTGGAACCCACTTGCCATAGCAACAAACAATTCTTTTAGATGGCCAATACAACCATGATGTTTGTGACTGAATCAGATATCAATGCCTTTTGTGTCCTACAAATATGCCAAAGGCCAGTCCAATTTTGAAACTAAAAGAGACTAAATGTTCTATTTGCAAATTGGAAATTGGTGGCAATCTACCCAAGAGCCATGAACAGATGGTCGTGCTTGACATGTCACAGAATTTGAGGCTCGGGAAAGAAAAGCTCACATTTGTTGGGCCATTGGGTATGAATGAAAAGACGAGTGGGAGGTTCATTAGATGTGTTGTAGAAGATACATCTATTCCATGGGATATATTGCTGAATTGTAGCACAACGGGACTCTCTCTCTCTCTCTCTGTGTTTTTTTGTAAATAAAGAATATGTATATCAATCATAAAAGAAGTACAAAAGTTAGGGCAAGGTCATTGAAAAGACCGCATGATGCCAAGAAACTAAATCTTCTTTGGTCAAGATCAAAATGCTGAATAAAATCAAGCTACCATTGAAGAAGTCCCTTAAGCTTTGCAACATGATGCTAGATGTTGGAGGGTGCATAAAAAATGAATGTATTGCGAGTGACCCAAATATGCCAATAACCCTAGAATCTAAGAAAGTGAAACAAATCTTCATATGAGATTGTGTTGGACCATGATATTTAGCCTTGCCAAAGATCCAATCGAAAGGATGGGTGGAGGGTGCCCATATCGCCTGTTGGTGACCCTTGTGTGCGGTGAAGCCTGCATGGGTCACCATCAAGTAGGGATGCCTCTCCCATGGGGAGTATCATGAGGTCATGTATTTTTGAAACCTCATTAACATCTAGATAAATTTTGAATCACATGGTTAAGTAAATGTTGCACATGTGAGGTGTAATTGGGGTTTAGAATAAATTTATGAGCTTGGGACTCCAGGAAATCATGAGATGTCAAAGGCAAAAGTTGTTATAAGTTATGCTGTTCAGATATCTGGTGGTATCTGGTGCTAATTGTTAGTCTAGGTCATTCATTAGGCTATAAGTGTCAGTTGGTGACATTAGAGAAGTGGCTTTTAAATGGTATATAATGGCAATTTGATGGTCAAAGATGGTGCAGAGATGCTCGGGGAATGAAAGTTACCTAGCTAATTTAATTATTGGCCAGCCAATTATTTTTTTGGGGACCAAAATAATTATTAGATTGATTCTCAGTATTTAAAGACTAATAATTAATATTTAATTAGGATAATTTTGAAAAAATCATTTGCGAAGGTTGCCACTTGTCAAAAATGTCCATGCAAGTCTAAAAAACGTCTTTAGAGGCTGGAGAAAGGCATTTTAGTGCATTCAGCCTACGAGAGATAGGGAGGAGATGTTGGTTTGATTTGCAACCATTGGAGGACCTTCTCAGGTGGCTAGGGGCAAGATAAGACCAATTTGTCACAGGCGATAACATCTACAAGCTGTTGAGAAAGGCCATCAATAGTAAATGATTGATTTTCTTCAATTCTTTGCGAAGAAAGTCTTCTCTCTCCTCAGCATTCTGTTTGATCTTCCAAGCTTTCTAGAGCCTTGCTCTAAAGATTACAACATTGAGATCACGAGAGGTTGAGAAATTTCAGATTTCTCTGCTATAAACCCTAATTTGCAACAACATCAATTAGGGTTTAGCAATAGCCTTGGGAAGCGTGCCAAAAATTAGAAGCTCCAAGATTGGGATTCAACAGGGCTGAAGCTGTTTCTAATCATATTTAAGTAGAGGGATCGGAAAATCAATGAATTTGGGGCATATTCTATCTCCATCAAAGCGGGCGAAGGCCAATTGATTGCCCGAATGAAGGGGCAAATTGGATTGAAGACTTACTAGTCATTTTGGACAACAAGGGGAGTTGGAACACTGAAAATATTGGGAAAATCCCATTGTACATCGACTTTTTCAATTAAGTTAAATACTGAAAGGGGTGTCAATTTTGGGATCAACATAGTGTTTATTGTCGAAGATTGTGAGTTAATTTGGATTTTGCAGTTTTGTAATAAATATTGCGCACCCATCTACGAAAGGAAGGTTGGTTTCATATGTTATGTTATGTTGGTTGCTAATTTTCAGCATGTGTTGGGTATATGGAATGGTCGAGTAGTAGTGTGTAATGTTGTGTTAAGTATGATGCATTGTGGAAATTCCAATCCAGTATTTTACTTTTGATTCATCTAGCAGTGTAATCGAGGATGATTATCTTTCAGTCAGATTTTTTTTTTGGGCACCGAAATAATTATTAGATTAATTTTCAGTATTTAAAGAGTGATAGTTATTATTTAATTATGGATAATACTGGAAAAACCATTTGGGAAGGTTGCCACTTGTTAAAAATGCCCATATAAAACTAAGAAACATATTTATAGAGGTTGGAGAGAGGCATTTTAGTACATTCAGCTTGCAAAAGAGAGGTAGGAGATGCTACTCGTTTGATCTGCAACCATTGGAGGACGTTCTGAGGCAGCCATAGGTAGAAGAAGACCAATTTGCAGCCCACACGACAGCATCTATAGGCTGTTGAGTCAGGGTAACAGCAGCGAATGATTGATTTTCTTGAGTTTTTCGCAAAGAAAGTCTGAATTTTCGCTCTTCTTTGCGTTCTCTCTCATCTCCTAGCCTTTCTTCAACCTTGCTCCAAAGATTACCTCATTGAGATCACCAGAGGCTGAGAAGTAGCCTTAGGAAGCGTGCGAGAAATTGGAAGCTTCAAGATTTGCATTCAATAGGGTTGAAGCTATTTTCATTCAAATTCAAGTGGAGGGACCAACCAATCAATGAATTTGGGGCATATTTCATCTCCATCAAAGCGGGTGAAGGCCATTTGACTATCCGAATCAAGGGGTAAATGTGATCAAAGACTTTCTTGTCATTTTGGATAGCAAGGGGAGTTGGAATACCGAAAGGGATTGGGAAAATTCCATTGTATTTTAACTTTTTTAAATTTAAGTTAAAGAAATACCGAAAGGGGTGCCAATTTCAGGGCCAATAAGGTGTCAATTGTCCAAGATTGTGAGTTAATTTGCATATCTCAGTTTTGTAATAAATGTTGGTGCTATAACTAAGTTGTAATTAGGGAATTATCACCCCATCCATGGAAGAAAGATTGGTTACATATGTTGATTGGTAATTTTCAACATGCGTTGGGCATATGAAATGGTTGAGTAGTAGTGCGCAATGTTGTGTTAACTATGATTCATTGTGGAAATTCCAATCCACTATTTTGCTTTTGATGTATCTAGCAATGTAATCAAGGATGATTGCAGGGATTTTAAGAGGAAGGGTTGTCATGAGGACATTCATTTTTGAAACCTTACTTAACATGTGGATTAATTTTTAATTACATGGTTAAGTAAATGTTGTACAAGTGAGGTGTAATTGGGGTTAGAGTAAGGGACCCAAGAAGATCACGGGATGTCAAAGGAAAAAGTTGCTATAAGTTATGTTGCATATGTACTTGGTGGTAACTGATGCCAATTGTTGGCCTAGGTCATTCATTTGGCCATAAGTGGTCAATTGGTGACACTAAAGAAGTGGCGTTTAATGGTACACAACACTAATCAGATGGTCAGAGATGACACAGAGATATACGGGAGGGAAAGTTGCCTAGCCAATTTAATTATTGGCTAGTTAGTTTTTTTTTGGGAACTGAAATAATTATTAGATTATTTTTTTGTATTTAAAGAGTGAACATTAATATTTAATTATGGATAATTTTGAAAAAATGTTTTGGGAAGGTTGCCACTTGCTAAAAATACCCATGCAAGATTGAAAGATGTCTTTAGAGGTTGGAGAGAGGCATTTTAGTGTATTCAGCTTGCAACAACGTGGGAGGAGATGTCGGTTTGATTTGCAGCCATTGGAGGATATTCGGAGGCAGCCAGGGGCAGGAGAAGACCAATTTGCAGCAGGTGACAGCATCTATAGGTTGTTGTGATAGGGCAACGGCAGTAAATGACTGATTTTCTTGAGTTCTTTGCGAAGAAAGTCTGAATTTTCTCTCTCCTTCACATTCTCTCATCTCCTAGCCTTTCTACATCCTTGATTAAAAGATTATAGCATTGAGATTACAAGAGGCTGAGAGATTTCAAATTTCTTTGTTGCAGACCCTAGTCTGCAACAAAAATCAAGGTTTAGTAGCAGCATTGGGAAGTGTGTAAGAAATCGGAAGCTCCAATACTTGAATTCAACAGGGTTGATGTTGTTTTTAGTCAAATTCAAGTGAAGGGACCAGCAAATCAATGAATTTGGGGCATTCTCCATCTTTGTTGAAGCAAATAAAGACCAATTGACTGTTCGAATCAAGGGCTAAATCAGATGGAAGACTTGCTGGTCATTTTGGATAACAAGGGAGTTGAAGTATCTAGAGGGATTGGGAAAATCCCATTGTACATCAATATCTTCTTCACTTAAGTTAAAGAAATACCGAAAGAGGGGCCAGTTTTGGGGCCAACAGAGTGTCCATTGTCTAAGATTAAGAGTTAATTTGGATTTTTTAGTTTTGTAATAAATGTTGCTGCTGTAACTAAGTTGTAACTATGGAATAACCACCCATCCACGGAAGAAAGGTTGGTTTCATATGTTATGTTATGTAGGCTGGTAATTTTCAGCATGTGTTGGGCATATAGAATGGTTGACCAGCAATGCGCATTGTTGTGTTAACTATGATGCGTTGTGGAAATTCCAGTCTACTATTTTACTTTTGATGTATCTGGTAGTGTAATTGAGGACGATTGCAAGGATTTTAAGGGGGAGGGTTGTCATGAGAATATACATTTTTGAAACCTCATGCAACGTATGGATTAATTTTTAATCACTTGGTTAAGTAAAAATATTGCACATGTGAGATGTAACTGGGGTTAGAGTAAATTTCACTGTAATTGGGGTTAGAGTAAATTTCAGATTTCTTTGTTATAAATCTTAATTTGCAGTAGAAATCAAGGTTTAACAGTAGTCTCGTGAAGCATGGCAGAAATTGAAAGCTCCAAGACTTGGATTCAACAAGGTTGGAGTTGTTTTTAGTCAAATTCAAGTGGAGAGACCAGTAAATCAATGAATTTGGGTCATTTTGCATCTCCATGAAAGCGGCGAAGGCGAATTGACTGCGCGAATCAAGGGGCAAATTTGATTGAAAACTTGTTGGTCATTTTGGACAGCAAGGGGAGTTGGAATATCGAAAGGGATTGGAAATATCCAGGTTGTCCATTGTCCAAGATTAGGAGTTAATTTTCATTTTTTCAGTTTTATATTAAATGTTGCTAGCGCAGTGTTGTGTTAACTATGATGCCTTGTGTAAATTCTAGTCCATTGTTTTTCTTTTGATGCATCTGATAGTGCAATCGAGAACAATTGCAAGGATTTTAAGGGGGAGGATTGTCATGAGCACATGTATTTTTGAAACCTCACTTAACATGTAGATTGATTTTTAATCATATGGTTAAGGAAATGTTGCACATGTGAAGTGTAATTGGGGTTAGAGAAAATGTATGAGTCTAGGACCTGAGGAAATCACGGGCTGTCAAAGGCAAAAGTTGTTATAAGTTATGCTACATAGGTACTCGATGGTATTTGGTCCCAGTTGTTGGTCTAGGCCATTCATTTGGCTACAAGTATCAGTTGGTGATAGCAGAGAAGTGGCTTTTAATGGTACCTTATACCAATTTGATAGTTAAAGATGACGTACAGGCATGCGGAAATGGAAGTTGCTTAGCCAATTTAATTATTGGTCAGTCAGATTATTTATTTGGGTATCAAAATAATTATTAGATTAATTTTTAGGATTCAAAGATTGAAAATTAATATTTAATTATGGATAATGCTTGAAAAATCATTTGGAAAGGTTGCCACTTGTTAAAAATGGCCATGTAAGATTGAAAAAACCTTTTTAGAGGCTTGAGGGAGACATTTTAGGGCATTTAGCTTGCAAGAGAGAGGGAGAAGATGTTGTTGGTCTGATTTATAGCCATTGGAGGACCTTTTGAGGCAGCCATAGACTGGAGAACACCAATTTGTAGTAGGCGACAGTATCTACAGGCTGTTGAGACAGGCCAGTAGTAGTAAATGACAGATTTTCTTCAGTTCTTCGCGAAAAAGTTTGAATTTGTTTTCAATCAAATTCAAATAGAGGGATTAACAAATCAATGAATTTGGGACATTTTCCATCTCCATCAAAGCAGGTGAAAGCCAATTGATTGTCTGAATCAAGGGGCAAATCAGATTGAAGACTTGCTGGTCATTTTGAAAAGCAAGGGGAGTTGGAATACCTAAAGGGATTGGAAAAATCCCATTGTACATTAACTTCTTCTTTAATTATGTTAAAGAAATATTGAAAAGAATGCCATTTTTGGAACCAATAGGGTGTTCATTGTTTAAGATTGTTAGTTAATTTGGATTTCATATGTTATGTTATGTGGGCTGGTAATTTTCAGCATGTGTTGGGTATATGAAATGGTTGAGTAGCAATACGTAAGGTTGTGTTAACTATGATGCATTGTGGAAATTCCAATCCACTATTTTTCTTTTGATGCATTCGCAGTGCAATCGAGGAAGATTGCAAGGATTTTAAGGGGGAGGGTAGTCATGAGGACATGCATTTTTGAAACCTCACTTAATATCTAGATTAATTTTTGATCACATGGTTAAGTAAATGTTGCATATGTGAAGTGTAACTAGGTTAGAGTAAATATGCGAGCTCGAGACCCAAGAAAATCACGGGATATCAAAGGCAAAAGTTGCTATAAGTTATGCTGCATAGGTACTTAGTGGTATCTGGTGCCAGTTATTGGCCTAGGTCATTTATTTGGCCATAGTGTCAGTTGGTGACACTAGAGAAGTGGTGTTTCATGGTAACTAACTCCAATCTGATGGTCAAAGATGACACAAAGACATGCGGGAACGGAAGTTGCCTAGCCCATTTAATTATTGGTCGGTTAGATTTTTTTTTGGGGACCAAAATAATTATTAGATTAATTCTTAGTGTTTAAAGATAGAAAATTTTGAAAAAATCATTTGGAAAGACTGGCACTTGTTAAAAATGCCCATGCAAGACTGGAAAACGTCTTTAGAGGCTAGAGAGAGGCATTTTAGTGCATTTAGCTTGCAAGAGAGGAGGAGGAGATATTGTTGGTTTGATTTGCAGCCATTGGAGGACCTTCTCAGGCAGCTAGGGGCAAGATAAGACCAATCTGCAGCAGGCGACAACATCTATAGGCTGTTGAGATAGGTCAACAGCAGTAAATGATTGATTTTTTTCAATTCTTTGCAAAGAAAGTTTGAATTTTCTCTCTCCTCAGCATTTTGTTTGATCTCCCAGCCCTTTCTAGAGCCTTGCTCCGAAGATTATAGAATTAAAATCACTAGAGGTTGTGAAATTTCAGATTTCTCTCCTATAAACCCTAATCGGTAGCAAAAATTAGGGTTTAGCAGTAGCCTCGAGAAGTATGCCAGAAATTGGAAGCTCCAAGACTTGGATTTAATAGGGTTTATGCTGTTTTTAGTCAAATTCAAGTGGAGGGACAAGCAAATTAATGAATTTGGAGCATATTGTATCTCCATCAAAGCGGATGATGGCTAGTTGACCCCTTGAATCAAGGGGTAAATCAGATTGAAGACTTGTTGGTCAGTTTGGGTAGGAAGGGGAGTTGGAATACCAAAAGGGATTGGGAAACTCCCATTGGACATTATTATATTCTTCAATTAAGTTAAAGAAATATTAAAAGGGGCATCGATTTTGGCGCCAATAGGGTATTCTTTGTCCAAGATTGTGAGTTAATTTGCATTTCTCAGCTTTGTAATAAATGTTGCTATTGTAACTACTAAGTTATAATCAGGGAATTACCACCCATCCATGGAAGGAAGACTGGTTTCATATGTTATGTTATGTGGGCTGGTAATTTTCAGCATATGTTGGGCATATGAAATGGTTGAGCAGCCGTTCGTAATGTTGTGCTAAATATGATGCATTGTGGAAATTCTAGTTTACTATTTTACTTTTGACGCATTTGGTAGTGCAATTGAGGACGATTGCAAGGATTTTAAGGGGGAGGGCTATCATGAGAACATATATTTTTGAAACCTCACTTAACATGTGGATTAATATTTAATCACATGGTTAAGTAAATGTTGCACATGTGAGGTGTAATTGGATTAGAGTAAATTTACGAGCTTGGGACCTGAGGAATCATGGGATGTCAATGGCAAAAGTTGTTATAAGTTATGCTGCATAGGTACTTGGTGGTATTTGGTGCTAGTTGTTGGCTTAGGTCATTCATTTGGCCATAAGTGTTAATTGGTAATATTAGAGAAGTCACTTTTAATGGTACTTAATGCCAATTTGATGGTAAAAGATGGCTTAGAGACACGCGGGAATGGAAGTTGCCTAGCCAATTTAATTATTGGTTGGTTAGATTATTATTTTTCTGGGTATCGAAATAATTATTAGATTAAATTTTAGTATTTAAAGACAGAAAAATAATATTTAATTATGGATAATGCTAGAAAAACCATTTGGGAAGGTTGCCACTTGGCAAAAATGCCTATGCAAGACTAAAAAATATCTTTAGAGACTGAAGAAAGGCATTTTAGTGCACTTAGCTTGTAAGAGAGAGGGAGGGGATGTTGCTGGTTTGATTTATAGCCATTGAAGGATCTTTTGAGGCAATTAGGGGCAAGAGAAGATTGATCTGCAGTAGGTGACAACATCTATAGGGTATTGAGATAGAGCAACAGCAGTAAATGGTTGATTTTCTTGAGTTCTTCGTGAAGAAAGTTTGAAATTTCTCTCTCCTTCGCATTCTTTCTCATCCCCTAGTCTTTCTATAGCCTTACTCGGAAGATTATAACATTGAGATCATGAGAGGTTGAGAAATTTCAGATTTCTCTGATGTAACCTTAATTTGTAGACAACAAAAATTAGGATTTTGCAGCAGCATTGGGAAGCATGCCAGAAATTAGAAGCTCAAAGACTTGAATTCAACAAGGCTAAAACTGTTTTTGACTTCCTTATCACATGGAGGGTCCTCGTATTGCTTGGCGGTGAACCCGCATGGGTCTCTACCAAGCAAGGGAGGCCCCTTCCATGAGTGGAGGGCCCATTTATTACTTGATGGTGACCATCGTTTGTGGTAAGGGTAAGAACTTTGTTACTTCATTGCTTCCTATTGAGAATGTTTTGTGTTCTTGTACGAATGTGCTTGCTATCCATACCGACTTCTTGTGCCATCCACCAACATTCTCCAAATGAATAACTTACATTTGAATGGATAAGCAATCTTTGATTATCATGAGACGATAAATGTGATCGAAGAAGACTTGAGAGTCAAACGCCCTACAAGTTTCTAATCTTGTTCGGGACAATTAGAATCTAGGATATGAAAGGGTTGTTGGTTCTACAAAAGTCTGGAGACCTTGCTCCAAAGATCATGGTAGCCATGAGGGACTCCAAAGATCTGTCTAATGGTGGAATTAGTGTGTCTTGAGGCAAGAGTGGCATCAGCCATTGAGACCAATCACCAATCCAAGGCGAGCCATGCTATTGAACTTATGTCTCTCCTCTGATTTGTCCTCCCAAGAAAGTAGATGAAATATCACTAGAATTTCCATTTGCAATGAATTGGCAGCTAGTTTGTCCTTTGTTGGTTGCCATTGGACCTTGCAAAGCATCATTTTCCATGAGCACATCAAATGGTTGAGAAGAACTGAAGCAGATGTAGAGAACTGAACCTTAGCATTAAGTACATGCCACCACAAACCTTGAATCTTTGTATTACCATACCAAAGGCCTTGATTCTCAAGAAAACAACGGGCAATGATAGTCCAGGGTTGTTGATTAGCACACATTGCTTGGAAAAGAGACCAACGAAGGGCTGCCATATGGGTCTCAACATCAAGAATAGCCCCATCTTCCATGGATTTTAGGGTACAAACATGGCTCCAAGCTGTCCAAGATATACTAGTACATGCACAAATTTTTCTTCAGCATAAAACGGAAGTGCCAGATGAGATCCTTCAAGGCAAGATTAGTCTAAGGCAGCAATGGCAAAAAGTAAGTGAGCATAGGGAGCATAATGGTCTATGCCACTAAGGCACACATGGAATGGCCAAGCTTGAGATTTCGAATAAGCAAACTTGGCTTCCAATTTTTGTGATATTCATTTCAGCAAGAGTCTTGGCTGCACATCAATATCCAAGGGATAACCAAGATGGCAGACAATGTCTTCCTGCTAAACAACCACACCCTACTATCTGAAATCTAGCAAATTCGAGCCAACACAAGCAATAAGGGAGGATTTGGTAGCATTATTATGGAGACTCTAATGCATGTCCAAACAATTTCCAAACATCTAAAGATTTATTAAGGTTAGAAGCATATGCTTTCCGAACCATAAGTGCATCATCAGCCAGTGCCTGGCTGATAAAATATTGGTGCGAAGAGAGAAACCAACTAGCTATCCCACATCAACAAGGTATAAAAACATAGAAAGAATAGGGTGAGTAGCAAGTGTAAAAAAGGTGGACTCAAAGGATAGCCCTATCGACGTGCAAGGGAAAGGGCTTAGTGACTCCACCATTAGCATAATACGGGAAGTAGTGCCCATACTAATGCTATAGATCAACTTGGACATATGAGGTCCAAACCCATGGTTTGCACGAGACTTGCAAGAAAAGACCGTTCCAAAAAATCAAAGGTCTTTTCCAAATCCAATTGCACCAAAACCACCTCATGTTGCGTGTGTCACACGTAATCTATGGCTATCTGCACATTCAGGATATTGTGTAGAATGTTTTTGCCCTTAATAAAACCATACTGATGAGGATGCACAAGACTAGGTAGATGGTTATGAAGATGATTTGCCAACACTTTCGTAAAGATCTTATACATAATGCCCATTAAGGAAATCGGTCTCCAATGTGTAAGTTTTGAAGGGGAGGGAAGTTTAAGGATCAACTTAATCATCCCTTTTTTCCACAATAAAGGCATGCTACCGGAAACCCAATCCTGTTGACACATGGCCACTAATGATTTTGCCAAAAGAGATGCACAGGTTTCAAAGAACTCATTGGTAATATCATCCCAATTGGGACTTTTATCATTAGGCAAATGCAACTAAACTTCGAGAACTTCATTCGCACGGATATCAATCTCTAAGGTGTCTTGCATGTCTTGGGGAATGTAATCTTTGACCAAGGTACAAAAGATTGCACAAATGTGAGCAACTTGAGGAGAGCATGCTTGCCATAAATCCAAAAGATTTTCAATGTAGTCCCGATATGTACATACAATAGATTGGGGGTTGGTGACATAGTTACCTAGAACGGGGAACATGAACGGGAACGGGACCCCTTGTAACATCCATCTCAAGGATGGCCTCCATCCACTGCCAAGCCTCGATTTGCGCTCTTGGAGACCCTCCTATAGAAGGACTTTCCAGGTCTGCCCACCTAGTATGAGACCATTGACCACTAGCTTGCCCAAAAGGGCTAGGCTCTAGAACTTTGGGTCAATGATCCCAAGCCCTCCCTCAGATCGATACCGGATGATGGTCGCCCACTCTACCTTGGCCCGAGAATCCTTGGAATCGTTTGAGCCAACCTAGAGAAATTTCCATACTAAATGGTGAATTTGAGCCACACAAGATGAGGAGAAGCACCAACAAGAGGTGGTATACAAAGCCGTCGCTAGGAGGACTTGGTTGACCACTAGGGCTCAGCTTGATAAGGAAAGGCGGACTGTGCTCTAGTAGGTCAGCTTCCGCCTAAGGGGGAACATCCAAGGTCGGGGAATGGGAACAGGGGGAACGGCACATGTCTTAAGTGCCCCAAATATGCCTTGCATGACCCAAATTGCCCCAAAGAATGTCCCTCTAATTGCCCCAATACCCCTCAATGCTTGAAATTGACCCAAATGTCCCAAAATTGACTCGATTACCCCCATAGCTCCAAATTTCCTTGAATTGCCCCAATTTTCTCAATTTCCCTTGAAATTAGACAATATAAATGGATGAATACCTTGGAATTGAGGATAGGCTGAAATTTGATTGTGATTTGCAAAAGTTGATAATGCATCAAATTTGAACTTTGCATGGACTCCTAATTAGCTTGTGGGTTGTCTCGACACTTTGAATCTTCAACTTGAGAGAGAGAGAGAGAGAGTAGTGTGTGCACATTAGGCAATGGAGATGGATGAACATGTGGTAGGAGTGTGACCCAAGCAAAAAGAAAAAACCAAGAAAAATGTCAATTTTCGGTCAACGGGCCTGGAATGGCCGTTCCAAACAGGGAACGGCAAGGAACGGTGGGGAATGGCCTTGGGAACGGTAGGGAACATTCCCTGGCCGTTTCACCTCCTTGGAGGGTTTGGAAGGCGTTAGGCCGTTCCTACAGGCTGGAACGGCCGTTCCTTGTTTCTATGGTCGGTAACCATGTGATCATCTACATTTTGCAACCTTGTCATATTCTCCTGCACATGGGGTATAGGCAAAGCTTGAAAAAATTTACGAGTCTAACAAGAACTGTCCCGAACACCCTTGGTCAACTCCCAGAGCTTAGCTTGTTGATAAGATTGTAGCTGAAAACATTGAAAAAGTTGAGCCAACTTTGCCAATAATGAGACTAGAAAAGCATCATTTGGAGAATCAAGAAACAGTAGATGAACCAAGGCCAAGATGTCCTTCACAACATGCAAATGTTGCTTAGTGAAGCATGGTAAATCCGATATTGCCTTGACACTGTCTACATGTTAAGAAGCAGTCTTTCAACAAGGCTAAGCCTTGTAGTGGAAAATTGCATAGAAACCTTTCAAGGAGCTGGCTCGTATATCCCTTGATGACAGCATGACTTAAAGAAGAGTTAAATTGCAAGGGAAGCGTGCCCAAGAGACCCGTGAAAGCATCCATAGGTTGCCTAATCATATCCGACTATAAAGGAAAAGGATTTGACAAGACATATTGCTGCACCACTTGCATTTTCAAAATTTCTGGTAAAAAGGAATCTTTGTGCATAGTATAGACATGGTCCAATTGAGACCACATGGCCAAGTATTGGGCCGAGTGAAATGTAAACCCCAAAGTTGATGGAGAAAGCCATGACCAAAGATCTTGTTTGAGAACCTTCATCGCAAAAGCATTCCAAGCCCGGCTTTCCAGGGGTATCCAGCAGAGAGAGCTTTAAAGTAGCTGGGAAGAGTCAATGCATATATTGAAATTTCCCACAAGCACCTGGTCTATCCAGAGAGAGAGAATTATGAAGACGGTTCCAGAAGGCTTGGTGATGCAACGAGTAGGCACATAAAGGTCAACCAGCCATAAAACCTGCCCTTCAAAAACAATTTCAACCACTAGAAAGCATCCATGGACATCATTCTTAATGTGCACCGGCTGGAATTTCCCTGTGCTTTTCAAGCTCTTCTTGACCTAGGGTACATGCCTCACATGATGAAGGGTAAACATTGAACCGTGCTGAAATTTCAGGTACACACTGCCAATGCTTGCAATATCACATGCATAGTTGTCCCCCAAGTGGACAACACTCATGCACCACCATAAGGACACCTGAATAGTGCATTGCCTTGTTGCCAGCACAAAAAAGATGGAAACCATGAAAATCCAAAATATGACCAGCATCATCATGACTTTTGTGCTCAATAGCACACAACACATCCCAACAATTCTGTTGCAAACTATGCCATGTCATGCTGCTTAGTACGGGAACAAATCCTATGAACATTCCAAGTGGCAAAGTGCATATCTGACCAGCATCATCATGACTTTTGTGCTCAGTAGCACACAACACATCCCAACAATTCTATTGCAAAATATGCCATGCCATGCTGCTTAGTACGGGAACAAATCCTATGAACATTCCAAGTGGCAAAGTGCATATCTGAAACCACAAAAGATCAGAGATGGGACTGCTCATGCCTCGGTTGAGCTTTGTCTACCAATGCCTAAAAAATTCCATCATCCAAGAAGCTTGCCAAAACTGCAAAAGCATTCTGCCCCAAACGGGCAGACTTTGAAGAGGAAGGGTTAATCTCTCTCTTGCCCCCCAAACCAGGAAAAAAGGGAGGAGGAAAAAAAAAAAGAAAAAAAAGGAGGGAGGAGGAAAAAAAACAACTATGAAAATAAAAAATCCCTAGGAACAGGTTCAAGTGTTTGAGTGCTTCTCTCCATAGAAACCACCGGGCAGGATTTGGAGAACCTTGGTTTTGTAGATGATCTTGCCTCAGCTCCATGCATTGGTGTTCTAGATGACTGGCTTGTGTTAGAATACCCTATACAAGACATATTTTATGATGCTTTTACCTTTTTGACAGCCTTTGTCCCTTTTTTTCTTTTTTTCCTGGTGTCAGATCAGATTGCTAGTGAACCTGTTCAGTCGCAAATGTATCAGGAATTCAACTTGGAGAGATCCAACTCTAGATGATACCACTCCAGATCCTTATATTTTCATAGATTATATTTTACATTTTTTTTCTGCTTCTCTTAAATATGGATGATAATTAATTGGCTTGAATTGCTTCAAATGTAAGCATCTGCATTCTGAGGTTTCAAGTGATAATTGACCTGCAAATTGTTTTCATTTGAGCTGTTTCATCCTTTCAGGCATCTTGCTTAAAGTGCAAAGGGGCTTCACATAAGCCTTTTTGTTGCGAAGAAGTGGAGAAGGTCCAACTCATATAACTCATTGAACAGTTTTGGTGTGTTTTTGGTACATATTTGTCCTAGCTGCTGACTGTGACTTGTCAATAAGTTTGTTGCAGCCAGCTGACACACAGATACGAAATGAAGTTGAAGAGGTGCACTTTTCACAGACTACTGAATTTATAATTCTTTTTGCAATTAATACCGCCTGGATTTCCATTAGGCATAACATAAAATATTTCCCTTTCAGTTGATGTCCAGAAGTTTGATAAGAGAATGTACCACATGTAAAGCTCAACTAGTCAAAGATGGTGGGTGCAATAAGGTACGAATCTTATTTGGCATCCAAAAGGGCAGTCCAATAAGATGGATTTCAGGAATTCCACTACCAAGATATCGTCTCTGTGCAGCTTACTTGTAGATGTGGGAGTTCTATATGTTACGTATGCCGGCAGCCTGTCAAGAACTACACACATTTCTGTGAAGTCTCTCTCTCTCTCTCTCTCTCTCTCTCTGTGTGTGCGTGTGCGCAAAATTTACATATCGAGCTGTGTGAAAAATATACATTTCTCTATCTGCAATAACAACTATCTGAAATCATAGTTTGAATGGGCCTGGGCATTTAATCTGCAGCATTTCAGGAGTGCTGGTGAATCCTGCCGCATGTGTAGGAAGTGTGGCCTATGGGACAAGGTGTCTGACTAGTTTTTATGGTTTTTCTGATGTATAAACAATAATTGTGATGAGTTTTTCACAAACAGTTGGCTTTTTTCTGATGTTATACACAGGAGGATGAAGTGACCATAGTTCAGAAGGCAAAGAAAGCAGCATTGGAGAGTAAAGCAAAGAAAAGCCCTGCAGTTTTAGCTCGTGCAATTGGACCTGCTGAAGAGTTGTTCATCAGTAAACGGAGAAAGCGATGAATGCCATAAGAGAATGATATTGTATACTCTTATGGGGCCTATGGAGCCAAATGCAAGCACTTTACATATAAAATTCTGTTTCTGAGGAATATTTGGGAGAAGCTTTGCCCTTCCATCTGTTATATAAAAGCACTGCACATATAAACTGACCTCCTGAAGTGGATACGTTGAAGAAGCTTTGCTTTTCCATCTGTTATATAGAAGTCATCTATTAGCTTGTTTTATAGCCACCAGCCTGAATACCCAGATCCCCTTGATGATCATGTATAGAACTGGTTTTACTGGGAAAGGAAAAACTATTCTCTTGCCAAAAGGAGAGTGACATTCTGACTTCCAACAGCCTCTTATAGTCCCATTGTCTGTGTGAAAACAGTGATAAGTGCTTGTGAGTTTGTAAACCTTGTATTCAGAGGCTCATTTGCTCATGTAAAATGGGTTTCCATGGGATCATCCATGCATTGTCAAAATACATTTTGAGCATGGTTGTGCAACAAACACCTCTTAGGGGTTGCCAACAGAGCTTGCGTCCTTGAGTCACTGATTGTCTGCATGTCTGCTGCCATGGCTCTAGTTACTGCTTGAACATCAATCAAACGACTTGTTATTTGTGCCAAGACATATGAATCTAAGTCCATTGCTCCATTAGGATCTGTTCCCACCAGGCCTTGATTCATAATCAAGGTCAGAACTCATCACCAAAGCCACAGGTATTTTGAGTTTGTTATTGGTTTCTTAGTTTCAGACATTAGTACCTCAGGCAAACTACCGCCCTCCTATACCTGGTCCTCCCTTGCCTCTTCGCTCGCATGCCTGTACGTACAGGAGAAGCAGCTCCACCTAGTGTATGCAGTCAGAAACTTCCCGTGACTGCCTTATCCAAACACGCACTCTACTTATGCTACACTTCAGGATTTAAAGTCATTATTGGTAGAATCTATGTTTTAGAAGTATGTGTGTTCTTGCTGCTTTTCAAGCGATGCAATTGCCACTTGTCTATGTTTTACCATTTGCTTGTGAGCCTTTTGACGATTAAACTATCAACACATTAATCTTTTCGTTGGGTGTTTTAATGCGTTCATCTTACCTATCTCTACTCTCTAGCGTTATGGGTGAACTCTTTTAGGGAACACTAAGAACAGCTATAAAGTTGCAAAAGATGATGTGTCATTGATCTTTGTATGAATGGACTAACTCATAATGGTGCAGGAAATTTCTCCAACTTAGAAAATCCAGCCCAACCGTAGGGGTGCCATTTTCTCCAACTTAGAAATTTTCTTCTAGATGCTTCTTTCAAGTGATGGGAACATGAAACTAGTACTAGAGATACAAGTAGATGTCCAAGATGGGCATGGCACTCTTTATGGAGGAGGTTGTTGGGATAACGTGTTTTACTGGGTTGAGGGTTTGGTTGATTCTTTCTGAAGTCCTAGGTTATTTGGCTTCCTAAAGGGGGTGCTTGATGCATATCCAGCTAGTACAATATTGGTCTCCTTGTTTGATGAGGCCAAGGGCTTAAGAGTTTGGCCTTTTGAATCTTAGTTGTGGCATACCTAACACAAAACAAAAAACTAGTGCTAAGTAGCTTTGTAGGCTTTTCTAATTTGCTCATATAAGTGGTTTAGGAAAGGGAATGTGAGGGTGATGCTTATATAAGAATTGACTACTAAGGTTAATAGCCATCTCATATGGATGTTGATGGAATTGTAAGAAATAATTGCTAACATTAGAAAGAATTGCTTTTTAGGCTTTTCCAAATTACTCATATTATGAAATAGCAAGTGGTTTTGGAAAGGGAATGTGAGGGTTATGCTTATATAAGAATTGATGGCTAAGGTTAATAGTCATCACAAATGGATGTGGATAGAATTGTTAGAAAGAATTGCTTGAATTTTTGTTGTCGCCTACTTCACTCATCCTACAAGAGGAAAAGCATATGTGCATGAGGAGCTTAGTAATATTAAGACATTTTCTTTTGGCCAAACTTATACAAAAATCGGAAGTGTAGATGCACACTTAATGGCACAAAAAGGGGTGCAAGTTATGGAAAAGCCTAGTGATGCATTGCACTAGATAGTTTGTTGCTAGAAATCAAGGTTTCAAGGTTTAGGAAGAAGGTATGGAGTAAGGCCTTGCCACACCTTTAGGGGAATCAGATTCTTTATAGTAGCTTTGGTTCAATTGGGAAGTTGATTTTAAGTCATCTAGTTTCAAGCATATTGAAGACATGGTGTGAGTTAAATATTTAGTCACATTCACTATACACCATAATCATGACTAAGTAGACTTGCTTATAGCAAACTATGGTTACTTCGAAGCTTTTAGAGAAAATCTAGAAGAAAATGGTGGAGATATATCAAATTTCAAATTTGGTAGAGCATTATCAAACTTTGAGCCATGTTTTATGACATTTGGACAAAATAGGGGTCATTGGGCTTGGAATTAGTCTTTTTCTTCTTTTATTATTTGAAAGACTCTTATTTCCTCTTCCCAAGCTTTCTACTAAAGCTCCCATGGTGGATTTATTCTTCTCTCTTCTTCTTCTATGCATTTATAGCATAGGTGCTTGTTGTAGTATGATTCTACTTGCTATTTGGGGCTTACCTATAATCATGGTGATGAGGTTTTGAGCAAAAGGTGCAACAATTAACTCAATGCAAATTGTGCAATTTTCTCGTAGTATACAGTAGTATGGTGTCTTCATTATTCACCATGTTTTCATACTAGATAAGCTTCAATGCTTGATTTCTACTATATAGAGCCTCTTTGACAAAGTATTGAAGGCCTTCTTTCACTCTACTTGCCATTCCATCACTCTATGAAATTCTAACTATTGGAAACAATCATGGTAGCCATGAAAGTTGGTTGAAAACTCAAAGGTTCTCAAAGATATCCTCATTTCTTGGTCCCTGATTAGAGTAATCAATACTAATGGAAAATCATTGTGCTAAGATTTAGTATTTTCCCTTTTTTTTTGAGTATATTCTTCTTCCATACTCTATGGAAAACAAGGAAACTCTAAAATCTTCATGAAATCTTGAAGATTATTGAAGAAGGCTTCAAATCTTTAACAAAAGGCACTACCTAGTAGCTATACTTCAAGTTTGTGGAAAGAATCAATGGAAGAAATCTTGGAGCTATGAAGGTTTATAGGACATTCCTCAATTTTGAGCATTGAGATGCATTGAAGGTTACTAGAAAAGGGAGGTATATCAATATTTGAGCTTCTTTGCATTATTGGACTTGAGTGGAATCTAGCATCAAGTCAATTAAAAGCTTGTATTTTCTTGATTTTTGATCTCTCCTTAACCACTTGTGGAGCTTGATTCAATTGTTAAGGAGATTCAAGCATTGAGTCCTTCATTGGATTAGAAGTTATTCCCTTTGTTAGAATGCATTTTTCAATCAAGTCAATAACCTATTTGCTTCATGTAATGTATTTGTGATTAAAATCGTTAGGGAATTCCATTATAGTTGAACCTTTCACTCTAATCCATAACTTAGATTGGTTTTTTGTGCTTGATCCTTGATAATCTAAAATCCATTGTAAGTAAGTGGCAATATAGTGGAGTCAGTGATTGCCTATGATAATCCCTTTTTCCTATCATTTGACCCTTTCATTCGATTCCTACTGCATATAATGAGATGCTGAAAAGCCAAGATCAAGCATAGGATAGTCATCTTGACAACAAGAGAGACCTATCAAAATTAACTCCCTTTTCATGCTTAAAGCCCTTAGCAACCAATCTAGCCTTATATGTTGGCTTAGGATGACCATGGGTACTCTTCAACTTGTAGACTCACTTGCATGGCAATTCACACTTTCCATAATGTATGGAAACTAAGTTCCATATATGATTATTCTGTAGTAAATCAAACTCACACTACATAGCCCTCTCCCAAGAATGAGAATCATCTTTGCGCATAGTCTCCTCATAGGTAAGTGGCTCAGTAGAGTTTATCACCATAACATAATCCATAGAGAGCTCATAGCGATTAGAAGGACGTGAAGATCTAGTGGAGCATCTCAGAATTGTTTGTGGGGACAAAGGTTTCTATTCTCTTACTATGGATATGAAGATCTAGTGGATCATCTCAAAATTGGCTATGGGGACAAAGATTTCTATTGTCTTACTATGGAATATCAAATATTTTTCATTCTATAGATGCATATATAACATGCATTGTGATGAAGATATATATAGCATTGGTATTTTAGATGTCTTAATTTATAATCTATGATATCCTCTTATATACAAACATTATGATGGATACTATGGAAACAAAAAGGATGCGAATCTTCATCTTATAATATGGGATATATTTGTGATGTTATATTATCGATAGTGATTGAATATTTCTTTTGAGAGATCTTAGGATGATTGAGCCTCTTTGGAGGGGAAATCATATAAGTGTCTTACAAAAGACACATGGAGAATATTGTTTCATTGGAAGCATGCTTTCTTTAGTTGTGACAAGAAACTCCTCTTTGGAGGGGAGATCATATAAGTGTCTTACATGGTGGTTTTGAAAATTGGCTTGTATTGGTGGTGTTTTTAGGGTTTAGGGTACTTCTTGGTACATTTGGTGTATTGCTTGGTGGGTTGTAGCACTAGCTTATAGATAATTTTGATCCTTCTGAGGGTTTGGTAGTGTAGACAATTCTGGTATGGAGGAAGGTTTTGGCTTTGCTTGTAGTTTTGCTAGTTTTGACAATGCCATTAGCTTTAATAATTTGGGTTCTTTTGACTATTTCGGTAGTATTTATAATTTTACAACCTTGTTTATTCTCAAAGCATTGGTGGCTTTGGTTTGCTATGGTAGTTCTATTACTTATGAAAGTCGTGAAAGTCCTTATGGTTGTAATTTTGGTAGTTCTGGTACTTTTAGACTACTTTTGATAATTTTGGTGGTATTAGCCAGAGTTGTTTATTAAAATTTTAGTAATTTTATTGAGTTTTTTGTTTTTGTTTGGAACTTTTTGATGTTTTGAACCTCTTTGTACTTTTTGATATTTTTGATACTCGGTACTCTTTAATACTCTTTGCTAGTTTTGGTACTCCATCATATTCTTTTGTGCTTTTAGTATTTTTTTGAAACTCTTTGTGCTATTTGATATTTTTGGTACTCCTTGGTACTCTCCAATACTCTTTGCAAGTTTTTGGTTCTCTATGATATTCTTTGGTGCTTTTGATATTGTATTGGAAAATGTTTTGCTAGGTTTTTTGGGTACTTTTTGGTACTTCTTGGCTTATGATATTTATTGATGCTTCTTCCACTTCATTTGTATTGATTGGTAGGTATGAAACTTGGGTGCTCTTGGTACTATTGGGTACTTTGTACTACCATAGTTGTATGTTTGGTTTAGGGTATTTATTTTATATAATAATTGGTTCTATTTGAATCCCTTTGGCACTATTGGGTAATTTTTATTGTTGCCTCTTTTACTTTGTTAAATTGATATTAGGGTACCTCTAGTATTGTCTTTTGGTATTTGGTTTATGGTACTTTTGATACTTTTTGGTATTTGAAGCTTTTTGGTACTTTTGGTACTTTCTCGCTTATAGTGTTTGTTGTTATTTTTTATGGTACTATCTGACATGCAAGTATGGAACTTGAGATATTAGGGGTTTATATAGCTAATCCTTTGATGTGCTTTTGTAGAAAGATTATGAAAAGTTTTAGATTGAGTGTGTAGAATGCAAGCTCTAGTTAAAATTTGTGAACAAGCTCATTGAAAATATGAAGAATGGAACGATGTTCACCTTGCTACAAAGGCCTCATATTGTGGATGTTGAGAATACCATCCATGTGTTTAGGTCTTGTGTTACTTGTGGGGGGAGGATTTGGATTCATCTTATGTTATCGGTAGCTTTATGCTTTTCTATTGACAACAGTACCATTCTTTATGCTTTACTATTCTTTTGCAAACAAGTGACACTTGTCTTAAGTTTGGTTGTAACTCACTATTATTCCTATGGAGACAAATGCATGGATCACTAGGCATGCTACTTTAAAGAGTATGCAGATAATGTTTTGTACGAAGTTGGTTTTCTATGTTTATGGGGTCATTTGATCAAACCTTGTGTATTCCTTTTGTGTGTGTACGTGGCTACAAAAAGTGCTGTCGAGGCTGTCAAATAGAAGATGTTTGTTAGGGAGTGAGGGAATGCCATGGTTCTACCAAGTCAGCTACCAATGATATGTGTGGGTAGGATGATGCTTACAAGGATGTATGGGATGTCTTGCATGACTTGGGTGCTAGTACCATGGATGGGAAAGGGAGTGAGCATGGTTGTGGACAATGTGGTGGATACCTCAAACATTGATAACTTGGAGAACATGTTGGAGTGCCGAGAAGGAGATGCTAAGACTGATATGGAGAACAAGATAGGAAAGAAAGAAAATTTGGGAGAGATAGTCCTCGAGACATAGAGTTGGATGAAGAGTTACTTAGTGCACGTGACAAGGATGAGGAAGCCAATGCTAATGATGAGGTAATGCCTAATGATGCGGCTAATGCTATTGATCCCAAGGTGATTGATGCAAAGGATGATGTTGCCAAGGATGCCAAGGTGTGTGTTGCATGCAAAGCCTAGCGATGCTAGGGCTTGTGATGTTAAGGAGGCTGTTGATGAGAAGTGGGAGTACACAGAGAACATGAAGGAATGATTTAGCTACTTTGTCAGAGCTTGCTACTTTGTCAGGGCTTTTTTGTGTCAAAGTAAAGAAGCACCCTGTAGTAGGTCGTGGTCAAAAGATGCATGATGGCATTTTGTACTTCGTGCTATGCTTTATATGAATCAATAGCACTTTCTTTTGGTTTTTTCATCGTCTTCTATCTTTAGTGTGTTGTATCATAATTCATGTTCTCTTGCTTTAGGGTTCAGCTAATGGAGTTTGTTGCTCAATCTGTACTTTCAATTTAGTAGTGCATTGTATCATTTGGATATTGCTTAGTACCAACCTTGGTTTTGTGGTGTTTGTATAGTTCACTTGGGTATGTGTATTGCTATTTGGAACATTATTATTAAATTATATGTCTTCCTTTTCTCATTTGGTCTTTGGATATTGTAGCAAGGTAGTCTTGGTGGTAAAACAAGCAACCCTTGCACACATTGCTCT
Organism: Lygodium microphyllum; assembly: GCF_053477565.2. NCBI lineage: Eukaryota > Viridiplantae > Streptophyta > Polypodiopsida > Schizaeales > Lygodiaceae > Lygodium > Lygodium microphyllum. The sequence goes on from NC_141137.1 coordinate 33,297,725, forward strand.
TCAAGGATGTGCAGGCTAGTTTTGACTAGCTTGTAATACTTGACATCAACCATGTGCTATTAAAAGGTTATCAAAAAGATTTGAAAAATGTTTGGGACTTGCTATTCTCGTATGGGGTCAGTAGACCCTAGGTTGTGCAAGTATCTTGGTGGGCCTACTATGTTGTAAGACTCGATGCAAAATAATTTATTTATCCAACAACTAAGGAAGAAGGCTTATGGGATGTTGTGGTCATGCTACACAAAGAATAATTTGTGCAAGATCATGAATGCATGCTTTCCTCGATCGATGAAAATGGGATGACTGTTTCTAGGTATTGTTATACTTAGCTTTTAATAATGAGATGCATGCATGTAATTTACTATAAACTAACCTCTTACTTTACATGTATAGACATGCCTTCCTAGAATGATTGTGATGTTTGGGTTGAGAGTCTCCAACATGTGCAAAACATAAAAGCAGAGTATAATAAGAAGCCTATTTTTTTGAAGTCACTAAAGAAAGTATGGGAGAAGCACCCCTAGTTCAATGGTACTAATACAATTCTCGTCGATGATTCTAGATATAAATCATTGAAGAATGACTATGGGTTGTGTCTTTATATAAGATTATATGAGCCCATGTATTATGACCTGGTTAAACCCTTCTACCTTATGGATGCCATCTACCCATGGTTGCGTGGCTTGATAGAAGTTTTGTTCCCAGTTGCTTACTCTCAAAGGAACCCCTTGTTTGATATAGAGAATGTCATCTCCTCATTTGTATTGACCATTTCATACAAGTGAAGGGGTATGTCTACATTGAACCCCCTGCCATCCAGTGAGCAATGTGACTAGAGTTTTCTACCCTTGGTAATATATAGATTATTGCAATTCCACCTATGGTTTTTTTGTTGCTTTGCCTATGGTGTACACTTGTATTTGTGTGGTGTTTACTTTGTGGTTAATATCTATACACTGGTTATTTTACTTTGCCTAATTTTTGTAGTATGTGGTATTAATTTTGATAGTGTGTACCAAATTCGGTACTATATAAAGCAGCATGTGTAAATGGTAACTAGTATATTGGACATCTGTACCTCTATTCATTTTGGTACCATGATGTACCAAAGTTGGTATTGTAGTGTAGAGATTTTGGTAGTGTTATACAACTTGTATATATGCTAAGTACAATGCTTAGCATCTATATCTTTGTCCTAGATTGTGGTTTTAGCATGTGTTTGGGAATACTATTTTGCACCAAATTTGGTACTATTCTATACCAATTTATTCTTTTGTGAAGCGATCAATTCTATCCTAACCTTGTGCCAAAAACCACGTCCTGCTTTCTGTGCGGTAGAGGTCTTGCACAATCTCGTGAACAAGTCTCGAGAAGCTCACTTTCGGAATGATGAGATCAAAACAACATTGATGCCTCCTGATTTCTCTCAAGGCCACTGTACATGGCTTCCACTTGTATTTCTTGTGGGGATGCTGAGGAGGACCTTTGTGAGGGCAGCTTGAGGAAGGTGGGTTAGGTTGAGAAGGGGGTGCATCTGAGCTCATAGATGCTCCAAGGGCCTACTATCTATTGCAATTCGGCCCTTGACAAAATGATAACTTGCTTACACCACATTTGGGAAAATTTCCAAGCAAGCATTCCTTTACAAAGGAATTGATTGACAATAGGCTTTGGGCACAATATGGATACCCACAAAATACTTACGTGCTGACATACTACTTAGTTTGTAGAACACTGACTTGAGCCACTCCTTGCACAAAAAATGGAGCATGCACATAGATGGCCTTTTCCATGATGCCCAAGCTTGTTTTGGCACATCTGATTGAAAGCCTCTTTAAAATATGTCATCAAGACATGATATACATAATAGCACGTATATCGCTCTTTCAACTTTCGAACAAAGAATGGTTTTAGTGTCTCAAAGGATCTAAGTGATAGCATCACTATAGGATAAGTACTCTTGAATCTTTTGTAGATCTCAACCTATCACATGAAAATAGTCCAAGTTAGAGCTCAAACTTTCACAATAAAATAGTCCAAATATTTTTATAAAAACCCATGAATCCACAATAGTACCAAAATTTGGTACAGTTTACAAAGTACCTAATTTTGATACTGTTCTTACCAAACTAGTATAGAGTGCCAATTTGGTACTCCTTACAAAATTGGTATAGAGTATCAAAATGGAAAAAAATACCTATTGGGTATTATAGAATATCAACTCTAATTTGATGTAGGGAACCAAATCTATTGTATGCTAACTTTGGTACTGTATAAAACTAGTGCAACACAAAAAAACACCAAATTTGGTAATGTGAATACAATTTAGTATTAGTAAAGGCACTTTTGGTATTGTATCAGGCCTACTATTCATTTTAGATTCATACTATAGAGGGTACAATAAAGCACCAAATCTATTGCAATATTAATTTTGGTATTTTATAGAACCAGTGCAACACAAAAAAGCACCAAATTAGGTACTACACATTCACTTTGGTACCCTATAAGATACTTTTGGTAATGTATGTTACTCTTGCTATTCAAATTAGCTTCATATTTGGAGCATATTGCATGCTTGGGTACTATTCAAGGTAGAATACATCATCAAATTTGTTGCAGTATCGAATTTGGTGCATAGAACCACAAATAAGTATGAAATCTAGTACTGCACATACACTTTGTTACCAAATCTTCTACTTTTGGTACTGTATGTAACCACTACTACTATCCAATTAAGCTTCAATTTTGGTGCTCAATTTCATTCTTAGGGACTATCTAGGATACCAAGAGGAACCTAACAACAAATGTAGACAACCCTCTAATATATGGGAAAATCTCAAATTTGAACTTCACATAGGGTTTGGTTCTATAAAAAGAGGACACTTGGTGCCTATAAAGTCCTTCTATTTGAGAGAAAAGCCAAGGTGCATCCTTGAGCTTTTGGTACTATATGGAATGACTGCTAAACATCATAATAACCTGATTGGTACTCTAGAATGAATTGGGTAGTGTAAACCTAGTTTCTTTGGTGACATATGGAACAAGTAGCCTACATATGATAAGCAAAAAGTTTTGTTACTCCAGTGCTATAGAGTATCAATCTACAATATCAGATTTGATATTGGTTCAAAGGCTTTCCTAATATTCTAGAATGCACTCATGAACACTAGTCCAAATCAAAATCCAAGCAATCAAAGATGGCAAGAATAACATGTTACCTAAGATTCATTGAGAAGATGTATGGGATGTTTGATAACAAAATTTACCTCAATTATTTGCTTACATATGTCCTTTTTTTTTTGGTAAAACTCTCATCTTTGCAATGTCCAGAAGGCATATACCAAATCTCTAGTTACATATGCGATACTACTATTTCAAGGAAATTATCTTTGTGACAAGCACTAAGTGGCAACACTTCATCCTCATCTTTCATATCCAATCACGTACTTGTAGTTGCTATATTCCTTCAATGAGCACCCAATACAATAGCAATTCTTGATTGATTGACAGATGTTATTGTATCACCATTACTCAAGATCATCATCAAAGAGGTTCTCTTGACAAAGCCCACTTGTTGAGTGGGTACCTTGAGTTGAGTCAATGTGTTATGAATGCTAGAGACAAGACCCGCTTCAACATTTGAATTTCTTAGCTTGGAAAATGTTTGATGATGCTTGATCTACTTAAGAATTTTCTATTGTTCATTTATTGTAAGGTCTTTTGTTTGCTTGCATCAACACCAAGCCATGGCTGATAAGCATATGTTCTTCCTTGACCTAGTTCTTGATAGTTGAGCTCTAATACCACAATTTCTTTCCTTGCTTCATTGCTTGCCCTTATTTTTTGCCCAATAGCTGTAGATATAATCTTGATCAACCTTGCTCAACCAAATGTTCATACACTAAACCACAAGGTGGGGAGGAGCAAGAAGTCCTCACCTCATTGAAACCTAGGAAAACAATGAGACTTAAATCAAGGGTTGTTTGAAGGACAAGACCGCCAAAATCTTACCTTGAGATATTACATATGCACGATTTCCAACCTTTTTCATCCTTACAACTTTAAATTTGGTTATCATTTGTAGGGCTATCAATTCTGTTATTTGGTGTGTACTTGGCCACCTGTAAAGGACTAGACACTACCATTGCCTAAGGCAATAAGTAAGACCTTCCTATAATGGCCATGGCCTATGCAGATGTAAGGCCTCAAATCCACAAGTTTAATGGAAAAGATTTCCATCCCTGGGCAAGTCCTAATAAAATACAAAATGATGGAACGGGGCTATTGGCCCTTCATAAAAGGGACCAAAGTTATTGACCCATCAAATCCCCTTGATGTAGAAGATGATGAAAGAGATCAGGCCATCATCATGCTTCGTCTGGATGAATCCTTGATTCATCATATTGACCAACTCTCCACTGTCAAGGAGAAGTGGGATGAGCTTGAAAGGCTCTATGGCGCTACAGGGAAGAACTCCAAGATTTTTCTAAAGATTAAAATTTTTAGCTTGGAGTATAAACAAGGAGAAGATCTAAGTAAGTTTATTTCACATATGAAGGGGCTCATGGCATAGCTGACCTCTGTTCAAGCACCAATTCATGATGAAGATGCCATTGCCATCCTTCTAAAGTATGTAAAGAAGGTCTTTCCAACCCTTGTTACTACCCTTACTAATATCCCGAACCCAACTTTGGCAAGTACCATCCAATCATGCCTAGATGAAGAGAAAAGGAGCCATAATGAAGGCACTTCAACATTTACTTCCCGTGAGCAAGTGTTAGTCCATACAGCTTCCACAAAGTGCTCCTTTTGTCATAAAAAAGGGTATATTGTAAGTAATTTCTAGAAGAAGCATCCCGAAAAAATGAAGTGCAATAAATGTAAAAAGACTGGGCATATCACCACCAATAAGTGTCCCAGTGTTCCAAAAGTGCCTAAGGAATTGGAGGCCAAATTTTCCTCCCAATCCTTGTAAGCCCATTCTATAAAGGCATCCTAATTTTGGTTAAAGGGGGGGGGGGGGACATTCTCTTATGCTTTGTATTCCAATAACACTTGGCATTGAGGGGGGGTGTTGAGAGTATAGGCATATGAACCCTCATGTGCAGGAGTGGATAAGGGAAGGCATGCGTGAATGGTCCTAAGGGGAAGGGGAAACCCTAACCCTAGCCAGTTGGGGCTACATAAATAGCCCAGGGGTCTACGTCAACCTTTGAGTGAGAGTGACCCAAGTTGTACTTTCATGAGCAACTGAATAAGCAAGACTTGTTCTTGTACTTGTGAGCTCTTCTCTCCCTCTTGTGCACACTTCAATCCTTGCTTCCACTTTGATTTTCCAAAAAGCCAAGGCAAGAAAAAGACAATAGTCCAATGCATTGCCATTGACATGATTTGTAATTCTTGTGTACTTGGACGACTTCACTTTGTGACCTCAATATTCCTTATCACCCTATTTTGTCCAACTTCATCTATTGTTCCCCTTAATAGGCCCCTAGCCTTTGCTCCGTTTTATCCTTGAAAACATAAGCTACGTCATTATTTGCATTGGCATTGTAAATCAACTTCTCTCTTTTTGGGAGAATAAGTGTTGCATCTGTGTGTGTGTGTGTGTGTGTCCATGTCTTATCTTTCTTATCAACAAGTAATGGCAATTGAAGGGGATGCAATGGCAGTGGAGAAGGAGGAGGAAGATGTGAGAGAGAAGAGCACACACAATGTAGGTGTTGTCAAGAATGATATATGACAACCTTATTGCACCATCTCATACATATGAATAAAGAATATGGGTGGTCACTGTACACGGGCAGGCCCAAGGGCCTTTTACCCCAACAACCTCCCACTAAAAGGCCAATGGGCTAGTGAGTGAAAAAACAAAGAAAAAAGGAAAAGAGAAAAGGTAAGGAATCATGACATCTCACCCAACGTCCAATTGGAAAAAGCGAGCTGTGCAATAAGCAGGAACCTCTGTGAAAGAAGGGTCAAGCATCTCTGAGTCCATGACATTCAGGAGACAAGTGATCCCGTAGCTCCATACAGTGAAGTAATCCAAGAATGCTTCTCATGAAGCAAGCACAACTCATGAGTGTAAAGCTATAATGCATAAGCATCAAAGTAGTGCATAGCATCAGCATGGCGCATAGGAGACAATTGAGAGCACATAGACTCTCCAAAGTCAATCATAGAAGAAGGGCCAGCATCCAGACACATGTCAGACGGGGTCTCACGATAGTATGTGGCCTCAGCGAAGTGGAAGACTGACATACGACTGTAGCATCAACCATAAAGTGCATTGAATGTGCATCAAGAGGCTTGAGAGATGTCAGTGTCTCATAAAAGACAGCATGACGATTACGTATAACCTATTGGGCATCCAAATCCCATAACCTGTAAGCCTGAAAATCACCATCTCCATAACCAAGGAGGATACATCTGTGTGACATAAGCATATCTGGCATACATACAAATGCCTGTTAGCCAAATATCCTCAAGTAATCATAGGAGGGTCTCATGCCACTCCATGCCTCGTGTGGTGTAATACTATCCAAAGTCAGACACGACATCCTATTAAGCAAGTAGGACCTCAACCCAAAAGCCATAAGATAACCTAGATGTGGTAAGCATAGAAGCAACCTTTGCCCATAGAGTCAAGCACATGCCATGAGCAATCCCATAATACCATGGGCATAGGAAATCAATGCCAGATGATTGACAATAGGACTAAAAGCTGGGAGAGATAGCATGGCTCTCATAATCCATCTATAAGCACCTAGGCCTGCAACCAACAGAATCCATAAACCTGTCAAGCATAACTGCGGCATCCTCAATACGTACTAAGGGAAAAGCCCAAAAACGGTGGATAGCATGATCCACAAAGGTCATAAAGTACAATGCTCCACCAAGTGACTAGGAAGGAATAGGTCCATATACTACACAATGGACAAGATCTAGAGGATCATGCCTCTCATGATCTCCATGAGCCAAAGGGGCTTTGCAAGGACCATAAGTACAATTAGGGCAAGCATCAAGATCTGCATGTGACAAAGGAGGCAGCATGGAGTTTGAATGAGACAACGTCTCCATCTCTCTATGGTGTATATGGCCTCAGCGATAATTCCATAACAATGCATGTGGTATTCGGATATCTACAACCATAGAATCTCTTGCATGAGAGACATGCATTGTGTAATGAGAACCAACTCTAGAACCTTTGGCCAAAACCAAACAACCACGACAAATCTTCCATGACCTATCTTGAAGAGAAATAGAGTAACCTGCATCATGCAGCAGACAGACATAAATTAAGCTCTTATTGAGTATAGGAACATGTAATACATCATGGAGCACAAGAGAAGTCCCATCAGGCAAAGCTAAGTGTATGTTCCCTGTACCAACAATAGCATAAGTCTGCTCAAGATCCAAATCAATAATTTGTCAACCTCCCTGGAAAAAGAGAACCATGCTCTACGAGGGGGGGTAACATGACAAGAGGCTGAAGAATCCAACAGCCAATCAAAGACATAGGCCTGATCATTGAGCAAGTAAGCTATAGGGAAACTAGATGATAGGAGGTTATGCTCAACTGCATCATCATGGATAACTGCATGTACCTCACCACTAGAAAGAGTGGTAACACTTGCTACATCGCTAACTCTGTGCTCATGTCGAGTCCATCTCTATCTCTGCTGCCCTCTAATCTGTCTAAAACATTTTCTTTTAACATGCCCAAGCTTTCTACAATGGAAGCATACAACATCTATATAGCTGAAGAACTTGTAGAAGACGACAAGAAATCCAAGTCATCATGAATAGGGCTATCCATAGTATCCACATGGAGCTCAAGGAGTCAAGGGCTGCCCCAACAGAGGGAAACTGCTCATGAACACAATCATTTGCAAGTACATTAGTGGTAGAAGCATGCTGCAAAGGCTCATGAAACCTCAATGGATGAGAGGACATAAAGGCATCAACCAAGGATGCAAAAGCTCCCACATGAAGAAGATTTGTAACCAACTACATGACATAACCAACCACAATACGGTAAAGCATAAGACATATGTCATAAGAGCATACGGTATTTAGCCATGAAATTAATCCATAACCATAACCATATGCATATGCATAGCTCTGCAGTACATCATGCCACCTAGGAACATCCAAGTCAAGTAAAGACTGAAGCATCCTACAAGAATCAAGCTCTAGGAGAAGCCCAAGTATCTGTACAACAACATCCAAATAAGTGGCTCTGTAAAGTACATGATAATAGTAGACAAAGTTCATAGCCGAGTAAGCATCAAGAGAAACTACTCTTTGACATTTATGGGCAAAATCAACCCAACTAGCATAGAAGCTAGGCAACATAGAAGCAACAAAGCCATAACTACTAAACCCAAGAACTATCAAGAAGTCCACTAATCAAGGAGTAACCTGCAAAGAATCAAGCATCAATGAGCAATGAAATCTCAATAACCAACTGCCAAGATAATGGAACAAGCATTGCTCAAACATGTATCTGTACCCAAGTAAATCCAAGATCCATAATCGGGGCATTAAGGGCCAAATAGTATCCAAGTTGCATAAGTGATAAGCCGACCAAATGCAAACAGCTCCATAAAATTCTCAAATGCATGTCGATTCAAGCCTAGACATTTGCCATACTACAGCCAAACCCAAAAGCATTCACATCAGAACATCAGTCCCATAATGGGTAGCACGGGGCATAAACCTTGTCAAGTGAAATGCCAGCTGTAAAGAAAATGACAGTAACCAAGAATTGAGCTCTACTCTTTGCTCAAGAAGCATCTGGGAGCATAAAAATCAAAGTGGCATCATCCAAATATATCAATATATTATCCTGAGTAGTCAAGAGCACCCGTAGACCATAGGCATAACCAAACTGGAGGTAAAATAACATGTCAACCAAGGTAGCATAAATCCCAACCAAGAACAAAGTGTCTGCATCCAAATCAAGGCTCAATAGCTCTCAAATAGCATATCTAGGCATAAACCATGATGACCAAGCATCAATACATCCAACAAGACACCTGAATGTCAACAAAGAGCATTATGCATAAGCCGTCCTTGATAAAACCTTGCTGCTACCCAAACAATGTACAATAGTAAATCCTTGCACAAATTGAGCTATGGAAGCTCAAACCAAGTCCCAAAGCATCTCAAAACATTGGGCAAACATCCCCAAAGCATCTCAAACCATTGGATAATGGGCCAAAGCATCTGGGCATCAAATACCAAGCCTCGAGAGTATCACATAAGCTAAGAGCATGACATTTTTTTTACTGTAAATCAACTCAGATCTGTTGTAAAAAAATATGCGATCAGAATTTGAAAAATCTAACATTGCCATTGCATTCCAGCATGCCAAAATCCCAAGTAGACTCTTACCTTGCCTAAATCGGGTTCTGGATGCCCAAGATATGAGAAAAAATGGGATTTTTGAGCTAGATTTTGAAACAGGCGCAAAAAAATGTGAGCTGCTATAGTGGGGCCAGTTGGTTATCTTGAGGATAAGGGGGAAAATGGGGGACATACAAGGTGCCTAATGAAGCCAAGGAACACATGCAAAGAGCTTATGAGGGCCGGGGAGAGGCGTGAGATGAAATCTTACCTCGGGGGGAAGAAGCCATGGTTGGCATTGAAGCTCCAAGCTCTAGGTCTTCAATCCGAGCTAAAGTAATGCTAGGCCAAGCTCCACGATCAAGCTCTAATCCAAAGATTTGATACAAGTTGAAGGGGATGCAATGGCAGTGGAGAAGGAAAAGAGGAAGATGCAGGAGAGAAAAGCACACACGATGTAGGTGCTGTCAAGAATGATATATGACAGCCTTATTACACTATCTCATATATATGAATAAAGAATATGGGCGGTCACTGTACATGGGTAGGACTAAGGGCCTTTTACCCCAATAGCAACAAAGTGCTTTTGTTTGCCCTGTCTAACCTTCTAAACTAGAATAAATTATCACTAAGTGTGGTGGGAATGTATGCAAGTCATTCATTCTACAAGCAAGCCATAATATTGTAAGATGGAAAACTTGCCTTACAATCCTAAACCATTGTTTGATTAAAAAAGGAAAATAGAGAACAATATTCTTTTTCAATTAACTCAAGGAGAACATAAGCTCCTCCATGTCATACTTGGAGAAGCTAAGTAAATAAACAAAGTCTTGCCTATCCCTAAAGGCAAATTTTATCATTGGCTTACCTATCACTAAGAAGAGGTGGAATAACATTTATGTGGTTGTGGAAAGACTCACCAAGGTAGCCCATTTTATCCCTACAAGAGTTTAGTATACAACTTCTCAAGTATTAAGTCATAGTACATGATTGGCATGTCAAATTCATGAGCAAATTTTCACATGCGGTATTTGGCTCCATGGGTACCAAATTAGCTCCTTCTATATCTTACCATCCTCAAATAGATGGACAGATAAAGAGACTTAAGAAGTGGTTGGAGTCTTACTTGAGACACTTTTGCCATGATGTACAAAATGCACAGGATTCATGATTGCATTTGGCAGACTTTTCCTATAACAACTCCACTCATTCCAACATTAGAGTTTCACCTTTTGAGGCTTTGTATGGCTACAACCATCAGAGTTATGAAGATTTGGATCACATGTAGGCTCTCCTTCATCGATGTAAAGTGAATTTAAAGAAGGCCCAAGATCAAAATTTAGAGTTCCAAGAAGGGGATTTAGTGCTCTTGAAGGTTCCCAAGTCTCACTATGCTACTCTCAAAGATTGGTCTAGTACCAAACATCTCACAAAATTTATGAACCTTATTGGATTTTGAATAGAGTGAGTGACTTGGGATATTGGTTGGCACTTCCCTCATCCTTTAGGATCCATGTGAGTTAGTTAAAGCCTTTCATTAGATATATTGTGGATTATGATGAGGAGCTTCCATCTATGGACAAGAAGGGTATCATTCATTATGTGCTTGAGAAGGTCATTGGCCAACATGATAAGAAGCTTAGGATAAGATCAATCAAATAATATTTAATCAAATGGAGAGGATTATCCTTGAAAGAAGCTTCTTGTAGATGAGCTTCGATTATGAAGGAGTTTCCTTATCTCAAAGAAGCAATTGTGGTTGAAGATTAATCCGTTATGGCCTTGTTCTAGTATAGTTGTGTAGGCATCTCTTTGTTTTAAACAAGATTGCACTGTATTTTATGGACAATAAAATATACCTCACATGCACTAAAAGCTTTTGAAAAGGCCTTTGATTTTATGCATACGGATCATAGCATCCTATTGAAAGTTATAGCAGATTTACTACAATAGGGTACTAGTAGATCCCATACTTTGTAATTAGTTTCAATTTTATTTTTGGGGACAAAAACATTTGGGTGGGGATAGAATGTAAGAAACTAGGATTATTAATGTAGGGAAATACTAGCTACACTAGCTGGAATATAAGATATAAGAGACTTTATTTTTGTACCATTAAGTAATAATACAAAGTCTCTTTCATCTTCAAGCTTTCTCTTAGTTTCTATGGTTTCCATCTTACACTTCTTGCCTTTCTCTATTTACTTTAAGTCTCTCTCTCCTCGATTAGTATTTCTCTCTCCTATATAGCCATCTCTCTCCTTTTCTCTCTCTTGGCTCACTTCTTTACACAGAATAGGAGCTTGTCCTCCGAAATGATTCATGGTTAGGTTAGGATGAATGGATCAAGGGGCATTGATTTAGTTTTGTTTAAAGTTTTGTTGTTGATTAGGATAGAATAGGTTTTCATGGTTTTTTCACTTAAATATTTTATTTAAAAGAAGTTCATCATATAATGAATATAATCATTATTCATGCAATTTTTTAAAATTTTAATAAAAACAATAGTGATAGTAATTTTGAATCACTATAACATATGAAATAAACACACAAGGCTATTATATTTATAATACTTTCAAACTCTATTATTATATATTTGTCAATAACATCTTTTTTTAAAGAATATACATGCTAGGTACATAAATAAACAAAGGATGTTTTGGTATTTTTATTTGTGGCAAGATGCTTTTGCCAATAGTTTTTCAACTTTTCAATTCTCTAAGTCATTGAATTCGGGTTTTATATTACTGTAGAGAGGAAGGAAGTTGGTTTTGAACTCTTCAAAATTCATTCTCTTTAAACCTCTATTGTGCTATTGTGATAATAGAACAAACTTTTGAACTCTTCAAAATTCATTCTCTTTAAAACATCTATTGTACCATTGTGATAATAGAACAAACTTTTGAATGTCTCAACGGTGAAATTTGTATGATACGATCTATGAGTTTCTTATGAGTTGCTAATTGGATAAATTGTAGACTATTGGTATACCAACAAGGATCCCATGTACTTTGATGTAGAGCGTCCACTTAGAGATCCCAACTTTTATTGTTTCTTTAAACGTCTATTGTCAGGACCCTTTAAGTTTGTTAATCATGTTCCATTTGATGTTGTCCGGTAGATTTTTAAATGAATCCTAAATCTTTCATTGTTGATCTTTGTGGTTGATTTTGATTCTCAAAGTTGATATATTTTTTAATTCATGTAATCTTTAAGATCAATTTACTATTTAGCTTGATATGTGTTTATTATTTTATTATTTTTATTTTTAAAAATAATATATAAAATAACTATTTTGATTATTCAAGACATTTTTTCTTTAATGGTTACATAAAAATAGTATTATATGAAATCATTTAAAGGTTGAATATTTTGTGATATTTTGATTTTATAGCATGAATTTTTTGTGTGTGTTTATATACTTTAAATGATTAGATATTTATTTAAATTAATAAATAGGCATTATTTCATTAATATTATGATTTTCTAATACATGATACTTTTTATAATTTAATTTAATGATGAATCATTATGATTTTTTGATAACATTTTGAATTTCTAATACATGAGATTCTTTGATAATATAATCTAATGATGAGCCATTGTGAATTTGTTAAATTTATATTTTATATGATCAAATTGAATTTAAAATAAGATATATTTATTAAATTTTCTATATTTTAAAATATTCTTAAATAAATATGGGAGTTAAAAGAATTATATTACTTGTGTTAGTGAAATATCAACAAGATACATCTTATTTACTTCGGTAAGAATTTGATAATTGAAGTTCTAAAATACAAAAAATATTTTATATATTCAGTGTGAGTTTTATTTATAATTATAACTTACTATCTATGTGTATTAAATTTATACATTACACAAATTAGAATTTCAAGTTATTGCATATATTATTGAATGATCCAATCAATATATCAAAATTGAACCCATTTTAATATAATCTTCATATAGGACAAAGGAAAATTTTCAATATGTAAATTGGGTGGCATGAATCATCACCTGTTTGTATATTGTATAGTGAAATTTGGAGCTTTAAGATTGCGTTATTTTGTTGTACATAGCCTATTTAAATAGGTTTGATATTATTTATTTAATTTTTTACAGACACATACTATTTAATAAATATTATATATATTTTAAACTTTATATATCACATATCTATCACTTTATATAGGGTTGCATATTCTACAAGACATATTTGTTGTAATTTTTAAGGACGTTGAATGCATTTATCTATATTAGATGGATGCATTATTTTTATGGAATCAACTACTTGCATTTAAAGATATTTTTAATGTTTTAGAATGTATGTCCATTGTTTTGGATGATATATATTTATTAAAATAAAATTCATGCTTGCCTAAGACAAATGTAAACTCAAAATCAAATAACTTTCTTATTTTTTATGTTTTAAAATATTTTTCTATGATGTAATGCTTAATATATTGTCAATTTTCATTAAATAACAAGACTAATAATAAGCAACAATATAATGATTTAATATGTATTGTATATCTATATTTACATTCTTATTATTTGATTAAATGGATTTATATATATATCTTTTATTGATTGTTCTAAAAATATAGTATCTTGTTTTAAGGAAGCTCTAATTGCTAGTATGCAATCATTCTTACCACGTTCTATAAGTTATAATTATCTTTCAAAAGTTATTTCAATATTTGTACTTAATATTTCTACTTTTTATATGATTTTTTGGTATTTTATTTTGTACTAATGTATTATAAATTGATTTGTAGCAAAAAGTTGTTTTAATTTCATAATTTTGTACTGATGTATCATAAATTGATTTGTAGTAAGAGGTTTTTTTAATATCATAAAATTTTCCATAAGTAAATGTGAAAAGTTAAATCTACTTTTTAAAAAAATTACAAGTATAAAAATGTTGATGAGGTTGTATTAATTTGATATTCGGAGGTAATAAATTTGAATTGCAACCAATGTTTTGATCAATAAATTTTACAATTATCTTAATCATTATTTTATTGTATATTGGCGCTTCTTCAATCCATAACAATTCATGATTATGTTAATTACCTCTATTTTGAAATTCTGTTCTTAAAAAGAAATCTTGTAATTTTTATTATTTTATTTTAAATTAAATTTATAAAACATCAAATTTATGATTAGAATAACTTGCATTAATTGAGGGATTTGCTCATATAAGATTGTTAATGTTGTTGTTTGTTGTAAATTGAGAATTGTTTATTTTGTTCAACTAAGTAATGGATTAAAGGTACTAGGACAATTTAGCACAAGAAAAGGTAACAAAGAATGTTAATTATCCCAACTATCTAATCATGTATTTTTTTTTCTTTAATCAAAATTTATAGTCTAGTGATATTTGAAGTTTTTCAAATGCGATATTGGATTTTAGAAAGACCACAATTATCCACTTACCTATCTTTGACACTCCTTGTATATATGTGTGTGCATGTGCATGTATCCCTTATATGCAACACAAGAGCAGTCTCATCATTCTTGTACTTGTCAATCTCACTATACACTCTCATTCCATTATTTACTACATCTTGAAGTGATTAATCATTCTACATAAATTTTTGAAATGCAAGGCATGTCTTCACCTATCCAATTGTATCATGCAAGTAGTTCAATCATTGCTATTGTCTTGGCTGGAGGATTTATTACAAGCACTTGTATGGGGGTTGTATGGGAACAATCTTTATGCCCATAAAGCTACCATAAGCTTGTTGTCCTAGTCACACTGCGCGAGGCAGATACGACTTTTGTTAGAATACCTACCAAGATCTTGTTTGTGGATTCGGCTTGACATTGGCTTGTGGATAATATGGAGAGGACTTCCTCTGGATTATTAAGAAGGTGGATAGCAAGTGAGCGATCACTTCATTGATAAAGTGTGTGTCTTGGTCACTAACCAACTCCATGGGGCAACCAAACCATGAGATTATTTTATCCCAAAGGAACTTGGCTGTGACCCTTTCGTTATTTTTGTGAGTTGCTCGAGCTTGTGCCCACTTGGTGAGATATTCTGTGGCAACAATGATGTATTTGGCTTGGAAGTATTGAGTTGTAGGACTGACTGAGCCAATGAATCGATTTTCCACTTCTCGAAGGGTTGGCACTACTAGGTCAATTTCATTTTATCCTTACGGGTAGAGACTTTAGTTCATCGGCACTCATCATAATGTTCTACAAACTTGTTTGCATCGCGAAATAGTGTTGGTCACCACAATTGGGACTGGAGCACCTTGCGTGCAGTGGTGTTCCCACCACTCAAGTGTCCCCTAGCTATCCCTCCATGTGCTTCTTTGAGCACATAATACATTTCAAGCTCGCAGACATATCTCCTTAAAAGGCCATCCTATTCTACCCAATACAATTGTCTTGCAATCAATTGATAAAGTTGAATCATCAAATTTAGTATTTTTAATCTAGTTTTCTCCAAATCAATCGTTTCGGTAGTCCATTCTCGAGCATGTGGACTATATCATCTACCAAATATGGTGTGAGGTCGGCTCTAAATAATTCTCGTTCGCTAGATATTTTAAAAAGGTATGCATCTAGTAGGTCGTGATTCCTTGTCTTGTGGTCTCTCTTGTGGGTATGCAGGAAATATGATTTGCCATATAATGTTGTTTGCCCTTGCATATGACCACAAAGAAGTCAAATTCCAAGAGAAAAAGTAACCATCGAGCAATGCGTCCCATTATGCAAGGTTTATTCACAAGATAAAGCAATGCTTGATGGTGCACAAAGAAGATCAAGGATGTCGCTAGAAGGTAGTGTCTGAACTTCTTTACAGAGTAGTTCTTTTTTGTTTTAGTGAGCTGTCTACTAGCAAATCTCACTAGATAGTCTAGATTATGTTTGCTAGGCTGGCACAAAACTACCCCTATGGTAAATTTTGATGCATCAATTTGCATGTGGAAGGTAATGGACCAATCTAGGGCTCGCAAGATAGGAGCTGAAGTTAGGGCCTTCTTGAGTCTTTCATAGGCCTATTGAAATTCTTCAATCCACTCGAAGACTATCAATACCTTGTACAAGGTTATAGCGATTAATGCATAGTTTAGTACAAACTGCTGGTAGTATCCTGTGTGACCTAAGAAACATTAAAATCCCTGAAAGTTGGTCGGAGGGGGAAGGTATATAATCACCTTGACTTTGGAAAAGTGTGTGGCTATCCCATTCCTCGACATAACGTGCCCTAATATGCGCCCATGCTTTACCCAAAACAGGCACTTTAAGGGGTTCAATGAGAGACCGTATCACTAAAACCATTCAAATACTATTCGTAGCTTTTCCAAGTGCTCGTCCTAGTTGGTGTGGACGCATAGGTCATCGACAAAGACTTCCAATCATTGCCTGAGCATGGTACACATGAGGCACTGGAAGGTAGTTGAGGCATTAGTAAGTCCAAAAGGCATGGCTATGTAGGCAAACACCCCCCATTCGGTGGCGAATGCCATTTTTTGCTTGTCATTTAGATGGACTTGCACTTGGTTATAGGCCGAGAAGCCATCCAGGAAGCTATAGGTTCCCTTTCCTACCACTCTCTCTATCATATGCTCCATATATATTTGTGAGTAGTTGTCTCTCTTGGTGGCTGTGTTAATCTTCTTATAGTTTATGCATACTTGTATCTTCCCATTCTTTTTCATGACTATGATTATTGGGGGTGACACAAAGCCTGTATGCTCGATCTTGTAAATGAATCCCGCCCTCAATAGCTTATCAAGATCCTCCTTCATGGCATGTGCATGTTTAGGATTCATCATGTATGGTCGTTGCTCGACTGGCGCTACATCGGAGATCATGGGGATGTTGTGAGTCATGATACTCGGATCTATTCCCTTCAATTCATCAACGAATTGTCAAAATCCCTTAGGAGACTTATGAGAACATGCTCCCCCTCCTTGGCTAGGTCACATGCTATGTACATGGGTCGAAGCTTTTGTCCTTCTCCCTCGCCTACTTGACCTCTAGTCTTGGTTGGTACTTTCTTTTCCTTTCCATTTGGCCCCTACTAACACCACTATTGTATCACCATTTTTGTACTTTGTGAAATTCTTGGGCAGTTCCTGGGGTTTCTTCTGCCTTCTGGCTTTCTAAAGACTTTGATCGTTTCCTTTTCTCCTCTCTTAACCTTCTGCGCCTTAGGTGGACTGGAAGGTTCCCCATGGTGCGTCGGGTCCTAGGTGGTTGAGGTATCTCAAGGTCACTATTAGAGCTTGCCGCTGACTCAGAATTGTACTCGCCCTCCTCACTGGAAAAAGTTGTCTCCCCTGGTGCTCCTAACTATGAGACTCACTCAACTCCAAATAGTGGTGGGGTGCAAGGACAAGATAGTCTTACTTGCTTGTGATATACCACCTCTCAAGACATTCTAGCCAAGATTGATGGCAATCTAACTTGACAACTCCTTTGCTCACTTGAAACATGTTTATTTCTAAGGGGTTTAGTGTTTGCTCTAATTTGCTCAATTATTCTTCCTTCCATATCATATCTATGGTTTGCACTTCCTCCTTGCTCTCCTCACTAGTGGAACAACAGTTCTTGTACTCATCGTCATAATTTTCAAATTGGGATTGTAGGTCACTTGCAGGGTTCCTACTTCCAAATGTTGTCTCACTTGTCATGAGAGCCCAGTTGTATGACAAATTCAGATCTTGCACCTTGGTCCATTACCACTCTCTGCTTTCCATAAGATCCTTGAGGGGATTCAAGTTGGCAGTGGTTTACCTGCAAGTTGACTTGACAAGTATTCGAGGATTTTGTGAAGTTTAAGTTTGTTTGTTGGACATGTGATTGAGGTTGGCCCATGGGACTTTCAACCATCATGCATACGGGCATTGTGGGTAGGTTGGAAGTGATGGCACTCTTACGGTTGCTAGTGGGGTCTACAGCTTGCCTGTATTCATCCTCTTCCTCCAAGAATGGGAGATCAATGGTTGTCAATAGGAGCATCTAATCCTACTCATCATTAGGGCAAGGAATGTACATTGTTAGAGGCCCATAATTGCTTCTAGATTTTGAGTCACCCTTCAGTAGGGTAGAGATGGCGTCCAAGTCCACTGGTGTGGTTTTCCAAGTGTCCATCTCTATTCAGACTGCTATTGATCTATTGCCCAAGAATATCAGGCCATTACCCCAGTCCTCTATTACTTTGGCGTTGGTGCGTAGATCGGATGCCATATGCTTGCGTAGTGAATGTCGGAAGGTCCCTAAGAACAAAAGAACTCTACTTTTTGCACAAAACTCAAGGTAAAAGCATGCACGACATGAACAAGAGACCAATTGGGTGCAATCTCCCCCCATGCCTTGTATGAGCACTCCACAAAGCATGTATTTTATGTATTAATCATCTTCAAGCTCAAATAATAGCCCAAATTACAAAATAGCATGCTTTTGACTTTTGAGTTTGCTTTAGCACAAAATAGAAATAAAGCTAATGGGCGGCGCCCAAAGAGTCAAACATACCCAATACAATGTCCAAATACAAATATCATAATCGTGCGCCCATGCGCATACAAAATAATAAATAAATATCCAACGCCTCAATAAATAGGCGCGATAAAATATAGGTGACATGCCTAAGATATGCGCCCATCAAAATATAAGTGATAATTCGAATACTCGCTATCCTCCAATGCTTTCCTCCGCCGCTGTTTCTATCTCTACACATCAACTGAAGCATTCACAATTGTTAGTAAAATAATACAATTAAACCGACAAAAGTGAATACCTAGCAGTCTTCAGCTACATAAATAAATCAACTGGTTAGAAATCAATCCTAACCTTAATTTATTACGAGTGCGCACTCTAAACTCATAAACGTTTATTAATTTAATATGTATTTTGCGGAATCACCCGCTATGGAATCACCCATGTACACACTAAATTAATGAAACGCCCGAAAAGGATAGGCATCCCCATCAACTTCTCGCACAAAGAATCCACTTTGTATATGAGCCCCGGTCAACAAAGTTTACGGAATCCACCGTAAAACCTCACAGAATCCACCGTGAAATATGCCTCCTGGCATCATACCCCCGGGGTGGGATAGCAATTGACCTCAATTGCTATTAGCTCAATGTGGAGCTAGCAGAGTGGGGAAAGCATTTAAGTCTCTAGCGTGCATCCATTGGGCTTCCTCTACAGGATGGTTCTTAAACTTGACTAAATATCTAGAATATCTTTGGCGAGTTCTAGTGGTCATAAAGTCAGTATCTATGATAGCTTCAGGTTCAAGTATTTCAGTCTCTTCATCTAACAAAGGTGGGTTTTCATAAACAGGGTTTACATGTAATTGGCCTCTAAAGGGTCGTAATAAACTAATGTGAAATGTGTTGTGAATTTTCCAGTGAGGTGGTAATTCTAACTTGAATGCATTGTCATTGATTTTGTGAATAATCTTAAATGGTCCATAGAATCTAGGTGCTAATTTCACAACTGGATGTTTATCTACACTTTGTAATCTACGTTTTTCTATTCTCAACCAAACATAGTCATAAACTTTGAAATTCATTGCTTGTCTTTTTTTATTGGCTTGTTTGGTATATGATTGCTAGGCTTTGGCAATCATGTCTTTAACCTCATAAAAAATAGTAGCGTGCATAGTATCAATATCATCAGCACTCTAAATTCTATTTGATAAAGATGCAACATGTGTAGCCAATCTATAGCCATAAATCACTTCAAACGATGCTTTCTTTGTAGATGTGTGTGGTGTATTGTTATATGCAAACTGTAATAAATACAAATGTGTGTCCCATGTCTGTGGTTTAGAAATAGTGTAAGCACGTAAAAGATCTAGAATAGTACTGTTAGTGGCTTCTGTTTGTCCATTAGTTTCAGGATGAAATGCAGATGAGAAATCAATTTTTGTTCCTAGGTTAGCAAACAAAGTAATCCAAAAGTTGTTGCAAAATCTAGAATCACGATCAGAAATAATAACTTTTGGTAATCCATGGTTAGTGAAAACAGTTTTCAAAAACAATTGTGCTGCCTGAGATGCTGTTAAAGTTTTCTTACATGGAATGAAATATGCTTGTTTACTAAACCTATCTACTACAGTCCAAACCATGTCATGGTTAGCTTTAGTATTAGGTAAACCAGTAATAGAATCCATAGAAATTTGTTCCCATGGTCTTGATGGAATAGATAAAGGCATAAGTAATCCATACTGTTTACCATGATGTCTCTTAACTCTTTGACAAATTAAATATTCAAAAAAAAAGTTAGATACATTAATGTCCATATGTGGCCAATAAAAATCTTCAGTTAATGTACGTAAAGTAGATATGATACCTCTATGACCTTGGTATGGAGGACAATGAATCTCATTCAAAACAAAAGATCTAAATGGAACTGTAACACATAATCTCTTTTCATAAAACATGAATCCATCATTATAAGACAGTGAATCAATAGGAATCCAGTTATTTCTAACTAATTTATTCCAATCAGCATGAAAAGTAATGTCTTGATGATAAGTATCTTTCATAGGGGTTAGAGAATCAAATGATATAACAAAAATATTATGAATGGTGGGTCTTCTACTTAATGCATCGGCCACTACATTTTCTTTACCTGGTTGATATTAAATGATGGGATGAAAACTCTGAATAAAGGCTGCCCATTTGATATGTCGGTCAGATATTTGGGGTTGGCTAAGTAAATGTCTAATACTTTGTTGATCAGTCTTAATCATAAACTCAGAACCCATTAAGTAATGTTTCCATTGTCTTAAAGCTTGTACCACAGCTAATAATTCTTTATCATATGTGGAATATTTAAGTTCGGAGGGTTTCAGTTTACAACTAGAATAGGCTATGGGATGATTATCTTGCATAAGTACGGCTCCTATTCCAGATCCGCTAGCATTAGTAACTACTAAAAAGAACAGTCTATTAAAATCAGGCAGTTGTAATACATGAGCATGGGTTAATGCATGTTTCAATAAGTCAAAAGATTTTCGTTGATTATCAGACCAATGATAAACAATACCTTTCTTTAAAAGTTTAGTCAATGGCAAAGCAAGTAATGAAAAATTTCACACAAATTTCCTGTAAAAACTAGCAAGACCTAGAAAATATCGTAACTCATGCAAATTTTTAGGTATAGACCAGTTCAATATTGCTTCTATTTTCTTAGGGTCAACCTTAATACCATCTGATGATACAATATGACCTAAATATTCAATTTCTGTTTTAAAGAACTCACTCTTTTCGGGATTAGCATACAGTTGATTATCTTTCAACAACTTGAAAACCAAGGACAAATGTTCATAATGTTCTTTCTCATTTTGACTAAACACCAAGATATCATCAAAGAATACAATAACACAATGCTGATATTTCAAAAATATACGATTCATCATTCTACTAAATGTAGCAGGTATATTAGTCAATCCAAAAGGCATCACTAAAAATTCATAATGACTAAATTGTGTTCTAAATGCAGTCTTGAATATGTCAGACTTATCTAATCTCACCTGATGATAACCAGATTTAAGGTCTATTTACTAAATATGGCAGAACCTTGTAGTTTATCCATAAGGTCATCGACTCTAGGAATTTGATATCTATTCTTTACTTTGATCTTATTTAAAGCACGATAGTCAATGCACATACGATAAGTATTATTCTTCTTCTTTACCAACAAAACAGGTGCACCAAATGGAGAACTACTAGGTCTAATCAATCCTCTATTTAGTAATTCCTCAACTTGATTTTGAATTTCTTTCTACTCTATCTGGTTATGCCTATATGGTGCTTTACAAGGTGGCTTTGTACCAGGAATTAAATCTATTTTGTGGTCTTCTGGACGTGAAGGAGGTAAATCAGGTGGTAGATCTTCTGCAAAACAGTCTTTAAAGTGTGCAAGAAATTCTTTATGCCTAGGGTGCATATGATTTTCTTTAACTTGCAGTTCATTCACCCAAATTAGATAAGATTTACTACTTTTGTGTAATGCACGTTTAGCTTGAGTATGCAAAAGCAGTGGAAAAGCATTAGATGCATGCATACCATACAATGTAATATGTTTTCCTTGAAATTGAATATTAATTGAATGTGTGGAATAATCTATATCAGGGTTATGCTGATGACGCCAAGGCATACCTAAAATAATATCACTGGACTGTAATGGTACAACTAGAAAATTCCTTCTTTCAGTGTATTCACCAATTTGAATTTCTAAATCATGCACCTCTTGTGTTCCATTATACCTTGTGCCTAAGAATGCTACTTTAATGCGATAATGCGTAGGAACAGTTTGTAATTTCAATTCTTTCACAAACTTTACAGAAATAAAATCATGAGTACTACCATCATCATGCAAAATAATCTTTTCTTTTTCATGCACTAAACATTTCATTGTCAATAAAGAATGTGGAGTTGGCATACCTGGTAAAGTATCCGAAGGAGTGGTAATGTCGTCTTCATCTTCCGTGAAATTAGGCATTTCTTCATGTTCTTCATCTTCCATTGCTCCAAGATAGTTGATATGGACAGGTGGCTTCTTCGATTGGCAATTGGCTGGTAGATGTCCAGGTTGGTGGCATTTGTAACACACTATAGGTTTGGCTTTAGATACATTTTTTGCAATGGCGGGAAGTCTAGGAATATTAGGATTTGGCTGTGGAATTGGCTTAGGGTTGTGATTGGTATTGGATAGTAAAGCAGGTGGTTTTGCCCAAGACTTACGGAAAGATGATGAAGGAAATCGACCTTGATTAAATCTTCTAAAATTTGAATTGAATTGCTTAGATCCATAGTTACCATTGGCTTGAAATTGCTGTGGACGCTTGTCTCTTCCTTGAAGCTTGTCTTCAGTGTCATGAGCTAAAGAAATTGCTTCTTCAAGAGTTGTAGGCTTGAACATATTGACTTCAGCGTAGTAATGCCCAAGTAATCCAGACATATACTTGCGCTTGTGTGTCATTTCAGGTACGTCTTCAAGCATGCGTAACTAGAGTAATGCATTCCAAAAGCATTCGGTGTACTGAGGAATAGACTCACGATCTCTTTGCTGAAGAAGGTTCCATTGCTTTATGGCTTTTTCATGGAATTGTGGAGGAAGGAAATTTTGCATAAACTTCTTCTTGAAATTCTCCCAGGTAGTGGGACAATCTATACTCTTATGAATCACGGTCCACCAAAGAGATGCTCTATCCACTAAATGATTAGTGACACACTTGATTTTATCTTTTTCTATGTATGTTTCCTCATGACAGTAATCATCAAACTGATTGATGAATGCAAGAACAGTTTTTCCATCTCGAGTGCCATTGAAAGTACGGAATTTGAAATTTCTTTTACTTATCTTTGTTTCTTTGCGGATGCATTGAGCTTTGAGAGTCGCATCGATGGTACGTCGGATAAGATCTTCAGATTGTGGTTCCTCTTTGTTGGTAGTCGATCTTTGTAAATTGGCCAATTGAACTTGCAATGCTTGCCGAGCTCGTCGTTCTTCATCCAACTGCATCATAATTAAATCCAGCTTTTGCTCCATTAAATCATCCATATGTGCTTCCGTCATCCTGCAAAACTTCAAAAGACCTCACACTCTCAAAATCCAATTAGCGGGATGAGCGTAGCTCAAGATTAGGTGTACAAGGCTTATATATTTTTGTGTGTGGCTTTCACAATCTTCGTCTTTGGCTATTGCGGGATTTGTAATCTTTGAAAAATCTGCGTTTTGACCTTTTGCGTGTGCTGAAACTGGTTCAGCAAGTCTCCGTATGCGACAGTACCTTCCATAGAACAACGTTGCAGTTCGGAGTTTCTGCGCAGGAACAACCCTTATAGGAGTTTTGAGCACAAGTCAGTTCTGACTTCAGGTGACTTGTATGACTTGCAGAGTTACAGACTTATGAGACTTGCAAAGTACCAGAACTTATGTAACTTGATCAACTTGATAGATTTATGTGATTGTTGACCAACAGAACCTGCAAGATAAGTAACTTTGAACTTGAGTAGTTGGGAAGCCTTAGTAGACTTAGAGTATTAAGAAGCTTTAAGCTTCTTTAACAGTCGGTGATTTTTAGGACATGAATATGTCCTTGGCGGAATTTTCGCCGCTCTGAAGATCCTGCAGTCGCCGTTAATCAATGATTTGAAGCTTTTATAAAGCTTCAAATTAAGCTAAGCTTTAAAACTTTAGAACTTAAGCTTTTAAGCTTAACAATAGATATGGCTTATCTCTGTATCTCCACGACTTGTATAAGAGAATGTAGGAGTGGTCCTCCGTCGTTGCAGGCCGGTCCTTCGCGATTAGAGGATGGAAATATAGGTTCTTGACCGCCAGGAATCCACCCATATCAACCGTTCGCGATGAGATTGACCATAGAGCTCGATCGTTCCAAGAGCTCCGCCTTCACACAAGATGGGTAGCCATTGGAAGCTCTCGATCTCAGCTTCGCTCTAATACCACTGGTGCACAGATCGGATGCTGTATGCTTGCGTAGTGAATGCCGGAAGGTCCCCAAGAACAAAAGAACTCTACTTTTTGCACAAAACTCAAGGTAAAAGCATGCACGACATGAACAAGAGACCAATTGGGTGCAATCTCCCCCCATGCCTTGTGTAAGCACTCCACAAAGCATGTATTTTATGTATTAATCATCTTCAAGCTCAAATAATAGCCAAAATTACAAAATAGCATGCTTTTGGCTTTTGAGTTTGCTTTAGCACAAAATAGAAATAAAGCTAATGGGCGGCGCCCAAAGAGTCAGGCATACCCAATACAATGTCCAAATACAAATATCATAATCGTGCGCCCATGCGCATACAAAATAATAAATAAATATCCAACGCCTCAATAAATGGGCGCGACAAAATATAGGCGCCATGCCTAAGGTATGCGGCCATCAAAATATAAGTGATATTTCGAATACTCGCTATCCTCCAATGCTTTCCTCCGCCACTGCTACTATCTCTACACATTAACTGAAGCATTCACAATCATGAGTAAAATAATATAATTAAACCGACAAAAGTGAATACCTAGCAGTCTTCAGCTACATAAATAAATCAACTGGTTAGAAATCAATCCTAACCTTAATTTATTACGAGTGCGCACTCTAAACTCATAAACGTTTATTAATTTAATATGCATTTTGCGGAATCACCCGCTATGGAATCACCCATGTACACACTAAATTAATGAAACGCCCGAAAAGGATAGGCGTCCCCATCAACTTCTCGCACAAAGAATCCACTTTGTGTATGAGCCCTGGTCAACAAAGTTTACGGAATCCACTGTGGCACGGAATCCACCGTGAAATATACCTCCTGGCATCAGGCGTTTCTCATCCAAGGCCTACCTATAGGATATCATAATCCACTCCCTTCATAACTATGAAGTTCCCTGAGAATTGGATTTCCGCTATCTTTAGTGGCTAGTCCTTTAGGACTCCAAAGGGTCTAATCTTCATCCCATTCATGAGAGTAATATTGAACCTATGGTCTCCACTGGTGGGTTTCCCCAAGCTTGTAGGAATGAGTGACTAAGTACACTAACCCCTACTCCCATGTCCATTATCCCCTTTTGTGTAGTGTTTCTTAAGGCAACAACATGCAAGACTACATGCATCTCGATGCCCTCCCAAAAGGCATTTACTTGTGGGGACTTAGTCATGAGATTCAGTGTTAGGCTTGGTATGTGTATCATGGTCTTGTGGTTTGAAAAGTCTTGTGGTTTATGGTCAATACTGTGTTCTACCCATCACTTTAATTCTTGCCAAAGTGCAAGGTTTTATCTAAGTAGTTCTCCCAACGACAATGTCATAAGAGTTGTTATGAGTGTAGTTAGCAAATTGTCATCTCTCTTTCCCTGCTCAAATTCACGGGCTCCTTGCCATTGTCCTTGAACTTTTTGTATATTCCTGGCCCTCTCATTCTACCCATGCAGTTGTTCATGTGGTGGTGTTGTCTCTCCTACCCTCAAATATGTGGGTGAGATTGGTGGGCTTATGGTTGAGAGTTCCTCAATCTCTTCCTCAACTATAGGTTCATAATCTTGAAGGTGAGTCTACGCTTCTTTTATCCACTCCTTGAACTTATCTATAATCTTCAGTTGTTGCTGGTTGGGGTTAGGGTACTCTCCAACCTTAGCACTTTCCTTCTGTCTCATCTTAGGAGTGGATTTTTTTGCTTCGGCATATGTGACTTACTTCCCTTTGGTTAATGTGGTCTCACTCTCGGTCTTGAGCATTATTTTTTCCTTAGTTCTCTTTTTCCTTTATGGTCAACTCCTTTTTTCTATGGAGGATGCCTCCATGTTGCTAGGCCTAGGTAGTGAGATACCGGCTTGCTTTGTTTGAGCCTGTGTCATGACATATGGGGGAATGGGTGTAGCATCGTTGTTCTGCGACTCGGCACAAAAGAGTCCAAGTGACATAGGTGGTATGATTTCAAAGCTAGTGGAGGGCTTCCACCTAGGGCAATCAATGAACAAATGTGTGATCCTAGATTCGGGGCACCTCAAGTAAGTCTTCTCTCTATTTGCTTACTCATTTTCAGAGCAGTGAGATCAGATGTGCCTTGGATGACCACATGTCCATGACTAGATCTCCACCAACATGCTATGGGTTCCTAGTTCTGAGCTCCTCCTAGACCTCTACCTCTTCCTCTACCCTAAGGCTATTACTAGCATGGGTCTATAGTCCATCAATATGAGATTGCCTTCTTTGTCATAAGAGACATAAGGGTTCAAATAAGAATCTTCCTCTAGGGGTTCCTCCACAAAGTGCATTGGAGCTTTTCTTGGTGGATGGGTAACAATATCTCCTTGGGGTGGCTAGCTTTGAATCATTGAGTGCAGGGAGGGCCAAAGGGCCTCCCCTTTCAAAATATGGTTATCTAATCCTTGGATAGTATGGTTGCATGTAAGGCTGCTAGTAAGGCAACTATCTTGGCAATCGACAGTGCATGGCATCATGCCTGAATCTTCCACAACTAGCACAAGGCCTTGATCTAGGATCGGGGCAGGTGACTCCTTCCACAGTGTACAAACTACATGTGGGGTCACACTAGAATTTGTAGTATTGACTCTTGTAGTCTAGCTAGATCCACTCTTTGGTCAGCTATAGCTTGGGTATGATCAACACTCTTCCCTTTTTCCTATTCACTGGAGACTATTCATTCACTAGTTGTTGCAGCTCTCTTGGTGTTCCTAATTGCATTGCTACTTTGCTACACCGTTCGATAGCTTCTCTCCTGATCACCTTATTCAGAAAATGGGTTCCACGGTCCGACACTAATTCCCTCGGTGCACCAAAGCGGCAGATAATATTCTCTAAAAGGAAACTAGCAGCTTCTTTTGCATTGTCCTGCCTCGTCGCCCGCGCTTCTGACCATTTTGTAAAATAGTCAGTGGCTACTATAATATACGTCTACTTGTATGGCTTCCTCAAAGACTCTCACAAGTATGTCCTTTTTCATGTTCAAGTTGCTTGCAATGACCTTATAGAATTCTTTGTTGTGGATCCCATTAATGAACATGATAGAGATTGCTCTCTCAACTATAGGTATCCTCTTATAGGGGCTTCTTACATGGGTGATGTAGTCTTGTATGTCCTCTTTGTCTTTCTTATGGCTGACATTCATCAGCCTAACAATGAGGTTATTTGAGTATCTTGCCTCCAAGAATCTCTTGATGAAGAGATCTTTCTAGGGGAAGTTATTACATTCAACATTGTCTAGACTGGTGACACCATCCCTTGTCTCCCAAGCAAAGACAAAATGCCTATGCTCACTGAGTAGGGTCCATGAGGTTATTAGCCTCACATACCTATTCAAACTGCTCAACAAAGCTATAGGGGTCATTCCTTGCTTGGTATTTATCAAGTTGCTTTGCAACTATGTGTATTTTTTATTTGGCTCCTAGCATTTGGGGTAACTCCTAGCCCACAACTAGCAATGATGCCACCAAGGCTTCCCCACTCTACTCAATGATAGTCGTATCTAGAAATCTTTTGGTAAGTAGCTCGCTTAATGTGAGATCAGATTCTAGAACTCTCTCCCTATTGGCATTGCCTCCCATTCTATTCCTACTTGATATGGCTAGGATCCTATGAACCTCATTGAGCTCTCTCTCATGACGCAGCCTCTAAGCCCTTTGCTCCTGACTATAACTTGCCATGTGCTGCAATTCCATCCTTGCAAGTCTCCTCTCTTCCTCAAGGTCAGCTATGACATTTGCCACATTGATCTTCCATGGGTCACTATCCTTGTCTATTGGTCGTATTGTGCGATAAGTTGCTGGATGTCATCGAGATGCTCAACCATGCTAAGGTTAAGGTTGAGGTCTAGAATGTTCTCATTCAAGCTAGTGCTTGCCATAGTAGTTGCCTCTTGACACACTAGTGCATCTATGAGGTCAATTAAGTTAGCTAGAGACATATCCCTAATCTTAACAAGCCTTTCCTTCACTTAGCAATGTGATAGTTTGGTTCATTCTATGTCTTTGTCCCTGGTTTTTTGAGTCCCTTGTCTAATTCTTGGGGTTGTACTCCTATTGGTGGGTTCATTTTTAGGTTAACTCCCCTTAGTGTGTTCCTTGTTAATCCACTAGTTTACAAATGTGCAACACTTATATATACTAGCAGTGCATCTTGATGTGCACTATGCAAAATCAGGCTTTTCAATTTCCATACGTGCTTAAATACCTACATTGTTGAGTGTGACCCTTGATGGAGCCAATTGCTTCAATTGGTTTCTAGTCTCAATGCTTTTGGAAGGGGTTTTGATTACTCTCGACCGGTTGAAACTAAGTTCTCTACGGGTTGTGACAGTAGGTGGCTTGAACCCATTGAATTAGCTTGGGTCTCTAATTAGTTTAGCAGCCAAGGTTGGATATTTTAGTCCCCCATGAACTACTAGGTTGAGGTTCCTTCTTTCTCTAGGTATAAACAATCCTATGGTCTCATTCATGGGTTTGGGGGACTCTAGCTGAGTCATTAGTCAATTGGGGGAAAACACTAGCAAGCTCTGAAGGGCTAAAAACCTAGTCAGATAAGATTTTTGATGTGTAGTCCGAGTCCCAGATTGGGACATCTGAGCGATCGGATGTTGGGTGCCCGTTTGAGTGTTTGAGGTTGGCTATTTGAGGCTGAGTATCCGAGGTTGGTCGTATGAGGCCTAGACTCAGTTGCGAGTGATTTTCATTCAAGTCTGGCTTCGAGGTCGAGTGGTCCAAGTGGGACACTTAAGTGGCTTGGACGCCTGAGCTACGTCATGTCTTAATCATTTCAGGCCTGTGATCGCCATCTAGGCGGCACCCGAAAACCTGTTGAATGGCATAAATATGCTTTAATGCTCCCAAGATTCTAGAACAATACAATATTTAGCAACATGGACTTTGATTATGCGTAGAAGGGCTAAATGCATTAAAGTCAAGGTTCGTAAGTGTTGTAGCCCCCTGTAGACCTGTCACTCCTTGTCTCTCTCTCACTAGCTCTCTCTCAATCTTCTTTAATGCAAATGATCTCTCTCTCCCCCTTGGTTCACCTTTTGTGTTCTCTCTTTCTCCCCTTACCTTTTGTTTTCCTTCTTGGATATGCAAAAATCTAATTCTGTTCTTTCCCTCTTTCCCTGTTTCCTAGTTATTCAGAGAGTTATCTTTTTCTTAATTTTCCTTATTTCCCAAACATTCGTGTCTCAAATATGATACAAAACACAATACATAGGAAACTTTCTACACCTAAACTAATCCACAAAAGAGATCGAATAGCCTCCGAATCCCTTGCTTTCTACCTAAAAGAAAGTGCCATTTTGGAGTTGAAATCCTACTTCATTGCTCAATTTGAAGCACACAAGCACTCAAAGCTTGAATCTATTGGTTGTCCTGACAATGGAATCAAAATGTGGGAGCTTCTCGCTTGACTACCAAGACCCATGGACCTCTTATTGCTTCAAGTGTTTCAAGCCAAGTGCAATGGCTACCTCTCATGTAGCCATACACGCTCTCACACTATGAGTGTAGTGAGCTTACCTCCATGCTCAATTGAGTTGGCTTCTCCCTCAAGTACTCTGGTAGCTCCAAGATTCGAGGCACAAGCTCAAGCAAGCTCGATCCTCAAGCTCCACGCTCCATGCTCCATTGTCGTGTGTGAGACAAGAGAAGAAAAGAGAAGATAACAAGAAGAGAGGAGAGCTTCTCCACCACGATCCCTCACCCTCACACACTCACTCCCTCACTCCCTCAGACTCCCTCTCTCAACTCAAGCAAGCAAGCAAGCAAGCAAGCAAGCAAGAAGAAGAAGAAGAAGAAGAAGAAGAAGAAGAAGAAGAAGAAGAAGAAGAAGAGAGCTAGTTTTGGCCACACACAAGAATGATATTCTTCATTCCCTTTTTGCCTTTTTATACATGTCCTCTTCCTCTTTGGATGCCCATTCCTTTTCACATGACTGACCATTTTAACCAAGGTCTTCTTTGCTTATTTCTTTCCTCTTTTCATGACTCCTTTGTCTGTGCCCATCTACATTTACAAATTGCACAGGAGGGAGCTTGGCGCTCTTTTACAAAATGAATTACAATGAGTATAGCGCTTTCTTTGCTAGAATATTTGGTGTACTCATTAATATGTGCTTCCTTTTATATTAAGGTTTTCCTACATTTTCCTTAGCTTGCATTTCTCTTTTGTTTTCTCACCTTGCGCTGTCTTCCATTTTTGATTTTTTTGGGGATTTTCTGTCTTGGACTTCCTTTTGGGTTGTAACAAGAGTAGTTCCTTGTCGCAAGGGAGGGCTAAGGTCTCTAACACCTCAAATAGGTACTTTAGTTGCAAGAAAACTACCTCCACCTACATAACCACCCCTACTTGCATTACCCAAGTGATCATTGCCTTCATGTGAAGCCTCACCAATCTCATAGGTGGAATGAGAAATCTTACCTAGAATTCCCAAATGATTAGGATTTGCATTGGCTGATGATCACTCTATCAAAAATAATTTGTGGCTCCTTTTCCTTCATTTGTGATTCCATCCATTTGGTAATTTGGGCAGTGAGTTTGTCAATAGAAGACTAGTTTTGTTTTTTCTCTTTCCTCTCCTTTTCCTTCTCTAGTATTTCAAAATCCATCCATCTGGAGATTTGAATGGTAAGATTATTAATAGAGGACTGAGTTTGATTGAAAACTTGTTCATAATATCCAATAACTCATGATGTCTATATAAATGTCATGTTTCACGCTATCATAAGGTATTAGTCAATCTACCATAGGTGTCCATGTCATGAGAATCCTCTTCACAATCATCACCATGGATTTCTCCAATCTTATGGTCCCTAGAGTCTTTGATTTGTTGTTTTTTGTAAATCCTCATTACCTTTGTTTTTAACCCTATTCCTTGCCATTTCGAAGTGTAGTCCTAGAGTATCTACAGTAACTAAATATGCTACAACTTTAGCTAAAGAGCTCTAATTGAAAAAATTTTAAATTCAAATTGAAGCTTAAATTTTCCTCTTCAAATGAGTACTTAACATTGAAATTTGAAATAGGATAGAAAAAGTCATAGTAGCTCAAAATTGACTGATTGAAACTATCTAGGACCTGTTGTCCCTGTCTAAATGACACTATGGGAGACGTGGCCGTGTTTAATCTTGCAGGCTTACTTTTTGAATTTAGTAGATACAATAAGACATTGAGACACCTATGTAAAACCTATGAAATGAAATAAATTTCCTATATCATTTGTACTTGGTCCTAAAAGTATCCCAAAATGACCCCTAATGCACTAATTGACTGAAGCAACCTAGAATAAAACTATATTAAGCATAGAATAACATGTAGCACTTGTAAATGGATAAAAACTCAGTCCAATAAATGATCAACTACCTTGTTACTCCTGTAAGCACATGTGCCCTACTTTTAATAGGCTGAATAGACTTGTAATGAACTTGGAATCTCTATAGATTGGTCAAGAAATGCCTTATTTTAATGCCATTGAGTTGAAATATTCAAATCTTCAATAGCTCCACTCACGGGACTTGTATAAGGGATAAAACAATGCAATGAACTCTCTACACGTTCTTCAAATCACTAGGAGGTAGGCAAAGTCTCCTCCCCTTGGGTTAGTTGGTTGCATCCCTTTAGGATCTTCAATAGTGAGGGAGGGTCACCTCTCTTTTGTCTCACTATCTCCCCTAGCATCCACCTTTTTCCTCAGTGGAAATCTCAACATGGCAATGGTATGCTACTTTAATCAACTAGCATGATGCACATTGGTTGAGGGAATCATTCAACCCATTCCATGATATGCAATAGAATAGAATTGAAATTTACAAAATGGATAGGGAAAGGGTTTTACATGTAGTGACTCATTGCTTGAATCACCCTTTACAATGGATTCTTATTTATTTTTGCCATGGATCAAATAATCATCAACAACAATAAATTGGATTAGATTAATGAATCCAATCAACAATTCACTCATGAACAAGTGATTTAATGCAATGCCATGATGCGAAA
Organism: Lygodium microphyllum; assembly: GCF_053477565.2. Classification (NCBI taxonomy): domain Eukaryota; kingdom Viridiplantae; phylum Streptophyta; class Polypodiopsida; order Schizaeales; family Lygodiaceae; genus Lygodium; species Lygodium microphyllum. The sequence goes on from NC_141137.1 coordinate 33,330,575, forward strand.
TAAGGATTCTAATTCATTGTTTCAATCAAGAGAGTAATGCAATCAGTGAATGGGCTAGTTCCATCAATGAAGGACTATAATTTTATGGAAAAATTTCAACTCTTTAACCTCTCAATCGATTGGATGAAGGTTAGCAACAATTGGATGGCTGAGAAAGATCAATAATTGATTGAAAATACCTCTTGCATTATTGAAGAAAACTTGGATACTCCCCAATGCTTGAACATGCTTCTGGTTGATCAATGTTGCTCCAATAGCCTTCAATCCTTGCTCCTTGAATGCTTAGAAGTAATCTTGAAGCATCAATGATTTCATATCAATCCTGTTTGCCCCAAATCTTGGCTCAAGGTTGAACTCCATAACTCAATAATGCTCCATTTGTACCCATAATGCTCCAATGTTGGCAATGAAGAAGCAAGACCATGTAAAATCCCTTTAAATCAAAAGACTTAAGCTCTCATTAAGCTTAAGAAATAAAGGATCTCTTGATTGAAGAAGAATCCCCAAATTTCTCCTCTATGGAAGTTTGAAAGGTTGGAGAAATGTCTAGTGCTTATATTCTGACAAATCTTGAAAGGATCTTGCTATAAGTAAACTCTATGAGTAGGAAAAAGTGAAAGCCCCTTAAATTTGTTAACATTTGTTGAGATTTCAATGGCTACTCATGACCTGCACCATTAGTGTTTGAAGGAAGAGAAATACTTGAAGAAGTGAGCTTTTATGGTTCAAGGAGTGACAAGAAAGATGGATTATAACTTCTTCATATGGTAGAAATTCTTGATGTAGAACACGTGACCATGCAAGAGAGGATAAAGGACTATTAGATCATCACATTTTGTGTTGTTACTACTGTGTGCTAGTGCCATTGCCTTGATCATTGCTTGCTACCAAGGGTAGTCTATAGATTGATCATGATGTTTGAGAGCTTGCTTTGCTGTTCATTCTTGAGGAGAAGCAAGATTCATAGAGAAAGATGAAGTTGAAGGGCTAAAGGTTCCATGAAGGTCTTAGACATGAAGAAGAAGAAGCTCTTTTCCAAAAAGTAATCATGATTTATCCTTAAACTAAGCCCCATTAGCCCCTATCTTACCACGATACCTTCAAAATAGCATGTAATTAATATATGACCTGCTATTTTGGCCACGATTTTGGCTAAATCTCCCCTAGATCTTTGTTGGAGCTCCAAGATTAGCCTTCACTCCAAGTAGAAAGCATTCAAGTACCTACCATGTGGCTCTTGCACTATTGCCTTAGATTTAATGGTAGAAAATAGGAAAAATATGTCAAAATTTTGAGAAAATCAAATGGATCAAGAGCATATGCTAGCTCTGATACCAGTTGTAAAGAAATGAATCACAAGAGAGAAAGAAGATAGAGATAAGTATGAAGGAGAGAGAATAAGAGGGCAAAGGAGAGAGAAATATTGGAAGTATAGAGAGAAAGACAAGAAAGGAGAGAAAGAAGCCATGGAAGCAGAGAGAGAAGATGTAGATGAAGAGACTTTTCTATTGATTTGAATGCTGAAAAATAAAAGTCTCGTATACCTTATATACCATCCAATGTAGTTAGTAATTCTCCACATTATTATTCCTAGTTTCTTACAAAATGCATAACTACATTATTTATATACATGTTACTATCTAGTTTTATCAAATTATTTATTATAAATAAATAAAATTTAAATGCATTTAGTAGTTTTAAACATATTTATTCTAAAATTTATGGTGTTAAAACTTATATATCGTCAAGTTAAAATATTATTTATTTTATTAAAATGTAATTCATTCTATTATTTCTATCTAAAAATTATTATTGGTATCACTTAATAAGTTTTTTTAATGACACACTTTTAAATTTATCTATATGATTTAATAATATCATTTTAACTTCTTTCTACATGCTATTGCCATTTGTTTTATTTGACTTAATGTATAGATACATATATTTAATATAACTGTAATACAAGTGTATACATATTTATATCTATATATTTGATGTTCTAATCATATTCTATAGATAATACTTTTATAATTTATTTGAGATATTTATATTTTTACTTAGTGTTTTATTATTAATTGAAAATATTAAAGTATTTTTTATCATACAATATATTATTTATAATTGAATACTTTATAAGATTCATATTATTGAATAAATATTTTATTTTTATATAGTCTTATTATAGTTATATACAAATTATAGTTTCTTACTAGATAATATAAAATAAGATAATCCAGTAGTACTTCATATTAGAGTATTTTCTCATTTTTCAAAAATATTTAAAAATAAATTTTATTTAAATGTTTAAAAGTTGATTATTTATTTAGCATAATTAATTGCATTTTTATCATTTTGATCTAATTTATGTAAAAAATATGCTACAAGAGTTTTTCATAAACTTTGTGATGTTATATGATTTTCTAATTTATATGATATACAATTAAATACATAACTTAATGCTTTTTATAAAGAAAAAACTAAAAGTTAAAATAATTTGATAAGAAAATTGCAAAATGTATGTTGTTTTTTTTCAAAAAGTTAAATTAAAACTTCAAACTATTTATTATATTTATACATATCTATACAAGGTGTTTTCAACTTCATGTCAATTCAAAAACTAAAGAAAGAACATGTATGACTTTGTGTTCTATTCATATACAATATGTTCAATATTAATTTTTGTAAATGTCCACACAAAGTATTTTTTACTTTATGTCTGTTTAGAATTCAAATATGTTACATGTACAAACCTGTATTTTATTTATGTATAAGAGGTTTGATAGTACTATGTTTCAACAAGCCTTTTTTTTGGGAGATGGTTCTTCTTTGAAAAATGTTGTCAGTTTTTTGTCTCTGTGATTTCAAATATGTCTAACATATAGAACTTGTGCAACAACATTGTTGTTATCCATTATAACATAATAATTAGCAATACTACCTTGTTTGATTTTCAGTGTTTCCATAGGATATGTTGGATATATCTCATTTGTGTCACTCATGTATGTTGTCTAATATATACAATCAAGTGTCAAAGAGTAAAAATTTTACAAATATGGTCCCATCTTTGATGCAGGTCATATAACAAGATGTGGATTATTTTTCCATTTATATGTGTGTGTGTGTGTGCGCGCTTATTTTTATTATAAAGTTATACTTGTAACTATTATAATTTTATCTTGCTATTTTATATATTCAAATTGATGAGTTTTCTTATATTTAAATCAAAATTTGTAATATTATATAATACAATTCTAAAGCTCTTAAATAATACAATAGAAAATTTATTAACATAATATGTGTTTTTAAAAAATTAATCTAATAATTATTTTAAATAGTATTTCAAGCTTAATATATGCATATTCACATGTATTCTCACACACACACACACACACACACACACACACACACACACACACACACACACACACACACACACACACACACACACACACACACACACACACACACACACACACACACACACACACACACACACACACACACACACACACACACACACACACACACACACACACACACACACACACACACACACACACACACACACACACACACACACACACACACACACACACACACACACACACACAAATATTACCATGTGCATAAGTTATTACCCAAATTACCAACATAATGATAATCACAATATATAAAATAGCATGCATATTGATAAAGTGTATGCCAAATTGAAGATAATATATTACACATTCAAAGAGTTGGGGCCATTCCATGATTCAAAGAAGTGCTTAAAAGGCTTAAATATACATTTACTCAAGCATGCTCAGAGCCCTTTGCTCCTTTGTATTATCTTATGTTTCTAAATTATAAAGCTCTAATAAGTTTCATAAGATAGATGAGGTTGGAGAGATCAAAGAAATATATTGTGTGTATGGTGTGTACATAGAAAATTAGTAAGAGAAAGTCACATGTGTGTGTGTTTAAAAGGAGAGAATGATATAGGATTAATTGATGTGTAGTTAAAAAGTAGTTGTGTGTAGAAAATGACTATGCACAAGTAGTTAAAAAGTATTTGTGTTATACATGTATTAATGATTGCACAGGAAATATTGATTGTGCTTGCAACAATTAGATTTGATTGTTAATATATAATCAGAATAATAAGAGAAAAGATCGTGATATGCCTCCCACATGGCTAGATGCGGAACCCTGCTCCAAGGGGGATTGTTTTGTATTGTCGTGAGGAGCTTTGAACCATAGCCTCGACACTGAGAGGTTGCTCAGTGAGGAATCTGTTAGGTAGAAGGAGGCGAGAGTGCTAATGGGGCTCTCGCCGTAAATCTCTCAATCGCTCCTAGGAACTGCCTGACCCTCATGCGAATCAAGATGGGATCCTAGAGTTCCCAGTACTAGTGAAGGGACGGAAATCTCGGAGGGGTTTTTTTCTTTTGCAGAGGTAAAAGGAAATTTTCGATGAACGGAGGTTTATCTTCTGCGTAGGCAGAAGGGGAAAAGCATTGTAATTAACTTTGCAAAATATGTTTTGCCAAAAGATTGTTTTCTCTGTCTTTGTGTTGTGTCGTAAAATTATGCGAAGGAACCTGTGATAACGGGTTAATTAACGAAGCTGCTTTCATATGCCATAACTTAATGTGATAGGTAATTATAAAACTAAAGAAAACCATTTGTGGGAAGCGAGTGGGCGAGATCCTTGATGGATCCGTCCTACAAATGGGTGGTCCCGGTAAGCTGGGAGCTTCTCTTAAGAGATTGAACACAACATTAATTAGGAAAAATTAGATAGAACCGAGCATTGACTTACCTAAGGTTAGGTCTTAAAACCTTGATCAGTAATTATCTTAAGGGAAAGGTGCGGCGGCTATGCCAGAACTTCATTGAGGTTCCTTGAATCCTAACCAGTTAATGGAAAAAAGTGTTGCACTTCATGAACTAAGGGTAACTATGATCGTTCCAATCGGACAAGAAGCCCTTGTGGGACACCTCTGATGGAGCTAATTGATGCATTGACACCTTAGTTTTCAAATTAGGACCCCGAGCTTGTAGGTTGATCCTTGTGGAATGGCGGGTACCTTCTGTTACAGGGTGGACTTTGGGAAATGTAGACGATAGACCCCATGCATTCTCAGCAGTATCGAGCAAAGCCATCTAGGATAGTTCCCTGATGGACCACTAAAACGTACTGCCAAGGAATTGTTAGATAGGCATGTGACATGTGGTATCAGAGCCTAATTGAAATTAAAAATATATACTGTTTTTAAGACCAACTGTTCTAAGTAATAATTAGCCTTCTAATTGTTAAGGGATAAACTTTGGCAAAATAATGAAGCCTAGAATCTATTCCTTTTTTTTCGAGCAATGTACACGTTTGTGCTAAATTCCATGGATGACGAGTGGAGAAGAGAAATGATGAGGATACTCTATCACCTATATGATCCATCCTCTGTGAATCGTGAAAGAAGATGGTTCTGGGATGAGCGTTATTGTTACATCGAGGCAGATCGATTCTTCAACATGCAAACTAATCTAAAACTCCTTGAATGGATGGAAAATTTAAAAGTAGTTGAGGCCTTTATCTTTTGTCATCTAGAAGGAATCCACTTATGATTACCATTGGTCAATAGATATGTCTATGACAAGGTACTAAAGGTAATCCTAGCCGACATGATCATAATCCAAGGACGTCGCAAGTATCGAGATTACTATATCCATGGTTTTCCAGATCTGCCATTTCCACAGTATAGGTTTCTGTACATAAATATCAATTGGCCTACTTTCTTCTAAATGAACGTAACTGATATCCATCCCTAAAAAAGAAAGATATAATGATATCCTATTTTGGAAATTGTACATAGCATCTAGCCTATCTTATCGATGCTTATGTATCTCTATTTGTAAACATATGCCATTTGTAAACATCCCTTGTAAAAATCATAGCTTATGGCTACTGATGATAAAAGATAACAACGACTAGATTTTGTAAAAATATTGTGCACTTTGGCCCATCATTGTTTTACAAAACTAGTAAGATATGTTAATGTGAAAACGAAGCTAAAAAGTTTAACCACTAAACTAATTCGTGAAACTTATGATAACCTAGGGTAATACATCTATTGCGAGCCAGACTAAAATTCACGAGAAGAAGTATCTCCTTAAGAAGGTTAAGCCACTAGAATTTGATGGCAAGGGCAAAGACGTTGAAGCCGAGGCACAAATTTGGATTGAGACCATGGAGGACTACTTTATTGCCATGGGAACTACCCCTACTAATCAAGCTATGATTGCCAAGTTGAAATTGACCGGTGAGGCACGCCTGTGGTGGAAATAGTGGTGTAAAGACTAGGGACTCATTGAGACAGCTATTACCTGGAAAAAGTATGGTCTAGATCACTTTGTGAAGTTGAGTGTAGAGTCACTTATAATGGCAACAATAGTGTTTTCACTCAATGATTCTAAACTATTTGGAATGTGATCTATCAGTTTAGTTCCAATATTGATGCAGTGGAGTCATCTAGAAGGACTCTAACTCCTTCAAAGTGATTTTATCAAACTCAAAAGTAAAATATTATGTTTGAGCCTTGTAGGATCATAGGGGCCACTATTGCTAAGATTAGTGACTTTTGATTCCAAATTTTTTAATCAAGGCTTTAAAGTTTAGTTTTTGGAGTTGCAACTTGATGTTCTAAGAGCTCTATGAATTATGAATATGGGATTATGCTAAGGATGTCCCTAAATGCAACTTTGAAAGTGAGCACAATTTTGCCTTATTTAGATAGCACTTGGTACAAGGAGCCCCTCTACTTTGGCAAGTTTTAAAGATTATTGGGTGGCCTTGGAGTGCTCTGATCTATGCTTTACAATCCTTAGCAATTTAGACCATTAGTCCTTGTTTCCTTGGTCCTTGTCTCAATTTTCCTTCTCTCACTAATTAGGGCAATGTTTATGCTAAGGCTAGAGGTGTTTAGCCCTAGAGGGAATCTAAAGTGCAAGGTTCCTAGACTTTGAAGGTATGCCCAAGTTGTAGGTTTGTCATAGTCATTTGCCCTATCCACAATTTGTGCTAACTAGTTAGCCCCCCCTTCTGACCAGATTTGATCCATCCCACCTCATCTCCAACTTTGGGCATTGCTCCCAACCTTGGGCATTCACTTGGCATCGTATTGGGCACCTTTGGCATGAGTTTGGGGCATCAATTGGAGTTGCTGGGTTTAGACATTAACTCATAGTTTATGGTAGTTTATTGTAATGCAGTTTTGGACATCACTTCCCTCATCATCTAGAGGTCACTTATGCTTCTCAAGATGTTTATTTGATGCCAGATCACTTGGGATGCTATGTCAATGACTTGGAATGCTATTGGACTAATTTGAGCACTCATTTACTTAGTTTTACAAAGGTTTTTTACTACTATAATAATAGGGCTGAATGCCATTTATTTGGAAAATGCTAATACATATTTCTCATTGATGCTATTGGGGTTATCAATTGGATGTATTGACACTTTGGTTGTTATGTATGCCTATGGACATGCTTATGACATGTTATTGAGCTAAGATTGGAACTTGAAGGATTTGGCATTAGCTATCATTCCAGTCTCTGGATACTACTTGGATGCTATAGTAAGCAGACTAAGGTTCGATGCTTTCGAATGTATGCTACATGTATCTTGAATGCTCAAATGTAATATACTTAATGTATTAAGATTCGCTTGCTCATTTGGAATTTGATTTTTATTGTAATGGGAGCCACTACTTGACACTTGGATATACTACAATGCATTTGGTTTATGCAGTTGAGCTTGAGCTTATTACAGTGAGAGGGTGGGACTCATTGTGACATGTACATGCTCTTTCGATATTCATTGGATGTAGTTACCCTATCATGGGATAATTTGATTTCTTGTCTTGGACCTAGCACTTATGTTTGTGAGAGTGCTGTTAGTGGTATCTGGGTTATGTATTGAGCCTTCCTTAGTAGGTTATGCATCTGACAATTCTCTTCGTTTACCTTGAGACATACCCCATGCATGACGCCTATGCCTATTGCATGTATGGTTACTAACAATTGTGAAAATCTTCAGTGCTGATTGTTCCTATCTTTTCTTTTCTTGGTTGCTCATAATTGATTGTTTGCATATTGCTGCAATTTATTACAATAATGTGTCATTTCAGTTTTATGCATTCTATTCGACAGCAATCACTTGGATTGGTTTCTTGCCCATAATTTGTGGACATCTCATTACTTTGGTAGTACCTCTTATTTTTCAGCTTGATTTGGCAATGGTTTTGGGGTTGATTTGTAGGTTATTATAGTAGCTTGATTTGCCCTTCTATGCACTTTCTTGGTCCCATTATGGCTGGTAGTTCTCATGATAGTGTTTTCTTTAATATTGACAAGTTTGATGGTACCAAGTACAACTATTGGAATGCCCAAATATGGCAAGTTTTAGTGTAGAAAATGCAGACTAAGTCTTTGAAATACAAGGGTATCAAGCCTAGACACATTGATGCATATGATTGGGTAGAACGGAATGAGCTATCTAAGTCCATGATCATTTTGTCCCTCTCTAAGAAGGTTTTCTATAATGTTTCCTTTGATGGGCACTTCGCATGGGACTTATGGGATAAGATCTGCAATGTCTATGACAATCAGAGCCTTGCTTCTCAGATGTATTGGGCTGAAGCAACTCATGGATCTTCGCATGAAGAAGGGCACTTCCATATCAGCCCACTTAAATGAGTTTCATTCCATTCTCAGCCATTTGTCTTTGCAAGGGATTGAATTTAAGGGTAATATCCCTCCCTTGTTCCGCTTGGTTACACTACTTGAGTCATGTGATACATTCCATACTACTACGTGTGTAAACATGCCTAGTGATGGGTTAAAGTTGCAGGATGTAGAGGGTACACTCTTAAATGAAGAGGTTAATAGAAAGAATATCCATGCTTCCTATACCTCTCATTCTTTGAAAGTTAGAGACCATAATGGTAGGAGCAATAATGACCATCGTGGAAGAGACTCTTAGCAATCTCATTCTCAGTCATGTGGACAATCTTGCAGTAAGTCCCATGGCCATAAGTCCTCATTGACTTGTCATTACTATGGGAAAGCAGGTCATATTTGGCCATAGTGCCATAAAATGCGTGAGGACAAGCATAAGGAAAAGGGCAAGGCTAAAGTGTAGGAAATGAATGATGGTCATAGCTTTGTCCCTAGCAAGTCTAGCATCAAAATTGAAGAGATTAACATCGTGCAAATTAATTCTAATGATGATTTCATACTAGCAATTTCTTCTTTTGATGATTCACAGCACTGATTGATGCTTTGTCAGGGTATATTTAGTGTTGGTTGATGGATTCAGGGCTTTCTTTCTTGTGACTCCTCATAGAGAGTGGTTTCACTCCTATCATAGTATGATTGGATCCATCTATTTGAGTAATGACTTGGTATTAGAGATAGTTGATATTGATGATATCTAGCTTGGTTCATGCAACATGTTCACTCTTCATGATGTATGTTAACCCTCATACAAACAAGGTGGAAAATTTGGAAAATCTAAAGTAGAAGACAAGGCGAAGGCAAAAGTGAAACAGAAGAGGAAGACGTGTCAAGAAAAATATGGAAACACAAGAAGTGTAAAAAAGTCCTAAATCAAGGAGAAAGGTGCACAAGAAAAAGCGCGTCAATACTTTTGTAAAAGAGTGCAAGGCGCACCATGATTTATTTTAAGAGCGACAAGCTTTCACCCGTGCAAATTGTAAAAGTAGATGGGTGGTAGGAAGGAAGCTAGGAAGATAGGAGGACAATGGAAAAAAGGGCCTAGGCCACAGTTGGCCATGTAAAAAAGGGAATAAGGGGATGACCACCCAAAACGGATTTAGGGTTTTATATATAAAGTTGAAAAGTGAATGAGAAGCTCATTCTTGTGTGTGGCCAAAAGTAGCTCTTTGCTTCTTCTTCTTCTTCTTGCTTGCTTGAGCTTGTGCTTGAGAGAGGGAGTGTGAGAGTGTGAGGGAGTGAGTGTGTGAGGGTGAGGGACTATGGTGGAGAAGCTCTCCATCTTCTCCTCTCTTATTCTATTCTATTCTCTTCTCTTCTCTTGCTCATGGCAATGGAGCTTGGAGCGTGGAGCTTGAGGATCGAGCTTGCTTGAAGCTTGCACTTGGATCGTGGAGCTACCGGAGTGCTCGGGAGAGGAGGCAACTCGATCAGGCATGGAGGTAAGCTCACTACACTTGCAGAGAGAGATAGTGTATCGACTATGTGAGAGGTAGCCATTAGTGATCGGTTTGAACACTTGAACAATAAGTGGTCCATGGGTCTTGGCGGTCACAAGCATGGACTCCCAACAATGTATATCATATACTAGCTCTCACAAAGAGCCTTATGCTAAGTCCAATACTCTCTACCCTTGCTTGTATCTGGGTAAGGTGACCATGTTTTGGTAATGGATGTATATCCAAATATATCTCTTTGGCATCGGTGCCTTGGGCACATGTCTTTGAACGGAATGAAGATGCTTACTTGTTTGTAGTATCTTCTACCCCTCCACTATAAGTGTTTTCAGTCTTGTGATCCTTGTTTATATGGCAGACAGACATGCAATACACATAAAAAGTTTGGTATTATATGCATAGGTGAGCCTTTGGCTCTTGTTCATTTAGATGTATGTGGTCACATGCCCTACAAGTCATTAGGTGGTCGGAAGTATTTCATTACCTTCATTGACGACTATACACATAAGGTCTCGGCATATCCTATTAAGCAAAAATCAAAAGTCTTGGCTACATTTCAGTGTTAGCTTGCTCTGGTTGATAACAAGTTTGGGTATATGTTGAAATGCCTAAGGTCTGATAATGGGGGTGAGTATGTCTCTAAATCCTTTAGTTGATCGCTCCATACACCCCACCCTAGAATGGTATGGTGCTGAGCGCATGAATATTACAATTCGGGAGCAATTCTATAGTATGCTTAGCCATGCAAGCTTACCACAATATTTTTGGGTTGAGGTAGTTACTATATTGCCATCGTACACTTGATTGATTGGCCCCCATATACTACTCTTGACTCTCAGGTTGTTGCAGAGTAGACATGGTTTGACAAACCTCTATCATATGCTCATTTTCTTGTCTTTGGTTGTGAGGCTCTCTACCATGTTCCCAAGAACAAGCGCAATAAGCTAGATCTTAAGTTTGTGAAATGCATCTTTCTTGGTTATGGGGATGCAATTGAGATGGGCTATCACCAATGGAATCCAGAAGCTCAGAAGGTTTTTATCCATAGCCATGATGTTGTTTTCCATGAGGAGAAAATGCATAAGCAACCTGAGTAGATCCTTGAGGTATGTAGGGTAATATTTTAGGAGGAGCCTCTTGTTACTGTACAACCAGCTAGACAGCCTATATCAGTGGCGGGGCTGATTCTCTAGTGGCCTAGGTTCTTGATGCTCCACAGGATGTACATGCCCCACTATTCGTTTTGAGGTGGTCTACTAGAGATAGGGACGATAGCTTGAGCATTTTGCACCTTCTATGGATTATGTTATGGTGGTGACAAATGTTGGTGAGTCTCTTACTATGATAAGGCCATGCGCAATAGTGATAACCACTCTTGGGAGAGGGCCATGCGGTCAGAGTATGACTCACTGTAGAAAAATCATATGTGAGATTTGGTTCCTTTGCCTAGTAGAAAGAAAGCTTTTCCATGCAAGTGGGTATACAAGTTGAAAAGTACCCCTGGATGCCCCAAGTTAGCATACATGACCAGACTAGTTGCTAAGGGTTTCAAGTAAGAGCATGGTGTGGAATTTAATGAAGTCTTTTCTCATGTTGTGAAGATGACTACCCTACGCTTAGTATTAGATTTGGTTTCTCAACTTAACTTGGATCTTTATCAAATGGATGTCAAGATGGCTTTTCATCATGGGGGCTTGCATGATGAGATCTACATGAAGCAACCTAAAGGCTTTGTAGAACTTGGTAGGGAACACCTAGTGTGTAGATTGAGAAAGAGCCTTTATGGCCTTAAACATGCACTTAGAGAATGACACCACAAGTTCGATTCTTTTATGCATTCACAAGGATATTTCCATTGTGATATGGATCTATGTTTATACACGAAAAAAGCTCATGATGGCAGCCTTATGATTTTTGTACTCTATGTGGATGATATGTTGATTGCTAGGAGTACTCATGATGAGTTAGATGGCTTGAAAGGTCAACTCAAGAAGAGCTTTGAGATGAAGGAGATGGGATAGGCCTCACATTTTCTTGGGGTGCACATTAAGCAAGATTTCTCTAAGGGGCTCCTTTACTTGTCACAATAGGAGGACATCCAAAAGGTCCTTGAGCGGTTTCATATGCGAGATTACCTTCTCATGTGAAGTTATCAGGCCGATCTAATGAACAAAAGGTCCAGATGGACAAGATCCCTTATGCATCCGCAGTGGGCAGTTTGATGTATGCCATGATAGCCACTCATCCTAACATAGCATTTACCGTGGGAGTTGTGACATGCTGTATAGCTACACTTGGCAGACGGTATTGTGATGGGACACATTCATCTTTAAGTGGGAGGGTGTTGGGGGTTAAGATGCATGTCCCTAGCCACCCATATATTAGTTACACTGATAGTACTCATACCATGTAGTAGTTACCCGCACACTTGTACCCTGCACGTGGTAGGTGCCCATCACTGTCACTTCATTCTTTATTCTTTCAGTGACATTTGAATAAGGGGAGGTTGGTCACACATTGTGGGGTTCTTGGAGTTTCCACATCTTCTCTCTCTTTCTCTCTCTCTCTCTCTCTCTCTCTCCTTCCACCATAGCTCTTGCTTTTGCTCTGTACTTCCACTTTAGGGCTCACTCCCTTCACTAATATGCCATGGATAAACACCCCTAATAATACTCTTAGCTCCCTATTCACATTCCCTTTATCTTGTCACTCATATGCTTGATTCTTTTTTTACCTTCATGTTAATGTCAATCACATTGATCCCCTTGCCATCTCCTTGATATGCCAAGAATTTTAAATTTACATTGGATAGTTTCATAATCATATTCAAAACTTCAATTTTAGCCAAGATGTTGCAAAATTACTTATGGTGTTGGGGTAAAAGGCCTTTGGGCCTACCCGTGTACACTATGACCACCCATTCTTTATTCATATATAATATGATAGTGCAATAAGGCTGTCAGTTCAGTTGGACATCACCTACATTGTGTGTGCTCTTCTCTCCCGCATTTTCCTATTCTCCTTCTCCATTGTCATTGCATCCCCTTCAATTGGTATCAAAGCTTTGGATCAGAACTTGATCGTGGAGCTTGGCGCGGCATTACTTTTGCCCGGATTGAAGACCTAGAGCTTGGAGCTTCAATGCCATCCATGGCTTCTTCCCCCTGAGGTAAGATTTCATCTCCCGCCTCTCCCCGGCCCTCATAGGCTCTTTGCAGGTGTTCCTTGGCTTCATTGCGAACCTTGTATGCCCCCATTTCCCCCCTTATCCTCAGCATAACCAACATACCCCACAGTAGCAGCTCACGTTTTTTTTGTGCATGTTTCAAAATCTGGCTCAAAAATCTCATTTTTTCTCATATCGAGAACCCAATTTAGGCAAGGTAAGAGTCTAACTTGGGGTTTTGGCACACTCCAAATTCAATGCTGATGTCAGATTTGCCAAATTCTAATCATAGAATTTTTTGTAACAGATCTGCGTTGATTTACATCAAGAAAATGTCATGCTCTTAGCTTATGTGATGCTCCTGAGGCTTGGTATTTGATGCCCAAATGCTTTGGGGATATTTTCCCAATGTTTTGAGATGCTTTTGGGGCTGAATTTGCTCAGCCATTGACTATTTTACATAGTCCACAGGCAACCCAAAACAGGGCAGCCCCTTGTCATTACATTTTATGCTTATACTACATGGTCATTTGATGCCCGATTATGCTAGGTTGGTGCCTATACATACATGAATATATGCCTATGGTTTGCCTATCTATTTGAGCTTGGTTTGAGCACTAATTTGCTCAGTTTACAGAGGTTATTTGCTGCTGAAATGTTCAGGGCTGAAGCTATTTATGTTAGAGTTGGGCTATGCCTATTGGTCACAGGGTGCTCCCGGCTATTTGAGGTTATGTATTGAAGTATTTGGATGATGCCACAAGGTTCTTTTTGCTTTCGGAATGCTTTTGAGCAAGAAGAAGAGCTCAATTATATGGTTCATTGTCAATTTTTTATTTGTAGTTGGCATTCCACTTATGATTGCTTATGCCTAGGCTACCCATGTGGGTTTATGTCTTGGTGGATGCTTCTGGGAGTTGCAGTACGACAGATGTTTGGACTTGACAAGACTTGCATTTGAGGACTTTTGCAAAGCAGTTGGACATTGATTTGGCTTTTTCCATTATGACCTTGGATGCTACTTGACCTTATGCTCCGATGTTATGGATCCCTAGATGTTTGGTTGATGCAGACATGTATTGAGAAGAGTTGCTCCATTGTCTTGGCAGAGTTTTATTGAGCTTTGTATGCTCATTGGTGCTTGGATTTATTACAGGTTATTTTGGTCGATTAGTGGACTTTACAGTGCTTGGACTGTAGTTATGGCTTTCTTGCTCCTCTATTGTCTAGTTTCTATGCTAATTGGGCTAGTGTTGCCCATCCATGTTAGAGAGCAGATGCTATGTATGCTTACCTATCTATGCACATGGTCTATTGTTGTATACCTTACAGAGCCACTTATTTGGATGTTGTTGTATCGATGTTTGGGCTTCTCCTAGAGCTTGATTCTTGTAGGATGCTTTGCTACTTGTCGGTCTTTACTTGACTTGGATGTTCTTAGGTGGCAGGATGTATTGCAAAGCTATGCATACGCGTATGGTTATGGGCTGATTTCACGGCTGAATACCATATGCTCTTATGAAAAATGTCTTATGCTTTACCGTATTGTGGTTGGTTATGTCATACAATTGGCTACGACTCTTCTTCATGTGGGAGCTTTTGCATCCTTGGTTGATGCCTTTATGTCCTCCCGTCCATTGAGGTTTCATGAGCCCTTTCAGCATGCTTCTACCACTGATGTACTTGCATATGATTGTCTTCATGAGCAGGTTCCCTTTGTTGGGATAGCCCTTGACTCCTTGAGCTCCGTGGATGCTATGGATAGCCCTATTCATGATGACTTGGATTCTTTGTCGTCTTCTACAGGTTCTTTAGTTACAGATGTTGTATGCTTCCATTGTGGAAAGCTTGGGTATGTTAAAAGAAAATGTTTTAGATGGATTAGAGAGCAACAGAGACAAAGACGAACTTGACATGAGTAGAGAGTCAGAGATACAGGAGATGCAACGGGTGTTACCACTGTTACTAGTGGTGAGGTACATGTTGTTACCCATGATGATGTAGTTGAGCATGTACTCATGTCATCTAGGTTCCCTACAACTTTCTTGCTCAGTGATACGGCCTACACCTCAGATTGGCTATTGGATTCTATGGCATCTTGTCATGTTACTCCACATAGAGCATGGTTCTCTACTTACAGGGAGTTTGATGGATGCATTTCTTTGGGCCTTGAGCAAACTTATGCTATTCTTGGTATAGGGGACATACACCTAGCTTTACCTAATAGGACTTCTCTTATACTCAGGGATGTTTTACATGTTTCCATGCTCAGTAAGAGCTTGATTTCTATTAGTCAATTGCATAATGCAGGATATACTATTTCTCTTCAAGATAGGTCATGGAAGATCTGTCGTGGCTGCTTGGTTTTGGCAAGAGGTTCTATAGTTGGTTCTCATTACCCAGTGCATGTCTCTCATGTGGGAGATTCTATGGTTGCAGTTATCCGGATACCACATGCATTGTTATGACATTATCACCTAGGCCATATGCACCACAGAGAGATGGAGATCTTGTCTTGTTTAGACTCATAGTTGCCTCCTATGTCATTTACAGATCTTGATGCTTGCCCTGATTGTATTCTTGGTCCTTGCAGAGCCCCCTTGGCTTATAGCAATCGTACGAGGCATGCTCCTCTAGATCTTGTCCATTGTGCAGTATATGGACATATGCCTTCCCAGTCACTTGGTGGAACGTCGTACTTTGTGACCTTTGTTGATCATGCTACCCACCGTGTTTGGGCTTTTCCCTTGGTGCAAATTGAGGATGCTGCAGTTATGCTTGAAATATAGATTTATGGATTTTGTTGATAGCAGGCCTAAGTGCTTGCAGATGGATTATGAGAGTCATGCTCTCTCTCCCAGCTTTCGGACCTCTTGTTAGCAATATGGCATTGATTTCTTGTGCCCACAGTATTATGGGATTTCTCATGGCATGTGCCTGACCTTACAGGCATAGGTTGCTTCTATGCTTACCACAGCTGGGTTGTCTTATGGATTTTGGGCTGAGGCCCTTATGACAGCAGTCTATTTGGTTAACATGACATCATGCTTGACCTTGGATCGTATTACACCGCATGAGGCATGGAGTGGCATGTAGCCCTCCTATGATTACTTGAGGATGTTTGGCTGCCAGGCATCTGTACGTATGTCACATGAGCTTATGTCTCGTAGATGTATCCTCCTTGGTTATGGAAATGGTGACTTTAAGGCCTATAGATTATGGGATTTGGATGCCCAGCATGTCATACGCATCTGTCATGCTGTCTTCTCTATGAGACGCAGACACCTCTTGGATGTTGGTGGGGTCAGTTGTTGCTAGACCCCTTGCAGGCTCATGAGAGACATTTTCTTGTAGTTTTGCAGGCTGGACAGTTAGTCTTCTGCTTCGCTGAGGCCACATGTAGTCTTGAGACCCCATTGGATGAGTGTCCGGGATGTTGACTCTCTTTCAGTGATTGACTTTGGAGAGTTTGACTGCTCTCCGCTGTCTTGTATGCGCTACAGTGATGCTATGCGTGACTCTAATGCTTTACAACCATGCACTGATGAGTTGTGCTTGCTTCATGAGAAGCATTCTTGGATTGCTCCATTGTATGGAGATGCGGGATCGCTTATCTCCTAGATGTCATGGACTCGTGGATGCTTGACTCTTCTTCTGCAAAGGTTTTGGACACTTCTTGCACAGCTCACTTTCCGATTGGGCGTTGGGTGAGATGTCATGATTCCTCACCTTGTCTTTTTTTTTCTTTTCTTTGTGTTCACTCCCCAGCCACATTGGCCTTTTAGTGGGAGGTTGTTGGGGTAAAAGGCCTTTGGGCCTGCCCATGTACACTGTGATTGCCCATTCTTTATTCATATATAATATGATAGTGCAATAAGGCTGTCAGTTCAATTGGACAGCACCTACATCGTGTGTGCTCTTCTCTCTCACATCTTCCTCTTCTCCTTCTCCACTGCCATTGCATCCCCTTCTTATGGCATGTTGAGAACTTCCATTTTAGCCAAGATGTTACAAAATTACTCATGGATCCATCTCCTCTCCTTGCACGAGGTAAGAAAGCCTAGGAAATATGTGACTAGAACATGTTTTGAAGCCAATCAATTATCTAGAGCCTCAATGTAGTCTTTGGAGGCAAGGCTCCTCTCCATGTATGAGGTCATAAAGCCTAAGAAATATGTGATTAGAGCATGTTTTCAAGTCAATTAGGTACCTAGGGCCTTAATCTAGTCGAGAGAGAGAGAGAGAGAGAGAGAGAGAGAGAGAGAGAGAGAGAGAGAGAGAGAGAGAGAGAGAGAGAGAGAGAGAGAGAGAGAGAGAGAGAGAGAGAGAGAGAGAGAGAGAGAGAGAGAGAGAGAGAGAAAGTAAAGTATGGAAGTTACTTTTTGAGGTAGAAAATGTTTAAAGAAACATGGGTCCAATGTGATTTTTTTTTCATATTCCAAGATTTCTTAATAAATACTTTCATACCACAATGAAAACGACTAAAAAGAGAGAATAATCGATGACTCCATTGTTTATATCACCTATTAATGCTTTCACTAGCATGTCATTTTATGAGCTTCAATGTTTAATGACAAAAAATGGCTAAGAGCTAGATATAAGATTGGGTAGAAAAGTGAAACCCTTTCCATCTAAGTAGGTTGTGCTATTATAGCCGAGAACTTTTTCGCCATCTCTCTATGATTTATTCTTCTATGAGGAAGTACTCTCATTTATGGAATAGAATTGTAAGCACATACACAATACATATGTAGTCATGACAAGCATGCAAGGGAGAATTCAATAACTAATCTTGGCACCTACTGTGATGGTTTTCTTGATTTGTGAAAAATCTTAATCATGTGTTTCAAGGATTTCTTAGTTTTGACTATTTGCTTGTGGTAGTTACTCATATGTGGTTATCTTCTATAGTTTATATTTTTTGTTATATTAAGCATGGACTTTTATTTTCTTGTGAGTGAATCGTGCAACACCTTGTGACACCAACATTGTGTGAGTACATGTCATACCAACTCGTATACCAATCAAATTAGTTATGTTTAAAAGGGGTAGAACAATGGCAATGCATAATTTTGCTTATTGGATCAAAGTGCATAAGTTTTATCAAAGTGATCCAAAATTCTAGTTTTGTGTTTTAGTTGGTACTTTTAAAAAAAAAAAACTAGGAAGATAAAATCTTTCAAGAGTGGAATATAATCTCCCTTGCATGTTGTGACATATAGCCATAGGGCAAAGTGAAGAAGCCACTTTTTGAAAAGGAAGCTTTTGTGGATTACATTTCCTTCTTGCTATGACTCTTTTGTTCCTCCCTTTATCCTAACTTGACACCCCTTTGCAAACAAATAATGAAAAGAACTTGGGCGAGTTTGCTATTTAAACATGTTAAGATCTCATAGCATCTCTCTCATGTCTACAAATTGTTGTAACCTTCCCAAAACAATCTCTCTCATTTGAGGTTGAAGAATGGGGTAAGTAACAAGATGGCTCTAATTATTAGTATTTTGAGCATATGTTTTTTGTGGTCATTTACTTCTCACACCCTGAATCAAAATGACATCAAATTTTCTAGTTGTTAGTTTCATCATCTTTGCACCATGTATATTAGAAATATTATTTTCTGCTAGTATGCTTGTTCCATTAAATGTTTGTTTGCCTACATTAATTAGTGTGTTCTTCCTTACAAGCGTTGCATGTTTGATGTTTTTTTTGTAAGACAAGTACTTCTACTTGAGTTTGTTTGATAAAGTTGGGACATCATCTTCATTGCATCAAGAATCCGCTTTTTAGAAAAGGAGAGAGAAAAGGAAGTTTTTAAACATCATGTTTCCTTCTTGTTAACTCTTTTGTTCTTTGCTTTGTCCTTATTTGAAATTCCTTTGTAAGGATAATAAAGAAATTTGTGAAAGATTGTTGTTCAAACATATTAGCATGTTAGTACGTACACAAAATTTTAACATTCCAAAAGTGCTTTTTTGTTCATCTAGGAAAGAGAATGCATTTTTTTAGACATTTTAAGCTTCACTATTATAGTAATATAGTAAGTATCCTTATGCATGATAATCTATTATGGTTGTTTACTTTGTGCATGCACACCAAGTCTGCAATGCATATACATATAAATGTGATCTTATTAAGAGGTTTCGTGTGCTAATGAGCACTATTGCTCCAGTAGTGCTCGTGCTAATAAGCACTAGTGCTCTGTAATGGACCCATGTAAGGAAAATGTCTTAGGGTGCATATCAAGCACTAGTGTCTTCAAGCTCTCTCTCTCTCTCTCCAAAAATGACATCCATCCCACATTGTGGAGTCACCCCAGACATCGCCATTGCACTTTGTTGAGCACAAAGACCTCAATCACTTGGTAGATGATCGACATGGTCATATTATAGCCATATCAAGGCCATCATTGTGAGGCACATGAGACTCACCCCTTGACACATCAGTAGAGCATCCTTGGAACACATCATAGTTGGGAGCATGTGCTGATCATGAGATTTAGACTGGAGCTACTATAGCCATATATCTTGTTCATATAGTTTCTAGACTTAGAGATCTTTAGATGTTTAGATCTTAGGCTTATAGTAGTACACTTTTCTTTCACTTTATGATGCTATGACATTGGACATAGATGTACTTTGGTCTTGTCTCATAGGTGACATTGGCCTTTCACGCACGCACGCACACACACACACACACACACACACACACACACACACACACACACACACACACACACACACACACACACACACACACACACACACACACACACACACACACACACACACACACACACACACACACACACACACACACACACACACACACACACACACACACACACACACACACACACACACACACACACACACACACACACACACACACACACACACACACACACACACACACACACACACACACACACACACACAATTACATACTTGTAAAAATACTATATGAACATTGGATCTAGAATCTCATGTGCATCCCTCAATTTTTTTTAATTTTCTTGGATACATACATACCAATAATCATCTTGAGACATGTTAACAAAGTTGTTAGGAGGCAAAATATTTGGATTTCTCTTGGTCACATCTAGCCAATTTTGAAGATTTGATCCATTCCAATTAAAAAATACAAGTATTGAATTTCCCTCACAACTACAAAACTAAACCTAAACAATGAACCATACCATGATGGTGAAACTTTATATGCACGTTTTTATATGTAGCTTATGCTTCCAATAAGTGTGCTCCACTTGTTCTTTTAAATACTTTGCGACATATGCTATCTTTAAAAGGCCTTTGTTTGCCACCTTTACAATCCGAACCATGCCTAAAATCCCATCACTCATGGAGAATCATAAGTGTGATGAATTTGATCTGTTGAGAAAAAAATAGTTGGACATGGTAGGTTGGGTCCCTTGTGTGACCAAACAACTTTAGCTTCTATATCTTTACCGAGAGATGTTCCTTCCTTGACTACATACCAATGCTTCATTCGTATATCACTAAATGATCCTCTTGTGTGTATTCCTGAAGAAGGGATACTTCATGTAAAGTGGTAGGACTTCTTTGACTTATTGGATTTGCAGCAACTACAAGAACAACAATTACAAGAACAAAGATGGGGCCATCGTGGTTATATGTTCTCCACAACTTTGTGACTAGTTGTAGCTTCCTTTACAGCTAGAATCAAACACTTAATATCTTTTGGAATCTTCTCACTTGTAATATTGCATGCATCGAACCTTATAGAAGATGGATGCTTTTAAGGTATGATCTTGTGGCATCTATACATAGTTGATGTGATTGCACACTTCCCAATATCCTTTAGTTGGCCAAGTGTTGTATGAAGGCCTTTAATGCATCAACACTTTGAAACTTACCATGAATGTTCTCTTACTACATGCTCATCATTCTTCTGATGACTCGGCTAATGAAAGCTTTGCCTTTTGTTTCGTGAGCATTTCTCTCTCTTTGCACTTTTCACCCGCATATGCCATGGAGATATTAAAATATGCACATGAAATTGAATTATATTTTGAATAAAATAAAATAATTATTTATTAATATAAATATTGATAATTAACTAATATTTAGCTACTTTTATTTACTAATTTATCTAATAATTATATTAAGCTTATTATAACAAGCTAATACTTCATGATCTTATAAGCAAATTATTGAGGAATATTATATGTGAATATCTATACCATTTACGCTATATGTTAAGCACTAATTTCTAGGATATTTCTAACCTAAGTACACTGGTACATTAAAAAAGCATATTAAATCATGGCTAGTACAAGATAGACATTATTAACCACTACTACCACTACTACCACTACTACCACTACTACCACTACTACCACTACTACCACTACTACCACTACTACCACTACTACCACTACTACCACTACTACCACTACTACTACTACTACTACTACTACTACTACTACTACTACTACTACTACTACTACTACTACTACTACTTCTTCTTCTTCTTCTTCTTCTCAAGAACATAGGATGATACTTTTTTATTTCTTCTTCATAGTTCAAGAGAGGGGTTCAATAGAGGGACAACAAAGGACCATTGGGCTGGGTAAGCAAGCTCAAAGAATAACATGATATTTTTATTTCTCCTCTTTTTCTTTTAAAAAAATGTTATATTTCTTCAAAAGATTGTACATTTTCTTTTTCTTTTTCTTGTTCTCAAGAAACAACAAACTTGGTTATTTTTAAAATTTTCATTAGAGTTCAAAAGAGGGGAAATTGTGTGATGCATAACCAAACTCAAAGAAGAATTTATTTTTCTTTCTCCTTTTTTTTGAAATGTATATTTTTGCTTACTATATTACTATTTGTTGTTTTGGTGAATCTTGATTTTGTCATTTTATCATTTTCAAAACTATTTAGCTCTATTCAAAGAACTTGGCAGGTTCGTGTTTATGGATGTGCTTAACAACATGATTAAATGGTTGTTAAACATGCTAATAAATGTGCCTAGAGACACATTTCCAACAATAAATAGATGTAAAGATAAATACGACTAGATTTACTATTTGTATTGTTGTAACAATAATTTAATATACCTATTGGGTTAGGTTGTCCTTGGGGGATTCACTATATATAAACCCTATATATCACATCCTTTCAAGGGGCATTTAAAACTACCCTTATCTATGATTTTTTCCTAAATAAAATACACCCCTTATCAATCTGATTTGTAAATAGCCCTTTTATATGGTACCTTTCTCTGTGTAAAATTATATAAAAATAGTATTTAAACATCCCTTATTTTGAACCCCACATGATATACTTACACATTTATGAGTGACCCCACGAGGTTATGCCTAGTTTTTATGTAAAATTAGTTTAGCATTAGGTTTGTGTAAAGCTAATTTGGCTTATGCTAGTTTCATAGTATTCAAACTAACACTAGATAAATTTCATTAGGTTCGTTTCATTTTATTTTTTGTAGTAATGGACAACACATACTTGTGTACCTTATAGTTGGAGCAGTCCTTATTTGCAGAGGTACTATGTATATGATCATTAGGCTGCTTGAAGCACGGGTGGAAGGCATGACACAAACCAATGACTTTGATGTAGAGTAGGTTGCCCTAATAATACACACTATGTATACCTTGTTTATGAGGAGATTCTCATGCTCCTTGATATGGAGCAAGTTACAGTAATAGCATGCATTATGTGTACCTTGTTATTATAAGGATATTCTCATGCTCCTCCACAACATGCACTTCCTAGAGAGCAAGCTTTGTGTACCAACAAGGCACATGCAATGTTCTAAATATTGTTGTTTAAAAATTTAAAGATAAAACACATACACCCAAATGGTCATAAGGGAGGGCACCTCCCTCAAAATATTAGTTGAGAGAGTGGGCAAGAGCTGCGTTGACATTCTTCCCATAGAAAGGATAGCTCGCAAACCAAATGAATAGTGGGGCTTGATTGTATTTGGGACCCTCCTCATTGAGGATGAATCGAGTATTTAAGTGGGCAAGAGCCCAAACTTATGCAACTGTAGCATGTAAACATGTGTCCCCAACCAAGTGATGCACCTAACATGTCATCGAGTGACAGTGTAGATAGTAGGAGTGGTTGTGTGCATACTGACAAGTCTTTGGTTCCAATCCCCTCATCGGAGGAGCTTCGTAACATCCTATCCTACAAGATGAGATGCCACACTTGTTGGGATATAGGTGGTGTTCCGTTTCTTACTAAGAATACCATAAAAGGAGTGCATCATTTTAACAATGAAGTGATGCATCATTTTAACAAAAAAGTGATGCACCCAAGGAGGCTTGAACCCATAAACCAAGTACTAATGACCACCAGGCAATCGGCTATGCGACATTATTTTCTAAATTTCCAACCTTTGTTCACCTTTGGGAATTTCGATCATGAGCGGGCCGGGCCCTCGGCCTAATGTTTCCAATTCCTTGCGAGTGTGCCACCGATTCATTGGATGGTTTTGAGCTTTGCTTAAAACGTTACTCAGCATGTAAGACCTCCAAATATGACGATGACAATGATGATGGTCACCACGGCATCATAATATCTCCACAACAAAACATTCACACCCAGCAGCGATGGCTGTGCCTTTCGTTGCGTGCAGGGTTACCGCCTCGATCATCGCATTATCGTCATCCTTCCAATCGATACTTACTTTCTATTTCCAAAAAGCTTCCCGCCGTAGCTCTGCCTAATTCTATGTCCTGGGACGTACCTAGCCTGTTAACTCTGTCCGCATGCCAGTAGCCATTGCTTCAAGCCGAAGCTCAAACGGCTCATCTCAATGTGTAAGCAGCTTCTGCAACGTGCCGCGTCTTGATGCCTCTCATGGAAAGGCTGCATTAATCTGTCGACGAAATGCAGTCTGATGCAGCTGCATCCAAGCCTAATAAAGCTGATCACATCAAGAAGAATATTAAAGAGGAGATGTTGATGAATATGGCTGCATCTCCAACGTATCATCATGATCAGGAGCAGGCGAATCAGAATGCAGCAAGGAACGTTAACGGTCCCTCTTGTTCGAGTGCTTCTGCTAATTCTGCCGCTATGGTGTCAGCGTCTATCAAAGCTTCCACCACCGCCACTGCCGCCGCGGTGGCGGAGCCGCAACCGAACTTTTCTTACCTCCTCAAGTGTGGCCGCGTGATGACTGATGAGCAATTCGAGACCTTGCGCCGCCAAATCTCCGTCTACTCCACCATCTGCAGCCAGCTTGTGGAAATGCACAAGGCAGTGATGGCACAACAGGCTCTCATTCCAAGTAATTGTAACATCTGCATTGTCATCCTCTGTTCTGCACAATAAACAAGCTTTTCTGGAATGCCATTTAACCAGTTTATAGGACACCATGCAGCAGGGCACCTAAGGCCATCAATGCAGGCAACCTTAATGGGAAGCTCATTCATTCGTGTTTCATGTCGTGTTTGTGTCCAGCAGCCGAGAATCCATTGCCTGAAATTTCTTCTTATTGAAGGGTCTGATTAATATCAATCCATTTACCTGGTACGATATTTTATGGTATTGCAACAGAGTTTATATGCTGTTAGTGCACATGAATGTGCATAGAAACATGGTCAAGTCTCAATAACACACAACGGAAATCTCTGTTCGGTTGCTCTTCAATAACTCCACTCTTGCATGTGCCTTAATTCGCCTAGACCTATTATCATTGTATTGCTACATATCTGGTTTTCTTGGCCTGATAAGGAAGAAGACTTTCATACCGTTGTTTTCTCTTTGTGGTTAATATGGCCACCATTACGGTAAGCTTGCATATCAAATAAATATGTTTGATTGCTGTCTAAGTTGATCCTGTGTGTTAGAACTGTCTAACAGACATCTCTTTGCTTATACTGCAGAGATATACCTGTCTCTATTGTATAGAGTGTCATATAACACTCCTTATATTGGTTGCAACTTGGGTTTGCATCTCATGTGTAGCTAAGGCTGATCTTTTGGAGATTTAGTGGCTTGGTTTGGGCTCAATCAATCAATGCACTAACCAACATTACAGGCATGCTAGCTGGTGGACAGCAGCTTTCATTTGATCCAGTTTTAGGTGCTAGATCGAGTGGAAGACAGCGGTGGACACCGAGCCAGGTCCAGCTTCAAATCCTGGAGAATCTGTTTGAGAAGAGCAACGGGACTCCCAGCAAGCAGAAGATAAAAGAGATAACCGCCGACCTTGGTCAACATGGACAAATTTCTGAGACAAACGTTTACAACTGGTTCCAAAATCGGAAAGCTCGAGCGAAGAGGAAGCAGCAATTTGTGACGCTGAAGGACGGGGACTCTGAATTAGAGATGGATGAGGTAGAATCCAGGAAGGATAAAAGGCCTGCAACTGAGATGTTCCATGAGAACAGCCGGTTTGCAAAGGGGGCATTCCCGTATGATGGCACCTTATCCAGCATTTCTAATTCATCAAGCCAGATGCTTGAGAGTCCTGGAGTGGACACCTCGACCATGTGCCAGGCAAGGTTTGCTCAAACAGGTACGCTGCTACTTGTTGGAGGCCTGTAGAAATGAATGTTGTGGTTTATAGTGGTGTCTTCTGATGAGTGGATCACAAACCTGATGTTGTTAGGTGGGATCAGAGAGTTTAGTACCATCATAGTTCTGATTGATGGCAAGCCCTGGGAAGTTCCTGCCGGTGCCCTTGATCTCAAAGGCAGTTTTGGAGAGGGGTCAGCGCTTCTGGATTTCCAGAGGCAGATGGTTCCAACAGATGAGACAGGCTTCACTCTCCAGCCTCTTTGTGCAGGAGAAAGCTACACTTTGGTCAAGTGAGTAGCCATGGCCCGTGCTGTTGTGAACGGCAATGGAAGAGACCTTTTTAAATAAGAGCCTCTCTTAATGCTTTCTGGCTGCACCATCTGATAAATCTGATTGCGTCTGTAGACTCGGTTGACAACTGCTTACGTAAGGAATGGAATGTGCGTAGGCTTGCAACCTCTTAGCCTGTGGAGAAAATGATATTTGGCAGCAACATGGAGCTGATTGTTGGAAGCTTTTATCAAATGTGTTGCGGCCCCTCTCAGGTTTCTTGCAGCCCTCTGTCAAATCCTCTGGGGAATGCAGTGACAGACAGGCATTAGAACCGAATGGCGGCCTCCTGTACATACATTCCGTCTCCCTTCATTTTCCAAATCATTGCCTGCAGGCACTCTACCTGCTGAAAGAAACAAACTCGGTACAGATATTCTCAATTGCAGTATAGCAGTCACTGTTCCCGGAAACTTCCAGCAACCCTTAGACAAAATCTGCATCTCAATTCTCCACACAGACAAAACGAGCAGGAAATCTTCCAATACTAACACGTTTCCTTGACCCGTCATGCCTAATCCAAAGATCGATCGGCGATGAGACGTGCTCTGCCATCGTCACGACTCATCACCAAGCACATGGCCAAGACACGTCTCTTATACTAAATGAACGGACGTCATATGATTCAGTGACATGTGCACTAGTTTGCCACGTCCACATACATAACCACACAATTTTATTGGTACAAATAACATTGGGATAAACATTTGATCAAAATAATTGTTGTAGATTAACAAGGTTAAAAACTTTGACCTTTGCCCTTTCCCCTTTAAGGACTTGGGAGTGTTAGGCTGTCACACTATATATACCAAGGTCATTGTTAATTAAGGCTACGGATTGAATTGATGGTACATTCAAACATTAGAAGTGCCATATGGCTTTGTGTTTTTTGCGATGTAGAGGCTTGCGATTAGATGTGTGCCAATTGAAATGCAAAAATTAGAAGTTGCCACATCTTTGATTCAACTCGCAAAATTTGTAACACCTCATCTAAATGTATTCCAACTTGTTGACCCTCAGCACCATCTCCAATTGGGTAATAACACCTAAAAATTGAGGTTTTGGCCATATGCAATAATAGTGTAATCTATGAAGTTGGACCATGTGATTTTGCATATAGTAAATGCTTTGATCTTACAATATTTTATTTTCTCATGAGAGAGAGAGAGAGAGAGAGAGAGAGAGAGAGAGAGAGAGAGAGAGAGAGAGAGAGAGAGAGAGAGTGTGTGTGTGTGTGTGTGTGTGTATGTGAGTGAGTGAGTGTGTGTGTGTGTGTGCGTGCGCGCATGCGTACGCACGCACGCACGTGTGCAGATGCTATGCAGGCACATGAGTGTTTGCATGCATGCACATGTTTAGGGTATTGCCACCCCATCTCTTACTAGACTTTTGTGGGAGTCTTAAAAATAAAGTGGACATGGTGTGACATATTCTTTTTCTTGTTTACTAAAAATATGGTCATTGTTTCGTACTTGCTACACTCTCAAAACTCTAATTAATTGTCAAGGCATGGCACTGGCCTCAGATGCTTCTCCTTACTAACACAAGTGAGAACAACGATGTGTATTGC
The DNA here is from genome assembly GCF_053477565.2 of Lygodium microphyllum. Taxonomy (NCBI): domain Eukaryota; kingdom Viridiplantae; phylum Streptophyta; class Polypodiopsida; order Schizaeales; family Lygodiaceae; genus Lygodium; species Lygodium microphyllum. The sequence continues at coordinate 33,358,409 of NC_141137.1, forward strand.
ACATTTTGAAGCATGTATGGAAAAGAGTGATGGCCTTTGATGTACTGGATTTAGATTGCATGTAGCTACCAATAAGCATCACCAACCATACAAGATTTAGATTTGGAGGGGTAGAGAGCTGATCATGCACGTGTATGCATGCGTGCATATCTTTATCTACTTATTAATACACAAGCAAGAGCCCATGTTTATTATTGGAATTTTACATTTAAATGGAAATAAGTGTTAATTTTACATGCTATTATAATTTACATTAAAATATGGTTTACTCATTATGGAGATTACTCAATATTGATTAGTTCCCATCGATTTGTAATGTTATGCTTAAGAGTGGTGAAGCCTCACATGTGCAATGTCACTAGGGTGTTATAAGATCTAAGATACATGCTCGACTTTCTTATATACTTAAAATATATATGGCGAATATTATGCTCGCACACAGAGGGAGAATAGATGAGAGAAAAGAAAGATGTAGAGAGAGAGAGAGAGAGGTAGAGAAATTGGCAACACACTAGGGACTAGAAGATAGGCCAGTCCCCTCCCTTGTGGAGTTATATTATTGACAAGGAGCAAGCTCCTCCGTTACACATAAGCCAGTTCTTACTTGTAGATCTTGGAAACAAGATCACGGTTCCTTGCACGGTAGAAAATCGGCTAACAGTTGCACAACTTGGAAGTTGGCACCTTTTGATCCTTCTCGAGTCTCCTTCTCTCCTACACAATATGTGTAGGGCTCTCCTCTTGGGCCCTTGATTTCAGCAGAGCTTCCGTAGCACTTGCACCTTCTCTTCTCCTCTTAGAACTTGATTTCAACAAAGCTTTTGCAGCACATGCATCTTCTCTTCTCCTCTTGGAACTTGATTTCAGCAGAGCTTCTGCAACACTTGATTTCAGCAGAGCTTCCATAACACTTGCACCTTCTCTTCTCCTCTTGGATGCATGCAAAGTGATGCTTCCTTTACCTCTCCCACACCCAAGGAGAGCCTCCTCTTTTGTAGGCTTTCAAGAGGTTCTCTTCTTGAAGAGAGACTTGAGTTGATCTTCATGCAAGATGTGGTTGTTCTGGGACCTACTCTGGAGTACTAATTTCAAGATATCTCAATGTGCGTTGTTCAGATGAAAAAACGTCCAACATGAAAGTTATAGATCTTGTTGTTTTCGATAACCTTGCGGCCCATTTTTAGAGATTGTCTTTCTATTGTGAGATAGTTTAAAAATGGATTCACCATGTCTTTTTTAAAAAGAACAGCTTCTTAAATTGTACTCTTAACTTGTGGTCCATGCAACCACCTTAAGGAGAGTTCATTAAATTGCATTGGGTCTCAACCTTAAGATTGACTTTCACACAAAAGCTTGTGTCTTTTTAGACCTTAGAAAGAGAAAATCACTTCTCTCCTCACTTCTAGATCACATCTCTTGTCTTTCTTAGTGAGAGATTCACCTCTCTTGTCTTTCTTAATGAAAGAAAATACCTTAAACCTTGACTTGTAAGGGAGAGGATGACCCCAAATGAATGCAATGCTCATAACACACAAGTAAACGTTCCTAGGTATCCTTGGATGATGCACATATAAATACATACACACAATGCTAATGCACTTTTGTAATATTTCCACACAATAAAAGTTAGTTGGTTAGTTTAAAAGTTGGTTAGTCAATTAATAAGTTAGTAAGATTACTAACTAAAGACTAACTAAAGAAAAAAAAAACTAACGTTAATAATTAAATATTTTTATTTAATTAAAAATATATGTTAAAAAAATCGAGAGTCGTAAATTTGATATTTTTCTCGGATTGGCAAGGACTATAGCCACCCTTCACGTAAGTTACAACGTGAAGGAGACTTATGAGCTATATTAATCACTAGTATTAATGTGTATAGTTTGGATGGTAAAAAATTATTAGATTTTGGGCAAAACTAGCATATTTTAGATATTTTAGATATTATTCTTAAAAAAGATATAGAGATTTCTAGAACTAGATGTCATTTAAAAGAAAAGAAAAGTGATGTTTTAGTTAGTTTTGGAGATTTTATAAAAAGAAATAACAAAGAGAGGGATTTGCGAAATCACGTGCGCCACGATCGCAGTCTACAGATAGAAAACAACACTTCGAACAGAGAAAAGAAGAAGTAAACTGAGAGCTTTCTAACCAAGTGTCAAGTGTCTTAGGGTTTTACCCCCCTTTCAGAGCCAATGGAACCATCATAGAACTTTCCAATATCCCCCTCCACAAAGAGCTCCACTTCTTAGCCACAAGCCCTCTTCTCTAATTCACTATAAATATGGGGAGGCACAAGAGAGCATAATGAGAACCCGAGAGGCTACGAGAGAGAGGTAGAGAGAAGGATACCCTTCCAAGAGATTGTGAAAGAAAGCTTGAGAGAGAGAGAGAGAGAGAGAGAGAGAGAGAGAGAGAGAGAGAGAGAGAGAGAGGAAGAGAGTTAGCTCAATTCCCTTGTCTCGATCTTCAACTAAGCCATATTCTCTTACACACTCTCATCTTGAATCTATTCCACCTTTCCTATATCTTGAACCACTTGTGGACGATGGCTCCAAAGTGACGAAGTGGAAAAACAATGGGGACCAAGGCAACCGATCAAGCAACTGGTGTGGCCAATGATACGAGAGTGCCCGAGGTTGCAGGAGTTGCCACTACCAACAGAACATCGGGTGTGGCTAATGCAAGCACGAGTAAAGATGAAATTCCTAATGTCATCATGTTGCCAAACCAGGTTATTCATTACTAGATTATTATTTTGCTATATAAAACAATTACATAAGATATTAGCTTCCATATTCTTCACTTACACGAATTGATAGCTCATCCAGAAAATATATTAGTACAAGCATAAATAATTAATCGTTATGATTTGCAGCTAGATTAATTGAGATTCCAAGTCATAGAATCATGTTAGAATTATTTGCCATAGGTTATTGTACATATGTCTTTATGTGCATTCAATATAGTTATGGTCAAATGTGACAAGGTTAACAGTTGAAAAGAGATGGTTATAGAAACTGATGTTTATTTAAGAGTCCTATAAGTCATCTCGTTGAGTTATTGGCACAATATATTTCTTTAAATAATTTCGCTTATGTTGGGTAAGATAGCCCAAACGGGAAATGTATGCCTTGCTTAACATGTTATAAGAGATGTACTCAACACTTCTTTATGGGGAGGAGTATCCTCATTAGAGTGTGAGGTTACCTTAGGATAAGGTCTACCTTGGCTATGTGAAGCTGTGAATTGCATGATGGTGTGATTGCCATTGCATCATCTGATATACATTTGAAAGAACTGTTTGTGTTTGCTAGAATCTAGATCTCTAATTGAAATTATTGTTAAACAGAATAAAAGGAAGGATCCCGTTAGGCTACCCCCAAGCTAGCGGCGAGACCCTACTCCAAGCAGATCATGATTATCGCTATGAGAGGCTTGGACTGGCTATGTAGGTGAAAGGTCTGTCAGAAGGGATAATCTCAGGCAGTAGGAAATGTAGGTGCCAGAGGGGGCTCCGGCTGTAAATCCTGCATTGTTCCTAGAATCTGAGAAGCCCCTTCGTGACCCAAGATGGGATCTTGGAACCCTAAATACTAGTTACAAGGGTGAAATCTTGGTGGGCATAATACCCTCATGGAATTCTGTGTATCTTTTGCTGGGTCAGAAAGATATGGAATTTGTGGTGCCATGTGATTTGGACCAGTTACTTCTATTGGACAGAAGGGATACATAATTTCTCTTGTATGGGCGGGAGACAAAGATTAACTTGAAGATAAGTTAAGGAACTTGTTTGAACTTGTTTGTCAATAGATTGCTTTACTCTATTTTTGTGTCTGTGCTATAAGTTATGCAAACAAACCATGTTCCCTAAAAGGCTTAATTAATGAAGCTGACTTAAGTGTTGCATATAAATGTGGTAGGACCTAATTAGAAAACTAAAGCTATTAAGGGAAGCGGATGGGTAGAACCCCCGACGGGTCCATCCTACGGCAGGGTGATCCCAGAGAAGTGGGAGGCTTCTCACAAGGTTTACCATCTTCGACCTTAGAAATTGTTAGGATAGAACCTTTATTCATGCCGTTTTAGGGGACCAGAATGGGACTATGCCCTACGGACAGAGAGATTGAGCGGCGCATCCCTCTCGTTTCCCATTCTCTTTGAACCAAGTGCGGCATGGGTCTACTTTGGCTTGGATATCTCTGTGTAAAGTAGGATATCCAAGATTCAACGCTAGAATGCTGTTAGGAGACCTTGGCCACTAGGAGCCCAAAATTCAAGTAGATCCTAGTGGGTTCAGCTGTGAACGTTCCGTTGCGAGGCGGATTCGGGAAACCCTAGGCAACAAAACTCAGAACATTTCATGGGAGTGCCGAGCATCGACACTTAGATTTGTTTCTCGATAGACCGCTAAAAGCGTGCCTGGAGGACAGCCAATGGGCGGGCACCTTACAACTTCCTCTTCTTAGAACTTAATCCATCTTCATTTATGTGTAACTCCTTGGTTCTTGTGTACACTCTTACACTTGGCAGACACTTCTTTCCCCCTTCATAACTTGTATTGCATGTACCAGATATCCCCATCACAGTGCTCTGATCACCCCATTAAGTGATGCACTAGGAATATTGGTCTCTAAATGGTCTCATGGCCATGCTAGATCATCATCAACACTTAAAGAAAAGTGAATCAATAATTTATTGACATGAATTTATTAAATAGAGAATGCATAATAAGCAATCAATTTAGTGATATGTGTAGTCTTGAGATGTGCCTCAATGTTGTGTCTTTCGATATCATGAATACAAAGATTCCTTATTGAAATTTTTTGTGTGCCATTTGGTTGTGCCTTTATGTGCCTCATGACAGGATATGACTTGAAGTCCAGTGAAAGTCCGTAACACACGCCCTCGCTCCCTTATTCCTTCATTTTTTCCTAGACTTAGAAACAAAGGTTAGTATGTAGGCAAGAAGTTAAAAAAAAAGAAATTTGTTAAAAATATTTTAAATTAAACTTGACTTACCTAGGGTTTCCATTGACATCATCTATCACCTCCCTAACCACGTGCACTTGCCTCACCACGTCTAGTGCTAAGATCATCAACACGATCATCATTGTCATCATCTTGATCAACATTAGTAAGTACGTTATCATGACCAGGAGGGAGAGCAGATGGAGCTACATTTCCATGCTGTTGATAGCTGCAATGGGAAGGCCAAGTCACGGAGAAATGAGAGAGAGGGGAACCACCCTCCGCCCCTCCCCAACCTATAAAAGGCTACGTTCTGAACGAAGGGAGGATGGCCACATTGAATTGATACACTTGAAAAAGGAGAGAGAGAGAAAGAAAGAAATAGGTTGAGATAAAGAGAAGGAAAAGAGAGAAGAATATCTTTTATCATCTAAGTTGAATCTCATCAAGTCCATTGCAGCCATAGAAGTCCTGCATCCATTACGACACTAAAGAAGGAAAGCTAGAGCGTTGTAGGAGTCGTAGGAGCTATGGTACCTAACACAAGTAGAGATAATCCCACTATGCAAAGTCAAGTTTCCCTATCCTTATAAATCACAAAAATTAGATTTGTTCTATTGTTCAAATGGGATAGTTGGTTTAAGTTCTGAACAGGGTTAGCGATGGTAGAATTGTAGCTGATGTTGTCTTAAAGAATGCATGTTAGAATTAGTAGCCAATTCAGGGTCTTAGGTGAAGAAGAGGAAATGTGCATTAGTTAGGTTCTTTAGATAGCCCAATAAGTATGCATCTTTGGCTAATCCTTCGGGATGGTGCCCTATTAGAGTTTGTTCATAGTTGAACCTAAAACTCTATCTCTAGATCATGAAAATTTGACATTGTATGCTATTATTTTTCATTCAAGAAATATGTGACCTATAATATTTAGGATAGAATGTTCTTGTAGTTAATCAGGATGTATGCTACTTGACTATGTGGTAATCTTGAAAATCTGATGCCATATGTTACTATTTTTCATTCAAGAAACATGTGACTTGTAATATTCAAGACAGAGTGTTCTTGTAGTTAATCAGGATGTCTGTTACCTATCTATGTGGTAATCTTGAAAATTTAATGTCATATGCTTGTGTTCTTCATTAAGGAAACATGTGACGTGTACTATTCAGGATAGAGTATACTTGTAGTTAATCAGGATATATTCTACCTATCTATGTGGTAATCCTGAAAATATAATGTTGTTTTCTTATGTTCCTTCATTTAGGAAAGCTATGATCTGTAACATTTAGGATAGGTTATCACTACAAGGGAATGGGGCAATAGCGATGGCCATTTGCGATGCAAAAAAGTGGTGTCGCTAAAATCGTCACTATTAGTGTCACTAGTTCTAATAGCGATGCATATAGTGATGCTTTTAGTGAAGCTAATAGTGACACCAGTCTGAGAAAAAAGTTTCAAAAACCCAAGCGTGACATTTGCCGAGAAAAAAATTGTGAGAAAGAATGAAAGAGAGAGCGAGAGAGCTTAAAGCTTTGAGAGGGAAAGGAAGGGGAAGAGAGAGAGAGAGAGGGGGGAGCTCATCACCATCGTCACTACCACCGCCACTATACACGAAGCAAAAAGAGAAGTGTACAAGGGAGAAGGGAGGGAAGGTGCGAAGAGAAGGTCCAAAGGGTTTCATCTTCAGGCCTTTGAGGTAGGTACATTGCCTCTTCTTGCTTTATTTTTGTGTTCTCTTCTTTTCTTTTTTTGTTTTTCTTTGCAAATAGATACATGGAAAGAGAGGGAGGGAGGAAGGGAGGGAGAAGAAGGAAGGGAGAGGAAGAGAGAAAGAGGGAGAGAAAGGGGAGAAACGAAACAAAGAGAAAGAGGAAGAGAGAAATGAGAGATAAAGGGAGGGAGAGAGGAGGATGAGTGAGCGAAACAATGAGAGAGAGAGAGAGGGGGAGAAACAAAGAGAGAGGAAACAAAGAAAGGGAAATAGAGAGAGAAAAAGAGGGGGAGAGAAATAGAGAGACGGAGAGGGGGAGAGAAATAGAGAGACTGAGAGGGAAGGAAGAGAGGAGGAGGAGGTAGAAAAGAAGGGTGAGGTAAAGAGAGGAAGGAGAGTGAAAAGAAGAGAGAGAGAGGGAGAAAGAGAGATAGAAAGAAAAAAACAGAGAGTGAGAGAGAGGAAGAGAGAAATAGGAAAACAATGAGAGAATGAAAGAGAAGGTTAAGAAAGAAAAGTAAAGGGAGAGGGGGGAGAGAGAGATAAAGAGAGGTGGGGTAACATTTCTTTCAGTATCTTTGTTTTTTAAGCTTTTTATTTTCTATCCTTGATTGTCTTTGCAGTGAGATGAGTTGAGTGAGAGTGAGGAGGGAAGGAGAGAGAGAAATAGAGAGAAGAAGGGAGGGAAAGGAAGAGAGAGACCGAGATAAATAAAAAAGGGGAGAGAGAGGGGCTTCATAAAAAAGTGTTGAAACCCGAGCATGGCATTTTATAGGTTTGTAAGAGAGAGAGAGAGAGAGAGAGAGAGAGAGAGAGAGAGAGAGAGAGAGAGAGAGAGAGAGAGAGAGAGAGAGAGAGAGGCCGCCACCACTGCTGCCATCCATGAAGAGGAAGGAGACAAGTGTAAAGGAGAAGGAAGAAACTCGCGAATGAGAAGAAAAAGGAGAGAAGTAAGAAGGGATTCTTCTTCAAGCTTTGAGGTAAGTGTATTATCTCTTCTCTCTTTATTTTTCCATTTTCTTTACTTCTCTCTTTCTTTTTGTTTATGAAAAGATGTATAGAGAGAATAAGTGAGAGAGGTCAACGTACGAGAGAGAGAGAGAGAGAGAGAGAGAGAGAGAGAGAGAGAGAGAGAGAGAGAGAGAGAGAGAGAGAGAGAGAGAGAGAGAGAGAGAGAGAGAGAGAGAGAGAGAGAGAGAGAGAGAGGCCACTGCCATCGCCAATCCACCACAAAAAGAGAGGGGACAATTGCAAAGAAGAAGGAGGGAACTCGTGAAGGAGAAGAAGAAGAAGGAGAGAAGCGCGAAAGGATTATTCTTCAATCTTTGAGGTAAGTGCATTCTCTCTTCTCTCTTTGTTTTTCTCTTTTCTTTACTTCTCTCTTTCTTTTTGTTGATGAAGAGACGTATAAAGAGAAGAAGGGAGATAGATCAACACGAGAGAGAGAGAGAGAGAGAGAGAGAGAGAGAGAGAGAGAGAGAGAGAGAGAGAGAGAGAGAGAGAGAGAGAGAGAGAGAGAGAGAGAGAGAGAGAGAGAGAGAGAGAGAGAGAGAGAGAGAGAGAGAGAGAGAGAGAGAGAGAGGCCACTGCCATCGCCAATCCACCACAAAAAGAGAGGGGACAATTGCAAAGAAGGAGGGAACTCGTGAAGGAGAAGAAGAATAAGGAAAGAAGCGCGAAAGGATTCTTCTTCAATCTTTGAGGTAAGTGCATTCTCTCTTCTCTCTTTGTTTTTCTCTTTTCTTTACTTCTCTCTTTCTTTTTGTTGATGAAGAGACGTATAAAGAGAAAAAGGGAGATAGATCAACACAAGGGGAGAGAGAGAGAGAGAGAGAGAGAGAGAGAGAGAGAGAGAGAGAGAGAGAGAGAGAGAGAGAGAGAGAGAGAGAGAGAGAGAGAGAGAGAGAGAGAGAGAGAGGCTACCGCTGCCGTTGCCATTGCCACCACATCTACTAAAAGAAAAGGGACAACTACAAAGGAGGAGTGAACCCGTGAATGAGAAGAAGGAGGAGAGAAGTACGAAAGGATTCTTCAGATGCCAAACTTCGGACCAGGGAGTCTACACGCATTTTTTATCCCAAAATTTTTTTTTGGGCTCTTGGCCACCTAATGAGTACGTGTGTGAAGTTTCGTCGCATTCCAATAAAAGGTTATGGATTTACGATCACACGATGGACAGTGCATATGAAGCTGCATTAACCCAATTTTGGGGTTTAAATGGGTTAAAAGTTCATTCTTCTTCTCATTTTCACATCTTGTTTTCTTTGCTTCCTCCATTCTCACACCCCCAACCTCTCTCTCTTCTCCATCTTGCCCTCCTTGAGCTTGCATGGCATGCACCAAGCAAGCGTGTCACTGTTTCAGCCATGGGAAGGCCTCATGCCAAGGCTCACCACCTAGAGCACAAGGTGGAGCCTCCTCTAGTGCAACAGTAGTAGGTGCTCCCCATAGAGCACAACGACCACCACAAAAGAAGAGGAGATGGAAATCGGGCATTGTCGCCCTTTGGGAGATAAGGAGAATCCAACATGGATACGAGCTTGTGATCCCGAAAAGATCTTTTCAAAGGTTGTTCGGGAAGTCATGCAAGACTTGGAGCTGAAAGGGATAGAAAGATTTTGGGCGTGAGTGCGAGATGGCCCACCAGTAGGAAGGTAGACTACTGCAGCTATGGAGACCCTAGAAACGGCCGTAGAGGGGTTTTTCATGGACTTATTCGATGATACATAGCTAATAGCCATCCATTCAAAGTGAGTCACAATCACAAACTTGTTCTGTTGCTCATGCTTTTTGCCTGATGGCAGAAAGAAAAGCCTATATGATGTACTACATGTACCTTCTATTACTAAGAATCTATTGTCAGTTGGACATATATGGCAGAACAGAATTTGCAAGAAACTACTGTTAGTTGGATAGATGATTTGAGCCGATACACATGGCTGTACATTCTGAAGTACAAGGATAAGGTGCTCGATGTCTTTAAGAAAATGGTTTTATAAAGTGAAATGCAAGTCAAATGGTTCGTTGGAAAGGTATAAAGCCCGGTTGGTTGCAAAGGGATATGCACAATAGTATGACCTAGATTATGAGGAGACTTTTAGCTCGATTGCCAAGATGGCAAGGTGAGAATAGTCATTGCATTAGCGGCTTCTAAGGGCTGGAAATTATGGCAGATGGATGTAAAAAATGCATTCTTGAATGGTGACTTTCTTGAAGAGGTATATATGGAGCAGCCTGAGGGTTATGTACACAACTTGAGGTGTTTATGGAGTAGCCTAAGGATCATGTAGATCACATCTTATTTACAAAGAAGACAGAGCATGGTTATGTTTTTCTGGTGGTTTATGTCGATGATTTGATCATCACTGGAGATGATGATCATGGGATTGTTGAAATTAAAGCAATGTTACAGGCTGAATTCAAAGTCAAGGATCTTGGTGAGCTGAAGTACTTCTCGAGATTGAGGTTGTGTCTACACCTTAAGATATATGACTATTGCAAAAACAATATGCTCATGATATGTTGCTAAAATATAGCATGATGGAGTGTAAAACCATGGAAATACCATTGGATTAGAATATCAAACTTGCAGTTGATATTGGGATTGAGATTGAGAATGTCACTATGTATAGACAGATGGTGGGCAGCGTGATTTACCTTACTATTACCCGTCCTGACTTGAGTTATGCAGTGGGGTTGATTAGCCAATTTATGCAAAAACCTCGTAAGCCACACTTAGATGCACTCAAGAGGATTATGTGGTATGTGAAGGGTATTGCTGATTATGGGATGTTTTATGAGCATGAAAAATCATTTGACTTGACAGGCTATACAGATGCTGATTGGGCTAGTTGTGTCTATGACAGGAGGTCAACTAGTGGTTATGCTTTCAGTTTGGGCAGTAGTATGATCAACTAGAGTATTAAGAAGTAGCCCACCATTGCTTTATCTAGTATATAGAGGCAAAATACAGGGGTGCAACCTTAGCGGCATGTGAAGTAGTTTGACTTGTGAAATTACTACATGATTTGGGTATCTAGTTGGATAGAAAAGTCACATTGCATTGTGAGAATCTCAGTAATGTGATGCTGGCTAGCAACCTCGTTTATTATGCTAGATCGAAACACATAGAGGTTCATTAAAAATGGTACTTGCAGGACAGATTGATCTACTTCATGTGAAGATAGAAGACCAGGTAGTAGATATCTTTACCAAATCACTTGGTAAAGAGAAATTTGTTCGTTTCAAGGAGCTACTTGGAGTACATCAACTAGTATGAGCTCAAGAAATGGAGTTTGAGAAGGGGGAGGATGAGCTTGATTCTTTTGATCTTGAAACACGTCCATCCATTGAGATTGAGGGTGAAGACAAGAAAGAAGAGATAGAAGATGACTTAGATGTAGGTAAAAACAAGAAGGAAGAAGTAGAGCTTAGAGACACTACCACTCCCTATATAAGTGTTTTTGGCTCCAATGCCATGGTATAACTCTTACAAATGTCTAACTGCTCCGGCAAAAAGACTTGAACAAGTTTGGAATAAGTTGGAGTGAGAAAAAGATCAATGGGACTTATTCATACCTCAGGGTCCTGACTATAATGAAAGCTTGAAGTGAAGCTCTTCTTCTTGGGCCTAACAAGTGATAAAAAATCTCCTTGAGTAATACTTTTTTGAATTGATTATATCTAGCTTTTGTAATCACAAGCTCTTTTTCTTCTCGGGCCTAAGCAAGTGATGAAAAAGCTCCTTGTGTAATACCTTTTCAAATTGATTATATCTAGCTTTTGCAATCAAAGGATTCTTTTTTTTTTGAAAATTTGATACACAATTTTTAGACATTAGGTGTAGGTGACATTGGCAAATGAAATATGCAAGAATATTTAGTGCATATAGCTAGAAGGGTGGTAGGGTTGCATGCCCTACCACCTTAAAATTTTCCCCTTTGTAACCATCGCTATTTGCATCGAAAATTTACTTTGCAATTGTCGCTATTAGTGTCTCTATTGGTGTCGCTATAAGCATCGCAAACCTAATTAGCGATGCTAATAGAGACGCTAATAACAATGACAGGGGTAAATTTTTCCATGAATAATTACGTCGCTTTAAATGTCGCTGTTGGGTCTATATGTTGTAGTGTGTTCCTATAGTTAATTATGATGTATGTTTTATGTCCAAATGAAAGTCCTTAAAATTACATGCCATCTATGGTTATTTCTTTGTTTAGAAAACTTATGATCTGCAATATTTAGGACAATGTTTTCCTATAGTCTTTTATGATTAATATTTCATATCTATGAGGAAGTCTTGAAAATTATGTGTAGTTTGTGGTTCTTTCTTCATTGAGGAAGTTGTATATAGGCAAATTGATGTTCGGCATTGATAATCTAAATCTACTACAATGATAAAAGGGACTATCTATCCTAGGAGAACCAATCTTAGTCAAAGTTTGAACTTGGATAGATATCCTAAAGGGATTAATGACTTACCCAGAAAGGTCTTTTTGGGGCACTAATACCAGTTGAGACAAGGTAGAATCTTGGAGGATGTCAAACCTTCAGGTTGATGATACTTACGTATGGGAAAAAGCTATGAAGAATCAAGTAAAATGGGTTCACTTGTGGGATCCCGAATCAAAGAAGGTAATGAATAGTCATGATTTCATCTTTAATGAGAATAAAATGCAAATTTAGCAACCCATTAAAATGGTTGAGATCCATGAATAGTGTTTCAAGAGGATAGTAAACCAACACATTGGCATATTTTATAACATGTTCCACATGATTCAAGGCTTGAACAATCCGTAAATGCTAAGGTGGGAGTGCCACGAGATGGTGGAAAACATCATGTTTTATAGGATAGATATATGGGATAGCCAAAGGCTCTTATTGAGTACCATGGTTTCTAGACCACCAAATAGATACATTGCATCTCTAGACTATGTCATGGTCATAGATTGTGGTGAGCTTTCTTTTTATGTAGATGCTATGAGTAGAAATAACATTCATAAGTGGAAGAGGGCTATACAATTAGAGATGGATTCTTTGGAAAAGAATTCTACTTGGGAGTTACTTCCTTTGCATAAACAAGCATTAGCATGTAATTGACAAGTTGAAGACATCTTTATGTGATGCATTGTCTAAATACAAGAAAAGATTAGTGGTGGCCAAAGGATTTAAGTAAAAGAAGAATATGTTGGGGGTAAAGGCGCCTCTGCCTAGCCGCATGTGTATTACTACACTGACAATCACTGCCATTGCACACTGCAGGTGGCGAGCGCCCATCACTGTCACTTTATTCTTTATTCTTTTAGTGACAGTTTGAATAAAGGAAGGCCCGGTCACACATTGTGACTGTTGGAGTTCCCATTTCTTGTCTCTCTCTTTCTTGCTCTTGCTCTCTCGCCATAGCTCTCGAGTCCAAGCTTCGATCCTTCTCTCCCTTTCAACTGGTATTAGAGCTCGACTTCTCGACTCTTGAGCTTGGTTCGTGGCATTCTCAACATCCCATCGACTCCCTACTTGCATTGGGTCTCCTTCCCGGCAGCCATATCTGACTCTTTCGAGCTCCCGTCACTCCTCGACTTCCCGAGCACCTTCCCGGCATTGTTGGGCACCTTCAGGGCATTACATTAGAGGTATTTGATCATTTTCTTTAGGGTTTACTTCAATTCTCAGGTCTCACAGGCTGTAAACAAGATTGGGGCAGCCAGCATTGAAGCTCCCTTGCTTCATATCTCACTTGCCTTTGAACAAGACTTGCTGGAGTTTGAGGCCTTCCTTAGCTTTAACCGGACCCCTCTGAAGCTTGGCCACTATTTTTTGTAGCCCCAGGCCTAGCATTTATAGTTGGTGAAATCACGCAGCCCTCCCATATGTGTCTTCAGCATTGACAGTCACAACAACAACTCTCCCCCTCCATTGGCACTTGGAAAGGCTCCATTTCAAGCATATGAACATGCTTTGTTGCTTGGTTTTGATGGTTGATGTGTTGGCATAGCATTTAGACTAATTTAACACAGTATTGGGACTGTCATAATAGTCCACAAGGAGTTTATGACAGTGTTACACAGACATTTGATGCTACAGCTTGTTTGGCATTGTCATTTGATGCCCGATTGGTCCCGTTTGATGCTTGGATGTTAGGGGAATGTATATCTATTGTTTGGCAACCATTTGGAGCTGATTTTGGTGCTGAAATTCTCAGTTTTGAACAGTAAATCACTGCTGTACATAGTTGGGCTGAAGTAATTTTACTCATGTATACTTATGCCTATGCTTTTCGGGCTATGTTTCGAGCATACATGGTGATGTATTGACACTTGGGGCTCGACATAGAGATTGGTTTTGATTCGGGATCCTTGGTTGAGCTTGAGCTTGCTTTGCAAAGCATTTGGATGCTCCGTCTTGGATGTACTTATGGCATGTATGTCGCTTATGTCTGACCGGGCATTGGTGTTGTTAGGCTGCAGTTTCCTTCTGGCAGCAGTTTTGTTATGCAGGATGTACATCATGTACCTGCTTTGACATGCAGTCTCATGTCAGCTAGACAACTTGATGACGTAGGATATCATGTATGTTTTGGAGACTCTGCATGGAAGATCACTTGTGGCAGACTTGTGATTGCAAGAGGTGCCAAGGCGATTGGTAGTCTCTACCCCTTGATTGTATCATCTTCTTCCCTTAATCATGTTTTGTCTGTGGGTTCTATCCCACATGTATCTCTTTGGCATGCCTGTTTAGGCCATATGTCTTTGAAGGGAATGAAAATGCTTTGTGGTTTTCAGTACTTACCGTCCCCTTTGATTATGCATGTTTTGATTCATGTGAGCATTGTCTTTATGGCAGACAGACTAGGTCTACGCATAAGAAGTTTGGTAGGCCATGCATGAGTGAGCCCTTGGCCTTGGTACATTCGGATGTCTGTGGGCCCATGCCTTGTCAGTCTATGGGTGGTGCAAAGTATTTTGTTACGTTCATAGATGATTTTTCACGAAAAGTTTGGGCTTATCCCATTAAGCTGAAATCCGATGTCTTGGTTGTGTTTCAGAGATGGCTTGCATTGGTTGAGAACCAGTCTGGGTATAGGGTAAAATGCCTAAGGACAGATAATGGGGGTGAGTATGTCTCACGTGCTTTTGAGCAGTTATGTGATTAGAGGGGTATTAAGCGTCAGTTGACCGCCCCTTCACCCCCCCAGAATGGTTTGGCTGAGCGGATGAATAGAACCATCTAGGAGCGTGTACGCAGTATGCTTAGCCATGCAGGCCTACCACAGAGCCTTTGGGTTGAGGCAGTTAGTACAGCTGTGCATGTCATAAATAGATCACCCTCTAGTGGTTTGGATTTCCAGGTTGTAGAGGAGGTATGGACTAGAAAACCTCTCTCTTATGTGCATCTTCGTGTCTTTGGATGTGAGGCATTTTGCCATGTGCCCAAGGACAAGAGAAGTAAGCTGGATCCCAAGAGTGTCAAATGCATTTTCCTTGGTTATGGGGATGTAGGCGAGATGGGTTACCATCTCTGGGATCCGCAGGCGCGGAAAGTCATCCGCAATCATGATGTAGTTTTCCATGAAGACAAAATGCATAGGCAGCTTGAGAGAGTTGTTGAGATGTGTAGGGTCATATTTCAGGAGGAGCCGAGAGCTTCCACACAGCCAGTTGGACAGCCTACAGCTGCAGCAGATGCTCATGGTCAGGGTGTTGGACAAGCAGCTGGGCATGCAGTAGAGCCTGCAGTCTACTAGAGACATACGTCCACTTGATAGATTTTAGCCCTCGATGCATTATGCCTTGGTTACAGATGCAGGAGAGCCTTTCACCTATGATGAGGCTATGTGCAGGGGTGATAGTCACTCCTGGGAGAGGGCTATGCAGTCTGAGATAGAATCCCTGTATAAGAATGACACTTGGGATTTGGTTTCCTTGCCTACGGGCAAGAAGGCTTTGCCATGCAAGTGGGTGTACAAGCTAAAAAGTGCCCTTGGACACCCCAAGCCGGTATACAAGGCTAGATTGGTAGCAAAGCGTTTTAAGCAGGAGCATGAGCAGGAGCATGATGTGGACTTTGACGAGGTCTTTTCTCCTATGGTTAAGATGACCACCTTGCACTTAGTCTTGGCTTTGGTTGCTCAGCTTGAATTGGATTTATACCAGATGGATGTCAAGACGACTTTCTTACATGGGGACTTGCATGATGAGATTTATATGGAGCAGCCTAAGGGCTTTGCAGAATCTAGCAGGCAGCACCTAGTGTGTAAATTGAAGAAAAGTCTTTATGGCTTGAAACAGGCACCTAGGGAGCAGTATCATAAGTTTGATGCCTTTATATAGTCATAGGGCTACAGCCGGAGTGCTATGGATCCGTGTCTTTACGTGAAGAAAACTCTATGTGGATGATATGCTGATAGCAGGGAAAGCTCATGATGAGCTAGATGCTCTTAAGGCTCAGCTCAAGAAGAGCTTTGAGATGAAAGATCTGGGACAGGCCGCTCACATACCTGGTATGCCCATTAAACGCGACAGGCATTAGGGACTCCTCTACTTGTCACAGAGGGAGTACATTCATAAAGTCCTTGAGCACTTTCGCATGTAGGACGTAAAGCCTATTGGCTATCCATTGCCTTCTTATGTGAAGGTATCACAGGCTGATTGTCTAAGACAAATGAGCAGAGGGCCGAGATGGCCAAGATTTCCTATGCATCCGCAGTGGGCAGTCTTATGTATGCCATGATAGCCACTCGTCCAGATATTGCCTTTACAATTGGTGTTGTGGCACGCTATATGGCTATACCTGGCAAGAAGCACAGGGATGCCGTGAAGGGTATCATGAGGTACCTGAAGGGCATTGCAGATATGTGCATATGCTATGGCAGCCAGGATACAGGAGTCGTGGGGTACACTAACTCTGATTATGTAGGACATGCAGATAGTAGAAAGTCCACTTCTGGCTATGTATTCACCTATGCTGGAGGTGCTGTTTCTTGGATGTTCAAGGTGCAGAAATGCATGACCCTTTCTACTACAGATGCCGAGTATGTTGTAGCCACTGAGGCTTGCAAGGAGGCCATTTGGTTGGGTCGTTTAGTTGCTGACCTTGGTATTGATGCTATCTCTACACTGCATTTGGATTCTATGAGTGCTATTTAGTTAGCCAAGAATCTGGTCTTCCATGCGAAGACGAAACATATTGAGGCCAGGTATCACTTCATATGTGGGGTCATTGAGGACAAGTCTGTTGATCTTGTCAAGATCTCGACTGACCAGAATCTTGCAGATCTGCTCACGAAAAGCCTCTCTACAGAGCGCTTTGCCTTCCTTAGGAGGTTGATGGGCGTGGGATGAGATGACGTCTTTCCTCATCCTGTTGTACATGTGTACATGTTGTATTGTCTTTTTTCTTTTTCTTTTCACTCATCACTGGGGTAGATTGGCCTTTAAGTGGGAGGTTGTTGGTGGTAAAGGCGCCTCTGCCTAGCCGCCCGTGTATTACTACATTGATAGTCACCGCCACTGCACACTGTAGGTGGCGGGCGCCCATCACCGTCACTTTATTCTTTATTCTTTTAGTGACAGTTTGAATAAAGAAAGGTCTGGTCACACATTGTGACTGTTGGAGTTCCCATTTCTTGTCTCTCTCTTTCTTGCTCTTGCTCTCTTGCCATAGCTCTCGAGTCCAATCTTCGATCCTTCTCTCCCTTTCAGAATATTGATTTTGATGAGATATTTTCACCAATAGTCATGATAACCACCCTTCGTACGGTCCTTGCTTTGGTTGCTAGGGAGGACATGGAGTTGATTCAAATGGATGTAAAGATTGCTTTCTTGTATGGGGAGTAGCATGATGATATTTATATGTAGTAACTTGAGGGGTTTTTGGTGGAAGGCAATGAATACTTGGTATGTAAGCTACATAAGAGCTTACATGGTTTGAAATAGGCTATGAGAAAATAAGGCTAGGCATAGTAGCCTTATGATCTTAATTCCATATGTGGGTAACACGCTGATTAATGGGAAGCCCATTATGGATGTGGATGCTTTTTTAAAAAAAGGTTACACGAAACCTTTGGCATGAAGGACTTAGAGAATGTTGGTCACATTCTTGGTATGTGCACTATGCAAGATTAAGATTAAAAGATACTCTATTTGTCTCAAAAAGAATACATTGGGAAGGTATTGGAGCACTTCAATATGGAGAGGGGGAAGGCTATTAGTGTTCTATTGCTTACATATTTGAATCTTAGCCGTATAAGCCCCAAGTCAAACTCAATAGAAGGTTGAAATGGTCAAGATTCTATATGCGTCCACAATTGATAGCTTGATGTATGCCATGGTTACTACATGTCCAAACATTTCCTATGTAGTGTGTGCATACATTGATAGCTTGATGTATGCCATGGTTCCTATAAATCCAAACATTGTCTATGCAATGTGAGTAGTTGGCAACTATATGGCAAACCTTGGTAAGAAGCATTGGGAGGAAATAAAGAGTATCATGAGATACTTGAACAAAATACTAAGTGGGCAATGTTCACTATGAGCTTTTCAGTTTGCAAATGTGACAACTCTCATGCAATCCTATTAGCCACTCTTTCAACACTTCTCAGTTTTAGGTTGGAACTTGTTTCGCTACCAATGTCCTAGGAGTCATTAGTACTAGGATACTAGTAGTATTTGCTATGAGTAATGAAGGTCACAGTACTACAAAAAATTGTCCTCACCTCCCTCCAAATATTAGCCTCTTTAGTACTACAACTACTATGATCTAAGCAATAATTAGTTTTATGTTTGTGGTATCTAGTTTTTAGGACTAAAATAATTTTTAAAAAAGAAGCCACTCAAGTATTTAGAAATGTGTAATATTTGTTACTTTTTAGTACAGAGGTTAATACTCTTGTTTAGTAACATCTTGTATTGTATTACGTTAATATGATATCATTGTATTACTAATTGACAATATTAGCACTATTTTATTGATACTAATTACCTTTCATAATGGAAGCAATATATTAGTTTTGTTTTGAAATAAATAGTTTTCCTTAAAGAGACTTGTTAGCACTACGGCACCATTTTATTTTCTATGGCTAGTACTTTGTTAGCTTAATGGTGTTGACATAGTTATTTTAGTAATAACACATTGTTTTGTTTCTAATTGCTTGTAGTTGCTATCATAGGTACTTTTAATCTTGTTGAATATGTAACCCCTTGAAGTATTTGCACCACCCTACAACACGAGGGAGAAGCAAGTATGCAAATCTTAAGAAGCTGACAACTACCCTTACACAAGCCCTTGATAGTAAGGACACAAGAAAGAAAGGGGCTAAAAGAAGCCCTGGTTTGATATTATTGAGATGATGTAGAAGACTCCTAAAGAGAAGTACAAGGAAAAATCCCGAACTAGCCAAATAGAGCTTTTAATTCTAAGCATACTAATCAAAGGTGCATAGTTGATGTGCCACATGGACCTCCTCTCCCACAAGTGGTAGCACACTTCTTTACATAATAAATTTAAATATGGCATGCTATTTTATACGTAATTTAATTGTGACTCGGGTCGATCTACCAATGAGTTGTCCATGAGAGTATATTCAACATACAAGGGATCACCCTCTCGAAAAAAAAAAAGCACAACATAAGTGTCAGAGAGAGAACTAGGGAGAGAGAAGGAGGAGAGAGAAGACTGCAGAAGAGAGAGAAAAAGAGTGACAAGGAGAGAGAAAGACTAGATTTAGAGAGAGAAAGACAAGAAAGAAGGGAAAACCATAGAAGCTGTAAGCAAGAAGGGAGAGAAAGTCTGTAATTGTATTAATGTGTCAAAAAGATATGAAAAATTACATCTTCTCTCCTTTTATACCAATGTCAGTGTGACATGGCATATTATCAACATTTTTAACTATTCCCAACTTCTTACAATCCATCCCTTCCCAAAAGTTTTTGTCCTAAAAAACAAACCTAGAAACAACTAGAGAGGAGATGGATAGAACAGAGTACTACTCTGTTTTACAGCTTTACAAATGGGAAATGAATGAAGAATGACCATTACAAGAGCCAAATTTGAAGAACGGAAGTAAGGCTCAACTATATACATGATTTGAAGTACTTCAGAAGCAAATGGAGCCATAAAATCTTCAACAAATAGTCCCAGAACAAAGTAGACAGCTTGTTGAATAAACAGTCCCTGCTGGACCAAATCTGCCATAACTTTTGATAGAAGTGTCCAAATGAGATGTACCATATATCAAAACGAAGCTCTTGAAGAGTACTTTAAGGCTATGTAGATAGCTTGATTCTGAAAATTAGGTACAATAAAAATTGTTCTAAAACAGCGTGCTGTCCTGAACCAGTCTGCATCAATACTAGCTCCATAAGCAATAGGCTTCAGCCACCAATGTCTCCCTCAAGTATGGATACTCATCCAATATAGAATCAGGTCTCCAAGAAGCCTCTTGAGAGGGTAAACCTCTCCATTTGATCAAATATTCCACAATAGAACGTGATCGAAGCTTCTTTTCGTGCTGACCTATAAACAGCCTCTAGGATGTACTGAACAAGACCATCTTCATCAATAGGTGGCAGCTCATCAACTATATCCACTGGATCACCATAATAGGGCTTGAGCTGACTAACATGGAACACGTTATGAATCTTTGTAGAAGAGGGAAGCTCTAGTTTGTATGCCAAATCTCCAATCCGCTTAAGGATCCTGTAAGGACCATAGAACCTGTGGGCAAGCTTATTATTGGATCCATCTTTCAACGTAGAGTACTTGGATTTGGGCACCTTCAACAAAACCAGCTCTCCTTCTTGAAACTCTAAAGGCCTCCTCTTCTCATCAGCACATACATCTTCATTTGATCTTGAGCCTTCCTTAGATTCACCTTGCATTGCTGAAGAAGGGTCTGCATTCTTTCCAACTCTTCCTTCCCATGAGGATTGATCTTTTCATTAAAGATGACTGTAGGTAAGGGCACCTTGTAACCATACAAAGCCTCAAAGGGTGAAACTCCTATGCTCGCATGAGTGGAATTGTTATAAGCAAACTCAGCCAGGTGTAACCAAGAATCCCATGAGGTTTGGACATCATAGCAAAAATGACGAAGATAAGTCTCCAAGCATTTATTAACTCTCTTTGTCTGTCCATCAGTTTGGGGATGATAAGCCGTAGATGGAGCCAACTTAGTGCCCATAGATGTAAATACCACTTGCCAGAAGTTACTCATAAACTTTGAGTCCCTATCATGGACAATCACCTGCGGTAATCCATGTAGTCTAAAAATATGTTCCATAAACTGATTGGCCACTTGAGAAGCAGTAAATTGAATTTTTGTTGGGATAAAATGAGATGCTTTGGTGAGTCTATCAACCACCACATAAATACTATTCCACCCCTTCTTGGTAGTAGGTAAGCCAGTGATAAAGTCCATAGTAATATGAGTCCATTTACCCGTAGGAATAGGCAATGGCTGTAACAAACCTCCTAGCTTATGGGTGCTATCCTTATTTTGCTGACAAGGCATACACTTCATAACAAAGTCCTTGACATCTTTCCAAAAAAAGCTCTTGCTGATCTTGTCATAAGTCTTGAAAACTCCCAAGTGTCTAGCTAAAGGCGAAGAATGTAACTCCTCCATAATTTTCCGCTTGAAAAAAGAAGTAGAGGGAATAACAATCTTGCCCTTCCACCAAATAAGACCATTTTTAAGCTGGTAATGCGTGTTTTCTTCCATAAGACCTTGCTGTAATTTCTAAAAGATTTGGCTGAATTCCTCATCTAAAAGATAGGCCTCCTGTAGTTCTTCGATCCAATTATTATGTAGTTCTGTTATGGCTGACACTTTGCAGGTCCACATACGAGAAAGAGAATCAGCCACTATGTTATCTTTGCCCCTTGTATGAGTGATGTGAAAGTCCTAATTTTGTAATGTAGCTACCCATCGTCGTTGCTTTGGAGTGAGATTTGACTGAGTAAGGAAATACTTGAGTACCCGATGATCACTATGTACTCTGAATCGGCTGCCATATAAGTAATGGTACCATTTCTTGATTGAATGCAGGATAGCCAACATTTCCTGGTCATAAACATTCATGGCCATCCCCTTATCTATAAGCTTACGGCTCTCAAATGCAATTACTCCATGCTCCTGAAGCAAAACAGCCCCAATGCCACGGCCACTAGCATCACACTGTATAGTAAACTCTTTGGAGAAATCCGGGCATACTAAGATAGGAGCAGAAGTAAGTAATTCCTTTAACTGGTTGAAGCTGCTATCTGCAAGAGCATCCCAAAAGAAAGCCTCTTTCTTCAACCTGTCAGTCAAAGGAGCTGCAATTGCCGCATAATGCTTTATAAATCGGCGATAGAATGAAGATAGACCAAGAAATCCTCTAAGAGAGGTAGTAGTAGTAGGCGTTGGCCAATCTCTTATGCATTGCACCTTCTTGGGATCAGCCTGTATTCCTTTTTCACTGACTATATGCCCCAAGTATTCCACTTCAGTCTGCATAAAAGAATACTTCTTCTCCTTAGCAAAAAGCCTATGATGTCTCAACACATCAAAACCCTTCCTCATATGTGACAAATGATCCTGTAAAGTCTTGCTATAGATCAAAATGTCATCAAAGAACACCAAGACAAACTGAAAGAGGAAAGGTTGCAAGATCTTATTCATCAGGCTTTGAAAGGTAGCTGGAGCGTTTGTAAGTCCAAATGGCATCACCAAGAAATGATAGAGCCCACGATCAGTCCTAAAAGCAGTCTTGACTTCATCACCCTCTCTCATGCAAATTTGATGATACCCTGATCTCAAATCAATCTTCGTGAAAAATCGATCCCCCTTAAGTTCATTAAGCAAATCATCAATCCTGGGTATAGGATACCTGTTCTTCACTGTTATCTTATTGAGATCCTTGTAGTCAATGCACATTCTGAAAGATCCATATTTCTTTTTGACTAACAGGACTGGAGATGCATAAGGTGAAAAACTTGGTTCAATGAATCCCATTTCAAGAAGCTCTTTGATTTGCTTGGCTACTTCCTCTCGTTCACATTTTGATAGTTTGTAAGGTGGCTTATTGATTGTCTTTGAGTTGGGCTCCAAATCAATGGGGTGATCCACCGCTCTCTTAGGAGGCAATGAAGTATGTACTTCAAACAAATCTCTATACTTCTCAAGAAGAGCTGTCAAGGCTGGATGGTTTGCTGAATTATTGGGCTGATCCTGTGTTTCTTTGTTCAAATGCAAAACAAATATCTGTGAGCGCTTCTTGTACTTTCTCTTGAGTTGTTGAATGGTGATAAGCTGAAAATCAGATCTACTAGGAATTCCCTGTAAATGGATGAGCTGTCCATTGGAGAAAAACTCCATATATAACTGTGAGAAATCCATAGTGATCCTGCCTAATGTCATCAACCAATCACAACCAAGTACAATATCTATGGGCCCCATTTCCAAAGTGATCATGTTTACTTTGACTTCAAAATTTTTAGCCAACTACAAAGAAACCTGTGGGCAAATCTGTGTGCTGATTTTCTCTTCACCATTAGCCACTTGTACTCTAATGGGCTGCTGTAAGTCTGTGGGGAACACAATTCAACTTGTCCATAATGGACTTATTGACAAAACTGTGAGTACTGCCACTATCTATCAGAATGAACACTGGCTTTCCACATATGCTTCACTTCATACGAAGTGTATTAGGGCTCTTAGATCCTGTCCAAGCATCCATACAGATAGAACAATTAGTGGCAGCAAGCGACTCATCACAAGATCCACCAGGATCAAATGGAACATCTCCGCCTAGATCAAAAGGACAAGAGTCGGCTGGATCATAAAAGTACTCTTGTCCACCGTCATCCTCAAAATCTTCATTTTCAGCATTGATTGCCACTACATTAGCTTCATCTATGTCATCTTCAAAGTCCTCAAAAACTAGCATACTCTGAAGCTTTGGCTTGACATTTTTGTATACACACTTTGAAGCGTGATCAGGAGTATACTTTTCTCCACACTTGAAGCATAAGCTCTTGTCCTTCATTTCCTTGTAAAGATCCATGGGAATAGATTTGGGATTTGTATTAGCTGAACTGGACTTAAGCTTGTTGTCACCCTACTTAAATTCAACCTTTGGATTGTTTGCTGTCCTGAAATTACTTTGAGACCTAGAAGCATTAAATGGAGGATAAGTTAGTACCTGTAAGCTCCCACTAGGCATATGATTGCTGCCATAAATGTTACCAACTTGTCCTTGCTTTAAAACAGTCCTTGGCTGTCCATAACTTGGCTGAAATGAAGACTCTTTCCTATACTTTCTTCCATAGCGCTCCGCAAGCTCAATAGCCTTGAAAAGTGAAGTAGGATTTTGCGCCATAACATTAGCTGACAAAGATGGTTCTAAAACATACATAAACTTGTATAGCTTGGCCTCATCACTGATGCTTTCCACATAGATGGTCAAGTTGAGGAATTGGTTTGTATATTCTCTTACACTTAGGCCCCTTTGTTCCAAACCATACCATCTTCGTGCTAGCTTCTCTTTTTCAAGAGGCGAAACAAAGACTTCAGCCATAAGTGCCTTGAAAGCTTCCCAATTCTCAATAAGTACATTCTCTTTCTTGATATATCTCCACCAAGTATGGGAAAATCCTTTTAAGTGCAAGGAAGCAAAGTGAATCTTCATACCATCAGTTTTAGGATATATATCAAAGTAGGACTCCATCCTAGAGGTCAATTTCTTTAATTCTGATGGTGAAGATGATTGTCCATTGAATTTGGCTAAAACAATTTTGTCCTTAAATTCTCTTTCATGAAAGGGTTACTGTCCCAAAATTGGCTGATCAGGATTTCCAAGTACAGAACCTCCAAATTGAGACTGAAATCTTCCAACAGGTGGCTGAGAATTACCATGTAATCTTCCTGTTGGTAAAGTACCCTTGGAATTCTGAGTATGCAGCCCAAAAGCTTGAGTATTGGCCCCATTCAAACTGCCCAAATAGTCATCATACCTTTGTGAAGCTTCTCCTACTTCATACTGACTATTTGGAATGCCTCTTCTTCCAATAATCCCATTTCCATGACCATTCTGGTTAGATGACTGAAGTGAAACTAAAGGGCCACTATTTGAACAAGCCTTCTCATTAACTTCCTTTGATGCCATTTGCAACTGCATAAATTTAGCAATTTGTGCCATGAGTTGTTCGTTAGATTCTACCAACTTATCAATAGAAGCCTTGGTCTGATCAGTAGATTGAACCATCTGCTCCATTCTTGACAAGATGGCCTCATGTCGTTCCCTATGTCTTTGTTCATGGGCACACAAAGTATTGTTGAGCAAAATGACTTCTCCTTGTTGTTGAAGCTCTTCAGGGTTCTCTTGAAGTGTGCTATCCATCATGGAATCCCTGATTTTCTGAGCATAATCCTCCTGGACCTTATTTTTGCCTTTATGTCCTGCCATATTAGTGCAGTCCTACAGTACCCCCTGTCAGTAAAACGGCTATAACTTTGGCTAGGAAGCTCCGATTTCAGAACTTTTTTGTGCGAATCGAAGCTAACAATGCCCTCTTCAAGACGAGCTATAGCACACTATAATAGGTTTAGGACATAAAATTCTGTAGCTAAATTTCAGAGTCTGAACTGTCTAGTCCTGCACCCTGTCTAGACCTGTAAGTGCCCTGTTTTGACCCTGTAATGCAAGATAGTAATCCCAAATGACTACCAAACCCTACAAAGGGGTATGTAGGACCTATGGACACCCTGTAGTACTTGCACCTGTGCTTCAGCAATGAAGGGTGTACCTGTATCTACCTATAAATACCCTGTAAGTGACCTGTAAATTTCCTGTTTTACCCTGTTTTGGTCCTGTAGGTACTTGAGTCTTTGGAAAGTCTTCAATCTTCAATCCTCCACTCGCTGTACTTGTGTGAGGGATAAAACGGCATGACAGGTTCCCTACACGGGCTCCGAATCATCGGGAGGTGGGCAAAGTTCCCCTCGGGTCGGTTGGTTGCACCCCTTCGGGATCTTCGATAGTGAGGGAGGATCACCTCTCTTTTGTCCCACTATCTCCCCTGGCACCCACCTTTTTCCTCGGTGGGAATATCAACATGGCAGAGGCTAGTGTGCTAAGCAATCAGCATGATATGCAATTCAGAAATATTCATTCAGCCTTTCATGAGATGCAATTGATTGAGATAAGAAAAATTGAGATGGGAGAAGGGTCTTACCTATGCAATTCAGTGACTCACTGATTGCTAGTACTTACCCTTTTACAATATTTCAGCTTGGGTGAGAGAAATTCAACAAAACAAATCAAGGTTATGCATCAAGCTGATCAAATGATACCTATGATGAGTAATGGTTTGAATCAAAATGGAATTCAATGAAATAGACTGAAATTGAGGAAAATTAACACTAATCTCTGATCTATTGATCAATCTAGTGAATTAATTGATCAATAACCTCTCATCAACAAGTGGAAAGGCCATTAGCAATAGGATTATTGAGAGATTTCAGAGATTAGTAAAAGGGAAATACCTCCATTAAGCTTGAAAAATATGATGGATGTCAGCTTCAACCTCGTTGATGCAAAAGTCCTTCATAATCCATCATAAATCCATCATAAAGCTTGAAATCTCTATGAAATCAGTCTATACAAGCTTCAATATGCTAAAATCCTTGAAGAATCAATACTCCAGCCTTGCTTGAACACTTGAACCTCAAAGATTCAAGCTCCTTGATGAAAAGCCCCAAAATAATCCTTCCATTTGAGCTCCAATGTCATGCATGGGCTGAAATCTCTTCAATGTCTTCAATCTTGGAGTCTATCTAGCTTGTACTTAGTTTTAGAGAAGCTTTGGAGGTCGGGAAGGTCCAAAATTTTGAGAAATTTGAGCTTCCATGTCTGTGGCTATGGCTGCCCTGCTGTGTATTAGGGTTTGAGCAAGAGAATGACTGATTAGGATGCTTCAGAGGCTAAAGATTGTTGCCAATCAAGTGCTTGATGAGTCCTTTAAGAGCTGAGATCAATGACTGAGGATGTGGAGCAGGCTGAGTAGGGAGGAGAGAGCAGGGAATTCAGCGCAATTTTTGGGCTGTTCCTGGCTGATCATCAACATCACACCTCAACCATGGTACTCCTCTTGAAGCTCATGCTGTAAGGATCCTTTGCCCCATGTTTTGACAGACAGAAATGTTTAGCAGAGAGAGATATTTGAAGAGATTCTTGACAGCCACCATGAAAGCTTCAGCCAAAAGCTTGAAGGAGAGAGAAGAGAAGCTCTCTTTTGAAAAGTAATTGTAGTTTAGTCTCTAACTAAGCCCGGTTAACCATCCTTTACCCTAGTTACCTCCATTTTTGCATGAAATTTGATGATGTCCAGCCATTTAAGCCTTTACCTGCCATATCTGACCTTGGATATCTCCAGATGTTTTCTCTTGCTAACTGTAGGTGTCCTAAAGCACTCCACTAGTCACTGTCTTGTACAATTTTTGTCTGAAATTGGTTTTGAAATAGGAAAATGGGACTGAAAATGGAAGAAAATAATGGATCAAAGACTCAAGATCTGATACCACTTGTCAGAGAGAGAACCAGGGAGAGAGAAAGAGGAGAGAGAAGACTGCAGAAGAGAGAGAAAAAGAGTGACAAGGAGAGAGAAAGACTAGATTTAGAGAGAGAAAGACAAGAAAGAAGGGGAAGCCATAGAAGTTGTGAGCAAGAAGGGAGAGAAAGTCTGTAATTGTATTAATGTGTCAAAAAGATATGAAAAATTACATCTTCTCTCCTTTTATACCAATGTCAGTGTGACATGACATATTATCAACATTTTTAACTATTCCCAACTTCTTACAATAAGCTATACATTTAAAGAAAGATTGGCAGGAAGGGCATGTTTTGATTGGTTTAACATTTAATTATTTGCCTATGTCACATATTTATCTGATCTATTTCTATTGGGCTTTGTCATTAGTGTGATGATTCGAATGATATAATAGATACTGAAGTGGTTATCAAACCGGAGCAAGAGTGGAACCTTGCTCTCCATGAGGGCTCCCAAGAGGATGAGGCCACTATCCAAGAGCAAGAGGTTGTTGTTACATCCCCTAAGGACACTACCATTTGAAGCATGAGGAGGCACCCATTGCCAATGAGATACATGAGGAGGGTAGTGCTAAGGAGCGTATGGATGAGTATGCTACTCTACACCCCAATCCCCTAGCGACAATCTTAAATGGTTTAGCTTGTTTTCTCCTAGATTTAGGAAAAGCAAAAGACTCATCACATTTCAAGCCACAGTACTTTTGAGCCTGTAAATGTGCATCAAACTAGATCTTGGAGCTCTAAATGAGCATATCCATTGCATTGTCATTTGCCTATAAACAATCCATTTCCCTTTCGCCTATGAATGCTCTGCATTTTATGTAATGCACATTGTCTATTTAATATTGACAATGAACAAAGTTCTTTTATCATATATCAATCTTTTTATGAGTTTCTTGAGGGGAGTTCACTTGTATAAATGTGTAGTTTAAAGTGGGTCTTTTAACTCTTTTGTTTATTTAGTATCTCTTTGTGTATCCAAAATAAAAATGAAATTTGTATTTAGGGTAATGCTCAACACTAGTTGATACAAGACATTTTCTTATTATTAATGTTAATGGAGTAATAGGGAAGAGTTGGTACTAGCAAGCTCCACCCCCTGTGCATCAGGATGGTGGAGTGCTCTAGAGAGTTATCAAGCATGTTGTGTTGCTAAGGCCTAGAGTGCTCCAGTTCCTTGAAAAGTTGGAGATCCATTTTGATGTGAGGATTTGGAGCAGCATGACCCTCAACATCTTGTTACCCATTGTCGATTTAATAGAGAAGCAACTAGTTGCATTTGGTTCAAGTCTCCACTTCAACTTTAAGTTGTTGCAAGATGACTATGTGCAACAATTAGGCATCTACCACTTGAAGTGAACTAATGAGATTTTGCTACTAAAGACATTCTCTATGCTTTTAAATAGGGGCATTCATGTGGACACTTAGCATACACTACTCATGGATGACATGCCATCTAAGTCATGCTTGAATCCGATGGGAGCAACTTGTTGTATCTACACATATCATGGTCATTGCACTAACACAAAGTTGCTAGAGATACTATTGCCATACTTTTTCAGGGCACTGTCCCACAATTCATGTGCAGATGTCCTTATGAAGGTTTTATTATTCAAAGGATTTCTTTGAGAAATAAAAAAGTCCCCCTTCAATCACTACTGGGTGTAATTCAGAATGACTTTGCTAGTGTTGAGAATATCCAGTGTGCAGTGGATTTCGTCAAAGCTAATCTAGTACTAAGGGACTGGCAAGGAGAGAAACTGGATGATCCCACCTGATCTCGATAAGTCTATCAAATCGACGTCTCCCTTCCATACATGACTGAATTGGTGACCATTGCAAATTAGTTTCAAACAAGTAGATTGGTTTCAAAGAATACCATGTGTATAGTGATGTACACAGATTGTATACAAAGTTCTTTTGAGTAAAAATTAGATACATTTGTATATCTCTGGTAATCCCAAGTGTTCATTTTACATTATCATTTGTGTTTCATCTATGGACTAACACTCGTGGGATTTTTGTAACTTTTGAGGCAAATTGATACTACATTAATAATAGTTATAATAAATAGTATGAAGCGTGTGGAGTTCTTTAATCCACATAGTTGATCCTGATCTAGATTACAGTACAGAGAAATAGTTCCATCGATCTAGTTCTTCAGTTTTGAGCAAATTTGTGCCTCCATTTAAGGTAGTCATTGATTTTAAACTACTTTGTGCCTCCATGTACAATTTTAGTTCGCATTAGTATTATTTCAGTTTGAAATAGTACTATTTATATAGCCACTATATTCGATTAGATAGACCCAGTATTTGGGAAATTTATTTTTTAGAAACATATACAATTGCTATTGCCTTACAATTCATGGAGGTTTATCAATACTTATTTAGTACTAAAAACTTATTTAGTACTAAGAATTAGAACTTTCCCAAACACTTATTTAGTACTAAAAATTGAATATCAATATCATCGCACAAAATTGAAAAGTATTAGATTAGATTGAAGAAAATATTTGCAAGCATACTTTAAGGCAGTAGATAGTGGGACTTGAGACAAGTTTTACACAAATCTATTTGAGGGGAGTACAAGGCTATTTGAGTAGCCATCATGTATACAAAAAGTGACTTGGGGGGTGCTATAGGCATCTATAGTAAAATATCTAATCATAAAAAAGTTACTTAGAAACAATGAGCAACATCTTTAAATTGCACTAGTTTGGGGTTGTCACCAATTGCATGTCTAGGGATTGTCAATAGTTGCATGTCTCAGCCATCTAGTAGTTGGGAATCAATGAGCAATCTACCAAACGAAATCCAATTTTACTATTTCTCTAACTTACTAAATCCAATTTTAGTATCCTACTATTTCTCTAATTTACTATTTTAGTATAAGTTAAGATTAACTTAGTATATCAATAAAATTAAAGCTAATTTATCATAAATTTATTATTTAGTACTATTTAATATTTAGTACTACAAGTCTCTTACAAAAACACACACCCACTACTATTCTATCTGCTTAATGGTGGCTAGCTTGTAGAAGAACACTAGCCTCTTAGATTTAAAGGTTCCTCGACATTCTTGCATCTGGTTCTCATTTAGGATTTAGCAAGTCCTCCACCTTGTCTTTTCCTTTTCTCTTCCTAACTTCCAGCCATTCCTCGTCCTGTTGAATAACACTCTATTCCTTTATTTTGACCTGCCAGTACAACTATACTTTGTCCCAAAATAAACAAAAAATGGCAAAAGTAGTTACATACACTATTCTTTCTAGAACTCTGATGGAGATACCTCAATCTAGGAGTGGCTTGGTTCTCTACAACTATTGTTTCTTTCTCATTCAC
This sequence comes from Lygodium microphyllum, assembly GCF_053477565.2. Classification (NCBI taxonomy): domain Eukaryota; kingdom Viridiplantae; phylum Streptophyta; class Polypodiopsida; order Schizaeales; family Lygodiaceae; genus Lygodium; species Lygodium microphyllum. The sequence goes on from NC_141137.1 coordinate 33,389,025, forward strand.
ATTTGTTTGAGTCTCCGAGCTCTCTCCATTTTGACAGCTTCATGGAGGAGAAAGGTGGCCATTTGCATCAATCGAATGGCTTGCAATAGTGTTCACAAAAAATCGAGGTATACGTAAAATGAATTAGAAAATTTGAAAAAGAAGCTTTAAAACCACACACTTGAAAAAAATTAGTACAAAAAATTACAACCACATCTAATATAATACAAAAATCTCTTTATTTCTTTTTCATAGGCACTGACCTACATGCTCCTCATGATTGGGACCACCGATATTCTTCTTGCATCTTGCCCCCCCTTTCATGGCTTCTCTTAACAAGGCTTGTAGGCCTTTCCTTTTGAGCCAACTTGCTACGTGTTAAAACACCATCGTGTTCATCCATTGTGGGACTACAAAGAACCTTTCTCGTGGAGATTAGCGAGAGAAGGGGTTGCTTATTAACCTCCACTTGGTTATCATGTTCTAAATGCACCTTTGCCTAGTTATTTCATTTGGTAACTTGGCATGTTAGGTTGGCCTGAGAGGATTGCTTGGTTGGCAAGAAATTGAGATTTTCAGAATGGGGATTTGGGCTTTGTAAGTTCTTAGTAGCTACTTTTTATTAACCTCTTTGACCCACTACCACTCACCAACCCAACACCCCATCGTGTATATGATTGCTAACAGAGCCTAGGAATGAAGTTCACTAAATAGCAAATGATATCATTTGTAGGATCCCTAGTAGGGTTGATTTGACTACTCCGATCATGTCCACATGTTAGCTATCATATAGTAATAGTATCATATGATCAAGAATTAGACAGATTGACTTATAAGGCTTCCCGAAGTTTCCTCATTTTTCTTGAGTCTTGACTAAAAGGTATGAATTTAAACTATCACATTTATATTTTTTAGACTTTTGCTGAAATTTTTGCAAATCATCATTATATATATATATATATATATATATATATATTTGAGCATACATGAGGAGGGAAAGAGGTGGTCATGTTGATGTTACACCATTGCACACAAATATAGTCAAGGAGCACATGGGCACCAGATGCAATGGAATGAAACTTTCCACATTCTAATTGCCCTCGTAATGTTAGTACTACTGTAATACATAACAACATTGAAATTTACCAAATTTTCAACTTTACTAGTAGTGAAGTGCTATTATAAAAATGAGTGCTATTTTTGAAAAGATCTTTAGGATATAACCTTCCATCCAACCAAAGATCATACCTGTAGAGAAAAAATAGGTTAGAGATTCCAATTTGATTTTGCATCAAGGACACTTGCCATCACTTTTTCCAAGTTTTGTAGATTTTTCTCCTATCCAAATCCCTTGGTAAAGTATAACCCATAGCAAGTCAATTGCTTAGTTGGATGTGCATGACTTGAGTTCCCATTGGGAACAACTCTAGTTGAGATGCCATTTCTTATTCAAATTTTTATGAGTTTGTGGGAAAGGGTTGGAAGGTTAGGGAGAAGAAGTAGGGCTAAGGTGTTATCCCATTGGAAGGAGTGGCGGTTGAAGGAGAGTTTTAATTGGATGGCTTTTGAGACAATGGGATTCCACTAATTGATCCTATATTGAGGATGAGATGAAGGTCTGTTGACCTTTTAAGGTTAATATTGTGACAAATTTGGTTGGGAGAGAGCCATGAATGATTAAGGAAGTCCCATAGATCCTCCAATACTTGGACTCCCTTCTTGTACAATTTCCAACCTTCTTTCAAGAGATTGGAAGGTGTGGAACTACATTGGTGAAAGAATTCAAAATTGGTTGGGAGAGATCCATAAATGATTGTGGAAGTCCCATAGATCCTCCCAAACTTGGACTCCCTTCTTATACAATTTCCTTTCAAGAGGTTGGGAGGTGTGGAACCACATTGGTGAAAGGATTCAATTTAGATGCACAATAGAAGGGAGATAGCACATGGAGGCTCAATCCACCTTCTTCTTCTTTATCTTCATTTTTATCTCACTTTGATTTTCATTGCACACACAAACTGAGTATCTTCCAAAGTCGATAGATAATATGACAATTTATGTATAGCCTCTCTTTTTACAATACAAGCATAGGATATGACTTAACCTATGTCTTATTTCTTAACACTTCCTCTCAAGCTTAGAATGAGCTTGCAAACAAAGTATGCCAAGTATACTTCTAAAGTACTCAAACTTTATCTTTACCTAATGCTTTGGTGAATATCTTTGCAAATTGGTCATTAGTTTTGACATGTACTAAGTCTACCTCCCCATCCATGCCTCTCTCTCTAATGAAATGACAATTCACTTCAATATGCTTTGTTCTTGCATGATAGTAGATTGTGTTCTTTGCAAGTATAATGATATTGATGTTATTCTAACATATAATAAGTCCACCATTTATCTCAATCCCCATGTCACATAGAAGTACTCAACCATGTCTACTCACTTGTTGCCAATGTTGTTCTTCTATACTCTACTTCCGTGTTTGAAAAAGCTATTGTGGGTTGCTTCTTGCTATTCCAACTCATCATGGCTGAAGTGAACAAAAAATCACATTTACTAGTGGATCTTCTATCCATAATATTTCCTACCCAATTAGCATATGTGTAACCAAACAAGGTAAGCTTGATTCGTTTCTTATAGAACAAGTCATAACTTATTGGCTTCTTTATATACCTCAACTATCTTCTCAAAGCATCTAAGTGTGAATTATATGGCCTTTACATGAATCAAATTATCACTTCAACTAAATAACTCAAGTCCAATCTTATTATTGTCAAGTAAATCAAGCTACCAACCATTTTCCTGAACGTGTCAATATCTTCAACATACTATCCATTATCAACAATCTTTATGTTTTGGCCCAATGGTGTGCCAACTTGCTTATATGCTATCATCCCATCCTTTTCCAACATTTCAATAGAGTATTGCCTTTGCACCAACCAAATTTTATGTGATGTGTAAACTACTTGAATGCCCACAAAATATATGTTTTCTTAATCTGTCTTATAGCTCATGTTTACCTTGAAGTGATTCTTTTTATTCCTTTCTAAGTTCCTCATATAACATTTCTAGGCTTCTAGGTTCCCTAATACACTTAGTGTAGCATGTTAGCTTGTGAAAGTGGGTGTGGCTTCTTAAAGGCTTCTAATCTTCTCCAAACTAGAGATTTTGTTCTAGAAACCTTATATCTAATATACTAGCTACACTAGTACCTTTTTCACCTTGATGATAGTTTCATGAGCACCTTCTATCCAAAGGTCATTTATACATCTAGCCATGAGTTTTTTAGTGATTATGCCTCCTATATGGTGTTTGGAAATCCTTGTTTTGGTAGTATGGAAAATATAAACAAAAAAAGGTCTCCTTAGCTTGATAATTAATCACCTCTTAATCATGAAGGATTTGAGTTGGTGGACCAATGAGAGTAGGGGTGGTGAGCACATTTTATCCCATTTTAGTGGAGAGAGGAGTGGTTTTGGTGAAAAGGTTGGTGGTTTCTAAATAGAACAATGCTTCTTACTAGGCAAGTGGTCACACAAAATCTTTCAATTTTCATATTTTAATTGCCAACTTGCAAGTTCCATAGGTGGGCTCAAAACATAGAACTACACTTTTAAGGATGTTTTAATTTCACTTGCAAGGTGCAAGTTCTAACCAAATTTATTATTATTAAAATAATTTTTATTTTTGGGCCTAAAAATTTGGGCACAACTAGTGCATGACTTGTGGACTTCTTACTGAAAAGTTGTTTTAATTGTGGATTTTACCCCATTAGCTCTAGGCCATAATTATGTGGCCTTATCAACTAATGTAAATGCCAATTGTGACAAGAGATATATGCACTAGCATTATAAACTAATGAATATGGTCTCTTTTCCTTATTTTTTAATTGGAATTCACTTTCTTTGGTACAAAACCATTGTCAACAAGCACCATCATGAGGTTCTAGATCCACCATCCCTCTTGCATTAGCAAAAGTATTATGGAGAACTTGAGATGTTGTACACAACTCCTCTTTTGCAACGGCATTGAATTGTACTCCATGTTGCATGAGGTCCATTGATTTTTTCCATCTTTGTAGAACAGTGGGAAATCGTATGGAGCCTTTTGTATTTTCCTTGCTTATATTATATTCCTAAGGTAAGCTCCACAAGTTGGGGTGTAAGAGTCACTTTATTGATTACCTATTCACCCCTTGCCTATAGTAGACCAACATGCTTGTTTTAGAGTTAGGGTCATAATTAAGAATGAAACTTAAGCATGTGATTAAGTGAGTTGGTTCATTACAAACTTTAGTGTAAGTTTCCAAGCCACAATGTTCCACAAGTTTCCTAGCCATATCATTGTTATTAACCAGATCCTCAAAGTTTCTAATGAGCCCAAATTTAAGATTCACTAGACTCCATATGGTGGGTTGTAAGTTGTACTTGTCATATTCATCTATTCTAAGGATAATTTTTTATTTGATCCTAGGGTCATTGATTAATGTAGGGAATTCAGGGTCAATCATTCTTATAGGAGGAGTTGTCATATGCACATTTGATAGTAACAAGTTGTAAGAATTATGAGAATAGAAAACAATTCAATATGGTTGTTAACGGAAAATACCAAAAGGCAATTCAAAATGATTTGTCATTACAATAAAAATTTTCACGATTCAATACAACACAAATTTTCACAATTCAACATGGTTTCCCTTCTTCAAGGTGAGGATAGGCAACTTTCCACTTGTATGCCGGCTCTTTAATGTCAAGAATCACGTGGTGGGGGGAATTGCTTGAGCTGCTGCGTCAAACACACACCATACACACACAAAGAAGCTCAGTCAAAAATACAAGAAGAGAGATGGAGGCCAAAACATTTTCTTGCTAGTTTCTTCTTCTTTTTTTACACACACAATAAAATGTACACAAAGTATAAATAAGATACAACATAAAGGAAAGTGGCCTACTAAATCAACTAGTACATAACTGACTATACTAATTGACTGGCGCTATAACTATGCCAGCTATAGGTAGGTGCAACAAACTAAATATAATAAGTGATAAGTCAATGGCCATGTGAGGATCATAATGACCATTGGCATGGTAACAATAGACGTGCAGACCCATCTAGCTAAGCGGTCTATCATCAGTGTGTGCACATGTTGAGTTTGCCATCTCAACACTCCCCCTCAAGCTCAACTATATCTCTGCAACTCCAAGTGAGCTTTGAAACTTTCAAAGCTTCTCTGTATCCAATGCCTTTATGAAAATGTTAGCTATCTGATCCTGTGTGCTAACAAGTATCTTCTCTCTCACAAAGTGATAGTGTATCTCAATGTGTTTTGTCCTAGCATGAGACACTGGGTTCATAACTAACTATATGCTACTCATGTTGTCACAATGAATGACAATTGGACCATCTCCCTGCACATCAAAATCACCTAATAACTTTTGTAGCCATACCACTTGACATGCTCCCATAGTAGTACCACTATACTCATCCTCTGTATACTCGATAAAGCAATTGTAGGTTGATTTTTGTTGCTCCATCTAACTGTAGCACTACCAAGGGAAAACATGAATCCGCTAGTGGATCTTCTCTTTGACATGCTACTAGTCCAATCTACATCTATACATCCTTACGTGCCTCATAAAAAAAGTTCATAATGTAAAGTGGACTTCATATACCTCAATATGCATCTAAATGCAGGCATCTCATAAACTGACTGACAAGGCCAACAACATTGGGCTTGTGATAGTCATGTAAATCAGACTCCCTACTATCCTCCTAAACATAGTAGGGTCTTCTATCTCATCCCCAACATCAACACTTAACTTCACATTTTGCTCCAATGGTACTGAAAGAGGCTTATATGCTATCATACCATACTTGGATTACATATCCAAGCCATACTACCTTTGGATAGCCATATACCATCATCACATCATCTGATCACCTCAATACCAAGAAAGTACCTCAACTCACCCAAATCCTTCATCTCAAACTTCTTTTTTGAAAAGTCCTTAACTTCAACAATCCCACTGTCACACCTATAATAATCAAGTCATCCACATAGATGACTATGAAGACTAAGCTTGCATCTCCTTTTCTCACATAAAGCGAGTGGCCAGCATTTAGAAACATAAAACTCAATTTTGACAAGATACTCTCTAATCTTGTCAAATCATTCTCTAGATGCTTGCCTCAACCGATAGAGCACTTTTTTAAACTTATACACATATGTGGGATGCTCTAAATCCTTGATGGCTACTCCATGTACACCTCTTCTTGCAACTCACCATGCAAAAAGACATTCTTGACATCCATTTTCTTCAAATTCCAGCATGTGGCTACAACCAAAGCAATCACACATCTAACAGTTACCATCCTAGTAACTAGGTTGAATGTCTCTTCATAATCTATGCCATATGTTTGAGCATAGTTTTTTATAACTAGCCTAGCCTTATACCTACTAATTGAACCATCTACATTATGCTTGACTTTGTGAAATCACTTACAATCAATAGCTTTCTTGCCCTTAGGTAAGGGTACCAAATACCAAGTCTTATTGGGTTCTAATGGAGCCATCTCCTCATCCATTGTTTGCTACATCCCAATGAGCATGACTAACAGCATCCCTAAAATAAGTAGGCTCAACATCCTCAATTATCTTTACCATATTGGCATAATGGTGAGCTACATAACCTTCAAAACTAAATCTTTAGCAAAGTATCTGGCCTTTCTAGACCTGCATACCACTGTATTAGCTAATGGAGCCTTTACATTACTATGTGCTCTCTGTACACTTGGTGTCTTGACTAAAGGAATATCAAGCTCATAATCCAAACTCTCTGAACCACTAGAATCTCCATCAAGTTCCAAGTGACTAGTAGATGCATCATTACCATTCAACACTTTCTTCTTTTCTTCGTCTTTACCTGTAACACTTGTAGATCCACCTGAAGATGTGGGGCTTCTCCTTAGTCTCCTAGACCAAGGGCTAACTATAGATGTAGTACCGGATGATATTTTTGGTCTACTAAGGCTCTGCGATTCTTTTTTTTCTTTCTACACATAACTATCATGATCATCATCATTATCTAATGCATCACCATTAGATGCATACCAACTACTCATCTCATAATAAATAATATCCCTACTCACTCTGAACTCACCTATGACATGGTTATAACAATGATACCCTTTTTTCTCTAAAAGTTATTCAATTTAAATACATTTTTCAGCCTTTGGATCAAGCTTCTTTTGTAGCTCATCTAGCACATGAATATATGTGATACATCCAAACACTTTCAAGTGTGACATATGGGGCTTCTTTCCTATAAAGCCTTCTTTAGGAGTCATCCCATGAATTATAGTCATGGGAATTTTGTTCATAATATAAACAACAGTATGAATAACTTCAGACCAAAAATATTTTGGTATATTCTTTTCAGTCATCAATTCCCATGCAACTTCTACAATATGTCTATTTTTTCTTTCTACAACCCCATTTTAATGTGGGGTATACCTGCAAGTAAACTATCTCTTTATTCCATGAGACCTCTTTATTCCATGAGACCTCAAGAAGGCACTGGACTTATTAGAGAGATACTCTTCCTCTCTATTTAATCTCTCAAGCACTTAACTTTCAAGCATGTTTCTGGTCCGACAACAGCCTTGGAAGTTTTGGGAAAGTATTCAAATACATCACTCTTTTCCTTCATGAAATATATCCACAACTTCCTTGAACAATCATCAATAAATGTGACAAAGTATTTGCTACCACCAAGAGATACATTTTTTATAGGCCCCCAAACATCTATATGCACAACATCAAGTATATTTCTACTCATATATCTGTCATGTGAAAAAGGTTGTCTTGCCTGCTTACCAAACTGACATGCTTTATACACTTTATGAAATTCTATAAGTCTAAAAATGGGCAACCCTGTAACTAATTCTTTGGACTGTATTAATTTTAGCCATTTCACATTTTCATGTCTAATACATTTATGCTATATTTCAATGTCTACAACCATTCCTTTTCCTTTAGTATATATAGCAGCATTCATTGCAAGAATTCCAGCATCTAAAGTGAACATTCGACCAACTCTACTTCCTTTTGTGACCAACCTATACTTATCATTAAAGTCTTCTAAAACACAACATTTTACATTAAATCAAACCTACAACCCTTGATCTACCATATGGCCAATAGACACTATATTCTTTGTGATTGATGGCATATGTAATACATCTGATAGGCTCCTTGTCTAACCATCATGCAAGGACAAGGGAGCATAACCTGGATTATGTAAATCATATATCTGTCCAAACTATTTAGTATGACTGGTCATATGATTAGATGCACTTGAATCAACATTCTACACATCATTATGTGTTCCCTTTCATGTAATAGAATACATTATATGTTGCATAGCAAATAGACTCTCATTTTTGTCTTCATTTTGTCGTGAAGATAATGCATAGTTTCCTTGCTACAATTTAAAATTGCACATATCATCCTTCTTAGCATAACGATGGACTATAATATGACCTATTTTGCCACAATAATGGCAAACGATGGCAAAAATTCCAAAACCTTTGTTCTGATATCCACCTCTTTCTTTAGAGCTTCCCCTGCCTCTAAAGCTTCCATGGCCTCCTAAAACCTGCATTCCATCAAATTGCTGAGTTAATATGTTTTGTTGGTTATTAGCAACACGTCCCATACCATGGCCTCTCAAAGAGGATCTTGATGTCCCCTTCCTGAACTTTAGTAAAATGCTTGACCTATTCAACATTTCTTTTAGATGAGTCACATTGCATATTGATCTCTTCACTAATCTTGAGAAAGACCAACTCATCAAAATCTGAAAATAGATTTTCTACATATACAGAAGTAATAAATGATTTCCAAGTCTTCTCATTATTAAGGCTACCCAAAGTAGATAAAACCAAATTATCATCATTAGGTATTGCATAAATTGATACCAAAGCATTTGCAATGCTCCTCACTTTCAAAACATAGTCATTGACAGACATTTTTCCTTTTTTCAAAGTATTCAACTCTTGCTTGAGTCGAATCTTCCATGCCTTTGTATTTATTGAAAACACGTTCTCAAAAATTATCCAAGTTGCATACAAAGTTTCTACATTCCTGATATATCCTAGCATAGTATTATCAATGACTATAGATAGCCAATACATCACATTTTTGTCCTTTGCATTCCATTCTTTCTACACCTTTAATTCATTTGCAGTCATCTCGCATGGTTACTTAACTTTGGCTCCTTTTCTTCACCTAAAATGAACCCTAAAAGGCCTTTTCTAATAAGGAAGTCTATTGCATGAAACTTCCACGATGGGTAGTTGTTCTTGACTAGCTTCTCAATGATGGGGATTCCACTATTCTCTGCACTATTATCACAAAAATGATACAAAACAATAAGCAAGTCTTTTGCAACCTCTCACAACAAGTACATGACAATACACCATGTAGTCTTTTTCATTGATCACTCAATAGTACATATAATCTACAACCTGTTTGCAGATAAAACTTGTGTTTGCTTCATGGTAAATACCTTAAAACTTACAGATTTAAATTTGTAACATGTGCTACTTTCGGTCAATATAATTGAAATTGCAATATATCCTAAAGCTGTAGTGTGCAACCATGAGATTCTAAAATGAGGCACAAAATAGCCTCAAATGGCCAAAACACCTTAAAGAAAACCCCAAAGGGCTAATTTATAGAATATACAGTGCTTTGCCTATATACCAAATCTCACAACAATCTGAGATTTTCATTTGCCCTGCTTCAGGTGCCTCCACATGCACTATCCAAGAGAAAGAGTGGAAGAATGGGAGAGCTTCTTGTTTGTTACTTTCTTTGCTTGAATCCTTGCTTCTTCTTCTTCACTTTAGTCTTTAAAACCAACCTCTCTCAGTGGTGTTGCTCTAATAACATGTCAAGAATCACATGGTGGGGAGACTTGCTTGAGCTGTTGCGCCAAACACACACCATACACACAAGAGGAAGCTCACCCAAGAACATAAGAAGAGAGATGGAGGCCAAACTTTTTATTGCTAGTCTCTTCTTCTTCTTCTTTTACACACAATAAAATATACACAAAGTATAGATAAGATATAACGTTAAGGAAAGTGGCATACTAAGTCAACCAGTTTATAACTAACTATAATAATCAACTAGCGCTATAACTATGCCAATTTAGGTAGGTACAACAAAATAAATATAATAAGTAATAAGTAATGGCCATGTGAGGATCATAATGATCATGACTCAACTTCAAAATTTGCGATATCCACCTATGTGAGCGATATTGGGGATGAGATAGAAGATATTTTGCAAATTCTTTGTGATTGACGGCACATGTAATACATATGTCAGACTCTTTGTGTGGCCATCATGCAAGGACAAGGAAACCTTTCCAATGTGTGAAATTGGGTGGTATGAATCATCACCCGTCTTCACATAACCTAGATTTTGTAAGTCCTTCATCTCTCCAAACCATTCAACATGACTAGTCATATGATTAGATGCACCTAAATCGACATACCATACATCATCATGTGTCCCCTTTCCTATAACAACATTCATCATATGCTGCATAACAAACAAATGCTCATTTTGTCTTCATTCTGTTGTGAAGATGATGCATAGTTTCCTTGTTGCAATTTACCAATGCGAATATCACCCTTCTTAGCATAACAATGGGCTACAATATGACATGATTTGCCATAATAATGGCAAACAATAGCAGAATTTTCATCATCTCAACTTGCCAAAATTGGGGATGAGATGGTATCTTCTCTGTAAAGATATCATGGCGAAGCTTTTCAAAGAGTTGAGATGATGGAATGGCCTCAACTCTTTGAATGTGTTATATATTATCTTCAAGTTTGCGTACACTTTATCAATATGCATGTTATTTTATATATTGTGATTATCATTATGTTGGTAATTTGGGTAATAACTTATGCACATGGTAATATTTTGTGTGTGTGTGTGTGTGTGTGTGTGTGTGTGTGTGTGTGTGTGTGTGTGTGTGTGTGTGCGCGCGCGCGCGCGCGTGTGTGCGTGTGTGTGCGTGCATACAGATATATATATATATATATATATAAGAATACATGTGAATATGTGTATATTAAGCTTGAAATACTATTTAAAAATAATTATTAGATTCATTTTTTAAACACACATATTATGTTAATAAATTTTCTATTGTATTAATTAAGAGCTTTAGAATTGTATTATATAATATTATAAATTTTGATTTAAATATAAGAAAAATCATCCATTTGAATATATAAAATAGCATGATAAAATTATAATAGTTACAAGTATAACTTTATAAGAAGAATTAAAAAATACATACATACATACATACATACATACATAAGCCACATCTTGTTATATGACCTGCATCAAAGATGGGACCCTATTTGTAAAATTTTTACTTTTTGATACTTGATTGTATATATTAGACAAAATACATGAGTGACACTAATGAGATATATCCAACATACCTTATGGAAACACTGAAAATCAAACAAAGTAGTAATGCTAATGATTATGTTATAATGGATAACAACAATGTTGTTGTACAAGTTCTATATGTTAGACATATTTGAAATCATAGAGATGGAAAAATGACAACATTTTTCAAAGAAGAACAATCTCCCAAAAAATAAGGCTTGTTGAATCATATTCTTTCTTTAGTTTTTGAATGGGCATGAACTTGAAAACACTTTATACAGATATGTACAAATATAATAAATAGTTTGAAGTTTGAATTTAACTTTTTCAAAAAAAGAACATACACTTGGAAAATTTCTTATCAAATTATTTTAACTTTTATTTTTTATTTATAAAAATCATTAAGTTATATATTTAATTGTATATCGTATGAATTAGAAAATCATATAACATCACAAAGTTTATGAAAAACTCTTATAGAATTTTTACCATAATTAGATAAAAATGATAAAAATATATTAATTAAATATAAGATAAATTTTATTTTTAAAATTTTTGAAAAATGAGAAAATACTCTAATATGAAGTACTACTAGATTATCTTATTTTATATTATCTAATAAGAAGTGAGTATAATTTGTATATAACTATAATAAGACTAGATAATAATAAAATATTTATTCAATAATATGAATCTTATAAAGTATTGAATTATAAATAATATTTTTTATTTTTAATAACAAAACATTAAATAAAAAGATAAATATCTCAACAAATAAATTATAAAAGGATTATCTATAGGATATGATTAGAACATCAAATATATAGATATAAAGATGTATACACTTGTATTATAGTTATATTAAACACACACACACACATACATACATTAAGTTAGATAAAACAAATGACAATAGCATGTAGAAAGAACATGTAGAAAGAAATTAAAATGATATTATTAAATCATATAGATAAATTTAAAAGTGTGTCATTAAAACAACTTATTAAGATATACTAATAATTATTGTTAGATAAAAATAATATAATAAAATTATATTTTAATAAAATAAATAATAGTTTAAATTTATGATGTATAAGTTGTAACACTATAAATTTTAGAGCAAATATGATTAAAACTACTAAATATATCTAAAAATCATTTATTTATAATAAATAATTTGATAAAATTATATAGTAACATATATATAAATAATGTAGTTTGCCTTTTGTAAGAAACTAGGAATAATAATGTGGAGAATTACTAACTACATTGGATGGTATATAAGGTATAAGAGACTTTTATTTTTCAGCATTCAAATCAATAGAAAAGTCTCTTCATCTACATCTTCTCTCTCTGCTTCCATGGCTTCTTTCTCTCCTTTCTTGTCTTTCTCTCTCTACTTCCAATATTTCTCTCTCCTTAAATATTCTTTCTCTTCCCTTTGCCCTCTTATTCTCTCTCCTCCGTAGTTATCTCTATCTTCTTTCTCTCTTGTGATTCACTTCTTTACAACAACTAGTATCCAGAGCTAGCATAGGCTCTTGATCCATTTGATTTTCTCAAAATTTTGACATATTTTTCCTATTTTCTACCATTAAGTCTAAGACAATCGTACAAGAGCCACATGGCAAGTACTTGAATGCTTTCTACTTGGAGCAAAGGCTAATCTTGGAGCTCTAACAAAGATCTGGAGGAGATTTAGCCAAAACCGTGGCCAAAATAGCAGGTCATACATCAATTACATGCTATTTTGAAGGTAACTTGGTAAGATAGGGGCTAATGACCTAGCTAAAGGATAAATCATGGTTACTTTTTGGAAAAGAGCTTCTTCTTCTTCGTGTCTAAGACCTCCATGCAACCTTCAGCACTTCAACTTCATCTTTCTCTATGAATCTTGCTTCTCCTCAAGAATGAATAGCAAAGCAAGCTCTCAAACATCATGATCAATCTATAGACTACACTCATGGTGGCAAGCAATGATCAAGGCAATGGCGCTAGCACATAGTAGTAAATAGCACAAAATGCAATGATCTGATATTCCTTTATCCTCTCTTTCATGGTCACATGTTCTACTTCAAGGATTTCTACCATATGAAGAAGTTATAATCCATCTTTCTTGTCACTCCTTAAACCATAAAAGCTGACTTCTTCAAGTATTTCTCTTCCTTCAAACACTAATGGTGCAGGTCATGAGAGTAGCCATTGAAATCTCAAAAAATATTTACAAATTTAAGGGGATTTCACTTTTTCCTACTCATAGAGTTTACTTATAGCAAGATCCTTTCAAGATTTGTTAGAATAGAAGCATTGGAGATTTCTCCAACCTTTCAAACTTCCATAGAGGAGAAATTTGGGGATTCTTCTTCAATCAAGAGATCCTTTATTTTTCAAGCTTAATGAGAGCTTAAGCCTTTTGATTCAAAGGGATTTTACATGGTCTTGATTCTTCATTGCCAACATTGGAGCATTATGGGTACAAATGGAGCATTATTGAGTTATGGAGTTCAACCTTGAGCCAAGATTTGGGGCAAACAAGATTGATATGAAATCATTGATGCTTCAAGTTTACTTCTAAGCATTCAAGGAGCAAGGATTGAAGGCTATTGGAGCAATATTGATCAACCAGAAGCATATTCAAGCATTGGGGAGTATCCAAGTCTTCTTCAATAATGCAAGAGGTATTTTCAATCAATTCTTGATCTTTCTCAGTCATCCAATTGCTGACCTTCATCCACTTGTTTGAGAGATTAAAGAGTTGAAAATTTTCCATAAAATTCAAGTCCTTCATTGATGGAATCAACCCATTCACTGATTGCATCACTCTCTTGATTAAAAAAGTGAATTAGAATCCTTGTTTAGCATCATGGCATTGCATTAAATCACTTGTTCATGAGTGAATTGTTGGTTGGATTCATTAATCTAATCCAATTTATAGTTGCTGATGATTATTTGATCCATGGCAAAAATAGATAAGAATCCATTGTAAAGGGTAAGTCAAGCAATGAGTCACTACATGTAAAACCCTCTCCCTATCCATTTTGTAAATTTCAATTCTATTCTATTGCATATCATGAAATGGGTTGAATGATTCCTTCAAGTAATCCACATCATGCTAGTTGATTAAAGTAGCATACCATTGCCATGTTGAGATTCCCACTGAGGAAAAAGGTGGATGCTAGGGGAGATAGTGAGACAAAAGAGAGGTGACCCTCCCTCACTACTATCGAAGATCCCAAAGGGATGCAACCAACTAACCCAGGGGGAGGAGACTTTGCCTACCTCTTAATGATTTGAAGCACGTTTAGAGAGCCCATTGCATTGTTTTATCCCTTATACAAGTAGTGCGAGTGGAGTATTGAAGATTTGAAGATTTCAACTCAATGGCATTAAAACAAGGCATTTCTTGATCAGTCTATAGAGACTCCAAGTTGATTACAAGTCTATTCAGCCTTTTAAAAGTAGGATACATGTGATTGCAAGAGTAACAAGGCAATTGATCATTTATTGGACTCAATTTTTAGCCATTTACAAGTGATACATGTTATTCCATGCTTAATATAGGTCTATTCTAGGTTGCTTTAGTCAATTAGTGCATTGGGGGTCATTTTGGGATACGTTTAGGACCAAGTACATATGATATAGGAAATTTATTGCTTTTCATAGGCTATACACATAGGTGCCTCAGTGTCCTATTGTATCTACTAAGTTCAAAAAGTAAGCCTACAAGATTAAACATGGCTAAATTTGGACTTATATGTCTCCCACAGTGTCATTTAGACATGGACAGGTCCTAGATAGTTTCAATCAGTCAATTTTGAGCTACTGTGACTTTTTCTATCCTAACTATGTCAGAGAAAGAACCAGGGAGAGAGAAAGAGGAGA
The DNA here is from genome assembly GCF_053477565.2 of Lygodium microphyllum. Classification (NCBI taxonomy): domain Eukaryota; kingdom Viridiplantae; phylum Streptophyta; class Polypodiopsida; order Schizaeales; family Lygodiaceae; genus Lygodium; species Lygodium microphyllum. The sequence goes on from NC_141137.1 coordinate 33,404,374, forward strand.
GAAAAGACTACAAAGGAGAGAGAAAGACTGCAGAAAGAGAGAGAATAAGAGTGACGAGGAGAGAGAAAGACTAGATTTAGAGAGAGAAAGACAGGAAAGATGAAGAAGCCATAGAAGTTGTGAGCAAGAAGGGAGAGAAAGATTGTAAATGTATTGATTTGTCAAAAAGATATGAAAAATTACAACTTATCTCCTTATATACCAATGTCAGTGTGACATGGCATATTATCAACATTTCTTACACTAATTCCTTATTCTCAGCTTCATACAAACTCAAATTCAATGTTAAGTACTCATTTGAAGAGGAAAATTTAAGCTTCAATTTGAATTTAAAATTTTTTCAATCAGAGCTCTTTAGCTAAAGTTATAGCAAATTTAGTGACTAAAGATACTCTAGGACTACACTTTGAAATTGCAAGGAATAGGGATGAAAACAAAGGTAATGAGGATTTACAAAAAAACAGCAAATCAAAGACTCTAGGGATCATAAGATTGGAGACATCCATGGTGATGATTGTGAAGAGAATTCTTATGATATGGACACCTATGGTAGATTGAATAATTCCTTATGATAGCATGAAACATGACATTTATATAGACATCATGAGTTATTGAATGCTATGAACAAGTTTTGATATCAAACTCAGTCCTCTATTAATAATCTTACCACTCAAATATCCAAATGGATGGATTTTTAAATACTAGAGAAGGAAAAGAAGAGGAAAGAGAAAAAATAGAACTAGTCTTCTATTGACAAACTCACTGCCCAAATTACCAAATGGATGGAATCACAAATGAAGGAAAAGGAGCCACAAATTATTTTTGATAAAGTGCTAGGATCATCAACCAATGAAAATCCTAATCATTTTGGAAGTCTAGGTAAGATTTCTCATTCCACCTATGAGATTGGTGAGGCTTCACATAAAGGCAATGATCATTTGGGTAATGCAAGTAAGGGTGGTTATGTAGGTGGAGGTAGTTTTCTTGCCACTAAAGTACCTATTTGAGGTGTTAAAGACCTTAGCCCTCCCTTGCGACGAACTACTCTTGTTACAACCCAAAAGGAACTCCAAGATAGAAAAGCCCCAAAAAAGTCAAAAATGGAAGACAACCCAAGGTGAGAAAAAATAGAAGAGAAAGGCAAGCTAAAGCCTTAATGTAAAAGGAAGCACGTAATAATGAGTACACCAAATATTCTAGCAAAGAAAGCACTGGATGCATTGTAATTCATTTTTTAAAAGAGCACCAGGCTCCCTCCTGTGCAATTTGTAAATGTAGATGGGCACAAACGAAGGAACCATGAAAAGAGGAAAGAAATAAGGAAAGAAGACCTTGGCTAAAATGGCCAGTCATGTAAAAAGGGATGGGCACCCAAAGAGGAAGGGGACATGTATAAAAAGGCAAAAAGGGAATGAAGAAGATCATTCTTGTGTGTGGCCAAAACTAGCTCTCTTCTTCTTCTTCTTCTTCTTCTTCTTCTTCTTCTTCTTCTTCTTCTTCTTCTTCTTCTTCTTGCTTGCTTGCTTGCTTGCTTGAGTTGAGAGAGCAAGTGTGAGGGAGTGAGTGTGTGAGGGTGAGGGATCGTGGTGGAGAAGCTCTCCTCTCTTCTTCTTATCTTCTCTTGTCTCACACACAAAAATGGATCGTGGATCTTGGAGCTTGAGGATCGAGCTTGCACCTTGGATCATGGAGCTTCTAGAGTACTTGAGAGAGAAGCCAACTCAATCGAGCATGGAGGTAAGCTCACTTCACTCATAGGTGTAAGAGTGTGTACGGCTATGTGAGAGGTAGCCATTGCACTTGGCTTGAAATGCTTGAAGCAATAAGAGGTCCATGGGTCTTGGAAGTCGAGCGAGAAGCTCCCACATTTTGGTTCCATTGTTGGGACCAACAAATTCAAGCTTTGAGTGCTTGTGCGCTTCAAATCAAGCGACAAAGTAGGAGTTCAACTCCAAAATGACACTTGGTTTTAGGTAAAAAGCAAGGGAGTCGGAGGCTATTCGATCTTTTTGTGGATTAGTTTAGGTGTAGGAAGTTTCCTGTGTATTGTGTTTTATATCATATTTGAGACACTGATGTTTGGGAAACAAGGAAAAATAAGGAAAATATAACTCTCTAGATAACTAGGAAATAGGGAAATAGGGGAAGAAGGGAATTAGATTTTTGCATGTCTAGGAAAGAAAATAGAAGGTAAGGGAGAAAGAGAGAACACAAAAGGTGAAACAAGGGGGAGAGAGAGAGATCATTTGCATTAAAGAAGATTGAGAGAGAGCTAGTGAGAGAGAGACAGGGAGTGACAGGTCTACAGGAGGCTACAATACTTATGAACCTTGACTTTGATGCATTCAGCCCTTCTAGGCATACTTGAAATCCATGTTGTTAACTATTGTATTTTTCTAGAATTGTGGGATCATTAAAGCATATTTATGTCATTCGACAGGTTTTCAGGTGCCGCATGGATGGCGATCACAGGTCTCAGAAAATTAAGTCATGACTTGGCTCAGGCGTCCAAGCCACTTAAGCATCCCACTTGGACCACTTGATCTCGAATAGCTACACTCGAATGGAAATCACTCACGAGTCTAGGCCTCAAACAACCACAACCTCGGATACTCAGCCTTGAATAGCCAACCTTGGACACTTAGATGAGCACCCCACATCCAAGTCTGACCACTTGGATGTCCCAGTCTGGGACTCATTCAGACTAGACATCCAAAACCCTATCTAACTGGTTTTTTAACCCTTCAAGGGCTTGCTAGGGTTTTCCCCCAATTGACTAGTGACTCGACTATAGTCCAAACCCTAAATGAGACAGTATCACTGTTCATACCTAGAGAAAGAAGAAACATCAACCTAGTAGTTCATGGGGGACTAAAAGATCTGACCTTGGCCGCTAAACTGATTAGAGATCTAAGCCGATTCACTGGGTTGCAAAGACCACCTGCTGTCACAACCTGTAGATAACCTAGTTTTGACTAGTCTGGATATCAAAACCCCTTCCAAAAGCATCAAGACCAAGAACCGATTGAAGCAATTGACTCCATCAAGGGTCATACTCAATAGTGCTACAGCATTTAAGTACGTATGGAAATTGAAAAGCTTGATTTTTGCATAACGCACATCAAGATGCACTGCTAGTATATATAAGTGTTGCACGTTTGTAAACTAGTGAATTAACAAGGAACACACTAAGTGAACCCACCAATAGGAGTACAACCCCAAGAATCAGACAAGGGACTCAGAAAACCAAGGACAAAGACATAGAAGGGACCAAACTATCACATTGTTAAGTGAAGGAAAGGCTCATTAAGATTAGGGATATGTCTCTAGCCAACTTAATTGACCTCATAGATGCACTAGTGGGTCAAGAGGCAACTACTATGGTAAGCATCAACTCGAATGAGAACAGCCTAGACCTCAACCTTAACTTTAGCATGGTTGAGCACCCCGATGACATACGGTGACTTATCACACAATATGACCAATAGACAAGGATAGCGACTCATGGAAGATCAGTGGTGGCAAATGTCATAGCTGACCTTAAGAAGAGAGGAGAGTGGCAAGGATGGCATTGCAGTGCATGGCAAGTTATAGTCAGGAGCAAAGGGCTGAAAGGTTGTGTCATGAGAGAGAGCTCAATGAGGTTCACAGGATCCTAGCCATATCAGGTAGGAATAGCATGGGAGGAATTTCTGATAGGGAGAGAGTTCTGGAAACCGAAGTGAGCTACTCACCAAAATATTTCTAGATACGACTAGCACTGAGCAGAGTGGGGCAGCCTTGTGGCGGCATCATTGCTAGCTACGAGCTAGGAGTTACCCCAAACTCTAGGAGCCAAAAAAAAAAACACATAGTTGCAAAGTAACTTGATAAATACCAAGCAAGGAATGACCCCTATAGCTTTTTTGACCAGTTTAAAAAGGCATGTGAGGCTAATAACCTCATGGACCCCGCTCAACGAGCATTGACATTTTGTCTTTGCTTGGGAGATAAGGGACGACGGACTTGGTTCACTAGTCTAGATAATGTTGAATGTAATAACTTCCCCCAATTGAAAGATCTAGTCATCAAGAGATTCTTGGAGGCAAGATACTCCGATAACCTCATTGTTAGGCTAATGAATGTCAACTAGAAAGACAAAGAGGACATATGAGACTACATCACCCATGTAAGAAGCCCCCATAAGAGGATACCTATAACTGAGCAACCGAACGAGAGAGCAATCTCTACCATGTTCATTAACAGGATCCGCAACAAAGGACTCTATAAGATCCTTGCAAGCAACTCGAACATGTAAAAAGACATACTTGCAAGAGTCTTTGAGAAAGCCATACAAGTAGATGACTTGCTTAGGGAGAGAAGCTCTCGGATGGTGCAGCAAAGTAGCAATGTAATTAGGAACACCAGGAGAGCTACAGCAACTAGTGAATGAGTAGTCTATAGTGAATAGGAAAAAGGGAAGAGTGTTGATCATACCCAAGCTATAGCTGAGCTAAGAGCAAAGCTAGCTAGACTCCTAGAGTCAATACTACAAAGTCCAGTGTGACCCCACGTGCAATGTGTACACTATGGAAGGAGTCACCTGCCCTCTCAATGCCCCAATCCTAGATCAAGGCCTTGTGCTAATTGTGGAAGATTCGGGCATGATGCCATGCACTGTCGGTTGCCAAGACGGTTGCCTTACTAGCAACCTTACATGCAACCATACTATCTAGGGATTAGATAACCAAATTTTGAAAGAGGAGGCCCTTTGGCCCTCCCTGCACCCAATGATTCAAATCCAACCACCCCGAGGACAAATGTCAACCCTACGGGAATCCCTATACCTCTAGCACCTATTGTTACCCATCCACCAAGTGAAGCTCCAATGCACTTTGTGGAGGAACCCCTAGAGGAAGATTCTTATTTGAACCCTTATGTCTCTTATGACGAAGAAGGTAATCCCAAATTGATGGCCTATAGACCCATGCTAGTCATAGCCTTAAGCAGAGGAAGAGGTAGAGATCTAGGAGGAGCTCAGAACTAGGAACCCATAGCAAGTTGTACATGTCATCCAAGGCACATCTCATCTCACTACCCTGAAAAGGAGTAAGAAAATAGAGAGAAAACTAACTTGAGGTGCCCCGAATGTGAGATCACACATCTATTCAACTGATTGCCCTAGGCAGAAGCCCTCCACTAGCTTTGCAATCGTACCACCTATGTCGCTCAAACTCTTTTTTGTCGAGTTGCACAACAATGATGCCACACCCATTCCCTCAAATGTCATGACACAAGCTCAAACAAAGTAGGTTGGTATCTCATTAACCTAGACCTAGCAACCTGTATGCATCCTCCACAGCAAAAAGGAGTTGACGATCAAGGAAAAAGAGAACCAAGGCAAAACTAATGCTCAAGATCGAGAGTGAGACCACATTAACCAAAGGGAAGTAAGTCATAAATTCCAAAGCAAAAACATCCACTCCTAAGATGAGAGAGAAGGAAAGTGCTAAGGTTGGAGAGTACCCTGACCCCAACCAGCAAATTGAAGGTTGTAGATAAGGTCAAGGAGTGGATAAAAGAAGAGTAGACTCACCTTCAAGATGCTGAACCTATAGTTGAGGAAGAGATTGAGGAACTCTCAACCATAAGCCCACCAGTCTCACCCACATATTTGAGGGCAGGAGAGACAACACCACCACATGAAAAACTGCATGGGAAAAATGAGAGGTCCATGAATACACAAATAGTTCAAGGACAATGTCAAGGAGCCCATGAAGTTGAGGAGGGAAAGAGAGATGGAAATTTGCTAACCGCACTCATAACAACTCCTGTGACATTGTCATTGGGAAAACTGCTTAAACAAAACCCTGCACTTTGGCAATAATTAAAGCAATGGGTAGAACACAGTACTGACCATAAACCACAAGAATTTCCAGACCACAAGACCATGACACACATACCAAGCTTAACACTAAATCCCATGACAATCCCCACAAGTAAATGCCTTTTGGGAGAGCACCGAGATGCATCTAGTCTTGCATGTTGTTACCTTAAGAGATACTACACGAAAGGGGATAGTGGTGGACATGGGAGCAAGGGTTACTATACTTAGTCACTCAGTCCTACAAGTTTGGGGAAACCCAACGGTGGAGACCACAAGGTTCAGTGTTACTCTAGTGAATGGGATGAAGGTTAGACCCTTTGGATTCCAAAAGGACTGGCCACTAAAGATAGCGGAAATCCAATTCTCAGTGAACTTCATAGTTATGAAGGGAGTGGATTATGATATCCTGCTAGGTAGACCTTGGATGAGAAATGCCAAAGTAATAGAGGACTAGGGTAATCGCCTGATATTCTTGGGCAATAGATCAAAAGCAATCTGAATAGAGATGGACACTTAGAAAACTGCACCAATGGACGTGGACACCATCTCTACCCTACTGAAGGGTGACTCAAAATCTAGAAGCAATTATGAACCTCTAACAAGGTACATTCCTTACCCTAATGATGAACATGATTGGATGCATGTATTGGCAACCATTGATCTCCCATTCTCGGAGGAAGAGGATGAATACAAGCAAGCTAAGACACCGCTAGGAACCCCAAGAGCGCCATCACTTCCAACTTGCCCACAGTACTCATATGCATGATGGGGCTAAAAGTCCCATGGGCCAACCTCAATCACTTGTCATGTCCAAGCAAACAAACTTGAACTTCCCGAAATCCTCAAGTACTTGTCAAGTCAACTTGCGGGTAACCCAGTTGCCAACTTGAAGCCCCTCAAGGATCTTATGGAAAGAAAAGAGTGGTAATGGACCAAGGTGCCTGTGTCATAAAACTGGGCTCTCATGACAAGTGAAACAACGTTTGGAAGTAGGAACCCTACAAGCAACCTACAATCGCACTTTGAAAATTCTGACAATGAGTAAGAGGGCTATTGTTCCACCAGTGAGGAGAGCAAGGAGGAAGTCCAGACCGTAGATATGATATGGAGGGAAGAACAATTGAGCAGATCAGAGCAAACATTAAACCTTGAGAGATAAATATGTTTCAAGTGAGCAAAGGAGTTGCCAAGCTAGATTGCAATCAAGCTTGGCTAGAATGTCTCGAGAGGTGATAGATCACAAGCAAGTAGGACTATCTTGTCCTTGCACCCCACCACTATTTGGAGTTGAGTCAATCTCATAGTTGGGAGCACTAGGAGAGAAGCTTCTTCTAGTGAGGAAGGTGAGTACAATTTTGAGTCAGAGGCAAGCTCTAATAGTGATCCCAAGATGCCTCGACCACCTAGGACCCACCGATGCACCATGGGGAACCTTCTAGCCCACTTAAGGCGCAAGAGGTTAAGAGAGGAGAAAAGGAAACGGTCAAAGTCTTCAGAAGCTGGAGGGCAGAAGAAACCCTAGGACCTGCCTAAGCATTTAACAAAGTACAAAAAGGGTGATAGAATACCGGCCAAGGTTAAGGAGGTCGATTGGGCAAGGGAGAGGGACAAGCCTTGACCCATGTACATAGCATATAACCTAGCCAAGGAGGAGGAGCATGATCTCATAAATCTCATAAGGGATTTTGACCATTTGTTTGCATGGCCCTTAGATGAGCTGAAGGGAATAGATCCAAGTATCGTGACTCACAACATCCCCATGATCCCCTAACAATCACCCCAACATAGGGTACTATAGAAGGGGCAGTCAACAAAAGCAATCACATGGCATGGGTGTAGTACCTAGTCAAAAAAGTACAAGAAATTGCATTTACACCTAGCAAAAGAGCCCCTCTCGTAGGAACCAAGACAGTAGTGGGGCAACAAATGCAAAGTCACACCAAGGTCCCAAGGTACCCTGCTTAGAAGTGTCAATCGCTTCCGTGCCTTTGGCCATGCGGCATAATGAAGATCAAGACAAACTAGTGAAGGAATTTCAAAGCCAACTCCACAAGGCAACGAAAGATAGAAAGGCGACACTTGTAGAGCTCAAAAAAGAAACGATTGCTTCCCATATTATAGGATGGACCAAGTGAGAGTAATGACCATCATAAATCGGGAGATGAATGCATTGAAAGAGGCCCTGAAGGTAAGAGAGGGAGAAGAGGATCTCAAGGAGTTGTATGATGAAGAAAGAGAGACCCGCATCTCCTTGGAAAATATGTATGCCTTCAACTCCTGCAAAGATAAATGTCTAGATCTAAAAATAAAATATCTAAAGAAGCAAAGAGAAGAGGCTAGGAAAGAGCTGTAGGAGGAGGCAAGGAACCAATGAGATGAGGAGAACAAGAAGAAACTAATGGAGTTGCACAACCAGTTATAGTCATCCCTCCACAAACAAGCCACGCTAAAAAAGTAGGTGGAACAAAAAACCCAAGAGCAAGAGCAAGTGCATACACTATGGTAGGAGAGCAAGAGCAGGTGATTGCCACCTTAGCCCAATACCAAAAGCAGGGGTTAGAGTAGATGAAGGAAAAACAAAAATAATGGGCATCTAGGAAGAAAGATCAAATAAAAAACTTAGCCTACAAGCTAGCCCGTGCCAAGAGTGAGTGCCTCTTAACGAAAAGCAAAGCTACAGTTGTCAAGACAAGAATGCCAGAGCAACAATGCGCATTCTTAAGCACAGTATTGAGTGTGATGCAGCCAAGAGGAGAAGATACATTGGAGCAACTAAAGAGAAAGCTAGAATTGATGAGGAGAGTCTTGCAGCATTGTAACATGCCCGCTCCTCAAATTGCGGGACACGTCTTAGCAGTCCATCAAGAGATATATCTAGAAGACGCCACCCAGCACTCCCAAGGAATGACACAGGGTACCAACTAGGGTCTCTCGAGTCTGCCTCGCAATGGAACTTATTTGGCCGTTCCCACTAGGATCAACCTGAAGTCCGGGTTCCTAGCAGTCGAGTCTTCCTAACAGCCTTCTAGCGTCGGGTCGAAAGCCGCTCCACTTTGTGTAGATACAACTGGACCAAGGCAGACTCATACCGCACTTGGTTCAAAGAGAATGGGAAACGAGAGGGATGCATTGCTCGACCTCTCTGCCCGTAGGGCATAGTCCCATTCCGGTTCCCTAAAACGGTATGAATCAGGGTTCTAACCAACATTGTCTAAGGCCATCGTGTGACTTTCCTAACATTTCTCGTTAACATTTCCTTTGAGGAAAGCTCTTGGCTAACCGAGACCACCCTTCCATAGGATAGACCCATCAGGGTCACATCCACCACGCTTTCCTCGAGGGTTGTTTTAGTTATCTAATTACCTACAACACATTATGTTTGATGTATAAAAATAGCTTCATTAATTAACCCGTTAATCACAAGTTCCTTTACGTAATTTAGGGCACGGACCCAAAGACAATATAAAACAAGATCAAATAGTTCCTTAACTTATCTTCATGTTAATGTTTGTCTCCCGCCCATACAGGAGAATTAAGTGTCCCTTTCTGCCTTCGTAGAAATAATCCTTCCGTATCCCGGAATACATCAAATATCATGCCTGAAGGCTATCCCAGCAATCTACAGGATTGCTGCTCCAAGTTCCGCCCGTAGACTAGTACACGGTCCTCAAGATCCCATCTCGAGTCACGTCGGCCTCTTGTGCGGGATCCGAAGGCAAGGAATTTATAGCCAGAGCCTCCCCTGGCACCCAAGCGTCCTCCCACTCCAAGCAACACCAACAGAGAGACCTCTTGCGGGGCGGGTTAGGTCCATATACCCGGTGCGGCTAACAACCCCCTTGGATAGGGCCAGGCAGACAGTCGGAGGTAACTGAACCTACCTCTCCCTCCAGGCTTCTCACTTGAAGCATTAAGTGTTTTGCCTTGAATTAGTTCCTTGAGCAAAGAAGTTCAAACAATGTACCTAAGTGTACAATCATGATCATTTCGGAGGCCGTTTGTACGACCAACTGCTAAGGTGTGATTCATTTTTCCCAGATGCTCCCAGCATCCGATCCGGGATTGTTCGCAACTTGGCGAGATCCCAATAATCTCAAACAAGATCATGCAAGCAAATGTTCTTGGTAAGTTAACTTATTTTGACTTGCTCTTCCCCTTGGGTTTTACCTTATGGTATCTTAACCCTAACTCAAAGTATTAACAATCAACCAAGGCAACAGACAAGCCTTATTCGCAACTCAACCAAGGGTCTTTTATTCTTGCAGATCTTTACTCATCTCCCTCTAACCAGGTTCAGTTAACACACTTAGAAACGCAAGACTTTTCATCTAGGCCTTCAGGATACAGTCTAGATGCATGCATCCCTTCCATCTCTCTTAGTGCGGTACTATGCAGAATTTTCCAATCAAACTTACCCATCATGCACATGGTGCGTTTAATATATTAGTACATCCTAAACGACCTTTAACTCTCTTCATATCTAGCAACGAATGCACCGGATCTCATGTGACTTGCGTATATGAAAGTCTAGGTTTCTATCCATCAGTGCAATTGCATCCTATGAACGGAAACTAACATTTCATGTGTTTGTTTTAATCACAATTGCGAAGCATAAATTCTAGATGACTCTTCATGCACTGAACTGGTTTAAAAACTATTATTTTATGTGAAATAATGTGAAAACCTTATCATTCTATGTGTGTAAAAGTTATCATTCTATGCATATAAACTTATGCGAACTCCATGCTCTACCATTTCATGCATGCAACCTATCACTTGGAGTAAACAAAAATCCTAAGGCTCGTTCTTGTTCCATGCATGTAACTACCCCTTTATTTCTTCTTCTTGAAATAATACAAAATATGCTTAACCAAAATTAATTATAAAGCCTAGGATATCAAAAGGACATGGGTTTGATTCGTGATCCTAGGGATTATTGTTGCGTGGGTCGCTCCGCTCACCTTTCCCGCATTACCGGTACCATTGATAGCTCTTGCACTTACACTTCCCACTACTCTCATTTTGGGAGCCATTCACCACGTGGAATTTGGATAGTCTTGACCTTAACGGACCTTCAAGATGATAGGCTTGGGAAAGGAAGGGCTGTGAGTAAGGTGACCTTCGCAGATGAAGGGGTGGCTGAAAGGAGGTCCCTTCGTGGGTGCGGCAGTGGATGAGTCCTATTGAAAGTGGCTTCTCGAACACGGCTCCTCAAACACGGCCCTCGACACCTTCTCTACTCACCAACTCTCTCTCTCTCTCTCTCTCTCTCTCTCTCTCTCTCTCTCTCTCTCTCTCTCTCTCTCTCTCTCCTTCTTCTCTTCTTCTCCTTCTCTCTCTCCCTCTTCTTCTTCTTCTCTTCTTCCCCTCTTCTTCTTCTTTTCTTCTTCTCCTTCTCTCTCTCTCCCTCACAATGAACATGGAAAGGGGGGGTTCATTTCAGCTCGCGGGGGGGCTGCATTGTCCAGGATGATGGGGGCTGTGCTGCAGTCAGAGGGGGGGCGTTGTCCAAATGGAGGGGGGGACGTGCTATCGTTGACGAAGCTAGAGGGGGGGGCACTCTGTCCGACAAGGGGGGGGGAGGGCTTCTTATAAGGTGGAGGGGGGGGGCGGGGGGGGGGAGGGGAGGGGGAGGGGGAAGACAAGGCCACCCTCCATCTACGGGGGATGCATGCCCCCCCCTTTGCATTAACTCCCTACTCACTCTCTCTCTCTCTCTCTCCCCGCCATGCCGACGGTAGGGGGAGAGAGAGTGAGAGTAAAAAATTTGAAAAAAACTTTAAATTTTTTTGAAGGGGGAGGGGGTTCTCATGGGGGGAGGCACGAGGGAAGCACCGGGGGGGGGGAATATTACAAGCATGGACTCCTTGACAAGGCACCTAGGCCTAACACCAGTTTGGGAGTGGAGGAGCAATGCATTCACTTAATCTCAACTAGTTTAACTACATAGGAACTCACCTTACTAGGGCTTGGGGAGCCAAAATAACAAATGTAGCCATCGCAATAGGAGCCACTAATAGAGCTAGTATAGGAAAAAGGGCCTGATTTCAAACTAGGCCATCAAGAGGAAGAACAAGTGCAGGAACCAAGTCCCCCTATACAGCCACAAGTGCAACTAGAGGAGCAAGGGGAGGAAGCAGGACCACCCAAAAAAATGGTGGAGGCAAGGCATAAGCAAGAATTTTCAAGCTAGGACACCATAAGTTCCATAAGTAGCCCTCCCTCAAAGTGAGGAGTGCCATCCCATCAACTAGGGCCACGAACGTGTGGTATGGGAGCAATGGGAAAACCGCAGCCCCTTCAAGCTCTCTTTTGCTTTCCCTCACTCATTAGACAAAGTGCTATCTCCTAGGGTGGTGGAGGATGTCATCAAGATTTTAGCAAGGTTGGGAAGCAGATGGCTATAGGAATGGAGGAGGAACCCCACAAAGTGGCGAGAGGAACCTACAAACTATTGGGAAGATAAGGGGGCGGAGGTACCCTGAAGGGTAGAGGGATATGAGGCATAACTTAGTTTGTGACACCGGAACATCTAGGACTCTAGCTTAGAGGTTCGGATTGGTTTCTATAACACCCTACCTTATGAGTGGGATGACCTATCTACATGCCCTACCCAAGAAGGGAGTTGGTTTTAACTAGGAGGTGCATGATATATATGACTTCCCACTTAACTTATCTACAATGTAAATGCCTCAATCCCTAAAGAAAGCTTGATTTTCACTAAAACACACCTCTGCCCATCTATAGCAAGTTTCTTGAAGGACTTCTCCTAGTGCACCAACCCCTCTTTTATCACCACATGTAACTACCTCTATCTAATATGAGTATTACTAAAATAGAAACCCATTGCAAAGGAAGAGCGGTTTCCATCCCTCTTTTTTTATCTCGATGTTAGGATAGATAGCTATGCCATGGTATGCCTCATGATGAGAGCCACTCTCTTGTCAGCATTTTATATGAACCTCTTATAAGATATAAGTGACAATAGATTCACTGGATGTAACCACCCGTTTTTGTCATCTACTCCACTCAATGTAAGAACCAACATAAAGGGATATCTGCAAAGCATGCAGGGCCTTCCTCAGTAAAGCCCTCAAGCCACCACACAACTTGGCCCCTGCTAAGCAAGGATGCCTCTTAGCATGCTCCCTTATTAAATTTATTCATTCAAAGAAAAAAGAAAACAAAAGAAGAAAATGAAAAGTTAAAAAGAAAACAAAAGATAAGAAACATGACAAGGACAATAAGGAAAGAAGTAGAAAGAAAAGAAGCACAGCGAGGAAATCAGCCCATCTGTACTCTACAAGTGTCACAAGAACTACATCTAGGGACCACCCTAGCCATTTCCTCACTTCACATACTTAGGGAACCTTAAGGGCACGACACACCTAGGGAGCTCCGCTCCCTATGGTTAGACCTGTCTCCGTAAGTCACAACCATATCACCTCCCTTCGTATAAGAACTAGGTCCTCAAGTGTGGGTCAACACCACGGGCTTGTGCCTAAGGTTTGACCCAAATCCTAGTTCCACTGGCATAGACAAAATGCACTGCACTATGAGATAGACACACCCCCAAGTAGTGCACTTCCCTTTCTTTCCAGGTACATTAGACAACCTGTGATCAACCACCAACATCAAAGGTCCCCCATCATCCACTCAATCCATCCTCAGCCTCCACAACTCTCCATCCGTTTTCATGTGTCTCTTCTCCTTAGGCAATCTCCCCAAAACCCCATCATCGACCCACATGGAAAACTTTCAACCACTCGAGCCCTTATTAACACATGCCATGGGACTCGCACTCGGCTACAACGGGGGTTATGTTACATCCCAAAAGAAAGTCCAAGACAAAAAAGCCCCAAAAAAGTTGGAAATGGAAGATAGTCCAAGGCGAGAAATCAGAAGAGAAAGGCAAGCTTAGAAAAATGTAGGAAAAGCCTTAATGTAAAAGGAAGCACACAATAATGAGTGCACCGAATATTCTAGCAAAGAAAGTGTTAGACGCATTGCAATTCATTTCGTAAAAGAGCACCAGGCTCCCTCTTGTGCAATTTGTAAATGTAGATGGACACGGACAAAGAAATTGTGAAAAGAGGAAAGAAATAAGGAAAGAAGGCATTCTAAGATGGCTGATCATGTAAAAAGGCATGGAGGCCCAAAGAGGAGGAGGGCATATATAAAAAGGCAAAAAGGGAATGAAGAAGATCATTCTTTTGTGTGGCCAAAAATAGCTCTCTTCTTCTTCTTCTTCTTCTTCTTCTTCTTCTTCTTCTTCTTGCTTGCTTGCTTGAGCTTGTGCTTGAGAGAGTGTGTGTGAGGGAGTGAGTATGTGAGGGTGAGGGACCAGGGTGGAGAAGCTCTCCATATTCTCCTCTCTTCTTCTTCTCTCCTCGTGTCTCACGCATGGCAATGGAGCATGGAGCTTGGAGCTTGAGGACTGATCTTGCTTGTCCTTGCGCCTTGGATTGTGGAACTACAGTAGTTCTTGAGAGAGGAGGAAACTCAATCAAGCATGGAGGTAAGCTCACTACACTCATAGGTGTGAGAGCACATACAATTATGTGAGAGGTAGCCATTGCACTTGGTTTGAATTGCTTGAAGCAATAAGTAGTCCATGGGTCTTGCCGATAGAGTGAAAAGCTCCCACAACTCTAACAATGGTACTTATGGTGGTACCAATGATGATCAACCTCATGGTGGTGGATAAACAAATCATGGTGATAGAGAGTTGAGAGATAAGATCATATTGTCTAACTGTAATGGCCAATCGTGTTATCCATCAAACCTTGAGGAGAGTGGCTTTCAAAATTGGAGGATTATTTTGACATATTTCCTAGAATTAATTACCACAAGAGCTACTTTTCTGCTATACACGAGCTATACACCTAGAGGATTTTTCCCATACTTGGTGGTGCTACATGAAGAAAGAAAACCAACAAGTGCACACTTGGAAAGATTTCAAAGCTCTTATGTTATAGGTCTTTGTTTCCCCAATGGAAAAAGAAAAGCTTGCTAAACATTGGTATGGTCTAGGGCAGAGGGGTCTTTCTATGAGAGAATATACTAATCAATTTTTGAATCTTACTATGCGTGTGAAGTCCATCAGTGTGTATGGTTTAGATTCCAAACTTTCAGTCGATGTAATGGTACAATCCCCTACTACAAGTTTTTTTAAGGCTATTGAGTTGGTTGAAAGGTATTCTAAGAAGTATAGAAGAGAGACTCATTGACAATCATCTTTTGGGTAGTCAATAAATACCTTGAGACAAGGTTAGTCAAGGGCAAGTTGTAGTGGAAGTAATGTGTCATAGCATTCCTAAATTACCTACTTATCCACCTTTCAATGATTCAAGATAGCAAGGTACTTTTAGGCCAATAAAAAATCCTAGAATGGAGATTGCAAACAAGGGGACATCAAGCTTAGAAATACTTCAAATGTTGGCAATCTAAAGTATATTCCTATGGACCTATATAAGGAAATAAAATAAAAGGGACTCTATTTTAAATGTGGTGTGAAGTATACAGTCGATCATGCCACAAAGTGTGCTTATAAGAATGCAAAAACCAAGGTTCGTAATATGTTGATTCTTGAGGATTTAGAGGATGATAATGATG
Organism: Lygodium microphyllum; assembly: GCF_053477565.2. Classification (NCBI taxonomy): domain Eukaryota; kingdom Viridiplantae; phylum Streptophyta; class Polypodiopsida; order Schizaeales; family Lygodiaceae; genus Lygodium; species Lygodium microphyllum. The sequence continues at coordinate 33,419,855 of NC_141137.1, forward strand.
ATGCAAACACACTTATGCCTGCCACTAAAAATGAGTATATTGATGAGGATGTTGGGTAAGAAAAATTCTATGATCCTATTGATACTTTTCCTTTTAATGTTGGTGGTAGTATCCCTTTTGATCCAGGAGGGAATGATGAGACATATGTTTCCATTGTTTACTCCATTTCAATGGATGCTTGGATAGGATCAAGAAGCCCAAATACACTTCCTATCCAAGGGAGCATTAATGGAAAAAATGTGTTCATTTTGGTTGACTGTGGTAGTACCCATAGCTTCATAAATAAATCAACCATAGACTAATAGAGGTGTTTCCCTACTGATTTGCAATAGCTTATCAAAGTCTAAGTAGCAAATGGAGATGAAGAAATAGCAACCAAATGTGTCTTGAGATGTATATTCAATTGGCTAAAAATTATGGGTAGCACATGGACTTAATTGCTTTGGATATAGGCCCCATTGACATTGTGTTAGATCTGATTGGTTGATGCAATTAAGCAAAATTGTTATGGAATTTTCTCAACTATACCTAGAGTTTGTCAGTGGTGAACAACTCTCACACTTGGATGGAATCCATAACAACACAAATTTTCAAATTATTATAGCAAAGTAGACCAAAAGTGAGTTCAAGATAACTTATCTCAAATCTTTATTTTGCATCTTAATAAAGAAATGCCAGATTAGCCCAAAGAATCAGCCAAGAATTCAACAATGAATGCTCTTTTAGAATAGTACAAGAATCTATTCCAAATACCTACATCATGTCTCCCTAAAAGATAAGTTGATCATCCAATTGATTTAGAGCCTCATTCAAAGCCAATTAACAAACCATCCTACAAGCTTTCCAAGTGTTAAAGAGAAGAAGCTACCAAGTAGATTAAAGAGCTATTGGAGATGGAATTTATAGAGCCTAGCTTATCACCTTATGCATTCCTAGTCCTCTTGGTGAAGAAGAAGGATGGGTCATTTCAAATGTGTATTGATTAAAGGGATCTCAATAAGATTACAATGAAGAATAGGTATCCCATCCCTAGGCTAGATGATCTACTTAATTAGTCTATCATTAGATTTGCATGAGGCAGTGTGATGAATTTAAGATTGCTTTTAGGACACACTCTGGCCTCTAACATTTTTAAGTTATGCCCTTTGGATTGACAAACACCCTAGCTACCTTTCAAGGTCTCATGAATAAGATTTTACATCCTTTCATCTTTCTCTTTGTGCTAGTATTCTTTGATGATATACTCGTCTACAGTAAGACATTACAAGACCATTTGGCACATGTGAGAAATATATTTGATGTCTTGAGATAACATAGGTTATTTGCTAAGGAGACTAAGTGTTCATTCGTAGAGACTAAGGTGGAATATTTAGGACACATTGTTAGTAAAAAGGGAATTGATACTGACCCCAAAAAGGTGAAATGCATTAAAGATTGACCTACACCCACTACTACTACTTCTCCTCATGGATTTCTTGGTCTCTCTTCATTTTATATGAGATTTATTTGCTATTATGCTACTATTAGAGCTCCTCTCACTGATAGGCTAAATAAATAAGCTTTCTTATAGAATGCCATACCCGATCTGAGTTTTAATCGGTCCAAGGTTTTGCTTATCTCAGCCCCTATCCTTGTTTCTAAATTTTTCCAAAGATTTCACTATCTAATTGATGCTTGTGGTTGGGACATTAGAGTAGTTTTATTGCAAGAGCGTGGGGTAATAGCTTTGAGAGTCACAAGCTAAATGGTAAGGAGATGGCAATGAATGTTTACAACTAAGAAATGCTAATTATTCTCCATGCAATCAAGAAGTGGCATCACTATTTGTATGGCAGCTGATTCAAGATAAAAAGTAATCATAAGGTCCTCAAATATTTCCTATCTCAATCAAAACTCACCCCAAAGCAACATAGATGGGTAGCTACATTACAAAATTATAACTTTGATATCACTTATACTAGGGATAAGGATAACATAATTGCTTATTCCTTATCCAGGATGTGGGCATGCAAATTTTTAGCCATTTTAAGACTTCATAGTGATTCCATGAGGCTTATCTTTTAGATCATGACTTCAGCCCTATATTTCTAAAATTACATTAATACATTATGGATGAGAACTCCCAATTTAAGTTGAGAAATGGTCTCATATGGTACCATGGTAGGATTGTCATTCCACATACTTTCCCATTTACACAACAAATTATCTAGGAGATGCATTCCTTGCCTAAAACTAGTCATTTTGGTGTCTTTAAGATCTATTATAGGATTGATAAGATTTTCTATTAGAAGGATGTTAAGACTTTTGTTTCTACTTGTGTACTATGCCAACAAGACAAGGACAACATGTTGAGGCCAGGTGGTTTCTTACAGCCATTGCCTTTCCCTAAAGGTAAATGGATACATATTGCTATGGATTTTATCTCTAGCTTACCTATCACTAAGAAAGGGTGGAATAGCATTTATATGGTGGTTGATGCCACTTTATTCCCACAAAAGTTCAATATACAATTTGTAAAGTAGCCAAATGGATCATGTCTTCAAGTTACATGGATTAATGTAGGCCATAGTGCATGACAGAGATGCCAAGTTTATGAGCAACTTTTGGAAGGTGGTATTCAACTCTATGGGCATCAAATTAACTCCTACTACAACCTACTATCCTCAAATTAATGGACATACAGAGAGGGTTAATAAGTAGTTGAAGACTTAGTTGAGACAGTTTTGCCATGATGTATAGAATGCATAGAATTTATGGTTGCATTTGGTAGAGTTTGCCTATTAAAACTCCACTCATTCCATCATACTAGGAGTTTCACCTTTTGAGGCTTTATATGGCTATAGGGTACCCCTTTCCACGGTCATTTTCAATGACAAGATAAACACTTAGAGTAAGGAAGAATTAGTTTACATGCAAGCTCTCCTTCAACAATGTAAAGTGCATTTAAAGAAGGCTCGAGATCAAATGAAGCTTTATAATAATGAGAAAAGGTAGAATCTAGAGTTCCAAGAAGGGGATTTAGTGCTCTTGAAAGTACCCAAGTCTCATTATGCTACTCTCAAATATGGTTCTAGCACCAAACTAGCTAATAAATTTTATTTTATGCTCCTTATAGGATTTTGAGAAGAGTGGGTGACTTGTCATATCGGTTGGCAATTCTCTCATCCACTAGGATTCAAAGTGTCTTCCATGCGAGTTAGTTAAATCCTTTCATAGGATCTACTATGGATTATATTGCGGAGCTTCCACCCATGGATGAGGAGGGCATCATTCAATATGTGGCCCGCATGACAAGAAGCTTAGATCAAGAATGATCAAAGAATATTTGATCAAATTGAGAGGATTACCTTTGGAAGAAACTTCTTGGAGATGGGCATCGATTATGGAGACATTCTCTTATCTCAAGGAAGCAATCTTGGCCGAGGACTAGTCATTTATGGCCTTATGCTAGTATAATTAGCAAGCTCTCCACTTTAAATCAAATTTTAATATATTTTATGGATACAAAAACACAACCTACAAAAGCTGAAAGCACTCAAAAAGAGCTTCACTTTGATGCCTAAGATGCCCCGATCGAAGCTTTCAACCAAAAGTTATATCAAATTTACTATAGCGGGGTACTAGTAGACAGCATGTTATTTCATGTCTATAGCCTTCATTTGGCCACAGATTTATGAACAAGTGATGGATTTTCTTATGCCTTACTGGTGTACATGCAATATACATGATCATGGCTCCTTTATTCTTTCCACATTCTTGGAATATTAATTAATTTATCCATTGTAATTGCTGAAATATAGTAGCACTATGTTTTGCTCTATCCCATACTTTGTAATAAGTTTCAATTTTGTATTTGGGGACAAAAACATTTGGGTGGGGATAGAATGTAAGAAACTAGGAATATTAATGTGGGTAGATATTGGCTATACTAGCTTGTATATAAGATATAAGAGATTTTTATTTCTCACCATTCAGATTAATACAAAAGTCTCTTCATCTATATCTTCTTTCTCTCAACTTTCATGACTTCCTTCTCTCATTTCCTATCTTTCTCTCTCTACTTCCAATATAGCTCTCTCCTCGAATAGTATTTCTCTCTCCTCTACACTCTTCTCTCTCTTCTATAGTTCTCTCTCTCTCTCTCTCTCTCTCTCTCTCTCTCTCTCTCTCTCTCTCTCTCTACTTCTTTATAGATTTTATTAGAAAAAGAAGTGTCAAAGTTGTAAATCTATATAACATAAAATGTAATAAAAAATAAAAACATTAAAAAATTAAATGAAATTGAAGAAAGTTTAATTTTACAATGAATAGGATCTATGCAACTCAGTGAACTTGGTTTTAATCAACAATATGGTATCCGTGATCGATAGTTAATGTATTGCCAAATTTGAATTAAATGTAATATGTTCTATCAAGATTTTTAAAAGACAAATCAAGTGTATTAATAGAAATGAAACAAAAATGGAATATAAGAGTACTTATGTACTAGGTGAGGTCAACTTAAACAAGTAATGAAGGCTTTAAAAGGCATTTCATCTATAACTCTATATAAAGATAATAAAACAACTATTAATAATGACTGGTTAGAATATCGCTAACATTCAAACAAACATTCTATTACATAATGGTTTAACATCTAAAAATTTTATAAATTATAAAACTAAATATGAATTTATAGTACCATGTGAAGTTAATAATCCATTAGGCATATCAAAATATTTAGATTTCTTTTTTATGGTGAGAGAAGATTCAAACTTGAAATAATATATACATATCATAAACAAGCTAAATAGAAAATCTTGCATTATAAAGGACAATTTAGATAACATATACTAAATCTTTTTTTATAAGCATTAAAGATATTAACAAAAATAATAATTGATTTGATATGGGTAAGAATATGTAAATGTACTTTTAATGGTAATAACTCACAACTAAATGTAAGAAGCTGAGAATAAGGAATTAGTGTAAGAAATGTTGATAATATGCCATGTCACACTGACATTGGTATATAAGGGGATAAGTTGTAATTTTTCATATCTTTTGACAAATCAATACATTTACAATCTTTCTCTCCCATCTTGCTCTAAGCTTCCATGGTTTCTTCATCTTTCCTGTCTTTCTCTCTCCAATTCTAGTCTTTCTCTCTCCTCGTCACTCTTATTCTCTCTCTCTCTGTAGTCTTTCTCTCTCCCTGGATCTCTCTCTGACAAGTGGTATCAGAGCTTTAGTCTTTGATCCATTATTTTTTTCCATTTTCACTCCTATTTTCCTATTTCAAAACCAATTTCAGACAAAAATGGTACAAGACAGTGACTAGTGGAGTGCTGCAGGACAACTACAGTTAGCAAATGACTACATCTGGAGATATCCAAGGTCAGATATGGCGAATAAGGGCTTAAATGGTTGTACGTCACCAAATTTTATGCAAAATTGAAGGTAACTAGGGTAAAGGATGGTTAACCGGGTTTAGTTACAGACTAAACTACAGTTACTTTTCAAAAGAGAGCTTCTCTTCTCTCTCCTTCAAGCTTTTGGCTGAAGCTTTCATGGTGGATGTCAAGATTTTCACAAATATCTCTCTCTATGCTGAACATCTCACTGTCAAACCATGGGGCAAAGATTCTTTGTGTTCTAATCTACAGGAGGAATACCATGCTTGATGATTGTTGAGGAGTATTGGCCAAGAAGCAGCCCGAAAAATGTGCCGAAAAATGAGTTGATTTTCTTGCTCCATCTCCCTGCTCAGTTGCTCTAAATCTTTAGCTCACTGATCAATGTTTTCAAAGGCTTCATCAAACACTTTATTCCATTAACTTTCAGCTCCAGGAGAACTCTTATCAACCATTCCTCTGCTCAAAACCCTAATACACAGCAGGGCAACCATAGCCACAGACATGGAAGCTCAAATTTCTCAAAATTTTGGACTTCCCCGACCTTCAAGGCTTCTCTAAAGCTGAATAAAAGCTGGATAGACTTCAAGATTGAAGACATTGAAGAGATTTCAGCCGTGCATGTCAATGAAGCTCAAATGGAAGGATTATTTTGGGGCTTTTCATCAAGGAGCTTGAATCTTTGAGGTTCAAGTGTTCAAGCAAGGCTGGAGTATTGATTCCTCAAGGAATTCATCATATTGAAGCATGTATGGACTGGTTTCATGGAGATTTCAAGCTTTATGCTGGATTTATGGTGGATTATGAAGAACTCTTGCATCAACGGGGTTGAAGCTGACATCCATTATCATTTTCAAGCTTAATGGAGGTATTTTCTTTTGCTAATCTCTGAAATCTCTCAATAATCCTATTGCTAATTGCCTTTCCACTTGTTGATGAGAGGTTATTGATCAATTAATTCACTAGATTGATCAATAGATCAGAGAATAGTATTACTTTTCTTCAATCTCAACCTATTTCATTGAATTCTTTTTTATTCAAACCATTACTCATCATAGGTATCATTTCATCAGCTTGATGCATAACCTTGATTTGTTTTGTTGAAAATTTTATCACCCAAGCTGAAATATTGTAAAAGGGTAAGTACTAGCAATCAGTGAGTCACTGAATTGCATAGGTAAACCCTTCTCTCATCTCAAGTTTTCTTATCTCAATCAATTGCATCTCATGAAAGGCTGAATGGATATTTTTGAATTGCATATCATGTTGATTGCTTAGCACACTAGCCTCTACCATGTTGATATTCCCACCGAGGAAAAAGGTGGATGCCGGGGGACATAGTGGGACAAAAGAGAGGTGACCCTCCCTCACTATCGAAGATCCCGAAGGGGTGCAACCAACCGACCCGAGGGGGAACTTTGCACATCTCCCAGTGATTTGAAGCCCATGTAGGGAGCCTGTCCTGCCGTTTTATCCCTCACACAGGTACATCGAGTGGAGGATTGAAGATTGAAGACTTTCCAACGACTCAAGTACCTACTGGACTAAAACTGGGTAAAACAGAGAATTTACAGGTTACCCACAGGGTATTTACAGGTGGATACAGGTACACCCTTCATTACTGAAGCACAGGTGCAAGTACTACAGGGTACCCACAGGTCCTATATACCCCTTTGTAGGGTTTGGTAGCCATTGCCTATTACTCTCTTGCATTACAGGGTCAAAACAGGGCACTTACAGGTCTAAATAGGGTGCAGGACTGGACAGTTCAGACTCTGAAATTCAGTTACAGAATTTTCTATCCTAAACCTGTTATAGCGTGCTATAGCTCATCTCAAAGAGGGCATTGTTAGCTTCGATTCGCACAAAAAAGTTCTGCAATCGGATTTTTCTAGCCAAATTTATAGCCGTTTTACTGACAAGGGGTACTGCAGGACTGCACTAGTATGGCAGGATATAAAGGCAAAAATAAGGTCCAGGAGGATTATGCACAGCAAATCAGGGATTCCATGATGGAAAGCACACTTCAAGAGAACCCTGAGGAGCTTCAACAACAAGGAGAAATATACTCAATGATACTTTGTGTGCCCATGAACTAAGGCATAGAGAGCGACATAAGGCCATGTTGTCAAGAATGGATCATATGGTTCAATCTACTGATCAGACTAAGGCTTCTATTGATAGGTTGGTAATATCCAACGATCTACTCATAGCACAAATCTCTAAACTTTTACAATTGCAAGCGGCATCAAAAGAAGTTAATGAGAAGGCTTGTTCAAACAGTGACCCTTCAGTCCCACTTCAGCCATCCAACCAAAATGGTCATGGAGATGGGATCATTGGAAGAAGAGGCATTCCAAAAAATGGTTATGCTCATGGCCAACATCAATATGCTGATGGTACACCTGAATCAAATGCTTATGCTTATGGACAACATGTATATGCTGATGGTGCACACTATGATCCACATGCATCTTATGAATATGAACAGCAACAACATGCAAATGAATATGAGCAGTATGCTAGTACATCTGGACAGCATGTTAATGCTTATAAATATGATGTACCATATCATAATGCAGAGTATCATCCCATTGAACCTTGGCAGCAGAATGGTTACTATGGTCAACATGCTTATGCTTATGAGCATCCATTTCTTCAACAACAAGATTTGGATAATGAACAACATGATCAACAAGAGGATGAGCAAGAAGAAGACCAAGAAGATGTACGAGTCCAAGAAGATGTACAAGAAGTGAACAATGAAGAGCAAGTTGTACAAGCTGATGGTATCTTCGTTGATGAATTACATGAGGCACTTGCAGAAGAGCAAGATGTACAAGCTGATGGCATCTTCGTTGATGAATCACATGAAACACTTGCAGATGTAGATGGTCATGTTGAAGGTTTTAGACTCTTAGAGAAATCTCATGATGATATTTTTGGGCATCAGTTTACACTTAATCAAGGTCTACAACAGCCATTGAACGCATTTGATAATGAGTACATTGATCATGGTTATGATGATCGGCACATGTCTGATGATGATATAGTACATGATTTGGGCATACATGAATATGAAGATGGCATTGTGCTTCCCTATGATCCAGGGGATTATGGATGTGATCATGGATTTGATTATGGGGATACTTCATCGTATCCATTTGATCCGGGTGGATTGGAGTATGTGGTTGAGAGGCATTCCATTCTCTTGGACGATCATTATGATGGAATACCTTTTGATCCAGGAGGTTTTGACCAGGATTTTGCACTTTCATTTCCCATTTACGATCCTCTCCATTACTTAGTACAAACTAGTGCTTTTTTTTTTTTAAAGCCCTTGTATCAGAGTAGTACTCTGTTTCATCTATCCTTCTCTAGTCTTTCAAGTTTGTTTTTTAGGACAAAAGCTTTTGGGAAGGGATGGATTGTAAGAAGCTGAGAATAAGGAATTAGTGTAAGAAATGTTGATAATATGCCATGTCACACTGACATTGGTATATAAGGAGATAAGTTGTAATTTTTCATATCTTTTGACAAATCAATACATTTACAATCTTTCTCTCCCATCTTGCTCTAAGCTTCCATGGTTTCTTCATCTTTCAGGTCTTTCTCTCTCCAATTCTAGTCTTTGTCTCTCCCCGTCACTCTTATTCTCTCTCTCTCTGTGCAGTCTTTCTCTCTCCTCTGCAATCTTTCTCTCTCCTCTTTCTCTCTCCCTGGTTCTCTCTCTGACACTAAATATGTCCAAAATAATACAAATATTGAAAGAATATTAAAATCCTCAAACATCACTAGACTATGAGATTTGATTAAAGAAAAAAGTTTTAGCCATGATTAGATAATTGGGATAACCAACTTTCTTTGTTACTTTTTCTTGTACTGAATGATTCTCGAAACCTTCAATCCATTGCTATTGAAATATTTAGATTTATTTTTTATGGTGAGCAAAGATTCAAATTTGAAATAATATATACATATCATTAACAAGCTAAATGGAAAATCTTGCATTATGAACAACAATTCGGTCAACATGTACTAAACATTTTTTAAAAATGATTAAAAATATTAATAGAAAAAATAATTGATTCGATATGAGTAAGAATGCATAAAGATACTTTTAATGGTAAATAACTCATACCTAAAGATGTTCAAAATAATACAAATATCAAAAGAATATTAAATCCAATATCGCATTTAGAGATTTTGAAAAACTTCAAATATCACTAGACTACAAATTTCAATTAAAGAAAAAAGTTTTTTCCATGATTAGATAATTGGGATAATTACCATTCTTTGTTACCTTTTCTTGTGCTAAATGGTCCTAGAAACCTTTAATCCATTACTTAGTTGAACAAAATAAACAATTCTCAAAATAACAACAAATAACTACATTAACAATCTTATATGATCAAACCCTTCAATCAATGTAAGTTATTCTAATCATAAATTTTGATGTTTTATAAATTTAATTAAAAATAAAATAATTACAATTACAATATTTCTTTTTAAGAACGGAATTTCAAAATAAAGGCAATTAACATAACCATGAATTGTTATGGATTGAAGAAGCGCCAATATACAATAAAAATAATGATGAAGATAACTATAAACTTTATTGACCAAAACATTGGTTGTAATTCAAATTTATTACCTCCTAATATCAAATTAATATAACCTCATGAGTATTTTTATACTTGAACTTTTTTTTAAAAAAAATAGATTTAACTTTTCACATTTACTTATGGAAAAATTTATGATATTAAAACAACTTCTTACTACAAATCAATTTATGACACATTAGTACAAAATTATGAAATTAAAACAACTTTTTACTAAAATCAATTTATAATACATTAGTACAAAATAAAATACCAAAAATCATATAAAAAGTAGGATTATTAAGTACAAATATTGAAATAACTTTGAAAAGATAATTAAAATTTATAGAATGTGATAAGAAAGATTACATACTAGCAATTAGAGCTTCCTTAAAACAAGATACTATATTTTTAGAACAATCAATAAAAGATATATACACAAATCCATGTGATCCAATAATAAGTATGCAAATTATACAGATATACAATACATATTAAATCATTATAGTGTTGCTTATTATTAGTCTTGTAATTTAATGGAGAATGATAATATATTAAGCATTACATTAAAGAAAATTATTTTAAAACATAAAAAATAAGAAAGTTATTTGATTTTGAGATTACATTTGTCTTAGGCAAGCATGAATTTAATTTTAATAAATATATATCCTCCAAAACAATGGACATACATTCTAAAACATAAAAAAGATCTATAGATGCAAGTAGTTGATTCCATATAATTAATGTATCCATCTAGTATATATAAATGCATTTAGCATCCTTAAAAATTACAACAAATATCTCGTGTAGAATATGCAACCCTATATAAAGTGACAAATATGTGATATATAAAGTTTAAAAAATATATAATATTTATTAAATTTTGTGTGTGTGTGTGTGTGTGTGTGTGTGTGTGTGTGTGTGTGTGTGTGTTACTTTTTCTAATCATAAATTTGAACAATTAGAAAAACATCAAACTTGGCAAAATGCATATACGTTTAATGAAAAATAATAGAGATAAATATGAAAAATTTCACAAAACAAACCTTTAAAAATGAAAAAAATATTCATGATCATGAAAACAAAGAAATTGAATAAATTTATTGTGATGTAAAAATGAAAAAACGTCTCAAAATATTGAAAAATATGATATTTTAATATATTTTAAAACAATAATTTTCACTAAATTTAATTTAAAATACTTAAAAAATACAAATACCTCAATTACTTAATAACAATATGTATTTTGGTAGATCAAAATCATTAAATTATGAAAAAATATCATTTTGGACAACATCATCTACCAAAAACAACAAGAACCTAATAAACCACTATACATATTCTTAATTGGTATAGTTGAAATAGGAAAAACGTATCTACTATTATTATTGATCGAAGCTTTAACATGTTTTTAAATAAATACACTCAAAGAGGATTATGATATTGACACTACAAGATATAGGCCTTATACCAACGTTTAAAGTGACGAAAATGCAAATAAAAAAATTTACCCCCGTCGTCGCAAAAAGAGTCGTTATTGGCGACGCCATAGAACAGTCAGTATTACCGTCGCTATCAGCGTCCGTATTGGTGTTGTTATTAGTGTCGCATGATAGCGACGCCAATACCGACACTGATAACGACGGTTTGCGACGCCTATAACGACGCTAATAGCGACGCGAGTAGTAAAATTTACGATGCTAATAGCGACGGTAACAGGGGAAAAAAAATTGTGGCAGAGCAGATATAGCACTGTGTGCTTTATGAGAGCCATACAAAAATAGTTTCTGCACTACTGTGTACAATGCACTTACAAACAAAAACAATGTATACTGAAATCATAAAACTGATACATGAAATAAATACATGATCGCATAAAAAGCGATTAGTACAATCATGACAGGATATCACTAATACATACAAAATGTCTACATAGATCAGGCGACTCAAAAATAAAGGTGTATGAGCTCCTGGGATCCAAGGGCGAGCTACAAATCCTCGTTCCCCGAAAGCTCGTCCCGCTGCAAAGGAGAATCGAACGGACTCTACAGAAAAAGAAACAACACATCAGTCCACCATACAATAATGCATTCAAATATCTCATGGTAATTATGGACAAGAAATATGAGTGACTTACAGGGCCGCCGCGTCTATACAATCGGTCGATCAATGCAGTGAGACCGTGCTTCTCTGTATATCGAGTCTCAAGGCCAGTCAAATTGCAATTTGTAATGGAGTGTTGCAAAGAAAACAAAATGCTAACTGTTAGAAACATGATTATCAATACAAAGAATATTTCAAAAAAATAAACAAGCAAAACAAAAGAAAAACTTACAAAGTCCTCCAAATATGTCCTGTGGCCGCCACTCCCAAGATAATGGACCACTCCGGCCTCAAGTCATGCCCTCGCTGCCTCGCGCTGCCGACTCCAACGTCCTGGAGAATCTGTAGCCTCCTCCCTTAGTCGACGCCAGTCCTCTGCATCTAACCACTCGGGCTTTGGAGCCCCACTCTTGATTGCCTTGCGTGCGTCGGATTGTCTATGTGGCATGTATGCACGCATGCAATCCATCATTCAGCCCGTAGAGAATCTATCTACTGCGCGGCCGGCACCGGAAACTCCTTGTGCAAGGATGCTACTATATAGTCCTTGCTCCCCTCTGGTATGTTCTTCCAATGATCCAAGATGTTGTGCCGAAAAACTTGTTGACACAACTCTCTCATCCGAGCCATCACCCTCCTCCCCTCATCATTCATGATGATGGCTCTTGACCTATTATCGACTAGATATCCATAACCCCCTGAATTCTTCCTAAGATGGGTCCTCTTCCATCTGCGTCCATGCCCCTGAGCATATCCAAGAGACCCCTGTGCATCCAATGTACCGACGGGGGTAATATCTCTCGGAGTGGCACCCACAGGGGTGTCACCTCTGCTGACGGTTGCGCAAAAGCCAGAGTAACTGGAGTAGACGTCTCCACAGGTGTGACAAATCCTGGAGGTGACGCGGCTCCAGCTGAACGATGAGATGGAGACACCTCATCCACGTCTCCAAAGCATCCACTTGAGCCTGAGGCATGCTCCCCGGAAGGGCCACGAGAGGGAGGAGTCACACATGTATCCCGTGTCGACCGCGGGCTCACTAACCCTGTATCTCTGCAGCATTCCCCTATGCACTCCCTCCCTCTAGCCCAAGTCGTGAGCATCGAGCTCGTCTGCTCAAATCTGAAGCATCCGATCGCGCTGAAGCAGATCTAGCAGAGCGCTGTGACGAAGACCCATACAGCTCCTAGTCTGCCATCTCTCTGAATCTGGCGATCTGGTCTAGACATGCGTGCGAAGATGTCCTGTAACTCCTCATCGCTCATCCCTCGACTCATCCTGAAAATGTCACCTGCACAGATAAAAAATGATGTTAGAATAATCTATTTAAATCATACAAAGCACAGTAATATAAATCATTTAAAAAAATCTCACTTAAAATGCATATCTTATGTACTCCTATAAGCGATTGGTCAACGAATTGAGTAAGTGGATGCTCCAAGTATGAAGTATCCTATGGTCCCATATTAATCTCCTGACACAACTCCACATACACTGGAAGGTCGATAGACATGTCACCACAAAAGAATGAGTCCGCCTCGTTCTCAAAGAATTCTTAGACTCTTGTATTTCCATCATTGTTAGCCGATGCTGGCTCCAAGCTTTCAACGGCCTCCACCCCTTGCAATATCGACCCCTCTATTTGCATATTATCTTCATCTATGCTCGGAACATCACTTTGATCATATACTCTCACACTTCGGGGAGTTGAAGGTATAACATACCACCATCGAGGTTATTGGGGGTTTGGATAGAAGATTACCTGTTCACAAACACGTACAAGAGAGTTCAAACCATTGTGACATAAACCATGTCGTAATACAATTAGCAAGCAAATGAGTCCATGCACCTGTTCACAATGGGCCGGCAACACAAAGGTGTCGCGCAAATCTGTCCATTTTTTTTCGGAATCTATTTCGAGAAATCCAGATGGACCTCGTCGAACTGTTGCTCTAGCTCCTCCAAGTACCACTTTGAACCACTACACATCGAATAGTATCATGGAGAGGCTACGGTAATCCACCGTAACAATACTTTGCAAGTTTCCAAAATACTCCATCTCATCCACAACCGCGTTTGGATCCGTTGCTCGTCGCCGGCTCTCTTGCTCGAACCTTGCCATGATATCACAGTCCATTGTGGAGCGCATTTTGTCAATGCACTCCATGCGAAAATGCCGTCTATGCGACCACGCTGCACTGTATATTTTGTACTGTACATTGAAACACTCAAATTAGATGTCACATATAAAATTTAGATACGACAGATTCTAAACCCCTCATCACCTTTGGACTACATCCCCTCGAGAATTCCCACTCCTCCATTGAGACCTCTGTCCCTTCGCGAGACGCTGCGGTCAAAGCTCCATGTAACCATCGTGTTGACATAAACCGCAGCATCTCCTCCATACCTTTGGGATATCGAATCGGTCAATCACGCGTACCAGGTTAGAATTTAGCTTACGCTTCCTCTCGATCTTGCCTAGCGATCTGGTACTTTTGGCGAGCCACGTCTCCATAGAGGCATGGTGCAACATACAAAAGTGATTCACCTTCTCTTCCATTGAGACATCCATTTTTTTTTCTACCCCATTTCCAACCACCACATCTCCAGTCAGTCTATCATCGTCCTTCAGCGACCATAGCATTTCATTGTCTGGTTCCACCATTGGTAGTCATTGTGAAATATGCACTAGTGCCTCAGACACCAACCAACCTTCGGCCATGTTACCTTCTGGCCAAGCATATGGACAGGTCCAACAATCTCCACTTCATCCACAAGATACACAAGAAGGTAGATTTGTATCTTGAGCATGCTGGTGGGCAGATATTTCTCAAAGAGAAAGACCGTCTCCACTACTCCCCGCCTCGCGGATTCAATAGAGGATGTCTTAATCTCCTTCTGTGAGATCCATTGCACCAAAGTCGACAACTTGTAAATGGCCCCGCGTATTTCTAGAGTAAGACATCCTGCGATCGCGATCGGTAGTAGTACAAACTGCCACAAATGAGAAAGCATTATGAATAATGGCTACATTCCAAATAGCAAAATGCCCATGCTAATTACAATCCATTTGTAGTACAAACTTGACATATCTTATGCCAATCATGGGATTTTAGCCCGAATAATTGGTCGTCTTTAGAAAATGCGGACCTGAGAGAACGCATCATACCCTTCGGAGTGCGGATAGACTTGATTACTTGCTTCACAATGCGCTCTTGTTTAGTGGACAAAACCCAAGGAGCGCGAGGAAGCTGCATGCGACCATCAGCACTCGACTGCGACGAAAGAGCCTCCATCTTACCTACCTCCTTCAAATCCATTCGTGCCCCTATATTGTCTCTCTTTCCTGTGATGTGGTCCCATAACAAGCTGCCCACATTCTTGAAAATATGCATGGAATCCAACAAGTGGTTGACCTGTAAGTGGGTCCAATATGGCAACTCGTAGAAAACTGAGAACCGCTGCATTCCATTTAGATGTGATTCCCCGTGGACCATTTTCAGCTCGTATTAGCTTGCGGCGTTCATACGTGTTGGAGGTTGTCCAAGGAAACCTTCCCTGAGTTCATGATCCTCCGGCAAGAAAGCAGCATTTCCTTGATATACCATCTTCTTCATGGTTCGTGACCTTCGGGAGTCTAACTATGGTCCGCACAATGGACATGCATGATAACCTGAGGTAACCAGACCTGTTCCAACACCACGACCTAGTGAATACTTGGTTGAATGAGATAAAATATAGATATTACCAGTGATAATGGAGGCCTGCTCACTTGAGCACTCTTCCAATCCCGGAAAGTCATGCATCGTCCACATGAGAATGGCTCGAATATTGGTTGACCGCCGACCATCGCGCCTGCTCATATCTTGCACGGTGACCCCCTCCTTCCACAAAATCTTAAGCTCATCAACTAATGGACAAAGATACACATCCATATTTTTTACTTTGTAGCAGCCTGGGACAAGCAAGCTAAGAATGAGATGTCCTTTCTTCGTAGAAAGCCATGGAGGGATATTGTAGTTGACAAGGACTATAGGCCACACACTGTAAGAAATTGAGCGTAGACCGAATGGGTTCGTGCCATCTATTGCAAGACCGAGCCGAAGATTCCTTGGCTCTCGGGCAAAGCCTAGGAAGGTTGAGTCAATGTGGCTCCATGCGCGCAAATCTGCTGATATTCGTTGAACTCCATCCGTGGATCTATTCTGCACATGCCACGTTGTTAAGCTCGCCATGCCGAACGTACGAAACATGTGGTTTATGCGGGGGATGAGCGAAAAGTGTCTGAGAACTTTTTGAGGGATGGTTTGCCCTTGCAAGTCATGTCCATACCTGTGAGCACCACACTTTGGACATGTCTCCATAGTCTCGCATTCTCCTCGAAACAATATGCAATCGTTGATACATGCATGGATGCTATTGTAGTCCATGCCAAGCTTTTGTAAAACATGTCGTGCATCATCACGAGACTCAGGCATGGTATTTGCAGGTGGTAATATATGATATTTCAATAACCTTTAAAAAATCATAAAACACCTTGAAAAAGCACAAATATTTGTAATAATAGTGCTGGAAAAAAAATTCAATGAAGCGTATGTACAAGGTACCTGAACAACTCGGTCATACTCGTATCGCTCCACCCATATTTTGCTTGCACACTTAAGAGTGCAAGCAGTGTCTTCAGTCGAGATACTCGGAACCCATCATATAATGGTATGGATGCTTCCTCTCTAAGCGGATCAGAAGTCTCAACATCCATGGGAATCAAAGCATTGATCATTGCCTACATCTCAGGCTCCAAGATTGTAGGTAGGTCTAGAAGGTTGTCTGTCTCCTCTGGCATTGACGGTATAGATTGGCCTTGCGAGTGGTGGATTGGCTCCTGCACTCCATCCATCGCACGCCCACATACTCTTCTAATTGGCCGCAAAGGGTGCACTCCCCCTTGGGACGAGACATCACCTCCCTGGATAGAAAATTTACCAGCGAGACCCAATCTTATTGTATATGGTATTCAATTAGGTTGCGAATACAATGCATGATTGATATTAACTTCAAATTACCGTTTGCTGAAAATCCGCAATCGCCTGATCAATGATCTCAGATTGAAACTCGCCAAATCGTCGTACGTGTTCTACAGACAATCAGTGTTTTCGTCTAATTGCCAGCTTGCATCGAGAGCAAGGACATGGGACACGCTGATTAAGATACACCTCGCAATCTTGAACAACAGGACCTTCTTCGTTTTCCATTTTTTCTACGTTATAACAAACAATTTGTTTTTATTATCATTCTTTTCTTTTCTTAGATTGTTATCCTCTCCTTCCATCTCTCTCTTTTTCTATGACCTAGCATATAGTATCATAGAACACTAGTATTTAGTACCTAGTACTCAGTACCTAGCACATAATATTTCGTTTTCTCTCTTCCTCTCCCTCTCTCATTTCCTCTCCCTCCCTCGCCCTCACCCTCTCTTTCTCTCTTTCCCTATTAGATTTAACGATATTTCTCTTTTTATCTCTCCTCTCTCTCTGTCTCTCTCTCTCTCTCATTTCCTTTTCTCTCTCCTCTCTCTCTCATTTCCTTTTTCTCTCTCCTCTCCCTCTCTCATTTCCTCTCCCTCCCTCGCCCTCTCTCATTCCTTTTTCTCTCTCTTCTCCCTCTCTCATTTCCTTTTCTCTCTCCTCTCCCTCTCATTCCTCTCCCTCCCTCTCTCTTTTTCTCTCTCCTCTCTCTCTCATTTCTCTCCCTTCCTTGCCCTCTCTCATTTCTTTTTTTCTCTCCTCTGTCTCTCTTTCCTTTTTCTCTCACTTGCCCTCTCTCATTCCATTTTCTCTCTCCTCTCTCTCTCATTTCATTTTCTCTCTCCTCTCTCTCTCATTCCTCTCTCTTTTTCTCTCTCGTCTCTCTCTCATTCCTCTCCCTCCCTTGCCCTCTCTCATTTCTTTTTTTCTCTCCTCTCCCTCTCTCATTTCCTCTCCCTCCCTCGCCCTCACCCTCTCTTTCTCTCTTTCCCTATTAGGTTTAATGGTTTTTCTCTCTCCTCTCCCTCTCTCATTTCCTCTCCCTCTCCCTCTCTCGCCCTCACCCTCTCTTTCTATCTCTCTTTTCCTATTAGGTTTAATGATTTTTCTCTCTCCTCTCTCTCTCTCATTTTTTCTTCTCTCTTCTCTCCCTCTCTCATTTACCTTTCTCTCTTTCTCTCCCTCTCTCATTTCCTGTCCCTTCTTCACCCTGACCCTCTCTTTTTCTCTTTCTCTATTATTTTTAATATTTTTTCTCTTTTTCTCTCTCCTCTGCGCCTCTCATTTTTTTCTCTCTTCCTCTCCCTCTCTCATTTCCTCTCCCTCCCTCGCCCTCACCCTCACCCATACCCTCTCTTGCTCTATTTGCCTATTATGTTTAGCATCTTCTCTTTTTCTCTCTCCTCTCATTCTCTCTTTTTTTCTCTCTCTCCTCTCCCTCTCTCATTTCCTTTTGCTCTCTTCCTCTCCTTCTCTCATTTCTTCTCCCTCCCTCTCTCTCTCTCATTCCCTCTCCCTCTCTCATTTTCTCTCTCTTCCTCCCCCTCCCTCTCATTTCCTCTCCTCCTCCCTCTTCCTCTCTTTAATTTCCCTCTCTTTCTACCTCTCCCTCTCCCTCATTTCTTCTCCCTCTCTCATTACATACAAATTATACAAAAAATAAATAAATAAGAGAGAGAATACACTCTCCCTCTCTCATTTCCTCTCTCTCTTCCTCTCTTCCTCTCTCATTTCCTCCCCCTCCCTCTCCCATTTCCTCCCTCTCCCTCTCCCTCTCCCTCTCTCAATATATATACACAATTTATAAAAGCAAAAGGGAGAGAGAGAGAGAGAATGCACTCTCCCTCCCTCTCCCTCTCTCATATCCTCCCTCTCCCTCTCCCTCTCCCTCTCCCTCCCTCTCTCTCTCTTTCTCTCCCTCTCTCATTTCCTCCCCCTCCCTCTCCCTCTCCCTCCCTCCCTCTCTCTTTCTCTCCCTCTCTCATTTCCTCTCCCTCTCTTTCTCTTTCTCTTTCTCTCCCTCTCTCTTTCTCTTTCTCTTTCTCTCCATCCCTCTCCCTCTCCCTCTCTTTCTCTCTCATTTCCTCTCCTAAACAAGCAAAAGAAAAAGAGAATTAAACCCTAAACAAGCAAAAGAAGGAGAGAATGGACTCACCGATGAGATATGGCAAGGGTTTGACGGCTCCTCTTCGTGATGAAGGCTCCTCCTCTCCTTCGCGAACGACGATGGCGGCGGCGGCAAGCCTTCTTCCTCTCCCTCTCTCACGACGGTCGCTCTCTCTCTCGCTCTCCCTCTCAAAACGATCGACGAAAATGCACGAAATGAACCCGCGCTTGGTTTCAGCTTGTTTTTTTTCCCTGTGGGGCGTCGTTATTTGCGTCATGATGCAAATAGCGACGTAAAGTAGTGTGAGCTTCCATTTAGTTTGCTAATGGCTTATGCTGGAAAAGCTACTTATAACATTGGTGGAACTACAATGCATTTAGCTTTACATGTTCCAATAAACTTTAAAAGAGTTATCTAAATGCATTCAACTTTAACACATTTTTATGTAAATACATTCAAAGAGGATTATGATATTGAACTTCCATTTAGTTTGCTAATGCCTTATAACATTCAACTTTACATATTCCAATAAACCTTATTAGACTACTTATATTTTATGAAATCTCATTGAGAAAAAAAAACCAAAAACTAATATGCAAATGAAATAGAAAAAGGTGGAAGTCAATTTGCAATAAAACCATATACAAGGAGAACAATACTTCGATCACAATGTCTTACATTAAACAAACTTGTATTTAATACTATTAATATTAAAGGACGTAGTATTCTATATACAACGTTGTGAAGAATTCAATATCTTAAAAAAATATGTTATTATAAAAATTAAATAAATAATATCAAACCTAACTAAATAGGCTATGCACAACAAAATAATACAATCTTAAAGCTCCAAATTTCATCATACAATGTGCAAACAGGTAATGATTCGTGCCACCCAATTTACACATTGAAAAACTTCCCTTGTCCTATATGAAGATTATATTAAAATAGGTTCAGCTTTGATATATTGATTGGATCATTCAATAATATATATGCAATAACGTAAAATTCTAATTTGTTTCATGTATACATTTAATACACATAGACAATAAGTTACAATTATAAATAAAACTCAATTATCAAATTCTTACCTAAGTAAATAATTTTTCTATTTTAGAACTTCAATTAATATCAAATTCTTATCTAAGTAAATAAGATGTACCTTGTTGATATTTCACTAACACAAGCAATATAATTCTTTTAACTCCCATATTTATTTACGAATATTTTAAATATAGAAAATAATAAATTAATAAATAAATATTATTTTAAATTAAATTTGATCATATAAAATATAAATGTAACAATTTTACTATGATTCATCATTAGATTATATTATTAAAAAATCACATGTATTAGAAAATCATAATGTTATCAAAAAATCATAATGATTCATCATTCAATTATATTATTAAAAATTATCATGTATTATAAAATCATAGTATTAATAAAATAATGATTATTTATTAATTTAAATAAATATCTAATCATTTAAAGTATATAAACACACAAAAAAGAATCATGCTATAAATCAAAATATCACAAAATATTCAACCTTTAAATGATTTCATATAAAACTATTTTTATGTAATCATTAAAGAAATTTTATCTTGAATAATAAAAATAGCTATTTTATATATTATTTTTAAAAATAAAAATAATAAAAGAATAAACACATATCAATCTAAATAGTAATTTGATCTTAAAGATTACATGAATTAAAAAATATATCAACTTTGAGAATCAAAATCAATCGCAAATATCAATAATAGAAGATTTAGGATTCATTTAAAAATCTATCGGATAACATCAAATGGAACATGATTAACAAACTTAAAGGGTCGTGACAATAGACATTCAAACAAATAATAAAAGTTAGGATCTCTATGTGGACACTCTACAACAAAGTACATGGGACACTTGGTATACCAATAGTCTACAATTTATTGAATTAGCAACTCACTAGAAACTGATTGATCGTATCATACAACTTTCACCATTGAGACAATGTTACAATAGAGGTTTTTAAGAGAATGAATTTTGAAGAGTTCAAAAGTTTATTCTATTATCACAGTAGCACAATAGAGGTTTAAAGAGGATGAATTTTGAAGAGTTCAAAACCAACTTCCTTCCTCTCTACAATAATATAAAACCCGAATTCAATGACTTAGAGAAATAAAAAGTTGAAAAACTATTGGCAAAAGCATCTCGCCACCAATAAAAATACCAAAACATCCTTTGTTTAGTTATGTACCTAACATGTATATTCTTTAAAAAAAGATGTTATTGACAAATATATAATAATAGAGTTTGAAAGCATTATAAATAAAATAGCTTTGTGTTTTTATTTCATATGTTAAAGTGATTCAAAATTACTATCACTATTGTTTTTATTTAAAAAATTAAAAATCGCATGAAAAAGGATTATATTCATTATATGATGAACTTCTTTTAAATAAAATATTTAAATGAAACCCATGAAAACCTATTCTATCCTAATCAACAACAAAACTTTCAGCAAAACTAAATCAATGCCCCTCGATCCATTCATCCTAACCTACCCATGAATCATTTCGGAGGACAAGCTCCTATTCTATGTAAAGAAGTGAGGCCAAGAGAGAGAAAACGAGAGAGATGACTATATAGGAGAGAGAAATACTAGTTGAGGAGAGAGAAAGACTTAAAGTAAATAGAGAAAAGCAAGAAGTGTAAGATGGAAGCCATAGAAGCTAAGAGAAAGCTTGAAGATGAAAGAGACTTTGTATAATTACTTAATGGTACAAAAATAAAGTCTCTTATATCTTATATTCCAGCTAGTGTAGCTAGTATTTCCCTACATTAATAATCCTAGTTTCTTACATTCTATCCCCACCCAAATGTTTCTATCCCCAAAAATAAAATTGAAACTAATTACAAAGTATGGGATCTACTATTACCCTATTGTAGCAAATTTTCTATAACTTTCAGTAGGATGCTATGATCGGGACCTGCTAAGCATAAAATCAAAGATCTTTTCAAAAGCTTTCAGTGCATATAAATATATTTTGTTGTCCATAAAATACAGTACAATCTTGTTTAAAATAGAGAGCTACCTACACGGTTGTGCTAGAACAAGGCCATACCTGATTAATCTTCAACCACAATTGCTTCTTTGAGATAAGGAAACTCCTTCATAATCGAAGCTTGTCTGAAATAAGATTTTTCCAAGGATAATCCTCTCCATTTGATTAAATATTCTTTGATTTTTCTTATCCTAAGCTTCTTATCATGTTGGCCAATGACCTTGTCAAGCGCATAATGAATGATACCCTCCTTATCCATAGATGGAAGCTCCTCATCATAATCCACAATAGATCTCATGAAAGGCTTTAACTAACATGGATCCTAGTGGATGAGGGAAGTGCCAACTGATATCCTAAGTCAACCACTCTCTTCAAAATCCTATAAGGTTCATAAATTTTGTGAGCTGTTTGGTAGTAGACCCAATCTTTGAGAGTAGCATAGTGAGACTTGGGCACCTCCTTCAAGAGCACTAAATCCCCTTCTTGGAACTCTAAATTTTGATCTTGGGCCTTCTTTAAATTCACTTTACATTGATGAAGAAGAGCCTACATGTAATCCAACTCTTCATAACTCTAATGGTCCATCTTTTCATTGAAAATGACCATGTAAGGGATATCTTGTAGCCATACAAAGCCTCAAAAGGTGAAACTCCAATGTTGGAATGAGTGGATTTGTTATAGGTAAAGTCTGTCAAATGCAACTATGAATCCTATGCATTTTGTACATCATGGCAAAAGTATCTCAAGTAAGACTCCAACCACTTGTTAAGTCTCTTTGTTTGTCCATCTGTTTGAGGATGGTAAGATATAGAAGGAGCTAATTTGGTACCCATGAAGCCAAATATCGCCTGTGAAAAGTTGCTCATGAATTTGACATGCCAATCATGTACTATGACTTGATACTTGAGAAGTTATATACTAAACTTTTGTAGGGATAAAATGGGCTATCTTGGTGAGTCTGTCTACAACCACATAAATGCTATTCCACATCTTCTTAGTGATAGGTAAGCCAGTGATAAAATTTCCTTTAGGGATAGGCAATGGCTGTAATAAACCACCTAGTTTTGATGTGATCTCCTTGTTTTGTTGGCATGGTACACAACTAGAAACAAAAGTCTTAACATCCTTCCAGAGTCCCTTCCAATAGAAAATCTTAGCAATCCTATCGTAGATCTTAAAGATACCAAAATGACTAGTTGTTGTAGGCAAGGAATTCATCTCTTCAATAATTTTCTGGGTGAAACGAGAAGTATGGGGAATGATAATCATGCCATGATACCATATGAGACCATTTCTTAATTAAAATTGGGAGTTCTCTTCCATAAAACCTTGCTGTAATTTTTTTAAATATGGTGCTAAGGTCATGATCTAAAAGATAAGCCTCCTAGATCTCCTCTATCCAATCTCACCATGAAGTTGAAAATTAAAACCTTACATGCCCACATCCTGGATAAGGAATCAGCAACTATATTATCTTTGTCCCTAGTATGTGTGATATCAAAATCATAATTCTAAATGTAGCTACCCATCTTCTTTGCTTGGAAGTGAGATTTGACTAAGAGAGGAAATATATAAGGGCTCTATGATCACTTTTCACCATGAATCGACTGCCATACAAATAGTCATGCCACTTCTTGATTGCATGAATAATGCCCAATATTTCTTGGTTATAGAAATTCATTGTCTTGTCTCTTTCATTTAGCTTATAGCTCTCAAAGGGTATCACCCCATGCTTCTGTAATAAAACTACTCCAACCACTAGCATTACACACAAGATAGTGAACTCCGTAGAACAATTAGGACCAACAAGGATAGGAGTTGAAGTAAGCAAGTCTTTCAATGGATTAAAAATCCAATTAGCTATGGCATCACAAAAGAAAGCTTATTTCTTTAGCCTTTCTGTGAGAGAACTTGCAATAATAGCATGAAAGGGAAGTGGAACCCAGGAGGAAGAAGCTTGGCAGTGAGAGCTATGGCAGATGGAGAGCAAGAGCCAAGAGAGAGAGAGACTCAAAAGTAGGAACTCCAACAAACACAATGTGTGGCCGGGCCTTCCTTTATTCAAACTGTCACTAAAAGAATAAAGAATAAGTGACTGTGACGAGTGCCCGCCACCTACAATGTGCAGTGGTGGGTACTGTCAGTGTAGTAATACACACGCAACTAGGCGGAGGTGCCTTTACCCCCAACAACCTCCCACTTAAAGGCAAATCTACCCCAGTGAGAGAAAAAAAAGAAAAAAGACTATACACATGTACACATGTACAACAGGATGAGGAAAAAGACGTCATCTCATCCAATACCCATCAATATCCTGAGGAAGGCAAAGCGCTCGATAGTGAGGCTCTTCGTGAGCAAGTCTACAGGATTATGCTCAGTCAGAATCTTGACAAGGTCAACGAACATGTCCTCAACGACCTCGCGAATGAAGTAATACCTCACCTCAATATGTTTCATCTTCGCATGGAAGAACGAATGGCACTCATAGAATCTGAATGCAGTGTAGGCATAGCATATGTCATACCAAGGTCAGCAATGAAACGGCCTAACCAGATAGCCTCCTTGCAAGCCTTTGTGGCTGCAATATACTCAACCTCTGTAGTAGAAAGGGTCGTACACTTCTACACCTTGGACATCTAAGAGATAGCCCCTCCAGCATAAGTGAAAACATAGCCAGAAGTGAACTTCCTACTATCTGCATGTCCACCATAATCAGAGTTAGTGTACCCCACAACTCCTATATTCCGGTTACCATAACAAAGACACATGTCTGTTGTGCCCTTCAGGTACCTCATGATACCCTTCACGGTGTCGTGTTGCTGCGCATCCGAGCCGTATATGCCTCCATTTCTTTTGTTGTGCATTTGTGTTAATCTCCGCGTGTGATTCATTGTTTGTGTGATGCATTTTAATAATCCGCATCCAATGTATATATTCCCTTGTGCATGATTTTGTTTGAACGCATGATGTGCGTGTATTAGAAAAATATGAAAAACTGATGCCAAAGGATCTTTGTCCTGCTGCTTTGAATAACAGTCAAGGCACTGCCCTCTAGCTTCCTTACAGGCTCATTCACCATTGCTCCTTTCTCACTGAAATCCTCATGAGAGATTGATAGTATATAAACTATCAGAGGCAAATATAAACTGTTAGAGGCTGTCACAGTGGCTGAACAGGTTGCGAGGAGGATGAATTCCGTCAATAGGACTGAAATGCTGATTGCAAAGAGATGTCAGACATCAGATGTTGTGGGAAATCACTACGTCAGAAGCAAGGAGATGAACAGAGGGTAATATGTGAAAGCTTTTACATTGTAAAGTCTTATGGATACATCCATTGCTTGTTATGAATTAAGCTAACAAAAGAAGCAATTGATCTTTTGGTTATCTGACAAGAATGTATGGGGTCGAAAACCGTGAAAGCTTTATGCAGAACATGAACCAAAATGAATGCCCTTATTACGAGATTAAGTGGATAATGATGCTGTGTCTATTCTGGGAGAAAGGGGATATTTTTTTTGAAAAAGCTTGATATAGTGAAAGGAGGGAAATAAGAACAGAGTGGGACGCAGAATGACGAAAAGGAAGGGGGAGTAATGCTAATTGGGGGGGGAAAAGAATTCGAATTGATGAGGGAGAGAGCTGAAAGCGGGCTACGCCTGGATTGGAGTGGGAGGAAGATACGAACACGGGGAGAGAGGGAGAGGCCCAACACGTACTCAGATCGACCCTTACAATCCTCCCCTTCCACCATGTCTTACGCTTAACCTCTCTCTTCTGCATCGTCTGTGATCCCTTGGTACTTCTTTATGGAAGACAGAGCTGTGACTGGAATAAGGGAATTACTCAAAGGACGATAAAGAAAAGAAATTTACTGATCTTTGAAAGCTAAAATAGAGCAGAAAGCATTGTGTATTCAGAATTCACACAGAAGAGGGAGAGAGGAGAATCGGAGTTCTAGACAAAAGGACATGAGGGCAATCAATTCGGCTCTCTCGACAAGGAGGGACTTCTCTGACGGGGAATTTTGGATGGATATTTACGAATGGAGCTGTTGGTTCTGTCAGGTGTGGCGATGATCAGAGGCACCTACTCCTACCCACAACTACCATATCTGCAGATAGACAGAACAAACTGTGGACGGAGCAGCAAATCAAACGAGACTACTACGTGGATATCAATGTAACGAGTTGAGTGGATGAGGACAATGTGAACAGGCTTCTTGGTAAGGTTGTGAAGGATCCATCGAAGGTTCGATTGTGAGGATTGGTTAGCTTTCTTCAATGCACACAAAGATCCTCCTGGTGCTCCAAGTTTTCCATCTGCAACAAACCTCCATGACCAAGGAGCAAGTTAGTTTTGCAGCAGTTTTGCGGCAAATCGTCCTGCTGCTCGTCTTGAGCATAATAAGTATGGTCATGGCCGTGCTGCGTGTCTCAGTCGGCAACTTGTTTAGTGCAGCAAGGATCCGCTGCTAGAGCTCGATAAGGACAATCTGCGGAGAAGTTCGTCTAGTTTTTTCCCATGGTTCTACTTGATTTGGCACGGCCAGTGCTACCGTGCTGCTGGTGGTGCTATTGCTTCCTGATTTTGCCATGAGTGAGAAAGATAAATACAACTCAATCAATGGGGATGAGAGCGGAAGCACACAGGCGATGATTGGAGACCTGATGTGCTTGGATGTTAAAATGGACGTGTGAAAACTAGTGTCCAGTAATGAAGTCTGGCTCTGTTTGAGCCTGTTTTGCAAGGTTACAAAGTGACTGGCAAGTAAACTGGCAGCCGAGATAGATAGCAAATATGGAGGACATTTGTTGTGTTAGAAAATATATGTGAGCAACAGACTTTGACTGGGTTGCAGGCATGGCAGAAGCCAATTAACATGGGCAAACCTCTGGCTGATGAGGCAGCATCTCTACTTGCAGTCGCTTCATGTGCATCCCGGATGCTCAATTTCTGAACTGATTGTTGGCTGCTGCTTATAACAATGTATGCATCTTCTATGCAACTATAGAATAGTGTATGACAGGGACAGCAATATATGCTGCCCCTAAGCTGCCAGCTTCCAAGCTTCTGAGACGGACTAACAGAGGTTTCCCGCTGTTCTTCATAATGGCTATCTTCCAAGTTGAAGTCAATGCTTATAAGAGTGTGGGCTAGATCTGGTAAACAGTGCTCATCATTCTGCTCATCTTAAGAATATCTTTGTCAAAATCTGTATTTTCAGTTGGTGCAGATCACAGGATTGGCTATGTATATCTTTGAGTGGTTGGTGTGTATGTTTATTCCATTGGAGGTAGAAGAGGCTGAAGTATTTTGCTTTTGTGAGTTGTTGTGTGGTGGTTCTGTATATGCAGCTCAGACAGCCAGGTTTAATAGAGACTGGAGATGGCACTGGCTATGATGCGAAGGCTACATTTTCTGTTCTTTGTATGCCTGGAGGGCTACTGTAGCTGTAGATAACAAACATCAAGGTTGATTGAATGGTGTATTCATCAGTGGATGTTTCCTTCGAACAAGAAAAATTGGTCTTATGCCAATGATAAAACAGGATGAAAAAGATGACAAACACATAGCTGTTTGTTCTGATGATTCTAAGTTTTGACATTACAAAGACAACTGAATCCTTCCTCCACACAGACTTGCTGAATTCTGAATGCAAGCCTATATGCTAAAGACATAACTGTCTTCAAAAACCTGAATGTAAACAGTTTATGTGATACTTCGGATTATCCTGAACATGAATTTCTTGTAACTCATTTGACAAGGAATATAGTGAACTTTGGCATCAAATTTTTGAGTTCTTCTTGATAGTCTCTTCCATTGCTGTACCTTGAACCCTGTGTTCTGCAGCTCTCGCACGATCTCTTTGACATTTCTGGTGAACCCGACGTGAAAGTGCTGCGTCATCAGCAAGATGGGAGACTCGCAAGAAGAGATGACAGATGATAATGTCATGAAGAACTTGTTTCAGTCATTTACCATGTATATGCAGCAGCAAGTTCATGCAAAACGTGACAGTGATGCTATGGATGCTTTGAAAGCTGTCCAACAGGAGATGAAGCAGTTTAATGGCCAGCAAGTGTCAACTTACCTGCATTTATATGAAGAAAAGATGAAGTTTTTTGGGGTTTCTCAAGATGTTTGGAGCCGCTACTTCTTGCGGATCGTGGTACGCGCTCTTGAAGGTCGAATTGCAGAAATTCAAGAAGCACATGCAGGTTGGGCTGAATTTAAAAAGGCATTAAAAGATGAATATTTCCTGGAGGATACAGGTCTTATGAATCGCAGGAATTTTTTAGCATGGGTTTCTATGCCTAATAAGGGACTTTCTGTTACCGCTCTTCTGCGAGAGTTTGAAAGCCATTATGATCAGTTGGATGGGACTGAACAGCAAGCTTTGGAGATGCAGAAAGTGGAGTTATTTTTGCAAGCTGCAGATGCTGATTTGCAGGAAAAGTTGGATGATCTTTTGGAAGATCAAGCTACTGATTCAGGTTTAAAGACTGAGTGGAGACATGTCATTGATGCTGTGAATGCTCTTGTCAAGAAGCAGCGCAGGAGAGTCAGATTGCATCGAAATACAGGATCAGTTCCTGAAAAATCCTTGGAGACTTCTTCTTCTACCCCTGCTGCTTCTTTGCCTAAGCCTACTCTTCATGTTATGAATCCACCAGTTCCTGCTGCTCCAGTGCCCTTATCTGTAGATGATGTTATTAAAGGCTTGGCGGATTTGACGATTGAAGCAGTCAAAGCTGAAGTTGGTAAGTTAAAGGAGCAACTTATGTCAGTACCTGCTGTAGCACCTGCTCCAGTGACTGCTTTTCCAGCTGGTCAAAGAAAAGGGCGACGATGTATTTGGTGTGATAGTACAGAGCACCAACACTGCAGAGATTGTGATGCTTTTCAGGAAGCACGTAAGAAGAATGTAGTGTTCTGGGGACAAGATGGGAAGATATGGCTGACAGAGACTGGCGCTCCTCTTGACACGAACTTTGGTAAGGGAGGTATGAAGAAGCTTGTTGATGATATGGCTGCGCGATCAGCTTATGTGAGTGTTAGAGGAGATGCTTCAGCTTTTGGAGTCCAGCTTGAGCAGAAATCCGATGGAGACTCTGCTTTATGGTCTTCTGCCTTGGAGATAGCGAGAAGAGGGAAAGTTCAAACTTCTACTATGACTTGTGTGGGCTCTAGCATCCGAGGAGAGACAGGATGGGATTCTCCTGTTGACAGGTATTCTATTTTTGCTTATATGGCTAAAATGCAGGGTTTAGATGCCATGGTTGAGGAAAAGAGAAGAAGAGATGAGGAGGGTCCTAGCTCCTCCAAAAAGACTAGAGGGGGTGACTATGTTTCACCACCTGTTACAGCTCCACCTATGTCAAATTCTCCAACTCAAACAGGATCCGATCAACCAATGGGAGACAAGCAGAAGGAAAAGAAGCAACCAAGAAAAGAGCCAGGATTCAAGCTCTTGTCAGACCTTGATATGCAAACGGATATGAGTAAGATTTTTCATGAAAGAATTTTGAATAGTGAAGTCACTTTTACTGTTGGAGAGGCTCTTGGGATTGCTAGAAGAGAAATACAGGATCAGATGCAGGATCTTTTGCGGAGGAAACGACATGCGATGGAAGGACCTGCTTTACAGGGATTGTGGCATGGAGCTCTTGGGGAAGAGCATGATGATGCAGTGATGGTTGAAAATGCTTATGTTAATCCGCAATTGGAGAAAATAGTGCAGCCTATGCAGTATGAAGATGATGAGTCCCCTATTCTCATTCCTCGCAGCCATTTTTCACGAAGTCATTGGGCTAGAGCGACCACTGAGACAGTGGTAAGGATTGGAGAGAAACAAATTCCCTTGATTGCTTTAGTTGATCATGGTTCTGAGATTAATCTTATTGCTCGAGGTGTTTATGAGAGTGGCAAGTGGCCTATGGATGCAGAGCATGGCTGGCACATGAGAGCCGCCAATAATACTTCTGGTGATATGTATGCTGCTTGTCCGAGTATCAGAATTTCTATTGGTAATGTTGAAGAGGATTATCATTGCTTTGTTCAGGATTCATGCTCTTATCCGATTATTCTTGGACAACCTTTCATTACAGAAGCAAGAATGGAAACAAAAGTGATGGATGACGGATCAGCTTATGCGCGGATACGCAGTAAAGATGGTATGCGAGCTGTTCAGTTTATGACTGTTGGGGTAAATCATCCGAGAAACAGGGACTCCTTGCGTGAGGCACCACTACCTGCGAAGGAGTTGGATTTTCATTAGGTACCGCTGTCTTGCGAGATGCCAGTGGTACGGAGCGGAGAAAAGAGGAGATCTCGCCTCTTGGCAGCCAGTCTTTCTCCAATAACTTTGTTGGGTTTACTTCAGATAGTTCAGTGAGTTATCAGAAAATTTCAGATTTGCCTAGAGCTGCCAGGCAGTACATTGGTCGTAAGGAGAAAGAGTTGAAGAATGCAGGTATTTTGCAAGCAGAAGAGCATGTGGATGGATTGTATGAAGGGATGTCTTATGCAGATACATTGTTTGAGATGAGAGCAATGCTGAAAACTGATGTATGCAAGGGTTCAAAGATCATACCTGTGCAAACCTTGGATATGTTTCAGGAAATTTCTGGTTTTATGCTGCAAACAAAGTTAGAGGCTGAGAAAACTCAGCAAACTGAATTTATGGCTGATCTTGATCAGCTAATTGAATTGCAGAGGGCTGAATTCATTCAGCCAACAGAGTTGAATGCAGAAAAATTTCTGCATACAGAGTTTCAGGATGCGTCTATGCAGTCCATTGAGCCGAGGGCTGAATTCATTCAGCCAACAGAGTTGAATGCAGAAAAATTTCTGCATACAGAGTTTCAGGATGCATCTATGCAGTCCATAGAGCCGAGGGCTGAATTCATTCAGCCAACAGAGTTGAATGCAGAAAAATTTCTGCATACAGAGTTTCAGGCTGCACCCATGCAGTCCATAGAGCTAAAGGCTGAAATTTTTCAGCCAACGGAATTGAAAGATGCTGAAAATTTGCAGAAATTGCAGCAAAGGAGAGAGTGCTTGAATGATGCCAAGGTTGACACAAAATATAAAACAGTTGATAAGAAGGTTAAGCCGGTTGCAGGCCCGCTTCCTTCTGATAGTAATGAACAAATTGAAAAAGCTATGAAGCAGCCTATGTTGAGGGAACCTGCAAATATTGGACATAAGTTTTCAGGGCTGAAATCTGTCTTTGCTGTTAATGAAGTCATCATAGTTGGGCATATGGTTGGATATTATGGCAGAAAGCCTTCTCCTGCAAAGGTGGATGCCATAAACAGGATTGCAGAGTATTGCTCGACTACTTCAGAGATGC
The DNA here is from genome assembly GCF_053477565.2 of Lygodium microphyllum. Classification (NCBI taxonomy): domain Eukaryota; kingdom Viridiplantae; phylum Streptophyta; class Polypodiopsida; order Schizaeales; family Lygodiaceae; genus Lygodium; species Lygodium microphyllum. Next base: position 33,451,505 of record NC_141137.1, read on the forward strand.
GAAGATTTGTGGGAGCTTATGTATTTTACATGATTTGGATTCCTCATTTTGCTCATATTGCAGATGTTCTCTATCAGCTATTTCGAAAGGGGTAGAAATTTCATTGGGATGATGAAGCTGATGGAGAAACAGGTTTACTAGAATCAGAAGATGGACTTGACCTGTTTGTGGAATTGAATGATCCTGGATAGTTGGCACATCCGGAGGATGCGCAGGTTTAGAGGGGGTGGATGTCGTGTTGCTGCGCATCCGAGCCGTATACGCCTCCATTTCTTTTGTTGTGCATTTGTGTTAATCTCCGCGTGTGATTCATTGTTTGTGTGATGCATTTTAATAATCCGCATCCAATGTATATATTCCCTTGTGCATGATTTTGTTTGAACGCATGATGTGCGTGTATTAGAAAAATATGAAAAACTGATGCCAAAGGATCTTTGTCCTGCTGCTTTGAATAACAGTCAAGGCACTGCCCTCTAGCTTCCTTACAGGCTCATTCACCATTGCTCCTTTCTCACTGAAATCCTCATGAGAGATTGATAGTATATAAACTATCAGAGGCAAATATAAACTGTTAGAGGCTGTCACAGTGGCTGAACAGGTTGCGAGGAGGATGAATTCCGTCAATAGGACTGAAATGCTGATTGCAAAGAGATGTCAGACATCAGATGTTGTGGGAAATCACTACGTCAGAAGCAAGGAGATGAACAGAGGGTAATATGTGAAAGCTTTTACATTGTAAAGTCTTATGGATACATCCATTGCTTGTTATGAATTAAGCTAACAAAAGAAGCAATTGATCTTTTGGTTATCTGACAAGAATGTATGGGGTCGAAAACCGTGAAAGCTTTATGCAGAACATGAACCAAAATGAATGCCCTTATTACGAGATTAAGTGGATAATGATGCTGTGTCTATTCTGGGAGAAAGGGGATATTTTTTTTGAAAAAGCTTGATATAGTGAAAGGAGGGAAATAAGAACAGAGTGGGACGCAGAATGACGAAAAGGAAGGGGGAGTAATGCTAATTGGGGGGGGAAAAGAATTCGAATTGATGAGGGAGAGAGCTGAAAGCGGGCTGCGCCTGGATTGGAGTGGGAGGAAGATACGAACACGGGGAGAGAGGGAGAGGCCCAACACGTACTCAGATCGACCCTTACAATCCTCCCCTTCCACCATGTCTTACGCTTAACCTCTCTCTTCTGCATCGTCTGTGATCCCTTGGTACTTCTTTATGGAAGACAGAGCTGTGACTGGAATAAGGGAATTACTCAAAGGACGATAAAGAAAAGAAATTTACTGATCTTTGAAAGCTAAAATAGAGCAGAAAGCATTGTGTATTCAGAATTCACACAGAAGAGGGAGAGAGGAGAATCGGAGTTCCAGACAAAAGGACATGAGGGCAATCAATTCGGCTCTCTCGACAAGGAGGGACTTCTCTGACGGGGAATTTTGGATGGATATTTACGAATGGAGCTGTTGGTTCTGTCAGGTGTGGCGATGATCAGAGGCACCTACTCCTACCCACAACTACCATATCTGCAGATAGACAGAACAAACTGTGGACGGAGCAGCAAATCAAACGAGACTACTACGTGGATATCAATGTAACGAGTTGAGTGGATGAGGACAATGTGAACAGGCTTCTTGGTAAGGTTGTGAAGGATCCATCGAAGGTTCGATTGTGAGGATTGGTTAGCTTTCTTCAATGCACACAAAGATCCTCCTGGTGCTCCAAGTTTTCCATCTGCAACAAACCTCCATGACCAAGGAGCAAGTTAGTTTTGCAGTAGTTTTGCGGCAAATCGTCCTGCTGCTCGTCTTGAGCATAATAAGTATGGTCATGGCCGTGCTGCGTGTCTCAGTCGGCAACTTGTTTAGTGCAGCAAGGATCCGCTGCTAGAGCTCGATAAGGACAATCTGCGGAGAAGTTCGTCTAGTTTTTTCCCATGGTTCTACTTGATTTGGCACGGCCAGTGCTACCGTGCTGCTGGTGGTGCTATTGCTTCCTGATTTTGCCATGAGTGAGAAAGATAAATACAACTCAATCAATGGGGATGAGAGCGGAAGCACACAGGCGATGATTGGAGACCTGATGTGCTTGGATGTTAAAATGGACGTGTGAAAACTAGTGTCCAGTAATGAAGTCTGGCTCTGTTTGAGCCTGTTTTGCAAGGTTACAAAGTGACTGGCAAGTAAACTGGCAGCCGAGATAGATAGCAAATATGGAGGACATTTGTTGTGTTAGAAAATATATGTGAGCAACAGACTTTGACTGGGTTGCAGGCGTGGCAGAAGCCAATTAACATGGGCAAACCTCTGGCTGATGAGGCAGCATCTCTACTTGCAGTCGCTTCATGTGCATCCCGGATGCTCAATTTCTGAACTGATTGTTGGCTGCTGCTTATAACAATGTATGCATCTTCTATGCAACTATAGAATAGTGTATGACAGGGACAGCAATATATGCTGCCCCTAAGCTGCCAGCTTCCAAGCTTCTGAGACGGACTAACAGAGGTTTCCCGCTGTTCTTCATAATGGCTATCTTCCAAGTTGAAGTCAATGCTTATAAGAGTGTGGGCTAGATCTGGTAAACAGTGCTCATCATTCTGCTCATCTTAAGAATATCTTTGTCAAAATCTGTATTTTCAGTTGGTGCAGATCACAGGATTGGCTATGTATATCTTTGAGTGGTTGGTGTGTATGTTTATTCCATTGGAGGTAGAAGAGGCTGAAGTATTTTGCTTTTGTGAGTTGCTGTGTGGTGGTTCTGTATATGCAGCTCAGACAGCCAGGTTTAATAGAGACTGGAGATGGCACTGGCTATGATGCGAAGGCTACATTTTCTGTTCTTTGTATGCCTGGAGGGCTACTGTAGCTGTAGATAACAAACATCAAGGTTGATTGAATGGTGTATTCATCAGTGGATGTTTCCTTCGAACAAGAAAAATTGGTCTTATGCCAATGATAAAACAGGATGAAAAAGATGACAAACACATAGCTGTTTGTTCTGATGATTCTAAGTTTTGACATTACAAAGACAACTGAATCCTTCCTCCACACAGACTTGCTGAATTCTGAATGCAAGCCTATATGCTAAAGACATAACTGTCTTCAAAAACCTGAATGTAAACAGTTTATGTGATACTTCGGATTATCCTGAACATGAATTTCTTGTAACTCATTTGACAAGGAATATAGTGAACTTTGACATCAAATTTTTGAGTTCTTCTTGATAGTCTCTTCCATTGCTGTACCTTGAACCCTGTGTTCTGCAGCTCTCACATGAGAAGGTAATGGACAACCAATAGGCTTAACATCCTGCATGCAGAAGCGCTCAAGGATTTTATGAATGTACTCCCTCTATGACAGATAGAGTAGTCCCTGAGATCTATCGCGCATAATGTGCATGCAAAGTATATGAGAGGCATGTCCCAGATCTTTCATCTCAAAGCTTTTCTTGAGCTGAGTCTTAAGAGCATTTAGCTCCTCATGAGCTATCACTACTAAAAGCATATCATCCACATAGAGTACCAAAATCAGTAAAGAACCATCACAGTCTTTCTTCATGTACAAGCACAAATCCATAGCACTGCAGCTGTAGCCATGTGACTGCATGAATGCGTCAAACTTATGGTACCATACCCTATGTGCTTGCTTCAAGCCATATAGACTTTTCTTTAGCTTGCACACTAGGTGTTCCCTGCCAGAGTCTGCAAAGCCCTTAGGCTACTCCATGTAAATCTCATCATTCAAGTCCCCATGTAGAAAAGCCATCTTGACATCCATCTGGTACAAGTCCAAGTCAAGTTGTGCAACCAAGGCTAAGACTAAGTGTAGGGTGGTCATCTTGACCATAGGAGAAAATACTTCATCAAAGTCAACACCATGCTCCTACTTGAAACCCTTAGCAACCAATCGAGTCTTGTATGCCGGCTTGGGGTGTCCACGGGTACTTTTCACCTTGTACACCCACTTGCATGGGAAAGCCTTCTTACCTTGAGGCAAGGAAACCAAATCCCAAGTCTGATTCATATGCAATGAGTCAAGTTCAAACTGTATAGCCCTCTCCCAAGAGTGACAATCACCCCTGCACATAGCCTCATCATAAGTGAGAGGCTCCCCTGCATTTGTAACTAGTACATAATCCATAGAGGGTGCAAGAGGGTCAGGAGGTCATCTATCTCTAGTAGAACGCCTTTGTTGCCTGACCGACATATTGTCTAACATCAACATGTCTAGCATCTGTGCCATGAGCATCAGGTGATGCCGCACGTTGTCTAGCTGGATCGGGCTGAATGGGAGCATGGGGCTCCTCTTGAAAGATAACTATGCGTACCTCAACCACTTTCTCAGGCTTTTTGAGTGCATGGATTGCTATGTTATTATGGTTGAAATGGATGAGTGAATCCATGATTATTTATTAAAGCCTTTCTTAGCAAAGGTATGGTGTAAACCTATTGAGCTCATATGATATTGGTAGTGGAATGGTATCTAGATTGACTATCTCTTGCAAAAAAGCATAGTTCTAAAGCTAAATATATTTCATGAAATACAAGTAGACACCAAGCCATATCCATTCCATGGATCATTCTTATTATAGTCAATCGTGACATAAGGAATCCATAGCTACAAATGAAAATGAAGCTTACAACAATGAGAAATGCATGATACACACCTCATTTGATGGACATGGATACTCACCTCCATGTATGGTAGGAGGCCCCAAGGAGACCCTCAAGAAGATAGTCTTCAAATTGATAAATTTGTAAGGTGCACAAAATGCTACATCTCTACCTTTTATACCTAATCCTAGTTCTCATGATTTAGGTTAATTTTCATAGGGTTAGACTACGGTAAATGTGCTTCGTGACAAGCCACCCCATCCTAAAAGAGTTTTGTCCTCAAATTTGAAATATGGAAAAATTACAATAGAAGCTCCAAAGAAATGACTCCAAAAGATGTAGATCACGTTGAAGAAGCACCCGAATGAATATGATAAAGACCTTTCATTGAAGAAGCACAAATATAAGATCAATAGTAAATTTCCTACAAACTTTGATAAATAGTACTAATCATAGTAAAATTTCTATAACTTTGCATGAGGAGCTTTGAATTGCAAGAATGAGGTAGCATGGCAATCCAAACAATAGTAGGCATCCCCTCCAGCCATAAAAATCCAATTTTTTTAAAGTTATGGCAATTTAATTTTCTATAGAAATTTAATACAAAACTTGTTCTACTCAATTATTTCAATCTTCCTCCCACAAAAGCCATGGGATAGAATTAAGATATGATGGCAATTGCTAGGTTGACTTCTCCATAGGCAAACCATGTTATTCAATGAGATATTTCAGCATTGTATGGTTCCTAAAAACCTTCTCTTTCTTTCTAATGAACGTCTTAGGTTCATATATGATGCGACCATCTTCATCCATAGGAGGTAATTTGTTAAGTACCTTGATTTCTAGACTTATATACTTAATTTGAGTAGTGGAAGGCAATTCAAATTTGTAAGAAAGGTCCCCAACTTTCTTTATGATTTGGTGAGGCCCTAAATTTTGTGAGCCAACTTATTGTGACCTCCCTTGAGTGAAGCATACCAAAATTTAGGAACCTTGAGGAAAACCCAATCTCCTTCCAACTCCAAATACCTTCATTTCTCATTAGCATATGCCTTCATTACATCTTGTACCTTGCAAATATTCTATTTACATTGATTCACTAATGCTTCTATCTTCTTTAACTTGGTCTTGGATTGAGGATTCACATCTTCATGGAAGAAATTCAAAAATGTGCCAAATTTTTCAAATTGAGGCAAAAATTGAAGCTTGTTGGAAGTGATAGATGGAGTTTTGACCATTTTAAGCAGTCGTAGAAGGCAAGATTTAAAATCACTTTTGAAGACAAATCTTACTGTGGTCTTGGATTTTTCATAATTTTTTCAAGTGCTCAAATGAAGGGGAATGAGTTCCAGGCAGTGCGAGACTTTGAGACAGGCATTCAAAAAATTTTGGATCAAGAATCAACCATCGAAAGTTGGAGTTGCCAAAGGCTGGGCAAAGATGACTAAAAAGGCAATGTAAAGAGGACTTGTGGGGGAAGGAATGTGACCTTTAGGGCCCTCCAAACCCCCAAAATTTCATGTGAGGGGGTGGGTGGGTTTCTCTTGAAAAAAAAGAAGATGGTACTTCCCTAACGACAACATGATTTGATGAGAGAGGGGGGGCTATGAGGTGAAAAACAAGGCTATAATCTAATCTCATTAGGATGATCGTCAAATTTCTCACTCCATTTTACCAATCTCAGATCTACAATTGATGACCTGAGTATGAAGATGCAAAATCAATCTTTCTCTCTCCTCCCTTTCTCCTCTTGAGGGCAATTCATGCAGGAATTATCTAGAGAAGATCAGGATAAGGATCGATTGTCGGATTGAGGTGAGATAATGCTGATGCTAAGGAGTGATGACTAGAATAATTTGGAGACCAACGGCGGGTCCAATCACTATCTATCAAATCAATTCTTGAGACCCAAAACTTGAAAACTAGTGATAAGCCTCTTTTTAATAGAAATTTGGGTTATTTTTTACATTTCACGCTGAAAATCATATTCATATGTGATTTAAAAAAATTTGAAGCTTAATTGTGAAGTGTTTGAGGGATGTGAAGCATAAAACAAACAATCATGTTCGTGTGTGTGAGTTATTAATTTTTGAAATCCCAAAATGTGTGTTTTAAGTGAAAATTTGATGTTTTATTGATTTCGTGTGATCAAATCACATTCATATGGGATGACATTAAATGTGATGATGGATCAAAGTGTGAATTAATTTTTTGAATTAAAAAAATAAAAAATATAGTATTTATTATAAATAAAATAAAAATACAAAAATATAGTTTTAGACCAAAGAAAATAATAAAATTTTAATTTTTATGTCCAAAAAGTTATAGAAAATTAGAGGTATATTTGTGCAATTATAATAGAGGTAAAGCATGAGGATTGGCATATGTTTTAGTGTGTATTTACCGCTTTCGATATACAAATTTTTTTACATGAAATACCCTTTTAACCTATCCATATCAAATGCAAAATCTTAAACAATAGGGGGGAATGGATTGTGGAAGTTAAGTATAATTTGAATTTTGATTTTATATATATTCTAGTATATAGGATTCATTTGATTTAAGTCTTAAAAGGGCAGTAGCACAGATTGTTCTAATGCTGCCTTAGCAATGAAGCAATACACTAGAGTGAGATCATAAAAGGGCTGTTTGTGCACATCCACACTAATTGATTCATAAGTTTACTTATTTGAGCACAAATGATATTCTCTTTGCATCCGCATTTTCATACATGGTATCAAGAGAATTATCTCATGGATGCATAGCACTTGATTTCGAACAATCGACCCATGTTGAGTGTGAGGATTCCTTGAGTTGTAGGTCTAGTGTTATTGTTTCCTTTGAGAACTTATGTGGTAAGGATTATATTATCTCTTGGAATGTTTTATCAAAAGAGAGAACTATGTTGTACATGTGTTATATATTGAGACAACACATCCGAGGGCTAATCCTTGGGGTGCAGGAGAGGCACCCATAATGGGGCCACAATGATAAGCTGTGGGGCTGCTCACTTCGTTTATGTTATGAGATGCTAGCCACCAATATGTTTGGATACTCCCTTTGCTTGGAGTTAGGAAGGACATCACATTGGACTACAATCTAGAGATGGTGTCTACAAACGTATTCTATTACAAAGGCTAATCCAAAGGGGTCTAATATTGGATTTGAAAATAATACGTCTTCTTTGAGAGGTTTTGAGGTAAATTTTCTATTTATTGTATGTTTGCTTGTTCAAAAGTTATATCAACAAAGAATCTTATGTAATTTACTAGTTCAATCTTGGGTTTATAAGTGGCTTACAAATTGAATTCTTTTGAATACTTTGATAGCACATCATATGCAATCACATCCCTTGGTTTGAAAAGGAATATAGTAGTATGTCAACGTTGTCAACTCAATGAATGGAGAAGACATGGTATCTCAACTTGGCAATTCAACTATACAAGACATGGTCAAAAAGTGGAGAAAGGTAACATTCTTGAAGAATTAAACTGGTGATTATATAGAAAGTATGTTCACAAAGGTAATAGAAGAGAAGTGTTAGAAAACTCCAGAATTCACAAGGTAATGGATCATTTAAAGGGACAAAGAAGAAGGGAATCATGGCACAAATGCTCAAATCTCCCTTTTGTTTACAAATCCCATGCCCAATATAGTTGTCACCATATCTTCATGGATAAAGGAGTCAAAGGTCTTGTGCTCTTTCAATATAAGAGTATTTAACTTATGTTGCATCTTTTCAAACTCTAATTGAGTAGTGAGAAGGTTGATCTCATGCTAGAGTGCATCATGTATATCATTGTTAAGGCCCTTGTAGAAGAATGGAACTCACTGTCCTTGACAATTGAACCAATTAGAAGATACCCTTCTATACTAGGATATATATGGACAAGGATGGTGCTACCCACTTAGTAGAAGATATCAAACCACTTCTCATAGGATGCTACCTCACTTCACTAAGTTATTTCCTCCACATTAACTTCATTGGTAAATAAACATGGATAATGATATCAACTTATAAGCCGATGCAATGTGATAAAGGAAGGTGGAACACCCCCATGCCCCAATCATATTGTGTTGTGTTGAGATTCTTTAGACTCACACAACAAGATGACAGAGTGTGGGGTACTCTCTTGACCTCCTAATTGTGTTGTATTGGTTTGCAACTTGCTCATCTGAAACAACATGATGGCAAAGTGTGGGGCACTTTCATGGCCCATGATTACATTGTATTGGTTTAAGATGTGACTAGATCAAACACAATGCAATAAGGCATTGTGGGATGTTCCAAGGGCCCCTAATCATGTTTTGTTGGTCTATGATATTCCTATATTAATGCATCATAGTGAGTGATTCTGTGATGCTCACATGGCCTCCAATTATGTTATCCTTAGTCTACCATATTGCTTCAACTTGTTATAATTAATACTAGACAAACATGACATAGGAACCACAAAAATGTTCCATAATCCCTTATTGCATTGTGTTGGTCTAGTCACACCCACACTCTAAGCTACTACAATGCGATTAGGTGCTAGGGGATCATCCCATACTCCATCATTGCATTGTGTTTTCTATGGTTTGATTAAACCAACACAACATGATAAGGGATCATGAGACATCATGTGGCACCTATTCATGTTTTGTGGTTTGGGGCTCACTAGGCCAACATAAGAAATGATAGAATATGGGACACTTGAGCGGCTCATAATCACATTGCGTCGATCTAGGGTGTGGCTAGACTAACATTGTGTGACCAGGGATTGAGGAACCTTCTCATGATCCCTAATGACATTGTGCTAGTCTAGATTGTGTTTACACCAACACAATGCCATGAGTGACTTTGGGGTGCTCACATGGCTTCTAGTCACATTGTAGCAATCTAGAGTATTATGGTAACAAAATCTATGTTGCTAGTGTAAAATCAAGTAAAACTAGAGGCTAAGTTGCATTTAGAGTGGCCTAAAGTCACATATGGGAAGTTTTTTAGGAGGCTTTATCACATTATGGATCCGATTTTACTTTCCCAATTTCTTCTTAATTTGACCTTTCAATGTCCAATTTGAGAATTATTTGACTCTCTGTAGGGATTTTGGGCTACTCCAAATATAATGGAGCTATATATATGCTATCCAAATATAATGGAGCTATATATATATATATATATATATATATTACATTGGTAGCCATGATGATAGTAGGGGTAAGGAGGTAGTGGGGTGAGTTGAACAGTTTTAAGATGTTTTTACTTTGTAAAATATATGTTAATTGATTTGCATTAAAATTTTTCATAAAGACAAAAAGAGATATGACTAGCTCAACTAAGAGAGAAAGAGAGACTCTTACGAAGCATTAGGATAAACTTGCTCGACTTAGAGGTATGTGCAACTTCTTTCCATGTGGCATCAACTAACCCTATAGATGTAACAAACACACTCTGCCATTACTGTGTCATAGAAAAAAAAGTGGAGATTGAATTGATCCTAAATAGGGGAGATGTGAGATTATCAAAGAGGAAAGCATCAAACTTTCCAAAGCACTTACATTATATTAAAGACTATTTGAGGAGGAAAAAAATATTTTATTTTTCTACATTGTCTATGATGGAAGACCTATTCTATTTTCTACTAGCCTTTGTCAAGTTGACAAGAAAGAAAGGATGGAAATCATGGTCTATTTTCATTTAGCCTCTAGGAACAAAAACCTTTGTAGACTTTGAAAGTTCCAAAAGTAAGCTGAAAGATATTCTAACCAATGAGAAGGTGTAGTCAATGAGGAGGAGCTAGCCATGTTGAACATGAGATAGTTGATTAGATAGCAATAACTTACCATTGCCTCTCCAACACTTTTATTAAAGATGAGTAGTCTCCTAGGCTATCTTTGTCATTAAACATGGATTGATTTTGAAGGTGAGGCCATTTGCGATGGATTGCAAGAGAAGATAAGTAACACATTTGTCTTTCTTTGAATTTCTCATCCAAGATTTATTCAAAATGATAGGCTAGGCATTCAAATCAAGAAGGTTGATCCCCTTGGTACTTACCAAACACCCATCATTCATCTATATTACATGGCTAGATAATGCATCATCCCTTAATACATGCTATATATCTCATCTTTGACACACATGCACACTCGCTCCTTTTACAAGTAGCATGCATTTGTAGAGTGGTTTGTTGGTGATGCAATGACCACATGACTCCCATGGCCATTGGTTCTTCCATGACAATAGTCACCTTTGGAGCTACTTTTTCCTTAGTTAGAATCACCTTTTTCAATGGCAAATATGGAGATTCCCAATGCATGCCATCAATATACTAACATGTACATTTGTACTCTTTCTTGTTGTGTTATCCTTACATGTCTTGAAGCTATAGCTTCTCTCTCTCTCTCTCTCTATATATATATATATATGCTCTGCTCTTATACATATTTATGTGCTTTCCATACCATACAAAGTAGGGTGTGCATAACTGTTGTTACCTACTTGCAACATATCATGCATGTATGTAGATATGTGATAGCTTAAGATCTCATTGATAAAGCTTCAATAGCCCTAACTTTATTATCCCCTCCTTTCCATTTTAAGTAAGAAAAGGGGAGGGCATGATTGGGAGATTTTTGGGTGTTTGTAAGACCTAGAGAGAAGAATGAATGCTTTCCTAAAGCTAATCGAGAAACCTCTCAAAGTTATACTATGCCTATAAGGAGGTTTGAGGATGCTTTTTGGGTTCCATGTTCAACTATTTCCATGCATGGCTAATGCAATGAGATTTGCAAGACAATTGGTGGAAATAGAGGACAAGATGGCAAGTTTTGATGAATAGGATATACTCCATAGTAGCACCTCTTAAAGTTTGACTAATCTAAGGTATATGGGCATGATATATCCCAAATACTACTCTCTAAGAGGAAAGAAAGACATCATTATGTGTCTCGACCCTAATTTTATTTTGGCTCTACAACTTTTTATATTCTCAATGCTCATGTACCCCTCCTATATGGTCAATCTCTTCCATCCCTTAGCATAATAAGCAATAAAAAGAAACATTTGGAATTTCTGGTATATATAGTTCAATAAAAAATGAAGTTCTGATGTATGCCAACTTTCAAGTTGTAAAGAGTTTGATCGACAAACAAAACTTAAAAATACCTTCATAAATCCATTGCTATTTAAAAACAATACCTTATTCTTGGCATCAATATTTGTATTTAAGTACTATCATATGTGAGAGAGACAAAAAGACAAAAAAATACATATATATATATATATATATATATATATATATATATATATATATATATATATATATATATATATATATATATATATAATGTGCATGTGTATTTGTCACATCTAGGTCTCTTTCACACATAGAGATATACTTAGAATCCATGCTTTTGCACCCATTTTTTCCCTAAACATAGAATCAAAGAAAATAAATCATATACACCTATAATGACCCCACATACCCATCAAACCACGACATGTATACTCTACATACACATGCATGCAAGCAAGGCTACATTAGTAATGTGTAGGGACAAAGGGACTAAAGAAAACCAACACAATGGGTGATGCTCTTTTAGAGACTATTTGCATAATTGATACTACTCCTTGAAAACATACACAAATAGTGCCTCACAATGCCTATCTACCCTCTATTTGACTTTAAGGCACCTCTTCATAGTCAATTTAGGTCAATTTTCCATATAATTTTGAGCTTCGTATTTCATTTTCAATGTAATAATGGCACTTCCAATAATAGCATCAAGCTTAGATGTTTCAAGGTAGGACTTTTGTACCTAGGTGATAGCCTTAGAATGTCAAGGGGTTTTTAATCATTCTTTGTTATTTTAACGTATGACTATGAGTATTTCTATCCATGTTTGCAATTTGGTGCTCATTGTATTTGGCATTTGATATTGTGCATGTGAAAGTATTTATACATCATATGGAGGGGCTTATCGAGTAGACATTTCTATTATGACCGTGATAAGAGAGTTTGAGAGGTTTTCTATTTCTGAGAGGGCAATGGAGTTTCATACAAATAATGAGGGCAAGAAAAGGGAACACATGGGAGCACCTATGATATGCATTATGCCATCCTTATTTTAACTTTGTAGCTCATTGTATTTGGTGTTGATTTAGTGATGCAATTATTAATAATTTGCAAGTCAATATTTGCACATCACATGGAGCATATTGAGTGCACATTTCTATGCTCACCATCATAAAAGAGAGTTAATGTACATTTCCTTAGGTATATGCTTATTATTATCGATTTTGGGCCGATAATCCTTACATTTCATTAAGTTAATCCATTTAAGATAATGGATTGGTTTAACATTCAATTTATGGAGACGAAGGAGGAAATCATGTGAAACTATATAGGTGAAAAGGGCAAGGTGAGACAAAGGTGGAGGCAAAGGTGGTGATGGGGAACATTTGTTTAGCTAGACATTCTTTGCAATGGCAAGATTTGAGAAGTTGTGGGTAGAAGCTCAACTTCCATCAAGCCAATCCATTTTTTGTGAGAAATAATTCAATTTTGGATTGTTATTTCCGATACTCTAGTCTACAAGATATTGTGATAGGCTAGTCATATGAGAGAGAGAGAGAGAGAGAGAGAGAGAGAGAGAGAGAGAGAGAGAGAGAGAGAGAGAGAGAGAGAGAGAGAGAGAGAGAGAGAGAGAGAGAGAGAGAGAGAGAGAGAGAGAGATGGACCTAAGAATGGAGCATGCCTCTTTACATGAGAAGACACCTCCTTATATTACTTTAGATAGTCACATCATAGGATCACTTCACACACAAACTTCCACAACATTACACCATACACACCACACATCACACCTCCCCCCTTAAGGGAAAAGAGATGCACATCTTTTTTAGTTTTCTAACTAGGTGAAGCAACTAAATCAACTCCAATGCCTCATGTGCAAGGAGCAATCCAACAACTTAGGGACCAAAATGGCTTGATTTTGGGATTAAAATAGCTTGTGCACCATTATAATGGGCTAACAACATGTGAAATATGGATGCATGGAAAAATGGGGTGGCTAATTCCACTTGCGCATATTGCTTCTAGGCATGGTAAACATCCCACGATTGGAAATACATTAGATCGCTATTCCAATGCACACTCACTTGAGGTATTTCAAATCTTTTAAGCTTGTATTGGCAATTATATGCATTTATCTTCCTTAATGGGTGCAATGTGTGCTTGTGGTGCTTTTATTGAGAAACACTACTTGCTAAGAGAAACTAGTTTAAAAGGGTAAAACCTATTGTAAAGCTTTCAAGAAACTTAAAACTTTTGTCTTTAATTCATATAATGGAAGGGTAACTTGATGAATAGCCATGTCGTCCTATGCTTCTTCCTTTTCACTCATGAGCTACTCAAGATGGAAAAGTTGACACTAGGTAGGCAAATAGGTAGGCTAAATCAAGGTCCAAATTCAGAACATGTTGCACATGCTTTCCTTGATTTGAATCATCATCAAGGTCCAGATTCAGAACATGTTGCACATGCTTTCCATTTCCTTGATTTGAATCATCATGATGGTGATACTTCTTGTTGTTCTCCTTCCTTTTGTGCTCCTTCTATTTTGTGTTTGCATTTTTTTGCTCTTCTTTTTCTTATTCTTCTTCATTGTTCTTAAATTTTACTTCTATTGCTTTTGCTTCTATATTAGTAGCTTTGGAGTCCTCTTTTGCTTCATTTGTTTTTCTTTTTGACTAATTATGATTCTATATTTCCAAATTTAGATATTTTAATGTAAATTTTCATCATCATTCTCATTTAAGACATCATGAGAAATCTCTTCAAAAAGATATCAATTCACCTTTAAAAGTAGGCATGTTTACAAGCATATAAGAAGTAGGAGAAGAAAAGGAACGGTACAAGGAGAGGAAGCAAGAGAACAAAGATAAAAGGGCCAAGAAAATGTCAAGGTGGGCTTCATGATGTGTTTGTGTTTGTGTTTGGTAGATGAGCTTGACAAGCTTGAGGCCAATAGCTACCTTGAGGAAATAGGAGACGAAAATGGACTTGATAGTGAGGTTGTGAGCTCAAAAATATTGTTCTGGTAGTCCTTGTAAGCCATGATTATGACTGGCATGGGAACATCATGCTTAAGGTGTTAGTGTGGATGTGGAAGTCCTTCACATTAATTTTGGATCTAGGAACTAACTTGTTGATGAAGAGGTTGACAAAGAGGGGGAAGGCATCACCTTTGGAGTACTTGTGGTTGCATTAGCTAGTGAGGGTGTTGGGGAGTGAGAGGAAGGGTAGTAGGGCCACCAAGAATATGTTTGCAATACCTAGGGCTCCCCATGGCAAACAACTCATGTGTGGCTTCATGCCAAATCCCTCTACCTATGGCGCTAACTAGAAGGAAACAAGAGGCCAATCAAAAGCTATGTTGGCTTGATAGGAGAGCTCTAGGTATAAGCACAAAGACAAGAAGGTCAATAAGGGAAACTCTTTGCTAGAGCTAGACCTAGAGCTAGCTTGTTTCTATAAGAAAACATGCCATGGTTAGTGAGGGGGAGGAGCAAGAAAGCAAAAATAAGTATTTGTTATCTGCCCTCCATCTCCACCAATGTGATAGGCAATTAGAGAGAGAGAGAGAGAGAGAGAGAGAGAGAGAGAGAGAGAGAGAGAGAGAGAGGGAGAGGGAGAGGGAGAGGGAGAGGGAGAGGGAGGGAGGGAGGGAGGGAGGGAGGGACCAAATAGATGTAGCTCAATTGGTTGAGTTGAATGCATGATGACCAGAAGGTCTTTGGTTCAAGTCCTACATTTTGCATGGTCTTTTAGAATCTCTTTAGAATAGGTATCAGCAAAGGGATATTTGAAGCTTGGTGAGCGGGTTAATAAAATAAGTGGCTTACCACTAGGGTAGCCACTAGATTACAAAAAGGGGGAGAGAGAGAGAGAGATAGACAGACAGACAGACAGACAAACAGAAAGATAGACAGAGACAGAGAAAGACCTAAGAATGGAGCATACCACTACACACAAGAAAGACCTCCCTGTATTACTTTAGGATGCCTATCGCACATGGCATAGTATGCCTATTTCCACACAATAAAAGTTAGTTGGTTAGTTTGAAAGTTAGTTAGTCAATTAATAAGTTAGTAAGATTACTAACTAAAGACTAAGTAAGGTAAAAACTGATTAGCATTAATAGCTAATAATTTTCATTCAATTAAAAATATATTTAAAAAATAAAGAGTCATAAATCTGAAATTTTTCTCGAATTGATCAGGACCGTAGCCACCCTTCACGAAAAGTACAATGTGAACGGGACTTATGAGCCATAGTAATCACTAGTATTAATGTGTATAGTTTGAATGGTCCAAAAATATTAGATTCTTGGGGGAAAAAAACTATTATATTTTAGATATTGTCCTAAAAAGATAGAACTAAAAGTCATTTAAAAGAAAAGACAAGTGATGTTTTAGTTAGTTTTGTTGATTTTATAAAAAGAGAAATAAAGAAAAGTGACTGGCAAAATTGGGCGCGCCGCGATCTCAGTCTAGAGGCAATAGATAGCACTTCAAACAGAGAAAATAAGAAGGAGTGAACTAAGAGCTTTCTAAACAAGTGTCTTGGGGTTTTACTCCCCTTTTGGAGCCAATGCAACCATCAGATTTATTATCTGAGCATCAGATCACTAAGTCTTCTAAAAGCCCCTTCACTCTTGTTCTCAAACTTATCCCCTCCTCTCTAATTCATTATAAATATGAGACATGGGGAGGCACAAGGAGCATAAGGAGACCCCGAAAGGCTGCAAGAGAGAGGGAGAGAGAGATTATACCCCTCCAAGAGATTGAGAGAGAGAGCTTGAGAGACACAGAGAGAGAGAGAGAGAGAGAGAGAGAGAGAGAGAGAGAGAGAGAGAGAGAGAGAGAGAGAGAGAGAGAAGAGTTACCCCTAGAGGCTGCATAATTTTCCTCTATCTCGATCCTCAACTTAACCATCTTCTCTTACGCTCTCCCATCTTGAATCTATTCCACCTTCTTAATATCTTGAGTCTACTTGTGGACGATGGCCTCCAAGTGAAGAATGGCATGTGTGGATGGCAATCCTGCAACTAGCAACAAGGCTTCGAGCAAAGGCATCATTGTCAATCCAACTGCGGTTCCGATTGTAAGTAATGGATTTTCAAGTTGATAGATGCTTGCTTTGATTCTCGTATGAGATACGTTAGGCCTCATACTACGATGCACGAGTACAGGTCATGGGAAAGAATAAATTTCATCTCACCTACTCAAAAGATGGAGTTTGTGAAGTGCATATATCAAGGGAAGATAATTGCACCTAGTTACATATGACTTATTTACTGGTAGAGCAATTACAAGGAAAAATTAGTCAATGGTTATGAATGGCATAGTCGTCAAAAGAACGCCATTAAAAGATTGTGCATACAAGTGCTAGATTAAAGTATAGTCAAGGGTTACAAATAGCATAATTACTAAAAGAATATGACATTGAGAATCATGAATAGAAAGTACTAGTTTAAAGTTTAGATACTTCAAAACTACTTAGATTAAGAATCCAATTATTAAGAAGAACTAGATTCTAACTCAAGGGAAGGCCTGTTGGAGTCTAATTACTTGAGATAATCTCGCACTTATCTTATCAAGTATTTACACGTTATGCTTATAGCATGTTTGATATATGAGGATAATTTTCTAGTTGTCTCATGACTTGACTAAGAGCTAGTACAAGAAATTAATCATAAGGGTTAAAACTAAGATGTCTTGAGATCCGTCGGATAACGATGACTTTTGCTAATCCAAATTCAGGGTTGGGTTATCAATCAAGGTAAGTGACCTATAGAACTTACATCATGAATAGTGTTTGAACCCTTAACATATGCCCTAGCCAAAGGAAGGAAGTGTTAAGAAACATTTTTGCATAATATTGCTCTTAGATCCCAAGGGAGAGAGCAAATATACGATGGAAATGTTATATCATCTATTCTTGCATTGATTGGAAAGAATACAATTGGTTTTGTTGGTTGATCGAACAACATCCTAAATGCTTTTACATTCAACTGGTTGTTAGTTGTTGTTTGGATCATTATTCCAAGTGCTTGTGATTTATGGTAAATGCATGGCAAGGGTTTGTGATGACAAGTTGCCATGGAAATAAAGGAATGTTTTTCTAGAAAATGATATTAGGACTGAATGCCTTGTTTGTGCTTGATTCTTAAAGGATTTAATTAAGGAATGATATTTTGCACGCATGGATCATCTCCAAGATCACATAACGGATTATCCCGAGAGGGCACTGCTCAATTCACAGGCCGATGGTCGAGTGGTGAAAAGGCCAACCACGGAAATGGCATCTCACTCCTAGACTGCTTGTGGGTCAGGTGGAGCTCTGGACACCCATTGCCTGTCTATAATGGAGTTGGAGATCCCCGTGAGCCCAACCTCTGGGACGTTGGAAGATCCTATTCTAAATAAAGGATGGAAATTTTGGTGCCATGAGATTTGGACCGGGTACTTCTGTTGGACAGAAGGGATACATAATTCTCCTGTATGGGCAGGAGACAAAGATTAACTTAAAGATAAGTTAAGGAACTTATTTGATAAAAGGACTGCTTGTTTTGTTTTTGTGTATATGTTGTAAATTACGTGAATGAACTCTACACCCTAAAAGGCTTAATTAATGAAGCTGATTTTAAATGTCGCACATAAATGTTGTAGGACCTAATTAGACAACTAAAGCTATCAAGGAAAGTGAGTGGACGGAATTCCCTGACGAGTCTGTCCTACGGCTGGGTGGTCCCAGAGAACTGAGAGGCTTCTCACAAGGATTTACCGTTGGATGACTTTAGGTATTGTTAAGTTAGAACCCGTTTTATGCCGTTTTAGGGGACCGGAATGGGACTATTCCCTACGGGCAGAGAGGTTGAGCGGTGCATCCCTCTCGTTTCCCATTCTCTATGAACCAAGTGCAACATAAATCTACTTCGACTCTATTGTTCCTACTCAAAGTGGGTCATCTGGAACTCGATGCTAGCTACTTTCTAGAGACTTGGCTAATAGGAAAGAAACCCTGACTTCAGGTCCGGTCCTAAGTGGGAACGGCCAGATACTTCTGCTTCGGGGCAGACTCGGGAAGACCTAGATCACAAACCCTGTGACATTCCTTGCGAGTGCCAGGTGGCACTTTCTAGACTCCCCTCCCGATGGGCTGCTAAGACGTGTCCCACAAGTGGTCAAGCGGACACTTACACCAATTCCTACTCTCAAATATGGGTTTAAGATTTAGCCACTTCGTCAAATCTTTACTCCTTATTTGAAAGTGAACTTGGGAGATTTCTAAATTCTTTAATATTGTATTAAATTATTTTTTTGATGGTTTTTTCTTCCTCTTCCATACACGATACAATGTACACAAAGTATAGATAAGATATAGCATATAGGAAAGTAGCTTATTAAGTCAAACGATACATAACTAACTATACTAATCGACTAGTACTATAACTATACGAACTATAGGTAGGTGCAATAAACTAAATGTAATAAAGTGATAAGTCAGTGGCCATGTGAGGATCATAATAACCATTGATGTGCTAAATGTAGATTGAATGTATCTAGTCAAGTGGGGTCCATCATCAATGTCCGCACATGTTGAGCTTGTCATCCTTCTCAAGATCAACTATATCTTTGCAACTCCAAGTAAGCTTCAAAACTTTCAAAGCTTCTTTGTACCCGATGCCTTTGTGAAAATGTCAGCTATGTGATCCTATGTGCTAGCATATACCAAGTCAATATCTCTTACAAGTACCTTCTCTCTCATAGAGTGGTAATGCACCTCAATATGTTTTGTCCTAGTATGGAACACTGGGTTCCTAGCTAGCTATATGGCTCATGTTATCACAATGAATGACAACTAGACCATTTCCCTACACATCCAAATCACCCAATATAGCCATCCCAACTCATGCTAGCATAGTAGCACCTCTATACTCATCTTCTGTATTTGATAAAGTAACTATATATTACATTTTGTTGTTCCATGTAACTACTACGTGACCAAGGGAAAACATGAATCCACTAGTAGATCTTCTATCAAACATGCTATCAACCCAATTTGGATCTATGTATTCAAACACATGTATGTCCTTACTTGCCCTATAAAATGTTCCATAATGCAAAGTGGACTTCATATACCTCAATATTTATCTAACTACATCCAAGTGAGACTTTCTAGGCATTTGCATAAACTAATTGACAAGGCCAACAGCACTAGCCTTGTGATAGTCATGTAAATCAAACTCCCTAGGGTCTTCTATCTCATCCCCAACATCAATACTCAACTTTACATTTTGCTCCAATGGCAGTGAAAGAGGCTTCTATGCTATCATACCATACTTAGATAACATATCCAAGCCATACTGCCTTTGGAATAGCCATATACTATCATCACATCTAATCACCTCAATACCAAGAAAGTACCTTAGCTCACCCAAATCCTTCATCTCAAAGTTGTTTGTAAAAAAATCCTTAATTTGAGCAATCCCACTATCACTATCACTTGTAATAATTAAGTCATCCACATAGATGACTATGATAACCAAGCTTACATCTCTCTTTCTCACTTAAAGTGAGTGATCAACATCAAAAACATAAAAGCCAATGTTGACAATATACATTTCATTCTTGTCAAGCCATGCTCTAGGTACTTACTTCACTCCATAGAGGATTTTTTTAAATCTACACACATATATGGAATGCTCTAAATCCTTATAACCTACTAGAACTGCACCATATACACCTCTTTATGCAATTCACCATACAAAAAGGCATGCTCGACATCCATTTGTTGCAAAATCCACTACTATCAAAGCAATCACACATCTAACAATTGCCATTCTAGCAGCTGAACTGAATGTCTCTTCATAATCTATGCCATATGTTTGAGCATAGCCTTTCGTAGTCATCCTAGCCTTATATCTACTACTAGCAAAACCATCTGCATTATACTTGATTTTGTAAACCCACTTATAGCCAATAGCTTTCTTGCCATTAGTCAATGGTATTAGATCCCAAGTCTTATTGGCTTCTAATATAGCCATCTCCTCATCCATAACTATATTTTCCAATGAGAATTACCAATAGCATCCTCAAAGCAAGTTGGTTCAACATCTTCAATCACCTTTATCATATAAGAATAATGGTGAGCTGCATAACTTTCAAAACCAAATCTTTTAGCAGGATATCTTAGTGGAGCCTTTACATTGCACAATATATACTTAGTGCCTTAATTAAAGGAATACCACGCTCATCATCCAAACTCTCCAAACCACTAGAATCTCCATGAAATCCCAAATGACTAGTAAATGCATCATTGCTATCCGATACTTTCTTCTTTCCTTTGCCTTTACTTGTAATACTTATAGATGCACCTAAAGATGTGGGGCTACTCCTTAGTCTCCCAGACCAAGGGCTAACTATAGATATAGTACGAGATGATGTTTCTAGTCCACTAAGGCTCCATGATTCTCACTTTTCTTTCTACATATAACTATCATGATCATCATTATCATCCAAGCATCACCACTAAATGCATACCAACTACTCATCTCATGAAAAAATAGAATCCCTACTCACTCTGAACTCACCTATGATAGGGTTATAACAATGATACCCTTTATGCTCTAAAGAGTATCCAATAAAAATACGTTTTTCAACCTTTGGATCAAGCTTCTTTTTGCAACTCATCTGGCACATGAACATATGCAATACAATCAAACACTTTTAAGTGTGACACATCGAGCTTCTTATCTGTGTAAATCATTCTTCAGGGGTCATCCCTTGAATTACAACTATGGGAGTTCTATTTATAATATAGATAGTAGTATGAACATCCTCAAACCAAACATATTTTAGCATATTCTTTTGAGCCATGAATGTCGGTCACTTTCACTATGATCTATTAATGTGGCATGATTAATACCTCTAGTGCCATTAGTACAACAGATCGTGGGAGAAGCCCAATGGCAATGGTTGGTTGGGGATGTCGTGAGCGATAGTGATGGTGAAGAAGGTAAGACTGTGGCTTTAATACCACGATTGGTCCCAAGTGTAAAGTAATTGCACGATTAAGTGATAGAGAATGTGCATAATGAATGAACTAATCAATATACAATAACTCAATCACAAAATGAGAGCTGATGTATTGATGAGTGAGGGAGAATACAATGCTCAAGGTGACCAAAATGAATAATACCACAGATGTGCAACTGAGGTGCAAAGTGTCTTTTATAATAAAATAAAATCCTAATAGCTTAATTGTTATAGGAAATTCTAAATGAAACCTTAACACTAGTGTCTCTTGCTACTTAGGACACTAGGTGCAACAATTGCATTTAATGATAATTTAAATTCTCAGGAAGCCTTGATCATGGATGAAAAGGTATCAACATAACCCATGAGATGGGCTACAAGATGAATGCCAAGTTCTACAGCACATGCTTGTCATTTGTAGAGCTTGGAAACCCAACATATATATCAATGAATCATAAGTTGAAATCCACGATGCCTTGCAATGTCGTGGATTACTTACCCTTGTGATTGAACCAAGTAGTTGACAACTCATGGGCCTACCTATCCATACAAATGTGGGTGCAATTAATGGCACCACAATAGTTAGGTAGTCCCTACTATTGCTACATGCTTGCTTTCAAGATGTCCATGTCATCGAGTGTGGAAGGCCACTTGATGAATGGATCATGGAAAGAAAGTAGAGCTTTGATAAAGGCGTTCACAATTTTAAAGATTGTGGAGACACCACATCTAAACTACTCCAACACCACCTTGTACAAGCATCTAGTTACAAGGTACATCAAAGCAATTGCCGCTTTTTGCTAGACTAGGAATTGGCGAGGCTACAACCGTGAAGGAGAGAAGCAAGAATATATCCTTAGACCTAGGAATGATCAAAGTAGCAAACTTGACTGGGAAAACAATGGAGTGGCAATTTGAAGAAAATTTGGAAGTGTTGAAGATGGTTGGAGCACCAAGATCCATAGTTGGGCCACCAGTGCAGCACTCGCGGCTTAAGGTTGGGTCCACCTCATGCAAGGATACAATGTGACTAAAGAGGGACAATGTGATCTAGAAGAAAGAAGTTGAGAACGAGAGACTGAAGTGTGGAAGCTGAGAGACATAGGAGTTGCACGAGAAGTCCCAAAGTCGAAAGTATCCTTCTAAAAGAAATCTTATCTCTGTGTGTATATCTTACTACTATATTATTTTCGTTGTAAGTTCAGAAAGCCCTAAACCTCCAAAGGGCTTCTCGAGCCTACCCCCTTTTCCAAACCTCCCTTTTTCAATTAAAATCCCCTCCCCTCCCCTCTCTCTCATGTGTAATCTCTCCTTTTCTCTTCCCCCTCCCCTTTTTAAGTAAAAGCCATTTTCCTCTCTCTCTCTCTCTCTCTCTCTCTCTCTCTCTCTCTCTCACATTAAGACCCCCTCCCCTCTCTCTCATTTATAATATCTCTCTTTCTTTTCCCTCTCCCCTTTTTAATTAAATTCCTCCCCCCTCTTTCTCTCATGTGTAGGGCTTAGGCTCTCTCTCTCTCTCTCTCTCTCTCTCTCTCTCTCTCTCTCTCTCTCTCTCTCTCTCAGTTAAATTAAACTTTTTAATTTATATTTTAAATTAAATATTTTTAAAAACTTATTTTTAATTAAAAAAATTGGACATATTTTTTCACACACTTTGAGAGGGAGATAAAAGAAGAAAAAGAAGGAGAGAGAGAGAGAGAAGAAGAAGAAGAAAAAGGATTAAAAAAAGAAGAAGAAGAAAGAAAAAAACAGAGAAGATAATAGTCTTTTTTAAATTAAACATTTTTCTTTCCCCCTCTCTCTCTCATGTGTAGAGCCTTGGTTCTCTCTCCATCTCTCCAAGTTAGATTAAAAATTTTAATTAAATATTTTTAAAAAAATAAATTTAATTTTTTTAAGACAATTTTTCACACACTTTGAGAGGTAGATAGAAGAATGAGAAAAAAAATGAGAATTATTTTTTTAAAGAAGAAGAAAGAGAAAAAGATAAAGAGAGGAGAAAAGAAAAAAGAGAATAGTCTTTTTTAAATTAAACATTTTTGAGATAGTTTTTGACTTAGAGAGAGAGATAGAGAGGAAATATAATTTGAAACAGAGAGAAAATAGGGGGAGAGAAAGTGAAAGAGAGAAAAGAGAATAATAGAGAGAGAAGAAAAAATATATTGTTTTACTTGGGTTTGAAAAGGTTGAACCTCCAAAGGTCTTCCTGAACCTAACCCCTTTTCCAAACCTCCCTTTTTCAATTAAAACCCCCTCCCCTCCTCCTCTCTCTCACGTGTAATCTCTTCTTTTCTTTTCCCTCCCCTTTTTAATTAAAAGCCCCTCCTCCCTCCTCTCTCTCATTGTAGGGCCTATGCTCTCTCTCTCTCTCTCTCTCTCTCTCTCTCTCTCTCTCTCTCTCTCTCATTAAAACCCCCTCCCCTCTCTCTCACTTATACTCTCTCTCTTTCTTTTCCCCCTCCCCTTTTTAACTAAATTCCTTTCACATTCTCTCTCTCTCTCTCTCTCTCACAGTTAAATTGAACTTTCTAATTTAAAATTTTCTTTTGATTAAATATTTTTTATTTAAAATTTTTCGAACATAATTTTTCACCCTTTGAGAGGGAGATAAAAGAAGGAGAGAAGAAGAAGAAGAAAAAGATGGAGAGAGGGAAAAGAGGAAAGAGAATAGTCTTTTTTTAAATCAAACATTTTTCTTTCCCCCCTCCTCCCTCTCTCTCTCATGTGTAAGGCCTATATATACATATATATATATATATATATATATATATATATAAAATTAAACATTTTTAAAATATTTTTTTATTTAAAATTTTTTTGACATAGTTTCTCACACACTTTGAGAGGGAGATGGAAGAATAAAAATAAGAATGAGAATGTTTTTTTTAAAGAAAAAAAGATAAAAAGATAAAGAGAAGGGGAAAAGAGAAAATATAATAATATTTTTTAAAATTAAACCTTTTTTTATATAGTTTTTGACTTAGAGAGATACACAGAGAGGAAATATACTTTAAAAGAGAGAGAAAATAGGGGGAGAGAAAGGAAAGGAGAGAAAAGAGAAAATTAGAGAGAGAAGAAAATATATATAGAGAGAAAAGAGAGCAAGAGAAAAAAACTTAAAAGAGAAAGAGAGAGGAAAAGAAAAATAAGAAAACACACACACACACACACACACACAAAGAAAGCAAAAAGGAAAGAAAAGGAGAGAGAGGGGGAACGTAGAGAAAGAAAACTATAGAGAGAGAAAATATAAAATTTAAGAGAGAGAGAGAGAGAGAAAATAGAGGAGAGAGGGGAGAGAAGAAAAGGGGGAAGAGAGACAAAGAGAAGAAAAGAAGAAGAAGTAGTAGAGAAAGAATTCGAACACAGAGAGGAAATTATAAAGAGGAAAGATAAAATTTAAAAGAAAGAGAAAAGAAAAAAATTTAAAGAGACTACAAGATACATGCCTCATACCGACATTCAAAGCGACGAAAATATTCATTAACAAATTTATCCCCATCGTCACTAAACGGGTCAGTATTAGCATCTCCTTAAAACTATCGCTATATGCATCGCAATTTGTGTCAGTTTTGCAATGCAAATACCGACAGTTTATGACGTGTATTGCGATGCTGATAGCGACACATGCAGTAAATTTGTAACGCTAATAACAACAATTTACAAAGAAATTTTTTTTGTGACAAGGCATATTCTACAAATGAATTACATGTTAGATGTGCAATGGCCATTATGATGAGCGCAAAATGTACTTGAACCCACAAGACTGATACATAGAATAAGTACAAGATCGATGATGAACACTCATGGAATTATGGCAAGATACAAAGGTGACAACACCTAGAAACAATGCCTAGCATTGCAAAACTTTTTAGCAATATTCTATACAATTGACACATTGTTACCAAATTTTCACATTAATTTAATGCAGATGCGATCGTAATTTCGTCTTTAGAGGATGTGTCTCTATAGTCCGACAAGTGGAAAATCCTAGTTTAAAGGATTTTTGTGCTAGAGGGTGGACTTAGGAAAATACCAAATAGAATTCGATAGTTTTATCTAATCAGAAGGGATTATTTTTTATTAGTGGAACCATGAGTATTTGAGTTAATATGAGCAAGGAGGGGAAACATTTTGATAATGGCAACCTCATAGGCAAAAATGCAAGAGAGGTTAGTCTTATAATGAAAGTGGAAAAGTAGCTAACATTTTAGCCTAACAAAAAAAATATTATGTAAGAGATGATGCTAGTTGAAAGAGAAGGGGGGGTGTTCTTCTATGTGTTATGGTTCTAAAGGTTAGGAAATGAGTTTTAAAAAAACCATAACTAAAAGAAAAAATGTTGCATGAGTATTTGAGTTAATATGACCAAGGAGAGGGCGCCCTCATCCTAGGGGGCACATCATAGTGGGAGATGAAGAGAGGGAGAATGGGAAAAGACTAAGTGGAAGAGGAAGAGGAAAGGGAGAGGAAGTCCAAAAGCCAATTGGAGAAGAGGAAGGGGAGGAGTTAGTGGAAGTTGAAGAGTCATGAGAAAGAGAGGAGAGGGTACCATCCTATAAAGAGGGAGAGAGAGCAAACTAAAGAAAAAAGGGTGCCATCATCAAGAAGGGGACATTATCATCCTGAAGGAAGTGCCATCAATTCAAGCCATCCAAGAAAGAGGATTTGAAGAAACAATTGAAGTTGGAGAGAGCAAGAAGAGAGAATTGAAGCCCATGCCTATTCCATAGCCATTACCATGTCTTCTCCTTCTACCTCCATTTTGGAGCCTTTCTCTTCTCTTCTCTCTTAGTCATCAACATAAAACCATGGAAGCTAAGCTCGTATGTTTGGACTTAATCAAGATTAAGTCTTAAAAGAGTTACAAGTGGCTTTTCCATGGCAATAATGCAATTGACCAATTGATTTCTTGGGAGAGGAAAAATGATGAGCTCACTATTGGGAACGATTGGATAGACTCTCCTTGGTTGGACTACAAAGGACACGGCTCCCAAAGACGCAATTACGAATCTCGTACTTTACGTAAGTGCCTTAACTTGTTTAACATTAAGAAAATAATTTTACATAAATATTTCTTTAGTTTGGAATTTTTACAAAATATCTTTGAATCTCAATTTCAACTCTGGATAGTTTTTAGAGTTTATGAAGGTCTTATTTTTATTTTAAAAATTAAAAAACTGTTAAAGATGTTTAAAAATGACTTAAAAATGACACAAATAAATTTTTATAAAATGACTGATTGAAAATTTATAAGTTATGATATTTTTTTAATAAATATTATGACTCAAAATATTTACTTAATTTTTATCAAAAAATTTTAAGATGGTTTATATATATTTAAAAATTCAAAAATAGTTAATTTTTAAAGCAAAATAATAGTTTACATTTAAATAAAAAATGTTCTCTATCAATAAAAATATGGATCTTTACATGAAAAGCTGAAAAGATAATTCTTGATTGCTAATGAATTTTTGTAAGCTTTAAGATGAAAAGAAACATCAGTTTAATTATATTTTACTGAAAGAACATTTACATGAACATGGTGTTTTTATTTTAAGTAAATAAAATGATACGTGGTGTACTACTCAATAACACAGGGATGGGTGAAAAATGAGAGAAGCAATAGTATTTTATGATATTTATTGATGATAAAAAAATTATAACCTTAAATTTAATTTACAAATATCAGAAACGTAATAAAATAATTATTTGATGGAATGAGAAAAAGCCTCAACATCCATATTTAAGATCTACATTTTGTTTATATTAAAAAGAAGTCATCTGATGATTGTGATTAAGAGTGGAGGGCCACTAGGACTAACTGATAAATTAAACAAAAATATGGGGATTTAAAATGAATTATGTATGTGTTTATTGCTAGAGTAGAGAGAGAGAGAGTACCTGTTTTTATCCTGATTGATATTTAGTGAAGAGAAAGAAGGAAAGGACGTCATACTCGCAAAACGAATTAAGTATTTAAATACTAAAACGCAAATGACGAAATTGTAGTACGGAGTGGAGAAACGTTTGTCAAGGGATTAAAGTTTATGGGTTTTTAGAACGTTAGATGCTTTGATTTGAATGTTTGTTGTTATTTAATAAATAAAATGAATTAATTCTAATCAGTTGGAGAAGAGAAATATAAAAGGAAATTTAAATGGGGGTAGTCAAATAGATCCAAGGGATCTACACCATGAAACAAACTTCTTAAAGTCAAACATCAAAGCTTCCTAGATAAACCGCCACTAGTATGGCAGGAAAAATTTATAAGGAGCCGCTCCTGAAAGATGGAGGGAAACTGTAGTTATCCTAAGTTAGTGTTTTAGTGCCCAATATAAAGACCTAGCTGAAAAAGGTTGAAAAGAAACGAAGTGTGAGATTAAGTATGTTTACTGGAGTTTAGATATCTATAGTTGGACTACTACAAACGAGTGTCGTAACTATTGAGGAAGGCTAGTACAAATCATAGAAATTAGTTATCAATATCACCTATTCAGTGCAACAACTCCTAGGAGTTGGCTTGACATCCGGGTTAAAAGTGGCTTGGTCTTTGGCCAGTCATTTTTTGGAATGATAACCCAAAATTTATGCAAGAAAAATGCACAAAATGTGGTCTACATCGGTAAAAAAAGAAAATTCAAGCAACTATCATTGATAATATTCTTTGTAATTTGCCATGGTATTTTAGTGGGTCTACATTGTAAATCCATGAGCATGAGAAGTAGTGTGTGTGTTTGCAAAAGTTGAAAGGTTTTAATGTTTCAATGTTCATAGACCTCCTTTCTAAGGTCTAAGAATGCTCATGTAAAACAAACCCTTAAAGGAATATGAAAAGGTGGAAATGAAGAGCCATGCAATTTGTGGAAAAAGGTGGTTTGGGGAGTTACAACTTCTCTTCCTCTCCTTTATCTAACTTCTTGCGCGTATCTTCTTTTCTCTCTTGCATTGGCACAACTCTTGCTCTCTTTCCTATGCTTTCTTGCTTGATCTCTTCCATGGAAGAAGGAGAGAGTGAGGATGAAGATTATGAAAGGTGAGAAGGATCGAAGCTTGCACGCGAGCTATGGCGGGAAAGCAAGAGCAAGAAAAGAGAGAGACAAGAAATGGGAACTCCAACAGTCACAATGTGTGACCGGGCCTTCCTTTATTCAAACTGTCACTAAAAGAATAAAGAATAAAGTGACGTGATGGGCACCCGCCACCTGCAGTGTGTAGTGGCAGGTACTGTCAGTGTAGTAATACACGGGGCAGCACGGCGGAGGTGCCTTTACCCCCAACAACCTCTCACTTAAAGGCAAATCTGCCCTAGTGAGAGAGAAAAGAAAAAGAAAAGACAGTACAAATGTACATAGGTACAAGGGATGAGGAAAGGCGACATCTCATCCAACGCCCATCAACCTCCTGAGGAAGGCAAAGCGCTCAGTAGTGAGGCTCTTCATGAGAAGATCTGCAGGATTCTCGTCAGTGGAGATCTTGACAAGGTCAACATACCTGTCCTCCACGACACCACCTATGAAGTGATACCTCACCTCAATGTGTTTTGTCTTTGCATGGAAGACCGTATTCTTAGCCAACTGAATGGCACTCATAGAATCCGAATGCAGTGTAGGTGTAGCATCAATCCCAAGGTCAGCAACTAGACGGCCTAACCATATGGCCTCCTTGCAAGCCTCAGTGGCTGCAACATACTCGGCCTCAGTGGTAGACAAAGCCGTACACTTCTAAACCTTGGACATCCAAGAGACAGCCCCTCCAGCATAGGTGAATACATAGCCAGAAGTGGACTTCCTACTATCTACATGTCCTGCATAATCGGAGTCAATGTACCCCACGACCCCTGTGTCTTGGCTGCCCTAGCAAATACATATATCTGCTGTGCCCTTCAGGTACCTCATGATACCCTTCACGGCATCCCAATGTATGCTGCCAGGTGTAGCCATATAGCGTGCCACAACACCAGCTGCATGCGCAATATCTGGACGAGTGGCTATCATGGCATACATCAAACTGCCCACGGCTGAAGCATAAGGGATCTTGGCCATCTCAGCCCTCTGCTCATCTGTCTGCGGACAATCGGCCTGTGATACCTTCACATAAGAAGGTAATGGATAGCCAATAGGCTTTACGTCCTGCATGCGGAAGCGCTCAAGGACTTTATGAATGTACTCCCGCTGTGAGAGATACAAAAGCCCCTAATGCCTATCGCGCTTAATGCGCATCCCAAGTATATGTGAGGCCTGTCCCAAATCTTTCATCTCAAAGCTCTTCTTCAGCTAAGATTTAAGAGCATCTAGCTCATCATGAGCTTTCCTTGCTATCAACATATCATCAACATAGAGTACCAAGATAAGCAAACTGCCATCACGGGCTTTCTTCGTGTAAAGACACGGATCCATAGCACTCCTGCTGTAGCCCTGTTGACTGCATAAAGGCATCAAACTTATGATACCATTCCTAGGTGCCTGCTTCAAGCCATACAAGCTCTTCTTCAACTTGCACACTAGGTGCTCCCCGCCAGGTTCTGCAAAGCCCTTAGGCTGATCCATATAGATCTCATCATGCAAGTCCCCATGTAGAAAAGCCGTCTTGACATCCATCTGATATAGATCTAAGTCAAGCTGTGCAACCAAAGCCAAGACTAAGCGCAGGGTGGTCATCTTAACCACAGGAGAGAAGACCTCATCAAAGTCCACACCATGTTCCTGCTTAAAACCTTTTGCTACCAATCTAGCCTTGTATGCCGGCTTGGGGTGTCCATGGGTACTTTTCAGCTTGTACACCCACTTGCATGGCAAAGCTTTCTTGCCCTTAGGCAAGGCAACCAAATCCCAGGTCTCATTCTTATGCAGGGAGTCTATCTCAGACTGCATAGCCCTCTCCCAGGAGTGACTGTCACCCCTGCGCATAGCCTCATCATAAGTGAAAGGCTCTCCTGCATCTGTAACCAAAACATAATGCATAGAGGACTGAAATCTGTTAGGTGGACGTCTGTCTCTAGCAGACCATCTCATCGCAGCCTCTGCTGCCTATCTAACTGCCTGTCCAATACCCTAGCCCTGTGGAGGAACTGCTGCAAGCTGTACTACTGGCTGTGCTGGAGCTCTAGGCTCCTCCTGAAAGATCACTCTGCGGATCTCAACCACCTTCTTAGGCTGCCTGTGCATCTTGTCTTCATGGAAGACGACATCATGGCTGCGTACTATTTTTTGCGCCTGCAGATCCCATAGGCGATAGCCCATCTCTCCTGACTCACCATAGCCAAGGAATATGCATTTAATGCTCTTTGGATCCAATTTACTCCTCTTGTCCTTGGGCACATGGCAGAATCTCTCACATCCAAAGACACGGAGATGCGCATAAGAGGGTGGCTTACCAGCCCAAACTTCCTCTGCAACCTGGAAATCCAATCCACTGGAAGGCGATCGGTTATCCACTGGAAGGCGATCGGTTTATGACATGCACTGCCGTACTAACTGCCTCAGCCCAAAAACTCTGGGGTAGGCTTGCATGGCTAAGCATAGAGCGCACACGCTCCTGAATAGTCCTGTTCATGCACTCAGCCAAACCATTCTGGGGTGGGGTGTAAGGGGCGGTCAACTGACGCTTAATACCCCTGTCATCACAAAACTGCTCAAAAGCATGCGAGACATATTCTCCCCCATTATCTGTCCTAAGGCATTTCAGCTTATACCCAGTCTAGTTCTCAACAAGAGCAAGCCAACGCTGAAAGACTGCCAAGACATCGGACTTTTGCTTTATGGGATAAGCCCACACTTTCCTAGAAAAATCATCAATGAAGGTAACAAAGTACTTTGCGCCACCCATAGACATGCAAGGCATAGGCCCACAAACATCGGAATGCACCAATGCCAAGGGCTCACTCATGCGTGGCCTACCCGATTTCTTATGCGTAGACCTATTCTGCTTACCATAAAGACAATGATCACACGAGTCAAAACATGCATAATCAAAAGGCGGAAGATACTGCAAACCAGATAACATTTTCATTCCCTTCAAAGACATGTGCCCTAAATGAGCATGCCAAAGTGATACATGTGGGATAGAACCCACTGCCAAAACATGGTCAACTGAGGACCCAGATACAACAAGAGGATAGAGGCTGCCAGACTTGGCGCCTCTAACAAGCACAAGTCTGCCACGAGTAATCTTCCAGGCAAAATCCCCAAAATATACATGAAATCCTACATCATCCAGCTGTCCTGCAGACATAAGACTGCGCGTAAGCACAGGTACCTGACGTACATCCCTAAGCAAAAATGAACTGCCAGTGGAAAACTGCAACTGAATATCACCCATGCCCACAATGTCAAGAGACCTATTGTCTCCAAGTCTGACTGAACCAGAAATAGTGCGGTAAGAGTGGAACCACTCACGGTAAGGCGTCACATGGAAGGATGCTCCGGAATCCAATAACCAGCACTGTGCATACATACTAGATGTCTCAGTCAAGTGTGAAGCATCAGAAGAACTAGCTGCA
Organism: Lygodium microphyllum; assembly: GCF_053477565.2. Lineage (NCBI taxonomy): Eukaryota > Viridiplantae > Streptophyta > Polypodiopsida > Schizaeales > Lygodiaceae > Lygodium > Lygodium microphyllum. The sequence goes on from NC_141137.1 coordinate 33,483,719, forward strand.
AGTATAAACTCATCACCACCATCGGACTCCTCAGTCTGCGTGACATTAATTTCCTCAATCTTGACGCTAGACTTCACAGGTACTATGCTGCGATCAGAGGACTTCTCCTGCACTTTATCTTTCCCCTTATCCTTGCGCTTCTCATTGCGCAACTCATGACACTGTGATCTAATATGGCCCTTTTTCCCACAATGATGACAAGTGACATTTGCATTGCGCCCACGCGACTTACTACACGACTTGCCACGAGATTTAGACCGACCCTTCTGCGAGTCACGACCACGGTTATTACCACGATCATTCCTATCATTCCTGCCTCTAATTGTCAAAGCATGACTACCACGAGAGGCATCCAAGTTTTTGCGATTCACCTCTTCCTGAAGAAGAGCACTCTCAACATCTGCCAATTTTAGAGTAGCACTAGAGGCACAAAGAGCAGTACGGAAAACATCCCATGACTCATTCAGAGTCCCAAGCAAGAAAAGAGGAGTTACTTCCTCTCCAAAGGTGATATCCTGCGAAGTCGGGTTCTTCAGTATAGCATGGAACTGGCTCAAGTGAGCAGACATAGTCGCATTATCCTTCATGCGCAAATCCATAAGCTGCTTCAACCAGTACATCTGACTCGCCGGACTTTTCTTATCATAAAGATTCTTGATCTTATTCCATAGATCCCATGCACTCTGTGCTTCCTCAAATACATTATAATGTACCTATTCAGTGAGAGAATACAATCGTGGACTTGCATAGCTCATCAAGTTCAAGCCAGTCGTCATTGTCCATAGTTTCAGGCTGCTCCCCACTCAACCAAAGTGGCTTAATCCGAGATTTCTACACCAAGACCTGCCAAATTTGACTCTTCCAATAAGAGTAGTTGGTACCATCCAACTTTGTAATGTTAAAGATGGCACTATCATGCGAAGATGACGCCATTATGTAGGCTGGAAATGCCCAAACAGTCCAAAACTGCTTGCTGTTTTACTGCAAAAACTGCCCAAAAATGACCAAAGCGGGGTCCAAAGGGCGAGCAAAGTGTGCCAAAAGTTGCTGCCCACTTAGTACTAGGTGCGGTACACCAAATCAGGATATTTCAGCATGAAAAGTACACCTCAGTCCACCAATAACTGCTTGCTGTAATAAATTGCAGGCATCCAGTCTAGAGAGCAAACTGTCCCAAAATAGGATCCAATGTCAAGCAAACAATGCTAGCTCCAAAGCCGGCATGAAACGGACATAAGCAAGGCCAATGACAGTGAAAAGAACATGAGCTCAACACCGAAGCATGTCAAAATAACATCTGCCAGTGAAAGGCACACCCCCAGACACTCTAGGCAAAGTGTTCCTGTAACTGCCAAAACCTGACACAAATAGGTGTCTACTCAAAGAGAAAGATCCAAATATGAGACTCGGCTCATAAGCATCCTGTGAACCAAGAGTACATCAATGCATATCCATAAAGATCGGAGTATGATCCCAAAGTCTCGATGCGTATGTAGCTGCTCAAGACATAAACTGCTCCAAATACATGTAAGTGCTCCAACAGCATGCAACTGTCAAAGGTCAAGCAAGCATGTAAAATTCTCCCACTGGCACAAAAGGCATACAAAGCGAGCTCAGAAGCTCAAACAACCCAAGAGAAAGCACCAGTGATAAGTGACCCTGTCAATGCATCAAGCGCATCCAAGAGAGCACGACATACATGAAGCACCGGTCGTATTAACCATGAAGCAATACATAAGCCCAAATAAGCTCTCGGTCAACTCAATGACATCCAAATAGAAACCAAGATCAGTGATCAAGTAAGCCAGGAATGCTCAAATACATCCAAATCCAAGCTCCAAATGTCGGTATGGCATACACGAACCAAATAGCATATGTCACGAACCAAAGCATGTAATGCAAAAGCCTAACTGTCAAGCAGAGACATGAGGCATAGGCGGTCCACGAGCATGCCAAGTCGGTCCAAATGCCAGTGAATACGGAGCTAATGCGAAGCTCAAAAGCATCCCATAATCTCATACATATGCTCCAAGTCGTCCCCAAATGTCAGAGACATCATGCCAAAGCTCAAAGCATACATCCGGTATCGGTAGGTAAGTGCCAAAGCATGTAAAGTACCTTCAGCCCACTGTTATTCCAGCATGTATTTACTGTTCTAAATAGTAGATTTCAGCCCCAAATTCAAGCCAAAATCATGGTCAAACCAAATGCATACATCCCCAATACATCCGGGTAGGAAGTAGTCTGCATACGAGCATCAAATAAGGTAACCGGAGTAGAGTATAAGCATCAAATGCCAATGCCAAGTGTGGCTGCCCTGTTTCCAGCACTGTATAATAGTAAATAACAGTCCCAAATCAGCCAATATTTCAAGCCAAAATCATGACATAATCATGTGCATACATTCCCAAGGCACTAGGCATCATGTAGACCGCATACGAGCATCAAATAGCACAACCAGAATGGAGTATAAGCAACAAATGCTAATGCCAATGGTGCTGCCCTATTTTCAGCCTATTATGACAGTTTATGACAGTCCCCAAATCTGAAGAAATCAGCCCCGAATGATCAAGACCAATGCCCAAAGCTTGAATGACATCAAACATGAAGTCTATAGCCCTCTTGATCAAGGTAGAGAGCAAGAAGCAATGGCCAAGTGTGGAGCTGAAGTAGATGAGTGCTCACAGCCTAGAAAAAAATGATGCAATCTGCCCTATTGGTGTTGAACTTGCTGCTGCTCCACATGGGCTGAAAAGGGGGTAATGGGGGGCTCAAGAAGGGCCTATCAAAGGCCTATGACAAGCCTATTTGAGCCTTGATAGGTGTAAGGCACAATATGAGGGGAATAAGCTTCAAGGGTTTGAAGCCATGGCTACCCTTGCTATTTGCAACCTATAGACTGAAATAAAACCCTGAAAGAATGATCAAATACCTCAGTATCAATGCCTTGAAGGTGCCTCAATAGGCTGGGAAGGTGCTCGGGAAGCCGGGGAGTGACGGGAGCTCGGGGAGATCGGATATGGCTGCCGGGATGGAGACCCAGTGCGTGAAGTGAGTCGATGCGAAGGTCGGGAAGCACCGAGTCGAGCTCGAGCAAGAGAATGTCAAGCTCTGATACCAGTTGAAAGGTGAGAAGGATCGAAGCTTGCACTCGAGCTATGGCGGGAGAGCAAGAGCAAGAAAAGAGAGAGACAAGAAATGGGAACTCCAACAGTCACAATGTGTGACCGGGCCTTCTTTTATTCAAACTGTCACTAAAAGAATAAAGAATAAAGTGACGTGACGGGCACCCGCCACCTGCAGTGTGCAGTGGCGGGTACTGTCAGTGTAGTAATACACGGGGCGGCACGGTGGAGGCGCCTTTACCCCCAACAGATTATGGTCATATTTCTTGTGTGCTAGATTCATGTGTGTTTGAGAATGGTTTCTTGTTGAGAGGAAGGGTGTTTCTTGTAGGTTTTTAAGGGCACAGGCTTTGTAGATGCCACCATGAGGCCTGCTCTCCTGGTAGACTAGGTGTTGTCCTTGGGCTGTTCATTTTGGCGATCCTGCCAGGGGTCTACTCATGGATGTTCTCAAGCTTTGCAAGAAGAAAATGAGAAAAGTGTATTGGAGCTTGCTGTGTGGAGAGAGACAAGAAGTTGAAGGCTTGATGTGGCAACTGCTCTCACTTGTGATAAGCAAACAAAGCAGGAGGGGCCGTGTCCAGGTAGTTGCTACTGCATAGCCTTCTTATATCATCTTGCTTTATTCCTCCTAATAAAGATAAGCCAGCGGCCTTAAAAATGTGTGCTTTGCTTCGCACTGCCATGACATATTTCAACCCTGCCACTAAGGCAAGGCCAGAGAAGAAACCCACTAACAAGCCAAAGAAAAGCCCCATTTGACTGCCGCATTAAAGCCTGTGCATCGGATAAGAAATGGCAGATCAATCTTCGGGCATTTCCAGGTGTCTAAAAGGTTTCCTATTCTTGTCCTCTTTAGCTCCCGTAAGAGGCTCTGAATGCACGGAAGTTTAATATTGAACTTACTGGAGTCTGCTTATGAAAGGAATATGTCTGATCTGCTTGTTTAATCCAAGGTGATGAGATCAACTTGTTGCAGTCGTAAAGAACGAGGAGCTGAAGATCTCTGTCGAGACACCGCTAGGGAGAAGAACAACGTGAACCTATTGTTGTTAGCGGCCAAAACACGAAGAGGCAAATGCTTCTTTTACTCGGAGCGGCTGCAGGTGCGGGAAGCTTCACGATGTGAAGAAAAGAATGCAAAGCACCAGGGCGAGAAGAAACCTATTCAAGGCATCACCATCATCACAGCCAGGATGGAAGGAAGCTCCCATGACCAAGTCAGCCTTCGTCGTCATCTTCTGCGGGGGTGAGGTTAGCAACAAGAAAATAGGAAGGCGAGAAAGGCGATGGAAAGAAAGGCTCCTCTTCGGCTTCGTCTTCTCTTGGGGTGTGTGGCGTCGGTGCTTGCTTGCTTTCTTCCTCGCGATGCTCTAGAGGATGATGATTCATGTTGAATGTTGCGGAGTGGGGAAAGGGAGATGATGGAGACTGAGAGAGAGAGAGAGAGAGAGAAACTTCCCACTCCACTCATTTCTTTCTATCTTTTTCCTCTCATTCCCCATAATTTGCAGAGAAAACAATAGCCACAACTTTCTCATATCTCTCATCCCTTATAACAATGAAGAAAGAAAACAACAAATCTCTATTGAGTTTGTTCACATGATCTTCTTAACTAAGAGCCTTACTCCCTCACACAAGCATCATAATAGCTATTAGAATAGTTATTTTCCTTTTATAAATAAAACCACTCTCCTTTCCTTTTATACCAACCACACAAATACATCAACCGGGTGGAGCTCTTCATTGGCAAATCTTTTGTGAGGGTGCACTTAAATGAAGATTCTTTTGCAGGTTAAAGTTCCATGGTACTTTCCATGGAGACGTCTACAATGTGATTCAAGATGAAGGTGGTTCTCTTTCCTTCTTTGTTAAAGATTGTGGACAGATTTGTGTTCTTTTGGAGGGTGTTTTGCCTTGTGTGAAAGTGGAAGGTTTTACAAATGTTTCCAGTGTGAAGAAAAAGTTAGAGATGAGATTTGAAGTGGAAGTGTGAATAAGTATGGTGTTTTTGGACAGGTACCGATTGAGGTGGTCCAATTCCAATGTGAAGTGAAGTAAAGAGATGCAGATTCTTCATCAACATAAGGTGCTTATTCCAAGGCAAAGTGTATTTCCAAAGTGTTCACGAGGACGCTCACAAGATTGGAAGAGGAGGAATGATAACCCAAAATTTATGCAAGAAAAAGGCACAAAATGTGGTCTACATCGGCAAAAAAAGAAAATTCAAGCAGCTATCATTGATAATATTCTTTGTAATTTGCCATGGTATTTTAGTGGGTCTACATTGTAAAGCCATGAGCATGAGAAGTAGTGTGTGTGTTTGCAAAAGTTGAAAGGTTTTAATGTTTCAATGTTCATAGACCTCCTTTCTAAGGTCTAAGAATGCTCATGTAAAACAAACCCTTAAAGGAATATGAAAAGGTGGAAATGAAGAGCCATGCAATTTGTGGAAAAAGGTGGTTTGGGGAGTTACAACTTCTCTTCCTCTCCTTTATCTAGCTTCTTGCACGTATCTTTTTTTCTCTCTTGCATTGGCACAACTCTTGCTCTCTTTCATGTGCTTTCTTGCTTTATCTCTTCCATGGAAGAAGGAGAGAGTGAGGATGAAGATTATGGTCATATTTCTTGTGTGCTAGATTCGTGTGTGTTTGAGAATGGTTTCTTGTTGAGAGGAAGGGTGTTTCTTGCAGGTTTTTAAGGGCACGGGCATTGTAGATACCACCATGAGGCCTGCTCTCTTGGTAGACTAGGTGTTGTCCTTGGGCTGTTCAAAAGGATGGTAACAACATAATACATAGAAAATGCTTGTATAAATCACAAGACCAAAAAAGAAGAGAATGTACGTTGGATCCACAAATCCAAGCTCGAGCTATAGATCCTCGCCATCCGAAAGCTCGTCCCGACGCAAAGGAGCATCGAACAGACTCTGAAAAGTGAATACCTACACATCATTCCACCATACATAATGCATTTTTAAAAATATAGTAACTACAAACAAGAAAAATGATTGACTTACTGGGCTGCTACATACATACAGTCTATCGATCAATGCAGTGAGACCGTGTCTCTTTGCATATCGAGTCTCCAGGCGCGCCAGTGAAATCACGATTTATAATGGAGTGCTGTAAAGCAAATATAATACAACTATTAGAAACATGATTGTCAATATAAGTGATATTGCAAATAAGAAAGTGAGAAGAATAAAAGAAAAACTTACAAAGTCCTCCAGATAAGTCCTATGGCCACCACTCCCCAAATGATGCATGGCCCCTACCTCAAATTGTGCCCTTGCTGCCTCCCACTACAATGTCGTCAACATCATGGAGAATTTGTAGCCTCCTCCTTGAGTTTCTACCAATCATCTGCATCTAGCCACTCGGGCTTTGAGGTGCCACTCTTGATGAGTGCCTTCCGATCGTCTATGTGACGTATATGCACACATGCACTCCATTATCCACTCCCAGTGGAAAACCTCTTTGTTGTGATAGGTACCAGAACCTCCTTGCTGGGACAACTCTCTCATGCACATCACCCTCCTCCCCTCATCATTCATGATCACAGCTCATGTCCTGTCATCTACAAGGTATCCATACCCCTCTGGGGTATGTCTAAGGTGTGTCCTCTCCCACATACGACCACACTCTTGAGCATAACCCAAGAGACCCTTGTACATCTGATGTACCCATGGGGGTGGTATCTCTCGAAACAGCACCCATAGGGGTGCCACCTATTGCAGACAACTGAGCAAAAGCTAGTCACTGGAGTAGATGTCCCGACACAGGTGTGACAAGTCCTACAGGTGACACGCCTCTACCAGAATGATGAGACAGAGACACTACATTGATGCCTTTACAACACCCACCTGAGCCACCCTATCTCGAACATGTATGAGAGCACATGTATCTCGAGCTGATCGTGGACTCACAGCATCCACATCTCCGCAACACCCCCTTGAACCACTCCCTCCGTCCGGGCCCAATCTGAAGCATCGACCTCGTCTACTAAAAACCAAAGCATCAGAGTGTGCCAAAGTAGATCTAACAGAATGGCCTAATGGTGTCCGAGATAGCTCCTAGTCCCCCATATCTCTAAATTGGGCCATCTAATCTAGAGACATATGTGTGAATATCTCTTGCAACTCCTCGTCACTCATCCCTCGACTCATCTTGCCCTCCAAATATCGTTAAAGGTAACCTGCACAGATAGAAAATGATGTCAGCATAATCTGCATAGATAGAAAATTATGTCAGCATAATCAATATAAATATTCAAGTAAAGCACGGTAATATAACACTTAAAAAAATAATGTTACTTAAAATGCATATTTTAGAGTGCCCTTATAAGCGATTCATCAACGAATTGAGTAGGCAGATGCTACAAGTATGATGTAGCCTATAGTCCCATGTGAATCTCATGGCAAAACTCTGTGTATACAGAAATGTCAATTGATAGGTCACTACAAAAGGAGGAGTCCACTTTGTTCTCAAAGAATTCCTGGCCTCCTGTCTTTCTGTCATTGTTACCCGAATTTTTCTCCTCTGCACGTTTTAAGCCATTTTGACCTCCATCCCTTGTAATATTGACCCCTCCACCTGCACACTCTCCTAATCTACGATGAAAACATTTCTTTCATCATACACTCTTACACTTCGAGGAGTTGAAAGCACAACATACCACCATCGAGGTTGTTAGGAGTTTGGATAGAAAATTACATGTTCAAAATCATATATAAGAGAGATTTAACATTTGTGATTGTTCTGTATCATGAATTTTTTAAAAAGAAATTTCATGTACATATTCACAATGGACCAGCAAGACAAACATGTCGCATAGATCTGTCCATCTTTTCTCAGAATCTATTTCAAAAAATCCAGATGGACCACACCGAATGGTTGCCCTGGCACCTTTAAATACCACTTTAAACCACTACAATATCGAATATGATCTTGGAGAAGCTATGATAATCCACTGAGATAACACTTTGCAAGTTTCCAAAATACTCTATCTCATCTATAACGGTGTTTGGATCCGTAGCTCGCAGTCGGCTCTCTTGCTTGAACTTTGCCATGACACCACAATCCGTTGTGGAGCGTATTTTATCGATGCACTCGATGCGGAAATGTCGCTCGCGCAACTACATCACATTGTATATTTTGTATTGTACATTGAAACGGTTAGATTGGTTGTCACATATAAAATCTAGATACAATAGCTTATAAAACATGCAGTCACCTTTGGACTACATCCCTCAAGAATTTCCACTCCTCATTAGAGACCTCCGCCCCTTTGTGAGAAGGTGTAATGAAAGCTTCATGTAACCATCGCATAGACATAAGCGAAGCCATCTTTTCCATGCACTCAAGATATCAAATCGGTCAATGTGGCGCGTATTGCATCAAATTTCCGATCACACTTCTTCTCGATCTTTCTTGGCTTGCTCGTACCTAGTGAGCCACGTCTCCATGGATACATGGTGCAACATACAAAAACGATTCACTTTCTTCTCCATTGCAACATCCATCCTTTTTTCTACCCCATTTTCAACCACCACATCTCTGGTCAGCCTATCGTCGTCCTGCAACAACCATAGCATATTGTTGTCTAAATCCACCATGGGTAGCCACTGTGAAATATGCACTGATGCCTCCGACACTAACCAACCTTCAGCCATGCTACCTTTTGGCCAAGCTCATTGTCGCACAAAGCCTTTCAGGGTTTTCATGAAAGTGCTCTAAGAAGAACATCCATCCCGTATGGACGAGTCCCGCAATCTCCACGTCATCTACAAGATGCACCAAGAGGTGGGTTTGTATCGTGAGAGTATGTTGGTGGGTAAGTACTTCCCAAAGAGACAGATTGTCTCCACTGCTCCCTACCTTGTGGATTCAATAGAGGATGTCTTGATCTCCTTCTGTGAGATCCATTTCACTAAATTCGATAACTTGTAAATCATCCTGCGTATTTCTAAAGTGAGGCATCTCCCCGTGATTGCGATTGGTAGTACAAACTACCACAAATGAAGAAGCATTACGAGCACTGACTAGACACTACATAGTAAAATATGCAAGTCACTTATAATTGAGGCCAATACAAACCTAACATATCTTATACCAATCATGGGATTTTAGCCCTAATAGTTGGTCATCTTTAGAAAAAGTGAATCTGAGGAAAGGCATCATACCCGTCGAGATATGGATAGACATGATCATTTGCTTCACAATGCACTCTTCTTTAGTGGATAGAACCCAAGGAGTGCAAGGTAGTTGCAAGCGACCACATCAGCGCTCCAACTGTGGCCAAAGCGTCTCCATCTTGCCTACCTCATTTAAATCTATTCGTGTCCCTGTAGTATCTCTCTTTCATGTGATGTAGTTCCATATAATAAGTTGTCCACATTCTTGAAAATATGCATGGGATCCAACAAGTGGTTGATCTGATATCACCAAGGAGAACGAAAGCCTACTTACCTGAGTACTCCCCAAATTCCAAAAAGTCATGTATGGTCCACATGAGAATGGCTCATATATTGGCAGTTCGATCATTATGCTTGCTCATATATTCCACAGTGACCCCCTCCTCCCACAAAATCTTAAGCTCATCAACTAATGGACGGAGATAGACATCTATATTCTTGACTTTGTAGCACCCAGGAATGAGCAAGCTAAGGATCAAGTGTCCTTTCTTCGTAGAAAGCCATAGCAGGATATTGTAGTTAACAAGGACTACAAGCAACACACTATAAGAAGTTGAGTGGAGACCAAATGGGTTCATGCCATCCATAGCAAGAGCAAGCCGAAGATTCCTTAGCTCTCGTGCAAAGGTTGGAAAGGTAGAGTCAATGTGGTTCCATGCGTGTGAATCCACTGATATTCGTTGGATTCCATATGTGGATCTATTCTGCGCATGCCACGTTATCAAGCTCGCCATGCTTGACATATGAAACATGTGACGTATACGCGGGATAAGTGAAAAGTGTCTAAAAACTTCCTGAGGGATGGTTTACTCTTGCAAGTCTAGTCGATACCTATGAGCACCATACTTTGGACATGTTTCCATAGTCCCGCCGTACTTTCCTCAAAGTAGCACACAATCATTGATACATGCATGGATACTGTTGTAGTCCATGCTCGCCAAGCTTTCGTAAAACATGTCACATATCGTCACAAGACTTAGGCATAATATTTTCAAGTGATAATATATGATACTTTAGTAACCTGAAAAAAAATCATAAAACACTTTGAAAAAGCACAAGTGTTTTTTATAATGGAATCAAAAAAATCAACGGAGCGTACATAAAATATACATGAATAACTCAGTCACACTCGCATCGCTTCACTTGTATTTTGCATGCACACTTAGAAGCGCAAGCAGTGTCTTCAAGCGAGATACTCGGTACCCATTATATAATGGTATGGATATTTCCTCTCTTAGCGGATTAGATGCCTTGGCATCCATAGGCATCAATGCATCGATCATTACCTCCATCAAGCTCCAAGATTAGAGGAAGGTCCAAAAGGCTACCTGTCTCTTTTAATATTGAGAATATAGACTAAGTCATGCCTTCCAAGTAGTGGGATTGGCTCAGGCACTCCATCCATTGCATGCCCACAAACTCTTGTAACTAGCCGCTATAGGTGCATTCCTCCTTGGGATGAGACGTCACCTACCTGTATAAATTTTACGGCCACGTCTAATGTTTTTGTATATGATATTCAATTAGTTTGCAAATATAAGGCATGATTGATACACACTTTTCTTATCGTTTGCTCAAAGTTTGAGATTTCCTAATCAATTATCTCTGATTAGAACTCGCCGAAGAGTCATACATGTTCTATAGACAAGCGTCACCTTTGTCTAATTGCCAGCTTGCATTGAGACTAAGGACACAGGACACGCTGATTAAGATACGCCTCACGATCTTGAACATCATGACCATCATCGTTTTCCATTTTGTCTACCTTACAACAAACAACAGGTTTTTGTTCTCGTTCTCTTTTTCTTTTTTTATTTTCCTCCCTTCATCATTCTTATATTCTCTCTCCTTCTCTATTTAGATAAATGTTTCTTTATCCCCCCCATCTTCCCTCCCCACTCTCACTTCTTCTCTCTTTTCCTTTCCATTCGCACTTGACACATCTCGCTAAAGTCAAATGCAAAGATAAAAAATAAAAAACTCATAAAACAAGGCATTGAAAGACTTTCTCTCCCCACCCCTCTTCATGCCTCTCTTTCCCCTCTACTATTCTCTTTCTATAAATTTGTCCTCTCTAATTCTCTCGTTGTTTCTGTTTTTCTCTCTCTTTCTCTCACTCTTTATTTTTTTTTCTCTTTCTTTTTGTCTCTTTTTCTCCAATTCTCTTTCTAGCTCTCTTTTTTTTCCCACAATCCTTCTTCTCTTTACTTCACCCTTTTATCCACCTCTCCCTTCACTCTCTATTTCGTGTTCCCTCTCCCCTCTCTTTCTCTTTCTTTGTTGCCCCCCTCTTTATTTATATTCGCCCTCTCGTTGTTCTTTTTTTTTCTCTTTTTCTCTTTCTTCGTTGCCCCTCTCTTTGTTTCTCTCCTCCCCCTCTTGTTTTCTCACTCGTTCTTCTCTCTCCCTCTCTCCCTCCCTCCCTCCCTCCCTCCCTCTCTCCCTCTCTCTCTCTCTCTCTCTCTCTCTCTCTCTCCCACTATCCTTTTTCTCTTTACTTCACCCTTTTATCCATCTCTCCTTTCACTCTTCATTTTGTATTCTCTCCCCTCTCTCTTTCTCTTTCTTTGTTGCCCATCTCTTTTTTTCTCTCCACCCCCTTGTTGTTTTCTCACTCATTCTCCTCTCTCCCTCCCTTTCTCTCTTTTTTTTTGTTATCTTTCATGCTTATTCTCTCTCTCTCTCTCTCTCTCTCTCTCTCTCTCTCTCTCTCTCTCTCTCTCTCTTCCTTCTCCCTCTCTCATTTCCTCTCTTTCTTCCTCAATGCATCTCATTCTCAAGAAAAACAAACAAAGGAAAATAAAAAAGCACAAAAACAAACCAAGAGGAGGCAATGTACTTACCGCAAAGGCCCGAGGATGGATTTTTCATCTCCTCTTTGCGACATCCCCTCTTTCTCTTTCATGCACTTCTCCCTCTTCTTTACATACAGTGGTAGCGGTGGCAGTGAGAAACTCCCCTTCTCTCTCTTTCTCTCCCTCTCCCTCCCAAAGCCACGATCTCTTTCGTTCTCTCTCAAACTCTTTGCAACAAAATGCAGTGCTCGGGTTTTCACCGCTTTTTTTCTCAAAGTCATGTCACTATAGGCATCAATAAATAGCAATGTTGTTATTTTGTGTCAAAAACGACCGTCCCTATATCCCCATTTCCTTGTAGTGAGAGAATGGAGAGAGAGAGAGAGAGAAGAAGAAAAAAGAGAAAGAGAAAAGGAAAAGAGAGGAGGAGAGAGAGAAGAAAAGCGGAGAGAGAGAGAGAGAGAGAATAAGAAGAGGAAAAAGAAAGAGAAAAAGAGGAAGAGAGATAGGATAAAAGAGAAAAGTCTTTTTTAAATTGAAATATTTTTTGAGAGAGGGAAAAAGGGATAGAGAAAAAAGAGAGAGGGGAAAAGAGAGAGAGAGAGAGAGAGAGTAAGAGAGAGAAGCAAAAGATGAAAATTAGGAGAAAAGGGAGGAGAAGAAAAGGGGGGCGGAGAGAGAGAGAGAGAGAGAGAGAGAGAGAGAGAGAGAGAAAGAAAGAAACAAACAAAAAATGAAAATTAGGAGAAAGGGGACGAGACGAAAAGGGGGTGGAGAGAGAAAGAGGGGAGAAGAAGAGAGAGAATATAAACATAAAGAGAGAGAATTATGTATAGAGAAAAGATAAAATTTACATACTTTAAGAGAGACCAAGGAGGGAAAGAAAGTAAAAGAAGAAGAAGAATAAGAAGAGAGAGAGAGAGAGAGAGAGAGGGGGAGAGAAAGAGAGAGAGAGAGAGAGAGAGGGGAGAGAAAAAAGAGAGAGAGTAAAGAAAAAAATTAGAAACAAAGAGCAAAAAGAGGAAAGAGAAAGATGAGCAATGGATTGTAGAGTGAAATTGTTGTGAGATACGGCAATTTCGTGTCCCGCTTCACTCTCACAAAGCAACCTAGCGTTTTGTGAGCACGCGAAATGCTAGTATACAAATAGTATAGACAAAAACAAAACATTATTATGAGTTGAGCCCCAAGACCAAGAGTAACTACTAACTAACATAAGTTCATTTATAACTTTACTAGTGTCAATCTCTAAATTCCTTCGATTTTCAAAAGTTCAAACCACTGATTCGGAGCCTAATTGATTCCTAATCTTTTTGAAAGCTTTGCCTCGAGACTTGCGGGTTCCACTCGATAGTATATATATAGAATGTTTTTCTAAAATAAGGACTGCTTGTTGACTCACGAACCCTACGCCTTACTGCTCTCAACCAGGAACCTAGTCTCCAAGCTTTTGCTCACTAGCTGGTTGTTGTGCGCATCAGGCGTCCACTAGGCGCTTGCTATTCAGGCTCCAGGGTGGCCGGGACTAACACTCATTGGTTGCTTGCTGCACCCATCCACTAGGCACTCATTGGCTGCCCGTGGCACCCATCCCCCAAACAAGCGCTTACTATTTTCAATCCTCATTGGCTACCTACTGTGCCGGGTGCTCATCCAATAGGCGTTGACTATTCAGTCACTTCCACCAATGCTAACTCGGCCAACGGCTTAGGTGGATGCTGGGATAGACCACACCAAATCTCACGTTCCACACGCCAAGCAACCATGCTAGACTTGCATGCTGACGCAACTGAAATCTGATCTGTGAGTCGTGAGTTATGAAGCATGCTGGAGGTGGTCGGTGGGAGCTCATCTCAGATTCACAGGTTCCTGGAGACCTAAAGACTATTATATTGATATTGAGAATCTGCTTACTTAGCCAGTGATTCTGTTTTATAAAACAGGTTGCTGGGCTCGAATGTTTTAAGGGTTCATTTGCCAAGGATGGCTCTATGACTCTTCAACTTCTTACTCTTGATAGACATGTGGACTCCAAGCCCCATAAAGATGTGATGCCTATTCACAAACATGTTGAGCTTATGGTAGATGCAGAGAAGCAATGCATTATCATAATGATGCAAACAATGTACTTCCTTGTGATCAAAGATAGTCCCTTGAATCTATTTTCTTCTTTATTTTTGTTGTAGGCCCGATGAACTCGCAAACCTCCATTTTCGGCCCCAAACATGTCCTTACTCCAAGCCTACATTTGAATTTAAATTTGAGTTTTTGCAGTCATCATCTATTGAGGTCCGAGGTCCTTTAATATCGCATGCATGCATGATGAAGTCTATTGATTTCTGTCAAGTTTTCATGTGCATCTTTTCTGTCAGGTCCAGGAAGCAGGGAGCATGCAGCAGCAAGCGGGTCCAGGGAGCGTTCGGCGCAGCAGGTTCTCTCTCTCTCTCTCTCTCTCTCTCTCTCGATGCCCACGGCCTCCTGCCGCCCCCGTGGCCGTCCTCACCCCCACTGTGGTCGTAGCCACATCATGCCCGCCCCGCCCCGTTCCTGCCTACCACCCTGGCCGTCCACGCGCCCCCAGTCCTCCCCACTCATGGCCGTGGCCGTCGTGCTCGCCCCATCATGCCCTGTGGGTTAATTTAAGTTAATAGTTAATTTAGTTAAATAGTTAAATTAAAACTTATATATATTTAATTTTAGTTAGTTATTTTATTACTTTAATTAACTATATTACTATAGTTATATAATATATATAGTTATAGTAAATTAATAGTTAGTTAGTTATTATTAGTGAGATTAACGTCAATATTTTAAGTTATTATTGAGTTATGAGTTATGAGTTATTATTATTATTATTTAGTTGTTATTTAATTTATTATTAGTTGTTATTTTGATTTTGTTATTGAGTTTATTTAGTTTTAGCTTATTATTACTTTATTATTATTTTGTTATTTTAATTTGTTTAGTTGTTATTCAGTTTATTATTAGTTATTATTATTTTTTAATTAGTTTAGTTGTTTTTTTATTTTAATAATTATTTTAGTTGTTATTTAGTTTAGTACTAGTTTATTATTATTATATCCTATTATATTATGGTATTATTTTATTTAGATATTATTAGTTTTTTATTATTGTATCTTATTTTATTATGCTATTATTTTATTTAGATATTGCTAGTTGTATGCATTATTATTATTATTATTATTATTAGTTATATTATATTTATTGGTTAAATAATATAGTTAATATATAATTAGTTATATTTATATTAGTTATATAATTAATGGTTAAATAGTTATTAATATTCATTGATTAGTAATATTAGTTTAATTATTATTATTATTTTTATTAGTTTATTATTATCTTATGTTATTATGGTATTATTTTACTTGGATATTGTTAGTTGTATGCATATGCATATGCATTATTATTATTATTGTTAGAATCAATTATATTATATTATATTTATTAGTTTTTAAATTAATTATTATATATATTATATAGTTAATATATTATTAGTCATATTGACATAGTTTATAAAGTTAAGTTATATTAGTTATATAGTTATTATTACTAATAGTTAGTTATAGTTATAGTTATATAGTTTTTTCATTAGTTAATTAGTTTAGTTGTTATTCAATTTCTTATTATAAATGTTATTTTAATTTTGTTATTGATTTTATTTTATTTAGATATTCTTAGATGTATGTATTTTTAGTGAGTTATTAGTTGTTATTATTATTTTATTAGTTTGGTTGTTATTCAGTTAAATTTTATTATTACTTTATTATTGTTTTGTTATTTTAATTATTTAGTTTTTATTTAATTTAATATGGCATTTTTATTTAGATATTATTAATTATATTATTTTATTTGATTTTAATACAATAGAAATATTAGGAATTAATATGATATGATATTATTTTATTATTAATAATATTTAATTAGTAACTACTTTAGTTGAATTTAATAAATAATAAATATCAATAAATTAGTACTTATTAAACATGATAGATATTATAACATTATATTATATTAGTAATAGTAATGTATAATTTAATTATATTAATTAAATAAGATACGTAAATATATATTATTAATTATTAATATTATAATGTATAATAATATAATTAACAAGATAGTTAGATTTAATAAATATAATCAAAGTTTAGTAATTAAACATGATAGAGATTATTTTATTTTATTTTATTTTAACAATATTATTATATAATATAATAATTAAATACGATAGATATATAACATTGATTAATATTATGATATAGAAATTAGTTATATTATTAGTTGTATGTTTGTATATATTATTAGTTTATTCTTATTATTAATATTTTATTCAGATTAGTTTATTTAGATATATTAGATATACATATTAGTTTATTGTTATTGTTACTATTATGTTGTTGTTGTTGTTGTTGTTATTCAAATTCAGATTATTAATGTTATAGTTAGTTATTTAGATTAATAACTATAGCTAATAATTACTGATACTTTTATATATATTTAGTTGTATTGTATGTATTATTATAATTAATATGATAGATGCTAGTTAGTAATTAAATAGGATAAATATATAATATTAGTAAATTAAAAATTTTACTTTAATTTGGTAACTAATTTAGTAATCAAATAGGATGGATATTATAATATTACATATATTAGTAAAGTAATTAGTAATACTATAATTATAACATCAGTAATTAAACATGATATTGATATAATGTTATAGTTATAATATATATAATAGTAAATTAATTAATATTAAATTTTAATATAATAGATATTAATTATGTTATCTTTTTTTATATTTTATTATTTTCTTAAAATATTAGTATTAGTGAATTAGATATTAGTGTTACATTGATTAGTATATATATTAGTATAGTATAATAATTATAACTAAATAAATAATTATATTATTCAATTAAATATATTGATTGAGTAATCATTTTTTTTAAAATTGTTCTTATTAGTCAAAGTTAGTTAGCTAATTAAATTTAAATTGATTGATTAATTGACTAATTCACATTGTTTTTTAATGTGATTTGGCCACTTTTAATTTTTTTTTAAATTCGTATGTATATTTAGTTATAATTACTTATATATTAGTGATTTGATTAAGCCTTTGGTTGATGTTGTTTGTTGATATCTTGGTTACATGTTTGTGAGCAGGCGAGTATTTTTTGTGGCTGTTGCTCAGGTTGGTGGTCTCTCTCCTTCAATGTTGGTTGATGTCGATTGGTTTTGTTACTGGGTTGGTTCGTTGGGTAGAGGAAGAGATAATGAGAAATTATTAATTATTCATTTAATTGATTATTATTTAATCAATCAATAATCAATTATTAGCTTTGTTTATTGTTGCTTGGTTGTGGACTCTCTTTCTTTTGACGTAGGTGTGGGGGTAGAGATATATATATTTATTTATTTATTTATTGGTGTTAATGTAATTGGTTTTGACGGCAACATGGGTGAAGATTATTAATCAGTCAAATATGGGAAAGAAGGGGAGGAAGCGAGAGAAAAGTTGATTGATTGATTAATCATGGATGTGCACATGCTCTCTCTTTCTCTATCTATATTGCTGATAGATTTGTTAATTGGTTAGTTTTGTTTGTGTTGCTGATACGTTATGAAGTGGATTAGTATTGTAGTACGTTGCTTGGTTGGAGAGAGAGAGAGGGGGGGGAGAGCACATCTGTCTCTCTTGCTCTCTAATAGATAGGTCGTAGTGTATGAGACCTCTCTCTCTCTCTCTCTCTCTCTCTCTCTCTCTCTCTCTCTCTCTCTCTCTCTCTCTCTCTCTCTCTCTCTCTCTCTCTCTCTCTCTCTCTCTCTCTCTCTCTCTCTCTACTGTTGATAATAAAAGAATATGGTGATATGTTGTATGCATTCAAGTAATGAAAGTAGCTCGCTCTCTCTCTCTCTCTCTCCATTGTTGATAATAAATGAATATGGTGATATGTTGTATGCATTCAAGTAAGAAAAGTAGCTCTCTCTCTCTCTCTCTCTCTCTCTCTCTCTCTCTCTCTCTCTCTCTCTCTCTCTCTCTCTCTCTCTCCTTTTGAAATTGTGGGGTTTTTTATTAATGTTGGATTTGTATAGAGAATACCCACCCACGCACTTGAAAATATGAGTATCTACATTGGATTGGAATACACGTTTTAGGATATGTGTTTTAAGACATGGAGTGAAAGGTATCTTTTATGTTGATTTTTAAACATGGAGTGGAAGATTCTGTAGTAACTTTAAGATATGTATTATATTTATTTACTCGTGACTTTCATTATTGAGAGATAGAACTATCGGCCTTTGCCTCACTGATTGCGATTTGTGGGACATTATTAAAAACCTATACTATATTGATCTTTTTAAACTTAGGAAGTTGTTTAGTGTGTGAGCTGTAGTTTTATTGGCAGGAGTGGGGAGTGTCGCATCATCCTAGGGCATGATTTTCTAAGAAATGATATTGTATGGTGTACATCATACAAACTTAGGTACACCAATTAAAAAGCCAACTCACTGATCTAATGCATGTGTATTTTATGGAGTGAAACATTCTATAGTAACTTTATAAGATATATGTATTATATTGTCAATTCTCAAAGGTATCAAAGTGGAGCTAAATTATATTATATTATATTACTATTTATGTATTCATGATCATGACTTTCATTATTGAGAGGTACAACTATCCTTTGCCTCGCTCATTGAGATTCATTTTATTGGTATTAAAAATCTATTATTGACATTTTTTAACTTAGGAGGTTGTTTACTGTGTGAACTATAGTTTTATTGGTAGGAGTGGGGAATGTTGCATCATCGTAGGGCATGATTTTCTAAGAAAGGACATTCTATGGTGTGCACCATGCAATGTTACGTACACCAATTAAAAAACCAACTCACTGGTCATTATGACATTGGGTTTGATCCTTGACTTTGCTCATTGCAATTCATGAGTGGGTATAACTATAAGGATCTTTGAATTTGTTCATGCGAGGGGGTTTTGCATCATGAAATGGATGCATCCATTGTGACAAAAACTCCAATCTCTCACATGCGGAGCCATGGGAATTTGCTTAAAGTAATCCAAATGCACCTTGAAAACCCACTTGAGTCCTATGTGTAGGATAAACAAATTGAAACCTCACTCCATATGCTACTTACTATAGCAAATCTTGTTGTAATCAATCATATGGTCTAATGCACATGTGTGTTTTAAATTTAATGTCATCTAGGATTTTTCATTGTTTCTAAATTTTAAGATAACATAAGAATAGTTGATATTGATATGCACCTCGATGTTGACCATGTGTTTTGTGCAACATGGAGGAAAAAATGTGTATACAGTAAATGTTGTGCAGTGTGCTCCCTGCGTACAAATGAATATATTCAAAGGGAAAGAGGTTATAAGAAAGAAGGCAGTTCGTCGTGCATTCAGGCATGTTGGAGGATATGAAATTTCTGTTAGTTTCTTGAGAGTCATTCATCGCTTAGATGGGCTTGAGAAGCAAGTGAAGGCAATATTTCGACATCAAAGGGCTTCGATTTCTCTTTGGTGAGAGCATTGGTGGTCATCTATAGAGGATTGAGAAAATTTTGGGAGGATAAATATGAAGGGAACCTTTGTAATAGGGTGAGGATACAGGATGAGTTAGAAGAAATCAAGGGTTACATAGGGGAGATATATGACCATGTCCAAAAATATTGGCCACATATTGGATCCTTGGATGTTCATGATGAGAAGGTGAAAGATCTTATTGACAATGCTGGTCATATAGAGGATGGTGTATGTGAGTTAATTGCTCACAAGAATGAGAGCTTGGTCGCATCATCAAATAACGTTTCCCTTTACATGCAACTTACTTCTTTGAAAGTTTGTCTTAATAGGTTTTTGGCAATGTTAACCCAGATGAATCGTCGTGTGGCGTCATCTCCTTACACTCGAGAACATTGTCCTTGATGTGTAACTTGCTTCTTTCAATGTTTATCTTGATAGGTTTTTGGCCATGTTAACTTGGATGAGTCGCCGCGTAAGCACATCCTTGAAAATCTCCATTTTAAAAAACATTGTCTATCTCTTCCAAATTGAAAATCGCCACATACTTGATATATATAACCTCTA
This sequence comes from Lygodium microphyllum, assembly GCF_053477565.2. Lineage (NCBI taxonomy): Eukaryota > Viridiplantae > Streptophyta > Polypodiopsida > Schizaeales > Lygodiaceae > Lygodium > Lygodium microphyllum. Next base: position 33,503,972 of record NC_141137.1, read on the forward strand.
CAAGACTTTTTAATTTTAAATAAGTTTGTTGTATTTGATTCAATTGATGAAAATCTCCATTTTAAAAAACATTGTTTATCTCTTTCAAATTATTAAAAAAATTTGAACTCATTTTAATAGTTTATTTTTTCATATTTTCACCTTGGTATTCATTCATCTTTGAGTGTCGAACACCTTTGGATCTTCAACATATTCGAGGCTTTTGGCAAGACTTATGTACGGATGTAGACGAATGAACATCCATTAATAGGGCCTGGAGAGAGAGAGAGAGAGAGAGAGAGAGAGAGAGAGAGAGAGAGAGAGAGAGAGAGGGGGGAGGGAGGGAGGAAGGGAGGGAGAGGGAGAGGGAGAGAGAGAGAGGGAGGGAGAGAAAGAGAGAGAGAGAGCGTGGGGGGAGAGGAGGGAGGTTAGACAATACTTAGTCGATCTTTGAGCGATGTGTGTATGTGCTAAGGCATGGCCATATATGCATTTGGTTATGCGTATTGGGCCTAATAGATGTGCATTCTTTCACTTTTGAGTCTAGAATACCCTCAAGACTAACATATCTTCAAGTTTGAGTGATACTTGCTGGGCCTTTAGTGAGTGTTATGTGCATACGTGGATGAATGGACATCGATTGGAGAGGGGAATCATTAATTGGCTTTTGGCAAACACTGTGCACGTATATGCTCATGCATGGTTGTTTACGCATGTGTTCATGCATGACTATTCTTTTATCTTTGACTCCAAGACACTTTCGATTTAGGGTTTTCAATTGCAAATTTGTTTATTGATTGTGTCTTCAATGGCTTTGAGATTTCTCTATTGGGACTCTTATACTGAATTGAAAGTTTCATGTAGTCATCACAAAACAAAGCAAAGCTATGGATGATGTTCCAGACATAGTGCATTCGACTCCATTGAATGCAATTGATTCGGTTGAATTAAAGAAACAACCACAACATCGTCTCTTCGACGCTTGCCTGCTTGGAGCCATTCGCATGAGTATGGTAGATAGTTATTCTAATTATATTTGGGCCAAGGTATTATATACTTTTTGGGGAGAGAGTCATTTGTGTATTTTGTTGCAACCAAAATGTGGAGTTTGATAGAGTGAATAAAGTTAATGTGTGAAAGATGAAAGAAGTGGCAAGGCAAGAGGGACGGCCACTACAAGGATATGAGGGTATAGCGACACCCATTAGCGGCGTCACTATTTGCGTCGCTATTACCATCGCAAATACGATTCTAATAGCGATGCAAATAGCGATGGTATCCAGAGGAAAAAAACGCAGGCCAAAACCCGAGCGCATCATTTTTCGCACATTCACGAAAGAGAGAGCGAAAGGGAGAGTGAGAGGAAGAGCGAGCATCTTGATGAGAGGGAGAGAAAGAGAGAAAGAAGGAGAAAGAAGGCTTCTCACCGCCGCCGTTTGCGAATAAAAGGAGGAGGTGTACGGAGGGCGAAGAGGAGCCACCAAACCCTTCTTCGAGCCTTTACGATGAGTGCATTGTCCATTCTTGCTTTGCTTTTGTGTTTTCTCTCTCTCTCTCTTACTTGTTTTTTGTATAATTCGTATGTATTGAGAGAGGAAGAGGAAATAAGAGAGAGAGAGAGAGAGAGAGAGAGAGGGAGGGAGAGGGAGAGGGAGAGGGAGAGGGAGAGGGAGAGGAAATGAGAGAGAGAGGGAGAGGGAGGAAATGGAAGAGGGAGAGAGAGGGAGAGGGAGAGGAAGAGGGAGAGGGAGGGAGGGAGAGGAAATGAGAGAGAGAGGGAGAGGGAGGAAATGGAAGAGGGAGAGAGAGGGAGAGAGGGAGAGAGAAAGAGAGGGGAGGGAGAGAAAATGAGAGGAAGAGGGAGTTTTCTCTCTCTTTTACTTGTTTTTGGCATAATTCGTGTGTATTGAAAGAGGGAGAGGAAATGAGGTATAATTCGCATGTATTGAGAGAGGGAGAGGAAATGAGAGAGAAAAAGAAGGAGAGGGAGATGGAGGGGGCGAAGAAATGAGAGAGGGAGAGGGAGGAAGAGAGAGGGAGAGGGAGAGAGGGAAGGAGAGAAAATGAGAGAGAGGGAGTTTTCTCTCTCTTTTACTTGTTTTTTGTATAATTCATGTGTATTGAGAGAGAGAGAGAGAGAGGAAATGAGGTATAATTCGTGTGTATTGAGAGGGAGAGGAAATGAGAGAGAAAGAGAGGGGGAGGGAGAGGGAGAGGGAGACATTAAACATAATAGGGAGAAGGAGAGGGAGAGGAAGGGAGAGGAAAAGAGAGAAAAAATATTAAACATAATAGGAAAAGAGAGAAAAAGAAGGAGAGGGTGAGGGAGGAAGAGGGAATGAGAGAGGAAGAGGAGAGAGAAAAAAATGAGAGAATGAGAGGAGAGAAAACAAGAGAAAATATGTTAAACATAATAGGGAAAGAGAGAAAGAGAGGGAAAGAGAAAGAGAGGGTGAGGGTGAGGGTGAGGGAGAGAGAGGAAGAGAGAAAAGGAAATGAGAGAGGAGAGAGAAAAAGAGAGATAAAACATTAAACATAATAGGGGAAGAGAGAAAGAGAGGGTGAGGGTGAGGGAGGGAGAAGAAAATGAGAGAGGGAGAGGAAGAGAGCAAAAGGAAATGAGAGAGGGAGAGGAGAGAGAAAAAGAGAGAAAATATGTTAAACATAATAGGGAAAGAGAGAAAGAGAGGGAGAGGATGAGGGTGAGGGAGAGAGAGGAAATGAGAGAGGTAGAGGAGAGAGAAAAAGAAATAAGAGAGGGAGAGGAGAGAGGAGAGAGGAGAGAGAAAAAAACATTAAACCTAATAGGGAAACACTACAAGGAAAGAGAGGTATACTGACGGCGGGTAGCGATGCAGGAATAGCGGCATCGCTATTTGTGTCGCATTTACGATGCCCCACTGGGAAAAAAAATAGGGCCGAAACCCGAGCGCGTTTCATTTTGTGCATTTTCGTGAGACATTTCGAGAGGGAGATCCAGAGAGAGAGCGACCGTCTTGCATAGAGGGTGAGAGAGGGAGAGGAAGAAGGCTTGCCGTCGCTGCCATTCGCGAAGGAGAGAAGGAATAGGGAAAGAGAAAAAGAGAGGGAGAGAGAAAGAGAGGGTGAGGGTGAGGGTGAGGGAGAGAGAGGAAGAGAGAAAAGGAAATGAGAGAGGGAGAGGAGAGAGAAAAAGAGAGATAAAACATTAAACATAATAGGGGAAGAGAGAAAGAGAGGGTGAGGGTGAGGGAGGGAGAAGAAATGAGAGAAGGAGAGGAAGAGAGCAAAAGGAAATGAGAGAGGGAGAGCAGAGAGAAAAAATGAGAGAATGTGAGGAGAGAGAAAATATGTTAAATATAATAGGCAAAGAGAGAAAGAGAGGGAGAGGGTGAGGGTGAGGGAGAGAGAGGAAATGAGAGAGGGAGAGGAGAGAGAAAAAACATTAAACCTAATAGGGAAACACTACAAGGAAAGAGAGGTATAGTGACGGCGGGTAGCGACGCAGGAATAGCGGCATCGCTATTTGTGTCGCATTTGTGACGCCCCACTGGGAAAAAAATAGGGCCGAAACCCGAGCGTGTTTCATTTCGCGCATTTTCGTGAGACATTTCGAGAGGAAGATCAAGAGAGAGAGCGACCGTCTTGCATAGAGGGTGAGAGAGGGAGAGGAAGAAGGCTTGCCGCCGCTGCCATTCGCAAAGGAGAGAAGGAGCCTTCATCGCGAAGAGGAGATGCCAAACCCTCGCCATATCTTTACGGTGAGTCCATTCTCTCCGTCTTTGCTTGTTTAGGGTTTAATTCTCTCCTTTTGCTTGTTTATGAGAGGAAAAATGAGAGAAAGAGAGGGAGAGGGAGGAAGAGAAAGAAAAAGAGAGGGAGAGGGAGGGGGGAGGAAATGAGAGAGGGAGAGAAAGAGAAAGAGAGGGAGAGGGAGAGGGAGAGGGAGAGGGAGGGAGAGTGCATTCTCTCTCTTTTACTTTTGCTTATATGATTTGTGTATATATATTGAGAGAGGGAGAGAAAATGAGAGAGAAAAAGAGGGACAGGGAGGGAGAGAGAGATAAAGAAATGGAGAGGGAGGGCGAGAGAGAGAAAGAGAGGAAGAGGGAGAGGGAGGAATATAATGAGAGAGGGAGAAGAAATGAGGGAGAGGGAGAAAGAGAGAGAGAGAGGAAATGAGAGAGGGAGAGGGGGGAGACAAAAACATAATAGGGAAATGAGAGAGGGAGAGGGAGGGAGAAGAAATGAGAGGAGAGGGAGAGGAGAGAGAAAAGAGAGAGAATGAGAGGAGAGAGAAAAATAGATAAGATGTTAAACATAATAAGCAAAGAGAGAAAGAGAGGGTGAGGGCGAGGAAGGGAGAGGAAATTAGAGAGGGAGAGGAAGAGAGAAAAGGAAATGAGAGAGAGAGGAGAGAGGAAAAGAAATGAGAGAGAAAAAGAGAGAAAGATCATTAAATCTAATGGAAAAATAGAGAAAGAGAGAGTCAGGGTGAGGGAGGAAGAGGAAATGAGAGAGAGAGAGAGACAAAGAAAGAAAGGGAAATGAGAGAGGGAGAGGAGAGAGAAAAAGAGAAAAAAATTATTAAATCTAATAGAGAAAGAGAAAAAGAGAGGGTCAGGGTGAGGGAGGGACATGAAATGAGAGAGGGAGAGAAAGAGAGAAAGGTAAATGAGAGAGGGAAAGGAGAGAGAAAAAATGAGAGAGAGAGGAGAGAGAAAAAGAGAGAAAAATCATTAATCCTAATAGGGAAAAAGAGAAAGAGAGGGTGAGGGCGAGGGAGAGAGAGGGAGAGGAGAGAGAAAAGAAAATGAGAGGGAGAGGAGAGAGAAAAATGAATGATAGAGAGAGGAGAGAGAAAAAGATCATTAAACCTAATGGGAAAAGAGAGAAAGAGAGGGTCAGGGTGAGGGATGGAGAGGAAATGAGAGAGGGAGAGAAAGAAAGAAAGAGAAACGAGAGAGGGAGAGGAGAGAGAAAAAGAGAAAAAATCATTAAATCTAATAGAGAAAGAGAGAAAGAGAGAGTCAGGGTGAGGGAGGGACAAGAAATGAGAGAGAAAGAGAAAGAGAGAAAGGGAAATGAGAGAGGGAGAGGAGAGAGAAAAAATAATGAGAGAGAGAGAGAGGAGAGAGAAAAAGAGAAAAAAAATCATTAAACCTAATAGGAAAAGAGAGAAAGAGAGGGTTAGGGTGGGGGAGGGAGAGTAAATGAGAGAGGGGGAGAAAGAGAGAAAAAGAAATGAGAGAGGAAGAGGAGAGAGAAAAAATGAGAGAGGAAGAGGAGAGAGAAAAAAATGAGAGGGAGAGGAGAGAAAAAGAGAAAAAAATCATTAAATCTAATAGAGAAAGAGAGTGTCAGGGTGAGGGAGGGACAGGAAATGAGAGAGGGAGAGTAAGAGAGAAAGAAAAATGAGAGAGGGAGAGGAGAGAGAAAAGGAAATAAGAGAGAAAGGAGAGAGAGAAAAATAGAAAAATCATTAAACCTAATAGAAAAAGAGAGAAAGAGGGTTAGGGTGAGAGAGAGAGAGAGAGAGAGAGAGAGAGAGAGAGAGAGAGAGAGAAAGGGAAATGAGAGAGGAGAGAGAAAAAATGAGATAGGGAGAGGAGAGAGAAAAAGAGAAAAAATCATTAAACCTAATAGAGAAAGAGAGAAAGAGAGGGTGAGGGTGAGAGAGGGAGAGGGAGAGGAAATGAGAGAGGGAGAAAGAGAGAAAGGGAAATGAGAGTGAAAAGGAAATGAGATGGAGAGGAGAGAGAAAAAGAGATAAAAAATCATTAAATCTAATAGGGAAAGAGAGAAAGAGAGGGTACCCTAGCACCTGCTATATAGTATCATAGTACTGGGTACTTTGCACTATGATACTAGAGTACTAGGTGCTAGATACTAAGATGCTATGATATTATGTGCTAGGTACTAAATACTAGTGTTCTATGATACTATATGCTAGGTCATAGAAAAAGAGAGAAATGGAAGGAGAGAATAACAATCTAAGAAAAGAAAAGAATGATAACAAAAACAAATTGTTTATTGTAATATAGACAAAATGGAAAACGAAGGTCCTGTTGTTCAAGATCGTGAGGCGTATCTTAATCAGCGTGTCTCATGTCCTTGCTCTCAATGCAAGCTGGCAATTAGATAAAAACGCCGATTGTCTATAGAACAAGTACGATAATTTGGCGAGTTTCAATCTGAGATCATTGATCAGGCGATTGCGGATTTTCAACAAACGGTAATTTGAAGTTAATATCAATCATTCATTGTACTCGCACACTAATTGAATACCATATACAATAAGATTGGGTCTCGCTGGCAAATTTTCTATCCAAGGAGGTGATGTCTCATCCCAAGGAGGAGTGCACCCTTTGCGGCCAATTGGACCTCCTTGGGATGAGACAGGCAACCTTCCAGACCTACCTACAATCTTGGAGCCTGAGATGGAGGCAATGATTCCCATGGATGTCGAGACTTCTGATCCGCTTAGAGAGGAAGCATCTATACCATTATATGATGGGTGCCGAGTATCTCGGCTGAAGACACTGCTTGCACTCTTAAGTGTGCAAGCAAAATACGGGTGGAGCGATACGAGTGTGACCGAGTTGTTCAGGTACCTTGTACATACGCTTCGTTGAATTTTATTTCGACACTATTATTACAAATATTTGTGATTTTTCAAGGTTTTTATAAAATTTTTCAGGTTATTAAAATATCATATATTACCACCTACAAATACCATGCGTGAGTCTCGTGATGATGCACGACATGTTTTACGAAAGCTTGGCATAGACTAGAATAACATCCATGCATGTATCAACGATTGCATACTGTTTCGAGGAGAATACGAGACTATGAAGACATGTCCAAAGTGTGGTGCTCACAAGTATTGACAGGACTTGCAAGGGAAAATCATCCCTCAAAAAGTTCTCAGACACTTTTCGCTTATCCCCCGCATAAACCACATGTTTCATACGTCCGGCATGGCGAGCTTGACAACGTGGCATGCGCAGAATAGGTCCACGGATGGAGTTTAACGAATATCAGCAGATTCACGCGCATGGAGCTTATCCCCCGCATAAACCACATGTTTCATACGTCCGACATAGCGAGCTTGACAACATGGCATACGCAGAATAGGTCCACGGATGGAGTTTAACGAATATCAGCAGATTCACGCGCATGGAGCTTATCCCCCGCATAAACCACATGTTTCATACGTCCGACATAGCGAGCTTGACAACATGGCATGCGCAGAATAGGTCCACGGATGGAGTTTAACAAATATCAGCAGATTCACACGCATGGAGCCACATTGGCTCTACCTTCCCAGGCTTTGCCTAAGAGCCAAGGAATCTTCAGCTCGGTCTTGCAATGGATGGCGTGAACCCATTCGGTCTGCACTCAGCTTTTTACAGTGTATGGCCTATAGTCCTTGTTAACTACAATATCCCTCCATGGCTTTCTACAAAGAAAGGACATCTCATCCTTAGCTTACTCGTCCCCGGAAGCTACAAAGTCAAAAATATGGACCTGTATCTTCGTCCATTAGTCGATGAGCTTAAGATTTTGCGGGAGGAGGGGTCACCATGCAAGATATGAGCAGGCGCGATGGTCGATGGTTAGCCAATATTCGAGCCATTCTCATGTGGACGATGCATGACTTTTCGGGATTCGGAGAGTGCTCAGGTGAGCAAGCCTCCATTCTCGTTGGTAATATCTATATTTTATCTCGTTCAAGCAAGTATTCACTAGGTTGTGGTGTTGGAACAGGTTTGGTTACCTTAGGTTATCATGCATGTCTATTGTGCATGCCACAATTAGACTCTCGAAGGTCACGAACCATGAAGAATATGGTATATCAAGGACACGTTGCTTTCTTGCCAGAGGATCATGAACTCAGGGAAGGTTTCCTTGGACGACCTCCAACACGTATGAACGCCGCAAGCTTATACGAGCTGAAAATGGTCCACGCGGAATCACATCCAAAAGGAATGTGACGGTTCTCAGTTTTCTATGAGTTGCCATATTGGACCTACTTACAGATCAACCACTTGTTGGATCCCATGTATATTTTCAAGAATGTGGGCAGCTTGCTATGGAACCACATCACAGGAAAGAGAGATACAATAGAGGCACGAATGGATTTGAAGGAGGTAGGTAAGATGGAGGCTCTTTGGCTGCAGTCGAGTACTGATGGTCGCGTGTAGCTTCCTCATGCTCCTTGGGTTTTGTCTACTAAAGAAGAGCGCATTGTGAAGCAAGTAATCAAGTCTATCTGCACTCCAATGGGTATGATGCGTTCTCTCAGGTCCGCATTTTCTAAAGGCTATCAATTATCAGGGCTAAAATTCCATGGCTGACATAAGATATGTCAGGTTTGTACTACGAATGGATTGTAATTTGTGTACGCATTTTGCTATTTGGAGTGTAGTCATTGTTCATAATGCTTTCTCATTTATGGCCGTTTGTACTACCGATCGCGATCGCAGGATGTCTTACTCCAGAAATACGTGGGGCCATTTATAGGTTGTCGACTTTGGTGCAATGGATCTCACAGAAGGAGATTAAGACATCCTCTATTGAATCCGCGAGGCGGGGAGCAGTGGAGACGGTCTCTCTTTGAGAAATACCTGCCCACCAGCATACTCACAATACAAATCCACCTTCTTGTGCATCTTGTAGATTAAGTGGAGATTACTGGACCTGTCCATACGCGATGGATATTCTTCTTGGAGCGCTTCATGAAAACCCTAAAAGACTTTGTGCGACAACGATCTCGGCCAGAAGGTAGCATGGCTGAAGGTTGGTTGGTGTCTGAGGTGCTAGTGCATATTTCACAATGGCTACCAACGGTGGATCCAGACAATGAAATGCTATGGTCGCTGAGGGATGATGATAAACTGACTGGAGATGTGGTGGTTGGAAATGGGGTAGAAAAAAGAATGGATGTCTCAATGGAGGAGAAGGTGAATTGCTTTTGTATGTTGTACCATGCCTCTATAGATGAAGTGGAGATTGCTGGAACTATCCATAAGCGATGGATGTTCTTCTTGGAGCGCTTCATGAAAATCCTAAAAGGTTTTGTGCGACAATAAGCTTGGCCAGAAGGTAGCATGGCTGAAGGTTGGTTGGTGTCTAAGGTGCTAGTGCATATTTCACAATGGCTACCAACAGTGGATCTAGACAATGAAATGCTATGGTCGTTGAAGGATGATGATAAACTGACTGGAGATGTAGTGGTTGGAAATGGGGTAGAAAAAAGAATGGATGCCTCAATGGAGAAGAAGGTAAATCGCTTTTGTATGTTGCACCATGCCTCTATGGAGACGTGGCTCGCCAAGTACCAGATCGTTAGGCAAGATCGAGAGGAAGCACGAGCTGAATTTCGATATAGTACGCGTTATCGACCGATTCGATATCCCAAAGGCATAGAGAAGATGCTGCAGTTCATGTCAACGCGATGGTTGTATGGAGCTTTGACCGCAGCGTCTCGCGAAGGGACAGAGGTCTCAATGGAGGAGTGGAAATTCTCGAGGAGATGTAGTCCAAAGGTGATGAGGGATTTAGAATCTGTCGTATCTAAATTTTATATAAGGCATCTAATTTGAGTGTTTTAATGTATAGTACAAAATATATAGTGTAGCATGGTTGCACGGATGGCATTTTTGCATGGAGCGTATTGACAAAATGGGCTTTACAATGGACTGTGGTATCATGGCAAGGTTTGAGCAAGAGAGCCGGTGACGAGCAACGGATCCAAACACGGTTGTGGATGAGATTGAGTATTTTGGAAACTTACAAAGTATTGTTATGTTGGATTACCGTAGCTTCTCCATGATACTATTCGGTGTGCAATGGTTCAAAGTGGTACTTGGAGGAGTTGGAGCAACAGTTCGACGAGGTCCATCTGGATTTCTCGAAATAGATTCCCAAAAAAAATGGACAGATTTACGCGACACCTTTGTGTTGCCGACCCATTGTGAACAGGTGCATGGACTCATTTGTTTGCTAATTGTATTACGACATGGTTTATGTCACAATGGTTTGAACTCTCTTGTATGTATTTGTGAACAAGTAATTTGCGCGACACCTTTGTGTTGCCGACCCATTGTGAACAGGTGTATGGACTCATTTGTTTGCTAATTGTATTACGACATGGTTTATGACACAATGGTTTGAACTCTCTTGTATGTATTTGTGAACAGGTAATCTTCTATCCAAATCCTCGACAACCTCGCTGGTGGTATGTTATACCTTCAACTCCCCGAAGTGCGAGAGTATATGATCAAAGCGATGTTCCGAGTATAGATGAAGATAATATGCAAATAAAGGGGTCGATATTGCAAGGGGTGGAGGCTGTCGAAAGCTTAGAGCCAACATTGGCTAACAATGATGGAAATACAAGAGTCCAAGAATTCTTTGAGAGCGAGATGGACTCATTTTTTTGTGGTGACATGTTTATCGACCTTCTAGTGTATGCGGAGTTGTATCAAGAGATTAACATGGGACCATAGGATACTTCATACTTGGAGCATCCACTTACTCAATTCGTTGACCAATCGCTTATAAGGGTACATAAGATATGCATTTTAAGTGAGATTTTTTAAAAATGATTTATATTACTGTGCTTTGTATGATTTAAATTGATTATTCTAACATCATTTTTTATCTGTGTAGGTGACATTTTTAGGATAATTCGAGGGATGAGCGATGAGGAGTTACAGGACATATTCACACGCATATCTCTAGACTAGATCGCGAGATTCAGAGATATGGCAGACCAGGAGCTGTCTTGGTCTTCGTCAGGGCGCTCTGCTAGATCTACTTCAACGCGATTGGATGCTTCGGTTTCGAGCAGACGAGCTCGACGCTCACAACTTGGGCTAGAGGGAGAAAGTGCTTCGAGGTCAAGGGGATGCTGCAGAGATACAGAGGCGGTGAGTCCGCGGTCGACACGAGATACAGATGCAACTCCTCGCTCTCGTGGCCCTTCCAGGGAGCATGGCTCAGGCTTAGCTGGATGCTATGGAGGCACGGACGTGGTGTTTCTGTCTTATCGTTCAGCTGGAGCTGCGTCACCTTAGGGATTTGTCACACCTGTGGGGACGTCTGCTCCAGTTACTCTGGCTTTTGCTCAGCCGTTAGCAGGTGGGACCCCTGTGGGCCCCACTCCAAGAGATATTACCCCGGTCGGTATACCGAATGCACAGGGGTCTCCTAGATATGCCCATGAGCGTAGATACAGATGGGAGAGGACCCATCTTAGGTAGACTCTAGGGGGATATGGATATCTAGTCGATGGTAGGTCAGGAGCCATCATCATGAATGATGAGAGGAGGAGGGTAATGGCTCGCATGAGAGAGTTGTGCCAACAAGTTTTTTGGCACAACATCTTGGATCATTGGAAGAACATACTAGAGGGGAGCAAGGACTACATAGTAGCATCCTTGCACGAGGAGTTTCCGGTGCCAATCTCAGTAGATAGATTCTCTATGGACTGGATAATGAATTGCATGTGTACATACATGTCACATAGACGATCCGACGCACGGAAGGCAATCAAGAGTGGTACTGCAAAGCCCGAGTAGTTAGATGTAGATGACTAGCACCGATTGAGGGAGGAGACTATAGATTCTCCATGACGTTGGAGTCAGTAGTGCGAGGCAGCGAGGGCACGACTCGAGGCCGAAGTGGTCCATCATCTTGGAAGTGGCGGCCACAGGACGTATTTGGAGGACTTTGTAAGTTTTTCTTTTGTTTTGCTTGTTTATTTTTTGGCAATATTTTTTGTACTGACAATCATGTTTCTAACAGTTAGCATTTTGTTTTCTTTGCAGCACTCCATTACAAATCGCGATCCGACTGGCCTTGAGACTCAATATGCAGAGAAGCATGGTCTCACTTCATTGATCGACCAATTGTATAGACGCGATGGCCCTGTAAGTCACTCATATTTCTTGTTCGTAGTTACCATGTTTAATTAGAATACATTATTGTATGGTAGACTAATGTGTTGTTTCTTTTTTTGCAGAGTCCGTTCGATGCTCCATTGCGGCGGGACAAGCTTTCGGGAAACGAGGATATGTAGCTCGCCCTTGGATCCTTAGAGCTCACATACCTTTATTTTTGAGTCGCCTGATCTATGTAGACATTTTCTATGTATTAGTGATATCTTGTCATGATTGTACCAATCACTTATTATGCGATCATGTATTTATTTCATGTATCAGTGTTATGATTTCAGTATACATTGTTTTTGTTTGCAAGTGTATTGTACACAGTGCAGAAACTATTTTGTATGCCACAAAAAAAAATTCCATGTTACCGTCGCTATTAGTGTTGCAAATTTTACTGCTCGCGTCGTTATTTACGTCGCACACCGTCGCTATCAGCGTCGGTATTGGCGTCGGGGTATTGGCGTCGGTATCAGCATCAGTATACCGATGCTAATAGCAACAGTGATACCAACTGTTCTATGGCATCGCCAATAACAACGTTTTTTGCGATGATGGGGGCAAATTTTGTTATTTGTATTTTCGTTGCTTTAAATGTCGGTATAAGGCCTATATCTTGTAGTGAAAGAGAGAAAGAGAGGGTGAGGGTGAGGGAAGGAGAGAAAGAGAGAAAAGGAAATGAGAGAGGGAGAGGAGAGAGAAAAAGAGAGAAAAAATATTAAACCTCATAGGGAAAGGAAGAAAGAGAGTGAGAGGGTGAGGGAGGGAGTGTATACGAGAGAGAGAGAGAAATACAAGAAAAGGAAATGAGAGAGGGAGAGGGAGAGGAGAGAGAAAAAGAGGAAAAACCCATATACCTAATAGGGAAAGAGAGAAATAGAGGGAGAGGATGAGAGAGGGAGAGAAAACGAGAGAGGAAGAGAAAGAGAGAAAAGGAAATGAGAGAGAGAGAGAGAGAAGAGAGAAAAAAAAAAGAGAGAGAGAGGAGAGAGAAAAAGAGAGAAAAAGTATTAAATCTAATAGGGAAAGAGAGAAAGAGAGGGAGAGGGTAAGGCAGGGAAAGGAAATGAGAGAAGGAGAGGAAGAGAGAAAAAAAAATGAGAGAGGGAGAGGAGAGAGAAAAAACACTAAACATAATAGGGAAAGAGAGAAAGAGAGAGAGATGGTGAGGGAGGGAGAGAAAATGAGGGAGGGAGAGAAAGAGAGAAAAGGAAATGAGAAAGGAAGAGGAGAGAGAAAAAGAGAGAAAAAATATTAAACCTGATAGGAAAGAGAGAAAGAGAGGGAGAGAAAATGAAAGAAGGAGAGGAAGATAGAAAAGGAAATTTATTGTTGTTGTTTGTTGTAGTAGTAGTAGTAGTAGTTTTTCTTTTCTTTTCTTGTTTGTTGTTTTTTAGTTTTCTTATTTTTTGTTGTTGTAATAGTAGTACTAGTAGTAGTTTTTTCTTCTTTTCTTGTTTATTATTGTAGTAGTAGTAGTTTTTTTTTTTAATTCTTCTTTTCTTGTTTATTATAGTGGTCGTGGTAGTGGTAGTGGTAGTGGTAGTGGTAGTGGTAGATGTGGTGGTCGTAGTCATGGTAGTGGTAGTGGTAGATGTGGTGGGCGTAGTCATGGTAGTGGTAGTGGTACGTAGTCGTGGTCATCGTAGTCATAGTCTTCATCGTAGTCGTGGTCGTGGTCATGGTTGTAGTCGTAGTCGTGATCGTTAAAGAAAATGAGAGAGAGGGAGGAAGAGAAAAAAGAAGAAGGAACGAGAGAGAGAGAGAGAGGGAATAAACATACAACATAATAAAGAAAGAGAAAAAGAGAGAGAGATGGAAGGAGAGGAGATAATGAATGGATAAAAAACAAAGAGAGAGTAGTAGCAAGGTCCGGTGCAACACCACGAGACGGGAAACACTCTAACATATATATGTTAATCTGTGGGTGGGTGGAAACTTTACATACGTTAATTTTTATTGAGTTACAAGAGAAGAAATCAATTTTCAAACAATCTAAGAAAGAAAAAAAGAATGATAACAAAAATAAATTGTTTGTCATAACATAGACAAAATGGAAAACGATGAAGGTCTCGTTGTTCAAGATTGTGAGACGTATCTTAATTAGCGTGTCCCATGTCCTTGCTCTCAATGCAAGCTGGCAATTAGACGAAAACGTCGATTGTCTATAGAACACGTACAACGCTTCGGTGAGTTTCAATCTGAGATCATTGATGAGGCAATCTTGGATTTTCAGCAAACGGTAAGAAAAGTTAATATCAATCATGCATTGTACTCGCAAGCTAATTGAATACCATATACAAGAAGATTGGGTGTGGCTGGAAAATTTTCTATCTAAGGAGGTGACGTCTCGTTCCAAGGAGGAGTGTACACTTTGCAGCCAATTAGAAGAGTTCCTGGGTGTGCGATGGATGGAGTGCCTAAGCTAATCCACCACTTGGAAGGTACTACCCAATCTATACCATCAATACCAGAGGAGACAGGCAGCCTTCCAAACCTACCTACAATCTTGGAGCGTGAGATGGAGGCAATGATCAATGTATTGATTTCCATGGATGTCGATACTTCTGATCCACTTAGAGAGGAAGCATCTATACCATTATATGATGGGTGTCAAGTATCTTGCCTAAAGACACTGCTTACACTCCTAAGTGTGCAAGCAAAATATGGGTGGAGAAATGTGAGTGTGACCGAGTTATTCAAGTACCTTGTACGTACGCTTCATTGATTTCTTTTCAACACTATCATTAAAAACATTTGTGCTTTTTCAAGGTGTTTTATGATTTTTTTAAGGTTACTGAAATATCATATATTACCACCTGCAAATACCATGCCTGAGTCTCGTGATGATGCACGACATGTTTTACGAAAGCTTGGCATAGACTACAACAGCATCCAAGCATGTATCAACGATTGCATACTGTTTTGAGGAGAATACGAGACTATGGAGACATGTCCAAAGTGTGGTGCTCACATGTATCAACAAGACTTGCAAGGCCAAACCATCCCTTAAAAAGTTCTTAGACACTTTCCGCTTATCCCCCGCATAAACCACATGTTTCGTACGTCCGGCATGGCGAGCTTGACAACGTGGCATGTGCAGAATAGGTCCACGGATGGAGTTCAACGAATATCAGCCAAGGAATCTTCGGCTCGGTCTTGCAATGGATGGCATGAACCTATTCGGTCTGTGCTCAACTTCTTACAGTGTGTGGCCTATAGTCCTTGTCAACTACAATATCCCTCCATGGCTTTCACGAAGAAAAGACATCTCATCCTTAGCTTACTCGTCCACGGCCGCTATAAAGTCTCTTTGAGAAATACCTGCCTACCAGCATGCTTCGATACAAATCCACCTTCTTGTGCATCTTATAGATGAAGTGGAGATTGTTGGACCTGTCCATACGCGATGGATGTTCTTTTTGGAGCGCTTCATGAAAACCCTGAAAGGCTTTGTGCGACAATGAGCTTGGCCAGAAGGTAGCATGGCTGAAGGTGGATTGGTGCCTGAGGCGCTAGTGCATATTTCACAATGGCTACCAACGATGGATCCAAACAACAAAATGCTATGGTCGCTGAAGGACGATGATAGACTAACCAGAGATGTGGTGGTTGAAAATGGAGTAGAAAAAAGAATGGATGCTGCAATGGAGAAGAAGGTGAATCGCTTTTGTATGTTGCACCATGCCTCTATGGAGACATGGCTTGCTAGGTACCAAATCGCTAGACAAGATCAAGAGGAAGCGCGATCTGAATTTTGACGTAGTACGCGCCATCAACTGATTCAATATCCCGAGGGCATGGAGGAGATGCCACGGTTCATGTCAACGCGATGGTTGCATGGAGCTTTGACCGCAGCGTCTCGCGAAGGGGTGGAGGTCTCAATTGAGAAGTGGGAATTCTCGAGGGATGTAGTCCAAAGGTGATGATGTGTTTAGGATTTGTCGTATCTATATTTTATATGCGACAACTAATTTGAGTATTTCAATGTACAGTACAAAATATATAGTGCAGCGTAGTCGCACGGATGACATTTTTGCACAGAGTATTGACAAAATGCACTCCACAATGGACTGTGGTATCATAGCAAGATTCGAGTAGGAGAGCCGACGAGACGAGCGACGAATCCAAACATGATCATAGATGAGATGGAGTATTTTAGGAACTTGCAAAGTTACAATGGATTACCGTAACTTCTCCATGATACTATTCGATGTGCAGTGGTTCAAAGTGGTACTTGAAGGAGTTGGAGCAACAGTTCAACAAGATCCATTTGGATTTCTCGAAATAGATTCTGAAAAAAAATGGATGGATTTGCGCGACACATTTGTGTTTCTGGCCCATTGTGAACAGGTGTATGAACTCATTTGTTTATTAATTATATTATGACATGGTACATGTGTGTACGTGTTTGTGAACAGGTAATCTTCCCTCGAAAACCTCGACGGTGGTATGTTATACCTTCAGCTCCCCAAAGTGCGAGAGTATATCATCAAAGCGATGTTCTGAGCATAAATGATGACAATATGCAAATAGAAAGGTTGATATTGCAAGGAGTGGAGGCCACCAAAAGCTTGGAGCATGTAGAGGAGCCAACATCGGCTAACAATGATGGAAATACAGGAGTCCAAGAATTCTTTGAGAACGAGGTGGACTCATCCTTTTGTGGTGACATGTCTATCGACCTTCCAGTGTATACAGAGTTGTGTCAAGAGATTGACATGGGACCATAGGATACTTCATACTTGGAGCATCCACTTACTTAATTCGTTGACTAATCGCTTATAAGGGTACATAAGATATGCATTTTAAGTGAGATTATTTTTTTAGGATTCATATTATCATACTTTGTATGATTTAAATTGATTATGCTAACATCATTTTTTATTTGTACATGCGACCTTTTCAGGATGAGTCGAGGGATGAGCGATAAGGAGTTGCAGGATATCTTTACGCATATGTCTCGAGATCAGATGGCGAGATTCAGAGACATGGCAGACGAGGAGTTATCTCAGACATCGTCAAGCCGATCTATTAGATCTACTTTGGTGCAATTAGATGCTTCAGCTTCGAGCAGACGAGATCAACGCTCCAGACTTGGGCCAAAGGGAGGGAGTGCTTCAGGGTCAGGGGGATGTTGTAGAGATACGGAGGCAGTGAGCCCGCGGTCAGCACGGGATATAGGTGCGACTCCTCGCTCTCGTGGCGGTTCTAAGGAGAGTGGCTTGGGTGATTGTTGTGGAGGCACGGACGCGGTATCTCCGTCTCATCATTCTGCTGGAGTTGTGTCACCTCTAATATTTGTCACACCTGTGGGAACATCTACTCCAATTACTCTCTGACTTTTGCTCAGCCATCTGGAGGTGGTACCCCTATGGGTGCTATACCAATAGATACTACCCCGGTCGGTACACCGGATGTACACAGGTCTCTTAGATATGCCCAGGAGCATGGACGCAAGTGGGAGAGGACCCATCTTAGGCATACCCCAGAGGGATATGCCTATCTTGTTGATGATAGGTTAGAAGCCATCATCATGAATGATGAGGAGAGGAGGGTAATGGATCACATGAGAGTTATGCTAACAAGTTTTTCGGCACAACGTCTTAGATCATTGAAAAAACATACCGAAGGGGAGCAAGGACTATATAGTAGCATCCTTGCATGAGGAGTTTCTGGTTCTAGCCACAACAAATAGATTTTCTACGGGCTGGATGATGGACTACATGCGTGCATATATGTCACATAGACGATCAGACGCACGCAAGGTACTCAAGAGTGGGGCTGCAAAGCCCGAGTGGCTAGACGCAGATGACTGGCGCTGACTGAGGGAGGAGGCTATAGATTCTCCAAGACATTGGAGTTAGCAACGCGAGGCGACGAGGGTACGACTAGAGGCCGGAGTGGTCCATCGTCTTGGGAGCAGCGGCCACAGGACATATCTCGAGGACTTTGTATGTTTTTCTTTTGTTTTGCTTGCTTATTTTTTTGCAATATCATTTGTACTGACAATCATATTTCTAACAGTTAGTATTTTGTTTTCTTTGTAACACTCCATTACAAATCGTGATCCGACCGGCCTTGAGACTCGATATACAGAGATGCACGATCTCACTGCATTGATCGACCGATTATATAGACGTGGCAGCCCTGTAAGTCACTCATCTTTCTTGTTCGTAGTTACCATGTTTAATTAGAATGCATTATTGTATGGTGAACTGATGTGTAGTTGTTTCTTTTTTTACAAAGTCCGTTCGATACTCCTTTATGACGGGACGAGCTTTTGGATGGCGAGGATATGTAGCTCACCCTTGGATCCCTGAAGCTCACACACCCTTCTTTTTGGGTCGCCTAATCTGTGTAAACATTTTCTATGTAGTAGTGATATCCTTTCATGATTATACCAGTTGCTTTCATTATGCGATCATGTATTTATTTCATGTATCAGTGTTATGATTTAAGTACACTTTGCTTTTGTTTACACGAGCATTGTACACAGTACAGAAACTAATTTGTATGGCCCAAATAAAACACACTGCCACAAATTTTTTTTCCCTATTACCGTCGCTATTAGCGTCGCAAATTTACATGCACGCATCGTTATTTGTGTCGTTATTAACATTGCAGAGCATCGTTATTAGTGTCGTTATTTGCGTTGGTATTAGCGTCACAAATGCGACATGATACCAACGCAAATAGCGATGCTGATAATGACGTTGATAGCGACTGTTCTATGGCGTCGCCAATAACGACGCTTTTTGCGACGATGGGAAAAAAATTTGTTATTTAAATTTTCGTCGCTTTTAACGTCAGTATTAGGTCTATATCTTGTAGTGGGCATGTTACTAAATCCACAAGGACAGCGATGATTCGAAGAAACACAAAGGCTGCTTTAAGTTCTTTGGAGTTTAAATTCCTCGACACTAAGATGAATGAGTTGATGGAATTGCAGATGAGTTTATCCACGCGTGTTGATTATGCGCTTGCCATTTACTCTATAGAGTTGCATGAACAAGCTAAAGGTTTGTACGGCGTTGTGTGCGAGACAAAGCACACCCAGAGTGTTCTTCAACAAGTCTCAAGTGGTTTGGATGGTGAAGTAAGGAAACTTTCGACAATTGTCTCTGAGACAAGCAAGTTGATGAATTTTTTTATGAATGATATACGGGCATCATTTTGGGGGCTTGGAGATGACCACGAGCCTATGATTTGCCAGAGGGGTTGTCGACTACCGTTCTTGCAGTTTCAAATGAATGTTAATAGGTTTAATGCCTTGCTACATCAATTGAGTCGTTAAATGATTGTCACAATTGAGAGCTTGCTCAGGATGAGGCTTATGATGTATTATTGTTTCGCTTATATCTTATTTTAAAGTGCTTGGGCCAATGCTTTTTTTGTGATGATGTGCACTTCCTTTTTGTGAAGCTTATATTGGTTTTAATGTAACGATGTTAAGCTGAGCAAAATGTATTGGGTACTTACAATGTGATGTGATGCCTCTTTCTTGAGGTTTGATCTATATAAAGAATTATCATGTCTTACAATGTGGATACAACTTTATTGATTTTTGCAGTGTAACAGTGTAATACATGCGAGAGTAATATTCTCTAATTGTATGGTCTAATTATAATGTTTGAATATTCACCTCTCTCTCTCTCTCTCTCTCTCTCTCTCCAACATTTGGATGAAGCTTATGATCTTTTGTTGTCTCGCTTATGTTATTTTAAAGTACTTGGGCCATTTCTTTTTTTGTAATAATTTGTGCTTCCGTTTTTTGTAACGAGACTAAATTGAGTAAAATGTATTGGGTACCTACAATGTGGTGTGATGTCTCTTTCTTGACGTTTGATTTGTACAAAGAATTATCATTATCATGTTAAACAATGTGGATATAACTTTATTCATTTTTTGTTGTGTAATGCATGTACTGAGTAATGTTCTCTAATTGTATGGTCTAATTGTAATGTTTGAATATTCATCTCTCTCTCTCTCTCTCTCTCTCTCTCTCTCTCTCTCTCACACACACACACACACACACACACACACACACACACACATTGGGGAGCTTAAGTCTATGATGAATTTTTCTCTCTTTTAAAGAGTTTGCAATGTAGTACATATCAAATAGTAATATTATTTGTAAAATACTTCGATATGGACATCTCTCTCTCTCTCTCTCTCTCTCTCTCTCTCTCTCTCTCTCTCTCTCTCTCTCTCTCTCTCTCTCTCACATTGGAGAGCTTAATTCTATGATGAATTTTTCTCTCTTTTAAAGAGTTTGCAATGTAGTACGTATCAAAGAGTAATATTCTTTGTAAAATACTTTGATATGGACACATCTCTCTCTCTCTCTCTCTCTCTCTCTCTCTCTCTCTCTCTCTCTCTCTCTCTCTCTCTCTCTCTCTCTCTCTCTCTCTCTCTCTCTCTCTCTCTCTCCAATATTAGTTTCAATGTCTAGGAACTTGCTATGGATTGGGATAATGTACATTCTTTCTCTTTTGAAGAGTTTGTAAATATTAAATGCATTTTTATTTTTAAGATATTACCTCTTTCTTGAGGTTTGATCTATAGAAAGACTTATTATGTCTTGCATGGTCTCTCTTTTGAAGAGTTTGAAAATACTAATCCTAATCAAGTTTCTCCTTGAAAGTATGCATGGTCTCTCTTGATGTGTAGGCTTTGTGAGAATCCAATCAATATGGGATTTTTGCATTGGACAACTAGCAAGGATTATGTGTTATGTATTCATAGGCATAGACTCAACTCTACACAACATGTACGACGACAGGTTGCTAGGCTTATGTGTTATGTATTCATAGGCATAGACTCAACTCTACACAACATGTACGACGACAGGTTGCTAGGCTTAGGGCTCAAATGGCAAAACACTGAAGTGGATGAGATCAGGAGTTATTTGGATGCATGGTATGTTTCTGCTTCAAAAGCGTGTTGGCGAATATATTCCTATGCATTGCACAATGAGAAGCCTGATATACAACGGTCGTAGGTGCACTTGCTTGATGAGAATTGTGTGGTGTTTCAAGATACAAACAATATATCAGATGTTATCTAAAATGAAGATATCAGGAAAACTACTCTTACGGAATGGTTTGTGTGTAATCGTATTCATCCAGAGGCTCGAGCTATTCGCTATCAAGACTTCTCGGTGTATTGGATATGGAATGCTTAACAAAAGATATGGACGAAGAGAAAGCGTGGAAATATGTGCGGTCTAATATACTTTGTGCCACCCACATCTGGTGAGCGTAATTACTTGCGAATGCTCTTGATAGTGTCTTGAGGATATATGTCTTTTGATGATTTGCGTACTATTGGCAACGTGGTGTACAACACCTTTAAGGAAGCGCACATTGCAAAGGGCATGTTAGAGGGTGATGATGAGTGTGCTATGTGCTTGGAAGAAGCTGCATCTGTACAAATTGGTGCCCGATTGCGTGGTTTGTTTACTATAATTTTGGTCTTCTGTGAGCCTGGTTAGCTTTGGGATAGGTCTATGTCACCAATGGTAGAGGATATTTTGTATAAGTTACAACTAGAGCATGTGCATATATCTTCTGCAGTTCTACAACAAAAGGCATCAAACAGGGCTTTATTGCATCTTTAGGATCTTTTACTATAGCATGGGCAAAAATTGTCTAACTTTGATGGATTTTCAGAACCTCGTCAAATAAATTCTCAGTTGTGTGCTAACCCTCTTTTAGAATATGAATATGCATATGATATACTAGAGCAACATAGAGTTTCTGTTTCTATGGAGGCAATGTTGAATGACGGACAGAGAGTTACACATAATGCAATTATAGGTGCTATTGGTGAAAAATTTGGAGATGTTTTTTTTGGATGGTCCTGGTAGGTTTGGAAATACATTTCTTTGCAAGTGTTTGCTTGCTAGGTTGTACAGTGATCGGCATATAGCACTAGCAACAACATCATCTGGCATTGCTACTTTGATTCTATAGGGCGGTCCTACTACTCACTCGAGGTTTAAAATTCCATTGGATCTATGTAATTGATCCACCTGTAATATTCCTTTTCAGAGTGATCTTGCTCAGCTGTTCAGACAGTCAAGCCTTATTTTGTGGAATGAGACTCCCATGATGCACAGGTTTGCATTTGAAGCTGTTGATAGAACTTTAAGAGATGTTATGAGATGTGATCAACCATTTGGTGGAAATGTCACTTTGCTTGGAGGTGATCCTGCCCGTCGTGATGAAGGGCTCCCGTGAAGATATTGTTAATGCGGCACATGTTACTCTCATTTATGGCAATATGTTAAGGTGCTAAGGTTGTCTAGGAATATGAGGATGTCAACTAATGGTGGTATAATGGATAATGGATTTATTAGTTGGATTCAAGCGATAAGGGATGGAGTGGGCATTACAGAGAATTGTGATAAGTTACATATTTCATCTAGCATGGTATTAAAAGGACACTCTATCAAAACCTTGGTTAATAATGTGTACAGTGAAGTGTCCACAATGAGAGACTTTGGAGCATATTTCAGCGAGCATGCTATACTTGCAGCATGGAATACAGAGGTGACTTCTTTGAATCAATGTGCATTGCAATTGATGGCAGGAGAAGTTATACAGTACTATAGTGTGGATTCAATTGTAGAGACGGGTGATAGCTCCATTTTTATACTTTGTAGAGTATTTAAATACAGTAGATCTTGGAGGTGGATTTTCTCCCCATCTATTGCTACTAAAGATGAATGCACCTATTATTATGCTTAGGAACTTAAATCCATCAAAAGGTTTGTGTAATGGTACACAATTGATATGTAAGGCATTTAATAAAAAGGTGATAGATGCTGAGATAATAACAGGGACAAATGTAGAGGAATGAGTTTTCATTCCTAAGATCACTTTTATTCCTAGCACCTTGCAATTTCCATTTACTATGAGGCGGAGGTAATTTCCTGTTAGATTGGCATTTGCTATGACGATCAATAAGTCGCAAGGCCAGACGTTCTCTGTTGTTGGTCTTTACTTAAAGACACCAGTATTTACACATGGGCAGTTATATGTTGCATTTTCAAGGGTGAAATCCTCATGCTGTGTGAGGGTCTTATTGGATGAGAATTGAAGCATTGTGAATGTCACGATGAACATTGTGTACAAGGATGTACTTCAGAAGATGCAATAAGGTGCATTCATTTTTTTGCAAATATGCATACAGAGATGTATTTTTTGGAGGATGGAATGATATGCTTGCATTTTTGCAAAGATGTATCTATTGAATTTTGTAGTCCCTGCTTGGCATATATGTAAAATGGCCTTTGTGCTATATTCAATTGGCATATACTCAGTGGTAATTGAGTATATATTTCTTACACTGTATATAAGTCTTTGCTTGACATTTGCAGATGCCTACTCCAAGCTGGGGCTATTATCCAGGTTTTGAGTATAAGAAGGAACTGCAGTGTATCTTGCGCGCAGTGACAATGCATGATATTATAAGAAGAACGCTTGCAAGGGTCATTGAGTGTTTATATGATGATGTCAATATAGAGATTTTACTTCTAGTTTTTATTGAGGTGGTGCATTGTGGATATACTCAATGTTTTTGAGTGCATATGGAAGAAGCTAAGCAGGAAAAGAGGTTTCGACGATCTCACACTGATAGAATACCGAGGGGGTGGCCGGTGTATGAATTTAAGGGCCTCGGTTGTTTTGTGATGCTACATCAAGCTGTGACAATGCCTACCGAGTGGTTTACAAATGTTAGGTCAGGTATTGTTATTCTAATGTTAAGTAATATTTGTCCATTGTTAGATGTGTTCACGTTTGCATTGTGGGATTTTAAAAATTTAGGTGCAAGAAAGAGACGAAAGACTATCATGTCCCCTGTACCATCACCGAGACGAATAGTGGTAATGGGACTTGCTTCACTCAGGCATGCTGTGTTGGAGAATTGAAATTTTCCTAGTGATTCCAGCTCAAAGAAAAGAAAGCTTCATTTTGGTTAGGCCCCATGGGAAGTTTCAACATTTTTGTAGCGTTTGGATGTAGATGCATAGGCATAATCAAGAAGTGACACTTTGTGGTTTGTTGATACTTGGATTTATAGTACAAAGTTATTGGCTCTGGAGCAAGCTTCTGTTTTGGGCTTTGCTTCACCTGTGTGGATTGTTAATATTGTTGAGAGAATGTATTTGATGCTTGGATATGCTTAAACTTTGTGGTTCATTTCAGCGTAGCAATGTTATTTCTAATTGTAGCATCCAAGGATCATGTGGAGCTACTTCGAACTATTGTGCAGTGTAAGTATGGATATAACTACAATATTGGTACATGGTCATTGCATGTATATATGAGTCTATATACTCCTAGATGCATGTTTGGCCTTTTGTACATGAGAGAGAGAGAGAGAGAGAGAGAGAGAGAGAGAGAGAGAGAGAGAGAGAGAGAGAGAGAGAGAGAGAGAGAGAGAGAGAGAGAGAGGGAGGGAGGGAGGGAGGGAGTGAGTGAGTGTGAATAGAGAGGGGAGAGGTGCAAAAGGGGTGAGAGATAGAGTAGAGGAGAGGGATAAAATAGGGGAGGGAGGGAGAGGTGAAAAGGGGGGAGGGAGGAAGAGATAGACGTTGTGGACGGAGAAGAAAGATAATGAGGAGGGAGGGAATGAGGATGATAGATGTGAGATCAAAGAGAGATGGGTAACAAATATATGAGAGAAAAGTCGCAAATGGAGGGGGGGTGAAGACGAGTAGGGAGAGGGAGGGAGAGGCAAAAAATAGTGAGAGAGATTCGGGATAGAGAGAATATAGTAAGCAAGCATATGGTTTCTTGCACTCAAGGATACAAAATATGCATTTTGTATGTCTTTTATTTATGGTTTGGTGCAATGTTATTTCCAATTGCAACATCCAAGGTTCATATAGAGCTACTTCTAGATATCATGCAAAGTACGTATGGGTAAAGTTTACAAGTTTGGTGCATAAAAGGCATTAGATACATATGTGAGTCTCTATACACCTAGATGCAAATGCATGTCTATCCTTTTATGTATGTGTACACGAGAGAGAGAGAGAGAGAGAGAGAGAGAGAGAGAGTGTGTGTGTGTGTGTGTGTGTGTGTGTTTGTGTGTGTGTGTATGAAAAGATAGGGAGAGATGTAAAAATTGTGTGGGAGAGGGGTTGCAAACAAAGGAGAGGCATAGAGCAGGGGAGGGAGGAATACATTGTGGATATACTCAGTGTTTTCAAGTGCATATGGCTGAAGCTAAACAGGATAAGAGGTTTTGACGATCTCACACTAATAGAGTACCAAGAGGGTGGGTGATGTATGAATCTAAAGACCTCGATTGTTTTGTGATGTTGCATCAAGCTATGACAATGCCTACCTAGTAGTTTGTGGATGTTAGGACAGGTATTGTTGTTTCAATGTTAATTAGTCTTTGTTGGTTGTTAGATGTGCTTACATTTACATTGTGGGCTTCTAAAATTTTAGGTGTAAGAAAGAGATGAAAGACTATCATGTCCCCTGTACCATCAACAAGACGAAGAGTGGCGATGGGGCTTGCTTCACCTAGCCATGCTATATTGGGAGTGGAAAATTTTCTAGTTATTTCTCAAAGAAAAGAAAGCTTCATTTTGGTTAGACCCCATGGGAAGTTTTAAAAATTTTGTAACATTTGGATGTAGATGCATAGGCACAATCAAGGAGTGACACTTTGTGGTTTGTTGATACTTGAATTTGTGGTGCAAGGTTATCGCCACAATCTCTAGAACAAACTTTGGTTTCATGCTTTGCCCCACTTCACCTATGTGGGTTATAAATACTGAGAGTTTGCATGTAATGCTTAGACATAAATAAACTTTGTGGTGTGGTTCATATATCTTTCATTTGTGGTTCATTTCACCGTAGCAATGTTATTTCTCATTGTAGCATCCAAGGATCATCTAGAGCTAATTCTAATTGTTGTGCAGAGCAAGCATGTATACAAGTTTTCAAGTTTGGTGCATGGTCATTGCATGTATATATGAGTCTATGTACTCGTGGATGCAAATGCATATCTGACCTTTTATACATGTGTAAGAGAGAGAGAGAGAGAGAGAGAGAGAGAGAGAGAGAGAGAGAGAGGGTGAGAGAGGGAGGGAGAGAGTGATTGAGTGAGTGAGTATGGATATAGAGGGGGGAGGTGTAAAAGGGGTGAGAGAATAGAGGGGTTGCGAGTAGAGAAGAGTAAAGCATGTGATGTTTTTGTGATAGCATTACCCACTGTGTGATAGGGAAGTGATAGCATTACCCACTATGTGATGTTTTTGTGATAGCATTACCCACTGTGTGATAGGGAAGTGAAGCTGCCGTGCGATCTTGCACCCCGCTTTGCGGCTTTCGCGAAGCGGGATAGCGTTCCTTGCGTAGGAAGCGAGCAAGGAATGCTAGTTCTTATTATGCACAATGTGAGTTTATGTGGTATATATGTACTTCGAGTATGCCAACGAATGATAAATATTTTGCATATACCAATAGAACTTTTGGTACATAATTTATTAAAGCCACAAAGAAGTTCTATTGGAAGGATTTAAAGCAATCTACCTCTAAGAGTCCTCTTTATTTGGTGTTAATTGATGATAGCACCAACTTGACTTTAGAGAAGCATATGATTTTTTACATTACGTATTTAGAAAATGGAGATAAAGGTCCATGCAAATGCAAGTTTGTGGCTTTTCTTCCATTGAATGATGGAAAAGCACAAACAAAGCTTGATCATACATGGCCCTTTTGGAACACATGGGTTTAATGCTTGAAAAAATGGTTGGTTTTGCATTTGATTGTGCCTCATGTATGCAAGGCATCAATAATGCCGTGCTTTCTAAAATTCAAGGAAGGGTTCCACATATGGTTGGTGTTCATTGTATTGCTCACCGTAAAACTTTAATGGATTTTTCAAGAATTTGGATGCTTAGATGCTTTTGCAAATAGAGTATATGCATGTGTTGGAAGATTAGTGGAGAGTCATAAATATTTGGAAAAGTTATTGAAAGCATTTAGTCTCAAACCCTTGGAGATTTTGAGGATACACAATGTGAGATGGCTTTCAAGGGGGAAAGTCATGAAGAGGCTTGTGACTACGATGCTTGCTTTATTGCAAAACTTGAAAATGTATGAGGCTTCTCTCTATAGAATGGCTACAACATTTCAAGTCTAATTTTTGTTTCACTTTATGGCAGATGTGTTGATCAAGATGAATTTGCTCGATAAGAAATTTTAAGAAGACCATGTTGATATCACAAAAGTTGCCAATGCTTTAGATGTTCTTATTGAGTTTTTTAAAGAGAGGTATTTGGGAGATGTTTTTGGATATAGGTCCAAAAATTTGAAAGAGTTCACAACACTCAACCTTGCACAACATTGCACCATGCTCATTGCACACCACACACCACAATGTCTAGCATTTATTTAAAAAGGAAGATATTCCACTTTGTTTGTGGCAATAATGGTAATGGTATGGTAATGATAATTATAGTAACAGCATGCTCCCGCATGCATGCCCTCACTCCGTTATAATGCCACCACCATCTTTTCCACAGTTCGTCAAATGTCGCTTCATCGTCTAATTTCCGCGCTTGACCTCTTTCAAAACCCGTATAACCTCAGGGTCTCGTTCGATGCATTTTCCTTCGTACGATATACAATCTTCTTCCCCGTAATGCCGCCATAACCATTCCTGGGAGCTCAAGCTTTGCTTTACGCTCTTTCAAACCCGGGGCCACTAACAATGCTGACATAGCCATACCGTCACCTCACGGTTTTCAGAAGGATCAATAGGCTCCTTCCTCAGGAGTGCCCCGGCGTTGCAGGACGTCCAAATGCCGGCATGGCGTCCCAGGAAATCGGGGAAACACCACCTCGCCCCTCGTATGGCCTCGGCTCAAATCTTACATGGAGCGCATAGCGTCCATGAGCTCGTTTTTACGTTGTGCATTTCACAGAGAAGCTTCTACTGATCAGAACACACCAATGGATCAAGCAACCGCACAATACGGCTCTTCCGTTCAAGGACCGGATGCAGTTATTTCCTGTGATGACGTTTTGACATTTCCTCCGGGTTTAGAGCCACCAGGACGCCCTGCCATAACCGCAACAGAAATCAGCTTGCCTACGAAAGCCAGGGAAGTTCCAATTAGGCACCAAAAACGAGAGCAATTACTTAGTTCCTGCCGGAACAATAGACATTTCAAAGCCAGACGGGCCGCAGGATGGCCAAGAGAAGTCTATGGGCCTCATTCTTCATCATTTTCGAGCTCGTGCTTACAAAGACCAGAGAAATCCCGGGCAATATACTCCCTACAACTGGCAACACCAGACCATCCACGCCCCTTCAGACCTGTGATTCCTTCCTCCCTTTCAGAGCATCTTACTTGGCAGCAGGAAGTAGAACCTCCCCAACCACCACCAATACATACTATGCATGTAGTACAACCTCTTAATATGGCATGCCCTTATCAACCATTGTCATTACAATCTGCAGGCGAGACAGCTTCTCTACATATGGCATGTCCACCAGACCATCCACACCCCTTCAGACCAGCGATGCCTTCCTCCCTTTCAGAGCATCTTACTTGGCAGCAAGAACTAGCACCTCCTCAACCACCACCAATACATTTAATGCAGGTAGTACAACCTCTTAATACGGCATGCCCTTCTCAACTATTGTCATTGCAATATGCAGCCCAGACAGCTCCTCTACATATGGCATGTCCACCAATGCCAATGCTAAGGAGTCACATGACCCTGGCAGGTCCTCCAAACACCACATGCTCGCGACCATGCGCAGTCAAGGCAGCATGTATAGCATATCCTCATGTGCCGATACACACAGCTCAGGCAGCTGCTCCTCCAAGCATTGCGTGCTTGCCCCAGTGCACAGCCCAGGCTGCAATTATAGCATATCCTCATCTGGCATGCACAGCTCAGGCAGCTGCTCCTCCATATCCTCATGTAAATATGGGATGCTCAAGTTCTCACTTACCTTCAGAGTTCACCGCCCAGGCAGCTGCTTTTTATCAAAGTATGGCATGCCATCTTCCATTGATACCAATGCCCGGCCAATGCACAACAATGTTAGCACCTACTCAAGCAACGTCAAATTCAGTACATTGTGAAGCGGATCAAGCTTCCGTTCCCAGTATTCCCCAGCTCATGCCAGCAACAATGCAACCTGCAACTGCTGCTCAATATTCTAACCTGGATACAACATCAGGACACTATACTGAGCATAATGGACCCAATCAAGGTGACATTCAATGCTCTTCTCAACCAGTTTTATTCATAAGGAAAAATACAATGGGGGCAGAACTTCCAACTCTTGTTATTCTGGGAATGTCAACATGCACAACACAGACAGAGGCTCCTACAATGTTTCCATGTTCTGCCAAGCCACTACCAACGACAGGGCAAGGCACACTGGGACAGAAGCAGGCTAATATATTTGGCACATCTGGGCGGTTACAATCTGATTCACAGATTCTAGTGGAAGCAGTATCTGGAAACTTGTCTGCTCAAGTTGCATGTCCACAATTTGTGCAAATGAGGAATCCTACACAAGCTGCTGACTACGAAGGTGCCTCTGCTAACATTGATTTCTATTCTATGGAGCAAATTGGTAACACATGCCTTGAGTTTAAGTGGTCTACCTGAAAGAATATAAACCTCAGGCAAATGAAAATTGTCTCAGGGGTAGCATTAAAAATTCTAGTGTTCGATGATGCCAGGGCGAAAGAAATGGTGTTCTTAGACAGTCATACTAGGCTCAAAATTCTGGCATGCTCAAATGTGTTCTAAACAGATGAATTTCAGCCTGTTGTCCCACAGCATTTAGTTTGGTTATGGAAGCACAATGATGTGGAAAGGCACGTGCTCAATGCGTGCTAGTCTACAAGAATTGTGATATTCAGCTCACTGCTTGTCTGTGACACTCCAGACAGCAGATAGTCATTGGGAAGAGTTTGTTGGTACAGCTGAACTCCATCGTGGTTGGTATTGTTTTGTACACCAAATTAGTGAAACCATTAATTTTGACAACATTCTCCAGGAGGCTACAATCGGGATGTGGAATCATGTGAGCAAACCCAGGAAAATGTGTTACTAGTTTTCTTTTATGGATGTTAAGCTCCTCCACTGCGACTTGCTTTTGCTCAAGTCAGATGGTGTGATAAAACACAGCTATCCACATTGTCATAGATGAAAACAACACTAGCCCTATTAGCTGAATATTGTCTGAGCTTCACTCAAATATCGCAAAGAGTTTTGTATAGCTTGCTTTGGTATCATTATTTCTTGTAAAGCTTACATTGAATTAATTTCATAACTGCAGATATGCCTCCTCATGATTTGGCATCTCATCTTACCAAACATATCTTCATGCCTCAGTCTTTTCTCAGGCCACAAGAAGATGAGGTATGCACAGACACTGTCCTAACAGCACAGCCAACTGGCCTCAATCAAATTGGTAAGGATGAGGGACAATCTTCTTCATCGGCGAATGCAGTAAAGGTCCATGATGATTTCGAAAGGTCACACTTACAGGTAAAGTTTCTAAGCTTTGAGGCTCACTTGTCATGAGTCCTATTGAATTATCTGATGCAAACTGGTATGCTTGTAGAGCTTTGTGGACCCATAAAGAGCTGGAAGCATGCTCAGGACCTGATTATTCTTGCCTTTTTATGTGAGCATGCATCAGCTTGCATTCGCTGTACAAACCCCTGCTGTGATTTGCTCCTATTTTCTGCCCAATTCAGAGCCATTGTTGCTGATTTTTTGGCTATTATTTCTCTCTCAGGCCTGTCTATTTTTCACCCAATCCAGTGCTGTCATTGCTGATGTTTTGACTGTTATTTATCCCCTGGGTCTTTTGCCATCATCCCAGCCTTGGCCAGTGCCATGCCCTCTTTGCTGGATGGCATGTGTAGGGAGGCCTTTCTTGGCTGCTAAATTTTGTGGTTGTTTGGAGGTCCTGTGAATGCAACCTTTGGTGGGTGCTGTCATTTTCTGTAATTTGGAAGTCTAGATGCGAATGTAAACTTTATGTTTTGCTACTTTCCAAGTCTGATGGAGCCAAAAAACCTGAAACCAGAGATGCCACAGGCATACTCTTTCCATGAGCAGGGAACCTTTTGCAATGATGCTTTGATTTGAAGTAGGTACGATTAAATCCGAGCCAATCATGGAGCAGGGAACAGGGATCTCAATCCTGAGGTTCCAAACTGGTAGAACATGAGGACATCTCTCATGCGGTAGAGGGCAAAGCTTTGATGAGAAATTCCAACATCCAGAACTCAATAGAGCCTAGTCAAATGCTGGTGTATCCGTTTTGCCACACATGCATGCATAGGCAAGCACATGCAAAAATATAGGTGTGAATCTTGGGCTGCTTTTGGGTGTGAGTAGCCAACATGTCACTACTTTGGGTTTTGCTGAATCCAACTCTAATCTCCGAGGTCTTACAGAAAAAGTGTTTGTGAGATCCTTGTGTGCTTAGCCCTAACCCTAGCTAACGATAATGATCCTCTGCAGTGAAAGATAATTACCTTAGCCAATCGGGTGGAAGATCTATAGTCTTAATCTATACAATGAAAGACTCAAATCTAAATCTTCAAAGTGCATGCAAACAGATAAATCCGCAATTGTGGTAGGTTGATAACTTCGCTCGGAAAGTTTAAAGGTTGTCTTAACTTCGAAAGATGAAAGATAGGAAAAACACATAGCTTGATGAATGCATAATATTTTTACGCACATATTATTTAGTTGCTTGACCTTTTGCACTTTGTCCTGATTTTGGTCACTCTAGACATTCATGATTGAGCATTAGGTGAACTACATATAATTTACATGTGATAAGCATTTACACACCACAGTTTATTGCATTTGGATGTGTAGAATATTGACCCTGATGTTTCTCAAACCCAATCAAAGACTTTTATTCAGTTGTCAACCATGCTCCAAACTTGAAAATTTTCTGTAGTGGAAGAATTTTGCCAATTATGTGATCTCTTCACATAGTTGTAAAACTATTCAATTTTTGTAAACTATGGGATGCATCAGCCAATTATTGAAATACAACAAAACCATACCCTAATGACTTTGGCATGCTTTTAGGCTGGCAATTTCAATAGTTATTACACATTGAGGTTTTTAAAGAAGCATGCCAATTGTTGAGAGTTTCTTATTCTAAAAGGTAAAATCACTATTTGAGAGGAGTGTAACAAACCTTTTGTATATCAATTGTTACCAAGATATATTGGCTCAATGATTCCAAATTAATTTGATCCTCATGTACTTTCAAAGGTGACTTGTATTATTTAAGTATTTTAAAATATGATTAAATGTTCATCTTTCTATTTAAGGGTGGCCAGTGGCTTGAACGCTCTATAATTATACTTCAGTCGTCATTGATAAGATGCCCAAGAGAAATTTAAAGTTTAGTTGGACGGTCAAATTGACTAGAAAACTCAGATGACTAAGCCTTTTACACTTAGATAGTCACATTGACTAGAAGCCCATATAATGAGTGGTTTCAGAAAGTGAAACCAGATGCTCATGATTGAAGAAACAAACTTTGAACCGGTGAATCTATATAATGAGCTCTCCAGAAGCTAAATTTGGCGACTCCTAAATTTTAGGAGGTTACTATTTTTAGAAGTTGCTTAAATGGAAATTCTGTTAGCATCAAAGCTCCGAAATTTTACAAGGAACAATTTTGTCTTCAATAGCTATCTCAAATTCTTAACCATTTGAGATATTTTTAGAGTAGTTTGCAAGCTTTTTTCTTTAGAAAAGTGACATGTGACATATATAAAAATATAAAGAAGGACATGTGTCATTTTCAAGAGATAAGTGTCCCAAGTTCTTATACTTAACATTTTCAACAAACACTTGTCATTTGTAGTCTCTATTTTTTACTTTTGAGTACCCAAGCCCCACGCCTAAATATTAAAGGTCTCTCTTCGTTTGAAACAAGCTCTCATACTAAAATTTCAACCGCATACTTTGTACTCTCCTATCTATCTCTAATCCAAGAAGCACTTTCTATTTAGCTTGATCTAATCCAAGCACTAAAGAAGAGAAACAACTTGTTGCTTGGAGATTGCAAAAATTAGGGTTTCAAAACCCTAATTTTCAGAATTGCAGCAAATCAACATTTTTGTATATGGTTCAGGCACGTGGTGCCCGTGGTTTTGTTTCAATAATTTCCTGTCAAGGAGGAGGGGCCGGTTCCCCTCTCAACATGGTGTCGACTTCTCTCTCTCTCTCTCTCTCTCAGTTCTAATTTTCATGGTGATAATTGATCGAGTTTGTTAAGTTCAAAGTATTGTCATTCTCACATTCTTCCCCGCGCTGACAAAAAGCATCATGTGTAGTTTTTTAAGGTCTAAGACAACCAAAAGTCCCCTCTAGCATGCGCAAGTAATCGTGGCTATTTTTCAACAAGATTTTGAAGTTGTTCTTACAATCCATTTTTCCATGAAAACATAGAGCAAAAGATAGCTAGATACTCACAAAAATTGATATTTTTGTAAATCCTCCCGTTATGACTGGTTTGGGGGTGTGGGTGTTTCAGCTACTATTGAAAATTTGTTTTGACAAGTGGTGATTTGACACTCTTTGTTGCTTAGGTTTTCAAACTTAAGTATAGAGTACAAAAATGTATGTTCTTTCATTACTATGCATGTGGAGAGAGCATTGAGCTCACCCATTGAAGGTGGCTTTCTACCGAGACCACTTCTTACAACCGATAGAGGATGGCTTCATAGAATGTAGATGCCGAATGAAATAGTGTTCCCAAGGATTGGCATCACTTCCATTCCCAAAGATTTCCCTATCACCACAACCTTTACACAAATCTTTCACACATGCTTACGCAATGGCATGGTGTTTCAATTCCCACTCCAAGTTCTCAATTGTCTTGTTCATGTTCAAATTGAAGGATTTGTTTGTATTATGAGTATGTTTCTAGCATCTTTTATAGTTTTAAGATTGCTAGTTACATTTTTCAGGTTGATTGAACCACTAGTCTGAAATGGTAAAACAGACCCTAAGACTTATGAAAGCATTTGTACATGTGAGTTCTAGTGATTTAGCTATGATGTATTCCCCTCTTGAAGCAACTAACATATGCTGCAAGGGCACATCACAAAATGTAGGAGTAATAGCAGCCTCTATCAATGTTTTGAAATCTAATGTCATGTTATACAAGCTGGATGAAGTAATTCTTTATGTGAGCTTGTGATGAAGATCGAAATGAACTACCCAAAGGCGATGGCCTAGCCATTAACACCTAAACTTATAATCCCCAAGTTGTCAATTCAAGCCTTTTTTGTACATTCACTTAATGGATACCTGTATTCACATGGTATGTGTTTGTGTAAGTCTGAGATCTTGCCAACTTGGTTCATCCTCCTCCTTGGTAGGGTCTTTGAGGAGAAGGGTCTCAATGGAAAAAAGGGAGGGAAACTTGATAGAAATGTCAGGATATGCTAGGTTTTGTAGAGAAAACACAAAGCATCTAAACGTGACCCACAAATGACCTCAAAAAATTGCAAATGGAGAAACAAGTGAATGAGTGCTGAAATGAACTCAATGAACACATCACTGGAGTATGCTGGTGTGATATAGGGGATACTCAAGGTGCAAAGGGTTCTCGTGGGGAAAAACCAAGGGAAACTTTATGATGATATCATCCTCCAGCATGGATCCCAAACACAACACACGATTAAAGCTCAATGTTGAATCTAACATAGGCAACCTAGGAAGCATCAATGATGGAGATATTTGTCCACTGGCTCAGTTCCAAGGTTGATTGTGAGTGTTGAAGCCAAACACAGCAACATCTAGACTGCATAGCAATGTGTGGCACAAAAATGCAGCAAGCAGGCTGGTACTTGAATTCTCTCTCTTCTACTACTTATGTCTCTTCCCCATGCCAACTTGAGTCACAATTGTGCACCCGAAGTGCTACTGTGCAAAATTTGCTACTTCTTGGCCTGCATTCAGCAAGAATTAGTGTTGGCATGGATGCCTTGGGATGTGTGCATGTGGATCTGAGTCATGCATGAAGGGTTGTTGCTGTAAATCAGTGAATTCATAGTAGATTGGAGACATTTTGTGGTCAACAGCAAGGATAAATTGCTTGCAACCATAAAGATTCAATTGGGCTCCTTGCGCTCTCAAAACAAAGAGTAATTTGAGGATTAATGTTGTTGACTGCTATGGACAAGAAGTTATTCTAGATTTGTCAAAGATTGTGCCTCAATAAGCCAAACCCCAATTTGGAAGGAGCCATCCATCTATAAATAGATAGGCCTCCCACCACTCAACCCATCTCTATTTTGCAAATTGTTGGCAACCTATTTCTGCTGTCCACACCCTATCTTGCTTAGGACATCTCAGTTTGAGTTGCTGCCTATAGCCAGGTGCTTGCTTCAAGCACCATTATCAGCCATCAGGCTTCAGCTTGCTGATGTCCAAGGCTGCGTTTACAGTTGGTGTTTTTTGTTCAGCCTTCAGGCGACAGATCCCAGCCATCTCCTACTGCCTAGTGACTGTAGACAGCTGGGTTTTGCTGCCACATTACCATTCAGCCTGCGTTCACTGTTCTGCTCCATCTGACTAACTGCCACATCATCTGCAGCATCTGCATGCCACGTCAGCCTGCCAAGTCATCCAAATTGCTGCGTTTTGCTGCTGTAGTAGTTGATTGCATCATCAAGACAGATTTTAGTCTACTGCCCACTGTTTGGAGGCTGTCTGCTGCGTTTCGGGATCCATTTGAGTACGACACTCTCCATCTCATGGTCTCTACCCTAGTCCTTGAGACACAAGTTGTTCACCTTGCATAGTGTGTTTGCTGCATTGAGCATTGTATTTATTTATTATCCATTCGTTCATCTTTACTATTCATTGGTTATGAGTTACCCTAACCCTAATTGTGTTCGTTATCAATTTGTGCTTTGTCATACAATTGTGTTTTTTTTTTTAGACAAATATTTCTTTACATGGTACCAAAGCTAGGTACACTTTGAAAAAACCTAGGCCCTTGATCGAAAAGCTTGTCAGTTAGAAAACAAGTTCATCGAGGAAAGATGATTTTGAATACTTCCACACCACTTTAGTCTCTAGTACGTCTTATGCCGAGAATCGAGCAAGTGTGGGCTTCACAGCTTGCCGAATGAGGTTCTGAAACTAGTGGAGAGACATTTGACTATCACGGTGTCTACATACCCTACGAGATCTCATGGGCCGAGTACGATTTGATTCATGTATCAAGCCTAACAATTATTGAAAATTAACATTGCTTATTTACCTGCACATAAGTCTAATGATTTTATGACGAAATCTCCATATGGGACTGTCCATCCTATTAGAGAAGCAAACACTGAGTATAGACCTTTATATTCTTCCCCTCCTTCCACTTCGGCGTCGGGTACACAAGTGTTTACTTTTGCTTTTGCTTTTAATATTTCTACTTCCATGTAGGGTGTTGGTAATATTCATGAAGAAGGCACTCGTCACTCACTTCATAACAATCTAAGTTCTAAAGAGGATTGATACTTTTATGTAAACACAGAAAAAGGTGTATGAGAAAAATCCAAATTTTCTTCTTCAAATTCCTCTTTAAGTTTTGTTTCTCAAAGTCAAAATGAAGTTGGTGCATTATCATTTCAATCATCATCATCTAATTTCAAACATAGACAAAGCACCTAAGAGTTTTGATGATTTTGCATTTGCTTTAGTATCTCGTGTTGAGTATACTTCATACTTCAGTTTGGAAGTGTTTGGCTACTCAATCTGTGCATAAATTGCAGCAATATCAAACCACAAAACCTGAGATTAAATAAACATCTTGGAAGCCCCCACATAGGAGGACAAGCTAGATGGTACCAATTATCCTCTATGGAGTTTTATAGTGCACAATCTTCTCATTGCAAAGGATCTCTAGGATTATATAACAAGCGATTTATCGAGATTGGGTGAGCTTGCTTCTTAGACACCTTAGGGTAGTGCTAGAGGATAGCCAGTTGCTCTTGTTGTTGCTCCAATTGGTGCCTCTACCCCTACAATAGATCAGAGGAGATGGGACTCTAAAGATGCCTCTTACTTTTGTGGAGTTGGAAGGCCTCTTATTACAAGAGGAATAGACTAGGAGAAATGTTGCTATGAGGTCAAGGGATATTGCCATACTCTCTAAACATAAGAGCAAGGGCAAAGTGAAGTAGTTTGTAAAAAATTGGCAAAAGGTAGATTCGAGATAGCAATTAAACAAGGTTGCACAAGGTCAGAGAAGACAAAGAAAAAGGGGAAATGCCACTATTGCAAGAAACTAGGACATTACATTGATGAATGTAGGAAAAGGTTGGCCAACGAGAAGAAAAAGGACTCCGATTTAGTTGTTTAAGAGACGTCCATCACTCAATCTTCGTACAGGGATGCTACAACTAACTGCTCGCTATGGTCACATGAGCTTTGGTAGTTTCATGACTCTTCAGAGGTGTCAAATGATAAATGCTTTGCCTACTTTGGATACTCCATCTCCCCATGCTTGTGAGAGTCGCATTCTTGGAAAATGCATAGAATTGCTTTTAAAAAGAATGATGTCGTGTATGCTATCCAAAAAGTGCAGCTCATACATTCAAAGGACTAGAGCACTTGGTGGTCATTTCTATTTTGTTACATTTATCAATGACTACTCTAGGTACACTTGGGTATATGGTTTGAAGGTAAAATCAAATGTATTTATGCACTTCAAACTCTTGGTTGCAAAATTGGAAGCAAAAATAGGTTTAAAGGTACAGACTCTTTGCAGGGGGGGGGGGGGGGGGGGCGGGTGTATATGTCTCATGCATTTGAGACACTTTTGCTTGAGCATGACATTGCGCATGAACCCACTGTGAGGAGCATATGTCTCGTGCATTTGAGACATTTTTGCTTGAGCATGGCATTATGTATTAAGCCATTGTTAGTTGACACCTCAACAGAATGAGTGGTTAAAAGAAAGCATCGCACACTTATAGAGATGACAAGATGCATGCTTAAGAGCAAAGGATTGCCACATAAGTTTTGGTTAGAGGGTCTTTAGTCTGCAAATCATGTTTATAATGATTAATTGTGCAGCTACAAAGGCACTAAAGACTATCACACTGTTTGAGGCTTTCATGGCAAGAAAGTGAAGATTGATTACTTTTGAGTGTTTGGATGCATAGCTTATGTGCATGTACCTAAGAAGCTTTGTGGCAAGCTCGATGACAAGGCCATAAAATGCATTTTTATCTGCTATAGTTCGGAAAGCAAAGGCTATTGCTTGTATGATCCATGCAAGAAGAAAGTGTTTGTTGATAGGGATGTAATCTTTGCTGAAAATGCAACCTTTTCACGTGATCAGTTTGAAATGCCAGCTACCTAGGACTTGGGTGATGTATTTGAAGGCCTCCTACCACTTTCTTTGGGTCCAAGCATGTTGAAAATGGTTGGACAGATTTGTTATAGCAAGCTATTGCTACATCACTTTGATGGTGCTTTGCCTCCAGTAGTGGAACATGCAGTACAGCAAGAAAGGGCTGCTGTAAATGCAGCAAAAACAGTCCCAAGATGGCTATTACAAACTCTCTAGGAGAGCAAAATGGATGCTCCCTCACCTTAACGCACTAGAAAGACTACTAGACATGTAGCACATCATGCAGGGGGGGCTCATTTGACTGATTTTTCGGAAGTAGATGACGAATATGCATCTTTTTGCTCGCTCTTAGATAATGATGAGTCTAATTTCTTAGAAGAAGCCCAGCAGGATGTACATTGGATGCAGGCCATGCAAGAAGAATTGGATTCTATTGCCACCAATTATACATGGGATCTTGTTGAGTTGCCCCATGGCAAGAAGGCCATTGGGGCCAAATGGGTCTATAAACTAAAGTGTAAGGCTAATGGTACTATAGATAGGTACAAAGCATGTTTGGTAGCCAAGGGATATACACAGCAAAAGGGCATTGATTATGAGGAGACATTTGTTCCTAAATCTTGTATGAGTATAGTTAGGTTTGTCATTGCAATGGTTGCAAATTATGAACGGAAGATACACTAGTCGGACATCAAGACAACATTCTCAAATGGTGACTTACACGAGGATGTTTATGTGTCACAACCTCAAGGTTTACGGTGAAAGGCAAAGAGCACATGGTTTGCAAGTTGCATAAAGCTTTTTATGGTTTAAACAAGCTCCTCGTGCATGATATGCTAAGATTGATGGTTGTTTGGCCAGCATTGGGTTCACAAATAGTCCAACTGCACCCACTCTCTGCTCTAAGAATGAAGGGGGGACTTGCTGGTTATCATTTTATATGTAGATGGTATGCTATTCACCGGACCAAAAGAGCATTAAATTGAAGATTTCAAGGCTGAACTGAAACATACTTTTGCTATGTCAAATGTGAGTTGTTTATACTACTATTTGGGGATTTAATTAATCCAAAATTAGCATGGCATCATCATATCTTAATCGCAGTATGTGGATAAGCTTTTGCATGGGTTTAATATGCAAGATTGCAAGCCTATATGCATTCTTATGGAGTCAGCACACAAGCTGTCCATGTATGATGGTGAAGAGATGTCTGATGTTGTAACTTATAGCCAGGCTGTTGGTTGTTTTATTTACCTTTGCAACACACGTTGAGTAGGTTTATGCATAGCCCATGAACAATACATTGGCAAGCTTTCAAGAGAATCTTTAGATATTTGTAAGGTACTCAGTCATATGCTTTATTATTTCACAGGGGGAGACTTGCACTTACAAGCTTACAACGATTTAGATGGGGCTGGTGATTTAGACACTAGGCAGTCTACTAGTGGACACTGTTTCTTTTCGGGCCGTTCACACATTTCATGGCTAAGTAAGAAATAGCCTATAGTGGCTACCTTGTCTTGTGAGGCTGAGTATAGGGCAGCCTTCACTGCAACAATGGAATGTGTAGATTATTGGCTGATCTATAGATTTCTTTGGAGGGTCCTACACCCATTCTTTTTGATAGTCAGAGTGCTATTGCAATGGCATAGAATCCTATGTTTCATGCTCGCATAAAACAAATTGAGATACATTACCATTATGTGAGAGAGAGATACTATGTAGAAGAGATCAGTTTGATGTATGTCTCTACATAGGAGAATGTTGTAGACATTTTTGCCAAAGCATTTTCTTGTGATAAGTTTGAGGCTTTTCAAAAGTCCTTGAACTTGCTACCCTTGGTGATTGATCGTCTTGCACTTCCACCACATTGGCGCTACAAGGGGGTATTAGAATTTGCTAATTCTATAGGCAGTGCCCAATGTTTTAGCTAGTTGGTTTGTAGTGTGAACACAACTATGTTAATAAGTTGTGTCACTACTTCTGGAGTTAGTTTTAGAGTTAGCTAACTTAAGTTAGGGATTTGGTCCATCTTAGACCTAAGGTTGTATTTTCACTTAATCACTTTCAGTTCAACAAGTACACTTTGTTGTTTCAGCTCTCTCTCTCTCTCTCTATTTTCAACAAAGAATGTTGGTGGGTGGTTCAAGAACTTAATACTTCACGCATTCGAGATGATGAAAATCTACAATGGAAAGAGAATTCGAATACCCAATTAAAAGCCTCAACTTACCGCAGTAGTGGGGACTTTGTCTCAACTTACCAAGGACCCACGATTTACTAAATATTTCTTTTTTTTTCCTATGTTTCTATCATGTGTTCAATTATCCATGACCCAAAGTGGGGTTTGTTAGTTTATTTTTTCCATGTGTGAACGTGCATTAGTGTGTGTAGAAGTGCATGTCTAGTTGTGAGCACCTTTTATGCCACTTAGCATTAAATAAGGGACAAAGGCATAAATGAATAATTTAGCCTACATATTCTTGCCCCATCAATTGTACTCTCATCAATCAACTTATTATCATCCATCTATCTTATTATTGCAACTTTGGTGTGTAATTATATCATATCAAATGACTAAAAGAGTACAAAAATCATACAACTAAAAGAGTATAAATGTCATAGCAAAGAAGCAATAGAAACATTGATTCATTCACTTCGAAGTTCTCTTTCCTCTCTATTTGTGTTTTGTATTTTGCATTTATTGCGTTCTTATTTGAGTTCTTGTGCTTTAGTCCTGTTCATATATTCTATATTTTCTCAATGTAAACCCTAGCATCACTTCACATACATGTTCTTATCTGAATTATTGTGTTTTAGTTGTGTTCATACACGGGTGCTGACACGGATATGCAATTTTCGAAACTCTTGGCAGCTATGAAAAGAATATACCCACAAATGTTATGTAGTCGAAAAATCCTATTCATCATCCCATTCAATGTGTGTGGAGCATTCGTAGGGCCAAATGGCAACATCAAGAACTCATATAAATCAAATGAAGTCCTAAAGCCTATCTTATGTATATCCTTAAGCCTAATGTGTATCTAATGATACCTATTTTTCAAGTCAATGCAATTGAATATAGCTAAGCCCTACAATCTATCCATCACATCATCAATTCTAGGAATTAAAAAACAACACTTAATCATAATTTTAATACATAGTACAATAATCTATGGCATATGCACATACTCCATGAGCCATCCTTCTTTTGCACAAGTAATATAGGAGAGCAACATAGTTTTTCCATACGTGAATCAAACGTCAAACGCAAACGCGTATGAAAGTATGAAACGAGTATGATTCAGACCCTAGACCTGAATCATACGTGACCCTAATTTTTTAACATATTCTTAACAAAATATGAGAAAAATACACAACCAAAAGCAAAACTGAAAACTGCATAATAAAGTCACATCATATATCATGATTCATGATTCATCTGTCATCAACTAATCTACTCATCATTTTCATCATTCATTAAATTTACTCATCAACTAAGTACGTCAGGCAGCAGTATTTCCAAGTAGAGAGCTGTGTTTCCCACAGTTTGTGGAGTTCCTCAGGCTGAGTTCAGTCGTTTTCAGTCACGATTCCTCAGGAGTGTGTGTTTCAGACTGCCTGGATCTAGGGAAAGAGTCGGCAGATAAAGGCGACCACATTCTGTATGCTTTTGTGTAAAGTCGTCAACATTTTTTAATTAAAAAAAACCTCAAGTCTGATATGGGGTTTTCAGACATTTACAAACGTCTGAAAACAACTATGGAGAGCAATATGATGATTATTCAAAGGGATTCATTATATGTAAAACCCCTTCCTCTTTCTTTCTTTTTCTCTCTTTCCTCCCCCCCTCCATCTCTCTCCCCAACACCCCCACCTTCCATCTTCCTCTCTCTCTCCTCCCCCCTCACCTCCTTGTTGTGCCCCCTCACCCTCTTCCATCTTCCCTCCCTCACCTCCCTCCATCTCCTTCCTCCCCTTCTTTTTTTTCAAATCAAGCCTCGATTGCCCCCTTAATTTAAGTACCTATTTGACTTAAATTCAACAGCTTGGTGTTAAGATTTGCACCTCTTTTAGTTTTGGATAGCAAGTGTTGGTTTTGTGGTAGACCTGGACTCCTTGCTCCAACCATGAACTCGCACGGATGATGTTTTGATATCAATGGAGAGAGAAAGTGATGGGCTATAGAGCCCATAGCTTGACAAACAAGAGGGTGAGAGAGAGAGAGAGAGCAAGAGCACATAAGCAGTTTTGTGGGCATTTCATTCTACCCTTATTCTTCATTATCTTCACTTATAGATTGTATAGTGTGTACATGAACAAGGGGTGCCTGCTTGGCCTTTGGCTATTGGCCTTTACCCCAACATATAATGGTCAAGGAAACAGGACTCGGCCACCGAGAAAATGTTCTCTTCTTTTTTTTGGGGGGGGGGGAAGGTAATATGCAAGAGGTGAGAGAAAATTTAGCCAACAAGAAAATGGGGCTTAGCCACCAAGAAAATGTTTTTTCTTTTTTTTTGGGGAGGGGGGGTATATGCAAGAGGTGAGAGAAAATTTAGCTCATAATTTAAGCTTAATGCTTAGGCTAATTCTAAGTGGCTCAACAAAGGAAACAAAACTGCCCTGATAATTTCCATACTACCATACTTAACATCTTTATGTGCATACGCATGTATGTATTGAGAGATGCATTACCACCACCACATCTCATACTACCATATGACTGTAGTAATATGTATCGAAAAAACATACATTTTCCAGATCATCATTATTAAAATGTGTACTGATTATAGTGGACAATATTCAGTTAGGTAATGGGCTGCTTGTGGTTTTGTTGATCCTAAAAGTTTCTGCACACAGATCAGAGTTGGTGATGGGATACAATCACCTTTACAGCACTCTGCTCAGAAAGGAAGAGAGACACATCACGAGTTAAAGGAAAGAGTGAATCAGATTGTTGATCTGAGCAAAAAAGTTGAGCAGCCAACTGAAATGGATGACGTCAAGAGTCAAGAAGAGCATTCTTCTTCTACAGTACATGGAGCAGAGAACAATGCACCAAAATGTAGGACGATTTTTGTTCAATGCAAGAAAGAAGATGAGGAAAGACAGAAAAAGTCAGCATGCCCAGTAGAACAGAGGTGAAAAACAAACACACCAAATGCATGACATGGCTTTTAGTTTTGGTTATCAGTTACCAGTCTGGATTGTAACTTTCTCTAGCAAAGTGTAATGCACTACTAATCCTATAACTTCTTGGCAGACTAAAGAAAGAGGTCCAAATGCCAATACCCTGCATCTCTCACGCACCTGAGATATTTGATTCAAACCGCAGACATGTTGAGTCAGTATCCCCTCCAGCAGAACCTGGTAAACAAACTAAAGGAAAAAAGAGACCTGATAAACAACCAAAGAAAAAATGACTCAAGAAAAACATACTTGGGTGATACTTAACTTGGCCTGTTGATTATTAAATCCATGCAGGAAAGGATCAAGCAATTTCAGAATGCAATGGGATAGAGACAGAAAACTACAGTAAGAATGGCAAGCGGAAGACAGAAACAGATTCTGATAGCAACATCATTAGGAGGACACACCTGAAGAGTGTAAGCATTTCAAAGGAGATTTGTGGCAATGAAGCAATAAAGGAAGAACTACACCTGGAACAGAGAAAAGTATATCACAGACAAAGACATATGAGGTACAGAGTGCATCAAACAAAAGCTCAAGCAGCTGGAGCATGCTATGAGAAGCAAGAGAAATTGTGGGAGAAGTATGAACGGATAAAAGAGGACCAGCGAAGGTTTGAATCAGGGAGAGAAAAATGGAGGGTTAGACAGAGAAAACAATTGATTGAGACTGAAGAAAAAGAAAGTTGTTGTGTGGATTTGGTACCACAGATTTACAGCTTTAATTTTTATGAAAAACAGAAGAGAATCCGAAAGGAGAAAGTGGATGATGAAATAGATCGTCAAAATGAGAAAGAGACGGTAGAAGCTAAGTGGCAGAGAGCAGACAATGGCAGCCAGAGTGGAGCTATTGAATCTTTGGGTAAGACATTTCCAGAAAAAAGCTCTCTGGATTTTTTATGGGTAGTGTCAA
Source organism: Lygodium microphyllum (assembly GCF_053477565.2). Lineage (NCBI taxonomy): Eukaryota > Viridiplantae > Streptophyta > Polypodiopsida > Schizaeales > Lygodiaceae > Lygodium > Lygodium microphyllum. Next base: position 33,548,404 of record NC_141137.1, read on the forward strand.
ATGAGTTCCAGTCTTCATGTACCCATGACAAATTAGCTCCACTGCTGATCTAAAGAGTGACTTTAACCGAAGGTGCTGTGTCTTTTCCAGATGTACATCAGAAAAGGTTTGGGAATATTAGCTCAGATTTATTACCTGGGGTCAACATGTCTCCTTTGAATGAGCTATGCATTTCATTATCCAACAGTGCTCATATCACTCAAGATTGTTTCCAAAAGGAAGAACTGCTACAACCCAACTTGCAGAGCATGAAAAATGAGAACATTACTTCAAATCTAAATGCAAGAGAAAATGGAGTGATGCAGACATTTCATTGTAAAAACAACGAATTTGTGCATCCTATGGATGGTAAATTCTGCACAGACTTTGTTCATTTGATGATGTGTCTCATTACATGCACGTTTGTAAAGAATTTTTGACACATGTTCTTCAATGTATGTGTCTCAAGGTGACTATGTTGGTCCTCGCTGTAATGTTGTCCCAAAGGATGGCAGATCTATTACTTCCAAAACAGCCATCCCTAGCAACACAGGCAGTGATTCCCCACAGCAACAGCTGCAGCTCAATTTTAAAGAATCTGCAGAGAAAATACCTAGTCCCTTGGTGAATGGGCCAGTAGAAACGAAAACATGCAATGATCAACCATATCAACAAACAGATGAGCATGCTTCTGAAGGTACCTCATTGTTCTTTCAGTGGGGTTCATTACCTGTGTTTGCAAAAATAACTTGGCGTCTGGTTTTTAACATATGGTGATGCCTCAGGGTGATACATGTATCAGTATCTGTGTGTGAAAGAGTTTCTGAGTGCATCTTTAACACATAATAGTGTCTCAAGGTCGTCTTGTGCAAAAAATTAGATTTGTTCTTCTTCAATACAGAAATCCCTAGTAGCACAGGCAGTAATTTCTTACAAGGACAGCTCCAACTCAGTTTTACAGAATTTGCAGAGAGAATGCCAACTTCCTCTGTCAAATTGCCAGCCAAAACAAAAACATGCAACAATTGTCCTTCACAGTTCTAAGCAGTCGATCCTTGAAATTTTGGCATCTTCAGATGGATCAAAGAACCTTTAGACATCAGACATTCCCCTATATGTAGCTTCTATTACTCATGTTCACCTCAGTGAGGAAACTGCATTAGATACCAACCTACAGATAATCAGTCAGAAAAATGCTAAACATGGCATGGAGCAGCAAAAGGCTCTCTTCACAGCCACTGACAGCAAAAAGCATAGTGCTTGCCCTTTGATGGCTGTAGAAATCACACAAGCATTTGAACCTGGAAAAGCAGGTGTGCAATCTGGAAGGACATCTCCTCCATCTCCAACCTGCTGTCAGTCTTCAGATGTGGTCAATATGATGCATTGACAGTTTGTGGCATTAAAATATTCATGGATGTGATTGTGTGCAGATGCTGATGCTACGAGAATTGGCCAGAAGGTTGATGGCATTGAGACTGACTCAGAAAATGCCAACTCAAGTGAAAAAGCAGAAGATAATATAGTGAGTCTACATTTTTAGAGAATTTAGCATCTCATGCCATAAGAGTTGTAGCAATTCCTGATCATCCAGCGGATGAACAGAAACAGTTGTCATCTTCAAATCAGATGGAATCTCCTCCATCAAAGATTATTACTCCAGATGATTGCTTGAAGGAAACAAACACAGTAGGGTCTCATTGGATGAATTCAAAATTGGACACTGTACAAAATGAAAAACAGTCAAGTGAGATGGGTAAATCTGTGTCTTCAAGGCCCCAAATGAACTCACCAGGTCAGGTGACAACAGAGATTACCGAAACATCAAACATGGAGAGAGATCATTCTGAAGGTAGAACTGCATTTTGATGACTACTGCCATGGTCAGAGTTTTAGCTGTTTATGTTTGGCAAATATTTGTTGCACTTTGATAAATTGCAACTAATACAGTACATCTGATTTTTGACTTTTCCCGTAGGTGATAATATCACAAGCAAAAATGCTGGACCCGGTGTGTTGAAAGGTAAGACCAAGGCTTGCTGACCTGATAATTTGCATCCAGATAAGAAGGGATCTAGTAGCATGCATTTGTCAAGTGGAATTCTTAATCTGCCATCATTGCACCAAAAAAGCAAAGAAAAAACATAAAAAAGTAAACAATCCAAGCACAAAACAGATGAAGTCCTACAAGGAGATTAACTTTCAATAGTAGGTACAAACTATGCCAAATTCATTGTTGAATGTTCTGGAAACCCATTGATTCTTACTGAAAAGTGGATAAAGACTAATGCTATTGTCAAAGATGTAACAGTTAATGTTCGCAAAAATATTTGCTGCACATAATGTAGTAAATTACACAGCTGTAATAGTAATTCTGACTTTTGACTTTTCCCATAGGTGATAGTCTTACAACAAGTAACACCCAGCAGAATGTTGTCATGAGCAATGCTGGATTCGGTAGGTTAAAAGTTTTGGGGTCATTGTTCCATTGTTATTGTTGCATGTTTTGGAAACCTATTGGTTCTTATTGGAAGGTGGATAAAGCTACAGATCATGCAAGTAGCAATATGAACAGCATATCTCAAGGAGGTGAAACAGGCACGTCAGTGCATGAAGGACCAGAACATGGTCATCCAGCTGACTGTAAAAATATGGGGCCTTCTACTGTGCTAAAATTACAGCAATTGATTGCAGCCATTCCAAAGAGCACAGAGGAACTTTGTGAATATCCAATTCACTGGGAAATATATCACAAGGTGAATCTGTTAAAAGCTTCCAACTCAAAAGGCTTTCTTGAAATAGTCCACTGACACTTCATTTCCTTTTGCAGCATGGCATACTTGAAAGGATGCAATCTTATATTTACAAGAAGACTGCAGAAATCATGGAAGAGGAGGCCACTAATTTTACTCAAATTATTCTAGCAAAGCTAAAAGAACATGAATCTGCTAGGTCTATGCTTGAAAACTTAAGATATATTTTAGATGATGAGGCCGAATCATATTTCGTTAAGATATGGAGGATGCTTATCTTGCAAATAAAGAAATTTGAAACAGGCTTGTTTACATGAATTTTAGAGCAGCAAGCTGCAGAAGTTGTGGCCTTTCTTCTCTGACTTAAAACACACAAATCACTAGCGTTCCTGTTACCTATGCTTTGGCTGCCACTTGGACATGGCCAATAAGAGAAAATTGGCAGCTATTTTCTACTTCGATGTTATGTAGCCTCCACAAAAAGGCATAGATTTTGATCATGAGAGCTTTGAGCATTCAGGTGAGCTTCTAGTCTAGTTTTACCCTTCGGTAGTTTTATCTCCTTCAAATGATGAGGATCAGTCTCAGATCCTCAATAGACTTGATTGTTTGTGCCTTACGTGATACATTAATGCTCTAGATAAATACATACATATCAATTTACATATATGTGGAAGAGGGGCTAGTGCCACAAACAACCCGGGGAAACCAGATGATGGGAAGCCCAAACACAATCAAGGGGGCACAAGCTATGAGGGTAGTCCTCCTTTGAGCTCCCTCACCCACGTGATGGCGTCGTGTGATGCGCGTTGATAGCTCCACCCACTACACATGAAATCTTGTCCCGCAAGACTTCCGGCTTTCTTGTAAATATACTCGTGCCTTAGTTGCACCTTGGAATACATAATCGGGCCTTCACTTGGACCCGTGGTTTTTCATGCCGTGTTACCTTCATTCTGTGCCGTGTTACCTTGTCCCGTGACGTGTTACGCTTCCACTAGCTCATGACGTGTTACGCTTCCGCGTTCTGTGTCGTGTCGTGATACACTTCCGCAAAACTGTGGGACAACTGATTAGAGGGTGATCCCTCATGAGGCGGGCTCCACGGGGTGGGTGTTGCCTGCCCCATAACAGGCCTCAGTAGGAGGGTCCGTTACACTTGGTATCAGAGCAAACTCCTCGGCTGGTGTGTGATGACCCCCGAGTGAGTGAGCTTGGTAAAAGAAAAATTTCTCCTGTGCGAAAATCAAAGGCTGCCATCAGAAAAGAAGAAATTGAACGGAGGTATGCAGAGAAGAGGTGCCTCCTAGTAGATTTCCTAAAGATGGAGTCTTTAAGAGTGGAGATATGTAAAACCAAGGTGGATAAGCTCAATGCCAAACAAAGCCCCTTGGTACGGTGCTGTCGAAGCTGGATCGGCACATCGATGAAGTTTGCAGTGACCTGGCATTTTGTCATAACGAATTAAAAATTGTGAATGTAGGTATTGCACACTGTTGTGATTATCTTTTGAAAGTGGGCGACTGGGATATCCTGGATCATGAAAGCACCCTGAAGAGAGGGGTTGCTAAAGACTATGGTGCAGATGTTGTTGTAGGCGGCTTGCCAACGTCAGAGCTTCAGAAGAAAAATATGTTATGTCCAACTTCACAGCAGGTGACCAGGTCAACCCTGACTACCCACCCGAACCCACAACCCAAACCACGTCGTCGAGAGCCTAGTTCTAGCTCAAGCGACGACTATTCCAGTGATTATAGTGATGACTCTTCGGAGTCTTATGATGATGAAGATGACTCTGAGGAGTCAGGTAAAGATGAAGACGACTCTGCGGAGTTAGGTGTTGATGAAGATGACTCTACGGAGTCCAGTTCAGAAGAAGAAGAAGATGAAGAAAAAGAAGAGCAGAATGCAGATTATGAAGCAAATGAAGAGGAAACAGATGAAGATGAGAATAACGATGCTGAACATGGGAGATTGGTTTGTACCGTCTCGAAAAAGACCGACATGGCAAAGGTTATGCTGCGATGGGCAGAGGCATTGAAGGAAAAAAGGGGCCAGACGGAGCCAGATGCGAGCTCGCAGGTTGGTGACCCTCAGTATGGCACGGAGTCGGATGCAAACTCGCATGACCAAGTTATCGTTAAGCTGCTAGAGGCCATGGGTGTGTCAGAAGAGGACGAGTCAGAAATCGAAACTCCAGATACAGATGTTGATACTGTTGAAGACTCCTGGAGCCGGGAGGATAAACAAACGGCCACATCATGTATTGAAGACTCCTGGAGCTGGGAGGATAAACGAACGGCCAATTTCCATGCTGATATCGGAGAAGACTCCTGGAGCCGGGAGATTAAACTGACGGCCACAAAACATATAGAAGACTCCTTGAGCCGGGAGGATAAACGAACGGCCACATTCCATGTCAAAGACTCCTTGCGCCGGGAGTTTGAACGAATGGCTATGCTACTTGATAATATTTTCAAAGACTCCTTGAGCCATGAGGATAAACAAAAGGCCACTTTCCACAATCATTCTTCTGAAGACTCCTTGAGCCAGACAAACCAATGGCCATACAGAATGTTCAAATCTTTAAAGACTCCTTGAGCCAGGAGGATAAATGAACGGCCATACAGAATGTTATATCTGAAAACTCACGACGCCACGAGTATAAAGGAAAGGCTATTCCCCTTTCAAATCGCGCTTTATGCGCCACTAGAAGTGCCACCTTTGCAAGACAACGACATATTCAAAAATTTTGGGCTGTTCCGACCCAAATTTTTTCAAGGGGAGGTGCGTCTTCATAGCGCACCTCGCGCAAATATCTTGTTCCTGGATTGACAGATCAGGCCAATTGGGGCCTTCTTGCTTACTTGATTCACGGATTGACAGATCTGGCCAATTGGGGCCATCTAACTCAGGGCGCCGCTTACTAGGCCCTTGCATTCATGGCGTGGCACACTCCAAGCTGAATTACTCGCCTCGCCTCTCAAGTCCATTGGCAGTTTCTGCACACTCATACTATCAGGACCATCAATTATAGCAAGTGAACACAATTTGTTTTAACTTGGTTTTTCCCCATTCTCTGCTTGTAAATCTGGTCAGCAGATGAACAAATTGAAGTGTTTCCACTATTATTTCTCTTCCTAGTCAGCCAGTTTGGATCACTCCACGTCTGTAAATTGAGTCAGTGGGTGATTTCCTTTGAGTTTGAGAAGACCAAGTTCCACATTTGTAATTGAGTCAGTGGGCATGGCACCTAGTGGGCAGACCCTGGTCAGCTTGATAGTGAGTCGACAAAGACCCCCAAGTTTTTGGTCATAGGTTAGGTCTAGCGGGTAGACACTAGCCGTCTTGATAGTGAGATGTGTTTAGACCCCCGAAGTTTTGAGTCTCATCACACCACCCTTGGTGGCTTTGAGTCTAGTTTCGAACCTTGATGCGGTTGTCGAGTTCTTTCAAGGGGAGGTGTGTATGAGGGTAGTCCTCCTTTGAGCTCCCTCACCCACGTGATGGCGTCGTGTGATGCGCGTTGATAGCTCCACCCACTACACATGAAATCTCGTCCCGCAAGCCTTCCGGCTTTCTTGTAAATATACTCGTGCCTTAGTTGCACCTTGGAATACATAATCGGGCCTTCACTTGGACCCGTGGTTTTTCATGCCATGTTACCTTCATTCCGTGTTGTGTTACCTTGTCCCGAGACGTGTTACGCTTCCGCTAGCTCATGACGTGTTACGCTTCCACGTTCCGTATCGTGTCGTGATACGCTTCCGCAAAACTGTGGGACCGCTGATTAGAGGGCGATCCCTCATGAGGCAGGCTCCATGAGGTGGGTGTTGCCTGCCCCATAACGAGCCTTAGAAGGAGGGTCTGTTACACAAGCAGCCAGATGGGCAGACCCAAGTCAATGTCAGCTTGTGCAGCTGACCGGACACACTCTAGGCTGGCCAGCTTTGGTCATATTGGCAATAAAAGCACACCTTCATTCTCGTAGTAAATTTTATTTATGTCTTAATTACTTTCAGCATCATGCATCCACTTTCAGCAGGTCACCCAATTTTGGATCCACCAGCTATTCATAGCTGCCCCCCTCAGCCTGACTTTCAATCAGATTACATGCATCCACTCTCTCATTCTCAGCCTGTTATCATCAACATTCTACTACCTCATTCTGACACCCTCACTGCTGCAGGCAACAGGATGCAGGGGATGATTATTGCAATCTTGTATTCAACCTTTATGCTCTTATCAATACAGTTTCGTTCATTCATTCTCTACTCACTCTCTCTCTTCCCTTCTCTCTCCGTGTTACTGATCTTCCATTGCGCACTCTCACATGGCATCATTGACAAACATGAGGAACCAAAGTAGCCCCCCAAAGAGAAGACTTCACTGACTCGCTGTCATAACACCAGTTTTTTTGTGTTTATTGCCCAACAAGGTCTTTCTATAGTAGGGCGACATTAAAAGACAAGTTTTCTGCTGAAGGTTTCATCATCTCCAATCCCAAAAATCCTTCTACATCAGGATGCCCTCTTTTCTCAGCCTTCGTAGCAGGCCTATCCACCTTCCAACGTCCTCGTCATCCATACAACAATATTTGTGTTTTTCTTGTGCTTTTGCAGGTCCTTTGAAAAACAATGGCTGACCTGCACAATTGGCAAAATTGGGTGGATCATCAATGTCAAACGATGACGTACCAACGAGACAGTAGGGTTGGCGGGGAGGAACACAGAGTGAACTCGGCAAACATGGAGAAGAGAAGAGAAGAGAGAAGAAACTTTGATGAATGGAATGATGAAGTTCCGAATCATGGAGTGAATGTGATACAAGGGAACAAGGGTACTGTAGCACAAGGAAGATGATGAAGACAGCCACGAACCACGAACCGCAATGTCCTCCTGAAGGGGTGTGAGGGTAGTGGAGAGGCTAGAGAGAAGAGGTGACGGACTGAATGAATTAGCTATGAGGAATGAATGAGAGAGTGACCTATAAATAGGCATAGACAATCTAGGATGGCACCCCTTTTTGGGGCTGCAAACCCTAAACGCAAAATGCAGAAACGCAAAAACACAAACTACGGGTGAAGGGTTTCTCAACACCCCCTCTTAGGCCCAAAAAGGGAAACAAGAGAAGAGTGAGGTGGAGATGCAATGCTACATGCTGAAGAATGCTCATGCAGCAAGTGTCACTTGGACAGTGTCCCTCGTGGGGAAATTGTTCACTTGCCTAAGCACCCTAGTACATAGATGATGAAATTATTAAATGCATAGGAGGAATGTTGGACTTTGTGTAGTGTCGAGAACCATAAGGATATGCCTGTACTTGATCTCGGGAGGTGGCTTCATGTTGACCAAGGGACAAAGGCAAGAAGGGGAGGAAGAAGATGTAGAGCATCTCGAAGATCCAAGATTTCCACCGGAAAGGGAACCTGCAGTAAAGAACAGCAGACAGAGTGAACTGGAGAACCCGAAACTCAACCTTGGGAGAGAAGCCACTAGCTCCATGCAACCATGCTAGAAGGAATACGAAGGCCTCGTCACCAAGTCGTGGCTGAACCTTCGAGGTCCCGATCTAGGTGGTACCTAAAGATCCTGGGTATCAGTAGAAGAGATGATTGGTCAAAGACAGCCACCCCAAGAAAGTAGAGGATGGGTGAAGAACTTCATGTGGAGTAGGTTCTCCCTCTAAGGTGGGAGGTGGAGGGGCCTCCGCTGAAGTCGAAGAAGTAGATGCCCCCTCTAAGGGAAAAAAAATAACATCCCCCTTTGAATCCCCCTCTAAAGTAGTGAGGGAATCCAAAAACTCATGGATCACGGACTCTAAAATGTTTGATGATGAAGGAAGTGCCGCCGGTCGTGCCGGAAAAGATATCTGGGGTGCCGAAGAGCTCCCAGAGGTAGCCTCTCGGACCTGAGTAGTCGAGGGTGGGGCTTAGAATGAGCAAGAGGTGGGCAACAGTCGTTGTCTCTTAATGGAGCGGACTGGGTAGCCGAAGAAGAGGAAGAAGTCGAGCAGCCACTATCTCTCGAAGGAGCAGACTGACGAGGAGACGGTATTAAACAATCATTGTCTCTCAATGGAGTGGACTGCAGATCCGTAGGTTGTGGAAGCCACTGTACCTGAAAATAAGTGGGAGAAGATTGCCGCTGGCATTGCAACGATCTCCAGGAGGTCATAGCGCCAATGGATCCTCCATGTGCTTGAAAGGACTTAGTACTCATTGGATGTGTCTTATTGCCTTGAGCATAGTACTTTGATAGCCGATGCAGAATGATCTCTGTGGCCCAGAAAGGAGAGGTGGCACAAGAAGTGCCTAGTGAAAGACGCATGTACTCGGGAGGGTTTGGGGAGTAAAGGTCGAAGTCGGCAAGTATCGGTGGTGTGTCCGGTGATGCCATAGTAGGAGCACCCAATAGTCTGGATATTTGTTGGTAAAGAAGCCATGGATACCAGTGTGCCTTGCTAAAGAAGGAAGAGGTCAGCCACCATGAACCACGAACCGCAATGTCTGCCTCAAGGGATGTGAGGGCAATGTGAAACACGAGCTGCAATGTCCGCCTCAAGGGGTGGGAGGATAGTGGAACGGCTGGAAGTGAGTTGCTAATGGGAGGAGGATGCAACCAGTAGAAAAACGCAGGTGAGGAGAGAGAAAGACTAAAAACGCAAGCAAGACAGCCTATAGGAGAGAGAAATACTAAAAACGTAGGCAGCAAGAGAGAGACTAAAAATGCAGGCAAGACAGCCTGTAGGAGAGAGAAAGACTAAAAACACAGCCTGCAGGAGAAAGACTAAAAACACAGGTAGGACAGGAGAGAGAAAGACTAAAAACGCAGGCAGGACAGGAGAGAGAAAGACTAAAAACGCAGGCAGGACAGCCTGTAGGAGAGAGAAAGACTAAAAACGTAGGAAAAACAATCCGCAGGAGAGAAAAATACTTAAAACGTAGGCAATAGGTGAGAGAAAGACTAAAAACGCAAGCAGGACAGCCTACAAGAGAGAGAAAGACTAAAAACGCAGGAAAAAACAGCAGCAGCAGTCAATATGCTGAAATCAGCTCCGAACAATGTGTGATAGACTGGAAACGGGTGCCAGATTGTTGTAGACAGCAATGGCCAGCTTGGACTGCGATGTCCTCCGCGTCTGGGGTGAGGGCAGCAAGCTGAAATACCTGGAATATGCATAAACGAGATTGTTTTTTGAATGGAGAGTGATCAACAACAATCACTTTGCTGTAAACAATTGCAAATTGCAGTGGAAGCTTGGAAACAGGCGCCAGACGGTAGATAACAGCAACGGACAGCTGACACTGCGATGTCCTCCGCAAAAGGGGTGTGGGCAGCAAGTTGAAAACACCTGAAACCTACAAAAACGAGATTTTGCTGCAGCGGAAGAAAAAGAGAAGTGGATGCCGAATCCGCCACCGGTCTTTGCCTTCACTGGAGTGGAGGATCTTTGCTATTGTTTGAGCAGATCTAGCTCTGATACCATGTCAAAAGATGACGTACTAGCGAGACAGTAGGGTTGGCGGGGAGGAACACGAAGTGAACTCGGCAAACATGGAGAAGAGAAGAGAAGAGAGAAGGAACTTTGATGAATGGAATGATGAAGTTCCGAATCATGGAGTAAATGTGATACAAGGGAACAAGGGTGCCGTAGCACAAGGAAGATGATGAAGACAACCACGAACCATGAACCGCAATGTCCTCCTGAAGGGGTGTGAGGGTAGTGGAGAGGCTGGAGAGGAGGTGACGGACTGAATGAATTAGCCGTGAGGAATGAATGAGAGAGTGGCCTATAAATAGGCACAGACAGTCTAGGATGGCACCCCTTTTTGGGGCTGCAAACCCTAAACGCAAAACGCAAAAACGCAAATTAAGGGTGAAGGGTTTCTCAACAATCAATGTGATGAAAAACAATCAATGTGATGAATACCATGAGGACTGATGTAGCAATGATTGGTTTCTGAAGACCAGCGTTACAATTGTCAAGATTGAGACTGCCGCAACAACCATCACAATCAAGAAGATCAAGAGGATTGTCACGAAGACCAAAAAGATCAAAGATTGAATCATGCTTTTGACTATGATTGGGCTCCATCTCCACCCCCTTCACTTAATGTTTGTATCCTTGAGAGCATTGAAGGGCCCCACTTTGCTATCATGGCACCATCCATTCAAGCATCCATGCTCTATCTCTTTCCAAGAAAGAAAAGTTGGATGGTTCCAACTACTCCTTGTGGTCTTGCAAGGTGGAATGCATACTCAATACTTTTGATTTATGAGACTTTGTCACCATCCCTATTCCCTACCCATCATGGATCCTTGCAATGGATTCATGGTCTATCAAGCTGCTCTATGGGACCACCTAAACTCTAAAGCCTGATCTTTCCTCTTTATGAGCTGCCATGACTCTGTCCTTGTGCACGTATGGCAAACCCACTTTGTAGCAGTAGATGCATGCAATTGACTTGTATCCCTCTACTAAGTCTGCATCTTCATCCATCACGTGACTCTTGAGATACAATTACATCAATGGTTTGTTGCTGACTCCCACTCCCCAATTATGAAGGACCACATCAATAAAATGAAGGAGATATGAGATGAGTTAACATCCCGTATGTTGGGTATTTCACTCACACCTCACTTACACCTACGCTCACATCGGAGTGTCGATGATCAGTAGGACACTGGGCACTTTTTACTCTCGGTAGGAGAGGTTTTTTGCCCAGACTTATGGTATTATTTTGTATGTGCTTATGGCACACACTTACAGACACTTACCGTGTTCGGGTGTGAACACCCCCCTACAACCCTAAGGTTTAAGGGTTGTACCTTGTACTTTCAGTTTACACTCTTTTAGTCTATTGCATTGGGTGTCGTGCTTCACTCTCTATTGTCTACTGTTTTCTGTGTTGAGCTTTAATCCTGACCTCCACTCTCACATTTGGTATCAGAGAATTGGCTCTGTTGAGCTCAGTTCCATTCAGCATTCTTGACTCTCTGCTCAGTCTAAAGCGCCAAACATCAGCTGCTGCCCCGTAAAACAGTCGCTGTCTACCTTAACCCTCGCCTGCTGCACCGTCCCTGTCCAGACGCCCTTCCAACTGTTGCATGCCCCGACTGCCAAACGTTGCGCCTAGCATCAGCACTGCTGGTGCGCCAGATGTCACGCCCGTCAGTTGCCAGCACTGCGCGTCAACTCGCTTGCGACGACTAGCCCATTTGCCCTCACGTCAACAATGTTGACCACTCCCGCCTGTCGCCAACAACGATTTGTCATTTCCAAGGTAAATTTTTAAAATTTTTAACCTTTTTCCTACCAGAATTAATTTCTGGAAGAAAGGGTTCCCACGGCCCAGGCACGACATTCAGAAATGTGTCTGGGATACATTAAATGCAATTTTTGGACACAATCATAATTTTTTTTTGGGGCTTTTATGTTTTCTGAGGACATTGGCATATGTACTGCAATTACAATCATTGATAGATTGTTTTGAACAAATTTGGGGCAAGAAATTTTGGGGATTTTGCTGGTATAGTGTTGCTGAACACTGATTGCACGTTGGACTGCGTGCATAACAGATAGTTTTGACAGAGTGCACCTCTGTACACTAATTGCAGAAAGTTATTTCTTGCAATTTCTGGAAATTTTCAGATTTACAGTGAAGTTTTGCTTTGACATTGCTCTCTTGCATTTTCGGTAATTGAAAAATCATGGCAAATCAGGGAGGAGATGTTTTCACCTATGTATCCAAGGAGGACAGATTGGATGGAAATAACTATTCACTTTGGTTCTTCATGATGAAGAATGTACTTGTGGCAAAAAATCTTTCGGATTATGTCAGTGGAGAAGAAGCTCGGCTTGGAGTTGTGGCTCTAGCTACTCCTCCTCCAGGAGGACGTGCACCACGGGCACCTCAGCCTGCTCCACTTCAGCCACTTTCCCAAAGAACAGCAGCTCAAAAAGCATGGGATACACGGGATGCACAGGCTTTGTCGTTGATTGCATTGGCAGTTCAGCGATCAGTTATCCCCCACATTCGTTCAACAGCTTCTTCACGAGAAGCTTGGCTAACTTTGGAGCAGATGTTTGCAAGCAAGAATGAGACTCGCATCTCTTTCCTAAAGAAAGAGCTAGAGACATTGAAAATGGATGAAGGTGATTCTATTTAGGATCACTTGAACAAAATTCAGAACTTGTGAGAGCAACTTATGAATGTTGATGAGTACTATTCGGATGCACAGATGATATTCACCGCTTTGAACTCATTATCTCCTTCGTACCTGGCTTTTCATACGGCCTTAAACCTCACAATGAGGATTGCCATGCTGCCAATCACTTTTCTTCAATTAGTCAGTTTGCTTCTAGAGGAGGAGAAAACACGCACGAATAGTGGTGTGGACGCTATAGTCTCTGAGCAAGCTTTTATGGCTAGACAGAAGGGCAAAGGCAGCCAAGTAAAGAATGCTCTGCAGAGTTCTGGGACTTCTGGCACATCCCAGGCAAAGAAAAAACAAGGGGACACGCAAGCCAAAAAGGGAAAATGCCATTATTGCAAGAAACCAGGACACTACATCACTGAGTGCAGAAAGCGCATTGCCAACGAGAAGAAAAAGGAGTCAGGAATGTGTGTTTCTGATGCTCCTTCCACTGCTACGGAGTCCCCGTCCTTTGTTGCAAACAGGGACTATTGTTTTTACACATGCAGTTATGACACCTCTTGGGCAGATCGAGCATTTAGCTCTACTGAGGATGCGGGCACTTGGTTTTTTGACAGTGGTGCTTCTAGGCATATTACATCTCGCAAAGATTTATTTGCATCTGTTCATGCAGCTCCAGTTGGCAAGTCTGTACAGTGTACCAACAATGCATCATACCTTGTTAGAGGTATTAGGGAGATTGTGCTCACAGCCACTGATGGCTCTATTCTCCACCTATAGGATGCTTTATTTGTGCCAGGCATAAAGAAGAATTTGCTCTCTATCTCTTCTTTGGCACGTTGTGGATTGCAAGTCACATTTGATGATGACCGATGCATGGTGAGAGACAAAGAACACATGGCTTTGGTCTTGGCAAGCACTTTATGTCATGGATTATACGAGTTGGATGGTCTTTCAGTTGATCAGTCAACGTATTTGACATCCACTCTTACTCCTGCTATGATACAGGCAGAGTCATGCTAGGATGGGGCATGTGAACTTTGGCAGCTTGATGCTCTTACAACGTACGCAGATGCTAGATGGATTACCTTTACTGGAGAGACCTCCTGAGCACTTGTGCGAAGGATGTATTTTGGGAAAAATGCATCGTTTTTCATTTCCCCGTGATGGTGCTTTTCGAGCAACAGCCAAATTGCAATTAGTACATTCAGATGTATGTGGACCTATGCAAACAAAGTCATTGGGAGGATATTACTATTTTGTGACTTTTATTGATGACTTTACTCGATTTTGCTAGGTCTAGTCTTTGGTCAAAAAGTCAGAAGTGTATGATGCATTTTTGGTTTTTCTTGCACTTGTTGAAAACCAGTCTGGTTGTAAAATTAAGACTCTTCGTTTGGACCGAGGGGGGAGGAATACATGTTTTCTATCTTGAATTCTTTTTTGAAGCAGAAGGGCATTGTCCATCAATACACTACTGCTTATATTCCACAGCAGAATGAGGTTGTAGAAAGAAAGAATCGGTCACTCATGGAGATGGCCAGATGTATGCTGAAGGCAAAAAGCTTGCCTAACAGTTTCTGGATGGAAGCTGTCATGTGTGCTTGCCATGTTTTGAACAGATGTCCCACCAAAGCATTGAAGAAAATTACACCTTTTGAGGCTTGGAACAGCCGGAAACCTTCTATTGGACACTTTCGTACCTTTGGGTGCCTTGCATATGCACATATTCCAAAGGTACTCAGGAAAAAGTTGGATAACAAGGCTGTTAAATGGATTTTTATGGAATATAGTAGTGAGAGCAAAGGCTACAGACTCTATGATCCTGTATCTAAAAAGGTGTTTGTCAGTAGGGATGTACTATTTGATGAAAAATCATGTCCTTGGCTGGTTTAGATACATATCAGGCTGCCCATGATGTATTTGAAGGGCTGCTGCCCATTACATTTGGTGATTCAGCTGGAGTTTCAACAAGTGAACTCAATGTTCAGCCAGCTACTCCTTTGGAAAATGCAGAAAATCAGCCATTGGCTAATCTGAATATCCAGCAAAGTGCTGAAACTGAAATTCAGCAAGAGCTTATGCACAGTCAGGAGGCAAGACAAATGCCGAGATGGTATTTACATACTATGAAAGATAGTCATCTGGATGCACCCATGGCTGGTCGTACTAGAAGGCAAGCTCGTATGCATGATATTGCACATACCATGGAGTTTGTTATGGCAGTACACACCCTTGATGAAGAGGAGCCTGAATGTTTTGAGGATGCACAACAGAGTGTGCATTGGATGGCAGCAATGAAAGCTGAATTGGATTCTATCACTAAGAATCAAACATGGGATATTGTGTCTTTGCCATTTGGGAAGAAAGCTATTGGAACAAAATGGGTCTACAAGCTCAAACGGAACGCAAATGGATCCATTGGCAAATACAAGGCAAGGCTTGTAGCTAAAGGCTATGCACAAAAAAAAGGCATTGACTATGAGGAGACATTTGCTCTTACCTCCCGTATGACGACCATCAGGTCTATGGTTGCTTTGGCTGCTCATTATGGATGGACTGTGCATCAGTTAGATATTAAAACTGCATTTTTACATGGGGAACTTCATGAGGAAGTATATGTATAATAGCCCATTGGTTTTACACTTGAGGGCTTGGAACACTTGGTATGCAAGCTGAAAAAAGCTTTGTATGGTTTGAAACAAGCTCTTAGAGCTTAGTATGCAAAAATAGATGCTTTCTTGCTTAGCCAAGGGTTCATAAACAGCTCATCTGAGTCTATCCTTTACGTATGTAAAGAGGGGGAATCCATGCTCATCATTTGTCTTTATGTTGATGATCTCTTGCTTATAGGGACACATGCTGATTAGATTTCAACATTTAAACGAAATTTGCAGCAAACTTTTGACATGTTAGACTTGGGGTCTTTGCATTATTACTTGGGCATTCACTTCATATATGATGCTAGAGGTATTGGGTTATCACAGTCAAGATACATTGGTAAACTTCTTGAGAAGTTTGGCTTATAGGATTGCAAGCCGATTTGTACACCAATGGAACCTGGACTTAAACTATCATTACATGATAACAGCGATTTGTTTGATATACAAACATATGCTCCAGTAGTTGGATGTCTTATTTACTTATGCAACACTAGGCCAGACATACAGTTTCAGCCCTGAGCAGATATATGTATCAGCCACGCATGTCACATTGGCAAGTTGTTAAGCGTGTTTTCCGTTACTTGCAGGGTACTAGATCTCTTGGATTGCTTTATGCCAAGGGGGGACCACTGCAGTTACATGCTTACAGTGATTCTGATTGGGCTGATGATTATGATTCACGTCACTCCACTAGTGGCAATTGTTTCTTTCTTGGCTCGTCTTGCATATCTTGGCTTAGCAAGAAACAATCCACTGTTGCCACATCGTCATGTGAAGTTGAATACAAGGCAGCTTTCACTACCACAGTTGAATGCATATGGATTAGACGGTTGCTTGCTGATCTGGATGTATCTGTTACGGAGCCTACTCCTTTGTTCACTGACAGTCAGAGTGCCATTGCAGTGATGCGGAACCTAGTGTTTCATGCACGCACGAAACACATTGAGATACATTATCACTTTGTCAGAGAGAGGCTACATGCAGGTGATATCAGCCTTGCCTATTGTCCCACCACCAGTAATGTGACAGACATCTTCACCAAAGCTCTTCCTCGTGAGAAATTTGAAACATTTCACCATGCTTTAAATTTGATCTCCTTTGGTGGCGGATGATCCTTGTACACTTGATCACTCTTCACTCCAGGGGGGTTTGTTGGGTATTTCACTCACACCTCACTTACGCATCGGAGTGTCGGTGATCAGTAGGACACTGGGGCACTTTTTACTCTCGGTAGGAGAGGTTTTTTCCCCCAGACTTTTGGTATTATTTTGTATGTGCTTATGACACACTTACGGGCACTTACCGTGTTTGGGTGTGAACACCCCCCTACAACCCTAAGGTTTAAGGGTTGTACCTTGTACTTTCAGTTTACACTCTTTCAGTCTATTGCATTGGGTGTCGTGCTTCACTCTCTACTATCTACTGTTTTCTGTGCTGAGCTTCGATCCTGACCTCCACTCTCACACCGTAAGAAGGTTTCTTTGAAAGATATGGATGTGACTCTGTTATCACATCTTCCACCTCCAAAGTATGATTTCTTCTATACCAATCTCCTCACTCTAGAGTGCGAGACACCATCACATGGGAAGAGCTCATGTCTATTATATTGGAGTAAGACGTGCCACGTAAGGAGACTGGTTCAAGTGGAGTTGGGACAGCTAGTCAAGAGCAAGACGATGAAAAGGATGACAAGTCCAAGGGTCATCCCAAGTGTCTGCACTATGGGAAGTGACCCATCCAAAGGAAAAGTTTTGAATGAAAATACTTCCCATCTTCAGCCTAGTGCAAAGGATTCTAAGGCTACATCGACCACAATGAGAGAGTTAGCCTTTGTGCATCTCTATGAGGTGGATGATATTAGAGAAGCCTTCGCTTCTGGACAGCAGTGTGTTCTCACATATGTCCTGTTACCAAGATTGGATCCATGACCTTCATAATAGAGGGGGAGCTATTAATATAGGTTGCAAGTTACAACTCATCAATGCTTATTCAAGGTATGGGCACCATCCCACTTCTTCTAGATGAATAAGATTCATCAGCTGAATCCTTAATGTCCCTGACTTGGGCTTCAATCTTCTATCTAAGCATGGCCGTACTTAGATGGGAATGCTTCTAGTCCTTAGCCAGGATTACAATGCCAAAGAGTGAAGACTACAATGGACAGCTTGTATTGTGATATCCTCCGCGAATAGCTTGTGTGCAGCAAGCTGAAAACATGTGAACTTGCAAAAACAAGATTAAGGTTGAATGGAGGATAGCATACCTATTTTATAGAAGGTTTGGCCCTCCCAAGTGGGTTTTATCTTATGGGACACAAACACTCTCTAGGAACACATTTTTTTTAAATAAATAAGATTTCTTCGTCAATTAAGCATGTTTTGGGGTGGTTTTAGTAAAGCTAATGTATTTTTAGCTCAACAACTGTTCCATTTTCTAATAAGAGAACAATGATTTGCTGCAAAAGACAACCATCTAGGGGCCTCAGTAGGTGGGGGACAGCAAGGAGATCCCCTCTAGGGGTTGGCAACAGCATTGCTCATTAGGTGATAATATTTTGGAGATGCCTGGAATGTTGAACCTGCAAGAGTGAATGCTGTGAAGTGTGGGGGAACGGCTATAAATAGTGGAGCAGCAATAAATCTGGCTGACTGCTCCAAAAAGATGCACTAAAGTGGACCGACCAGCATTTATGATGGCCACCTGCAGCAAATAGCTAGCAACTGCATAAATAAGCTGCAGCTGCCAAGTCTAAACCTGATCGCCAACCTGTCATGCGTGTGAACACACCAGGGGCAGCATAAAATTAAAATGCATTGGCTAATGTGGAAGACAGCTAGTGCAAACAAATTCCTAAATAGTCTAAAACTGAAATGCACACTAATAAATGGGTTGGAAATAGTCAAAGCTCCACGTTCGTCAGACTCTAAAGGAGCTCACAACTAGGAGATGACAACAATAAATAAAATAGACTAACATCCCCTCTTAAATCTTGGGGCATGTTTGAAGACTCAACAACTTGATATGATAAAGCATACAAGCCTAAGATAAAGGCCTTTTGAAGAGATTTGTTGCTTTGTCCTCCTTGGTACAATAGACCATTGCTAGCTTGGAATCTTTGAGAGAGTGTAATGGAAGAGGAAACATGAACACAAAGGGAGAAGGGAAGAGAAAGATTGCAATGAAAGAAGAGAATGGAAGAAGAAAATCTATACTAGACCCCAAAAGAATGTTGAATATAAAGAGGATTGATTGGTCCTTGCAAGCAACTCAAGGCGTCAATGAGCGCACCGGATCAAGCTGATGTTGAACGGTAGCACTAAAAGTCAAAGGAGAATCTCTAAGGTTGGGGTGTGCTAAAAACTTGCAAAGTTCAATGACCAGCCAATTGAGGAGTAGGCTATAAGTAGCTAGAAATGCCAAAAATTGACCGATTTGATCCAGGAGGAGCCACAAATGCTGGCCAATTGCAATCATCAATAAAATAATTCAGCAAATGTCGATTGCCATCATAAATGCTGGCCGCCCCATCTTGGCCAATGCAATCCAAACCCACTGAAAAAGAAATGCACAAAGTTAAAAAATAACCAGTTAGCGTAAACACTCCTAAATCCGACTAAAAAAGAGATCCATGCTCTAGAAAGAGCTACCTCCTTCCTCAAAACACATGATAAACCAAGTATCTAAGCTCCTAATGTCCTTGTCTAACTCAGATTGAGGCTCACAAGCAAGAGATGACTTTGCCACACACTCATGACTAGTAACACCCTCTCAGATCTTGGATGTGGCTAAAGGCCAAAGAAGTTAGAATGGATCCAATGGTAGCAAAAGAAGTGTCAATGTTGAAGGAGATCATCGATGAAAAAGCTCCTCCCGATGTTGGGAATCTCCCCTTTGAAACACAAGGAGCCAAGAAATCCACAACCACATCACTCATATTGTCTCCCTATGACTCGGGGGGTTCACTATATATATATTCTCTATATAACGTGCATTCATGGCCTATTTATAAATATCCTAATTTGTGAAATTTTTTTGAATAAAACACAACCCTTTTCTATTCAATCTGTAAGTAATCCCTTTATATGACACCCTTCCGTATGTAAAAAATGTATAAAAATACTATTTTAAAAACCCATTATTTT
The DNA here is from genome assembly GCF_053477565.2 of Lygodium microphyllum. NCBI lineage: Eukaryota > Viridiplantae > Streptophyta > Polypodiopsida > Schizaeales > Lygodiaceae > Lygodium > Lygodium microphyllum. The sequence continues at coordinate 33,568,101 of NC_141137.1, forward strand.
GAACTCACGTTATATATACATATATTCATGAGTGACCCCCCCCCCCCCCCCCCCCCCGGCCCACCCCCCGCCCGAGCCCTATGAAAAAGATTGGGAATACAAGGAAATCATTAGAGAAGATAGCGGGGAATGGGATGAAACTTGTGGGATACATGGTGCACAATCGGGAATGGGTGTTAGCAATGGAAGATTGACATGGAGGCTCCTACACATTGGAAGGGGAATGAAGCCTATATATCCATCTCTCCTCTTGTTTCTAAAATTGCTCCTAAAAAAAATTCATCAATAAAGATGGCTTGCTTGGTGAGAAGATAACCCGAGTACTGAGTTGAGTAAGGCTATGTATTGAGAGGAGTGGAAAGCCCAAGTTTGAAACATGTAGGACTTTCAAAACAAAGCACAATGGATGGTCACACAATAAGAGCAAAGTACCAACACCACTAATAGGCATCACTGAAATGTTGCCAATAGTGACTGCAGCCTCAGATGTAGGAAGATCCTACAACAAATCTCCTCAAGGAGTTATATGACTCGATTCTATGAGCCAAGGCCTCTTTGAAGCTAAGATCACCAATGAAGAAGGCTTCTACATCTCATGGATGTGAAGGAACATGGGCTCATGTGTAACAGCTAGCCGAGAAAGAAGTAGATGAACCATTTGCCATCCTTCGCTCCTGGATGAAGATGAGGGTATTTTTTCCAGCATTCCTAGGAGGATTGCCTTCCCTTAATGTGGGCATTTAAGCTTCTCAAAGCTTGAGGAAGACTCTGAATGTTCAACTTGCTTGTTCTTTGTCTGCTTGTCCTCTAGCAGATGTGTTACAAGTGTAGTAATATGATGTCGAGGCAAGCACCTGACAAGAAGTGAGCTGGTCTCGATAGTAAGCTTCCATACGTTTCCCCCCCACGGCAGTAGGGGGTCCCCTACAAGGAAGCGGATTTGCTGTGCGAAAAAACAGACTGCATTCTAAGTTATGCATACATAATGTGGGACGAAGAATGAGTGGCATCCTGGCAGCGTACACAATCAATGGAATCGAATTCGCGATATGTAATTGCGGCAAAACCGCCAAGTCTATTTCCCCCGCATGTTTGCCAAGAAATCGCCCCTGGATTTCCGCATGATCAGTGCCAAAGGAGAGAGAGAAACGCAGGTACCGAGAGTCAGTGGACCTCGAGCACCGTGCCCGAATGCACAGGGAAGGGGTTCGTTTACGGTCATGCTGGTAGCGGAGCCGGTAAATTGCCACGAAAAATTCTGTTCGCAGCCCCCATCCGAAACTTTCATTTCCGTGAAATCTTTAATAAATCGTTTATTATCACCATACTTGCCCCTCGTTGTGGCGCAGATTCTCCTTTTTGCGAGCAAATCATAAAGTGGAATGGAAAAAAATTCTCCTTTTTGCTATGCTTCATTTATCTACTTAGGCTGGATGGAAAAAAATTTAGTAACTTCAGTTATGATTTTGTTTCTTTGTTGATAGATTGAAGTGTGCATAAACATGTAGATACACGTATAAAGGATCATGCACACGTGCATGCGCGCGCACACACACACTTGCTATCTGCTTGTAAATGGGCGTTAGTCTTAAAATATGTTTGTCAACAGTATGGAAAACTTGGGCTCATAACTATTGGAGCTTAGTTTTACTTTTTAAATGAAAGGGTGGGAGCGGGTGGTATGGTCTTAAACTTTCTTCTCGCATATCTAGAATCACATTGAGTACCGAATGGTCCAAAACTTCCTGCTTATGTATTACAAATAAAACTACGTATCAACAGCTTGAGGTTTTAATAAATAATTCAATAAGAAGCCTCGAGAAGAATCATTTGCATAATCAAAAGTAGAGCAATCTTACAATTGCAGCGTTGACCACCAAACTATTTGGTAACATATTAACCATCAATGTCCAATGATTGTGGACATGGTGCAATTCTAAGATGCTTTCAAGGTGCCCATTCTCTCTAGCCCTTATGTGAATGACACATACCATGATAGATACACATGCTAAGTTCTCTCTCTCTCTCTCTCTCTCTCTCTCTCTCTCTCTCTCGCACACACAATCAATCAATCAAAAGAAAGATGCACAAACACTCTAATGTACATTTATGCACTTGATCCATTGTTACCCAATGAGCAAAAAATTTGCATGCAAGTCCCAAGAGAGAAATAGGATGCCAATGGTTCATCCTAACTTAGTACATTGGCTCTCTTTAGATAGCAAAGCAATGACACTTTTATTCCATGATTGTGGTGGTTGCCTCTTTTTCCAATGGTCAATATATCCCCCCTCATTGACTTGTAATGCTATACGTATGGTTATAATGGTGTCTACATAATGCATGACTTTGTGTTTGATTTGCGACCTAGTTGTCATCGTGCATATATAACACAACATGGCTCTCTTCGAAATTTATTTCTTTGCACGCCACAAACAAATTCTAAAGACATGTGCTATGGATCAATGATTAATCTTGTGTTGAATTGTAGATTAATCTTCTCTAATTCTCTGAGTAAGGTAGCATGTCTCATTGCTTGAGCTTGGGGTCAAATCAATAGTATAGCATTGATGATGAAACATGGCTTTCTTTGGTGTTGACCATCAAGGTTGATCACAAATCTTTGCTATCAAACCACTTGCAAATCATTTTTCACACGAGTTTATCCAAGTTGTGAAAGGTGGAAGGGCATCATAAGTTGCTTTGTGGAATGCAAGTCACTCAAGGGGACTGTGGCATGCCTTCGGGAGGAGCTATTAAGAGATTTCGAAAATCCATAGAAAAATATCGTTGGTATTGTATAACAATCCATAACGCTTCAAGGGATTTGGCTAGTGTAAAAGAGAGCAAGAAAAGCCCAATTGGGTAAAGAAAGTGTTATCTCATTTGTTAAAACTAGCATGTGGCACAAAATTGGATGGGATGGAGATGCCATCCTTGTCTCCAACCATTTGCCTCATAAGCCACTGCTAGAAGGAGACAACCTCCACAGTCGCCCTTCAGTTAGCGAGAGGCAAGTGTAGAATCCACCCAGCTATAAAAAAGCTGTTGTGACCACCACTGCAATAGGAGTTGTCTTCGGTCAACATAAGCAAAGGAAGGGAAAATGAGATTTATGAACAATTGAAGGTAGGTCATCCTTAATTATGCTTGTTAGATCTATTAATGATATCTTATAGCTATTTGATTGAAAACAATTGGGGAAAGTGGATAGTAAGTAGTGAGTGTGTTATAAGTGGTGGAGGTGGTAGCATATTGAAAGAGACAATTAGAGAGCCGGTTACAATAACAAGTTGTTATACAAGTGAGTGGTTGCTTCAATTTGTCTTTTGGCTATTGTCCTTGTTCACTTTAGAATGTTGCAAATTTTGTGTTTTTGTATCATTAAAACTTGTTAGTTGTTAGCCCCAACCTGTCAATCCAAAACTTATTAATCCCAACTCATCAAACTAAGTCTTTTCAAATTGAACTTATCAACCCAAAACTTTGTTAGTCCCAAAACTCATCAACCAAAACCATCAAACCAAAACTTGTCCATCTTAACTTGTCAAACTAAAACTTTTTAATCCCAAACTTATCAACTTTAACTTGTCAACCTCACTTGTCAAACTAAAACTCATCGAACCAAACTTGTTGCTCTAACTCATTAGCAGCATCCTTGATCCATCAATCTCAACTTGTCAAACTTAACTCGATTATCTCCACCTGTCAACCTCAATGTGTCTATCTAAACCTATTAATCTCAAGCTATCAACCTCAACTTGCCAACCCCAAACTCGTCAAACTAAACACATCGACATCAATCCCAGCTTGTCAACTAAAGTCACCAAACCTAAAATGTCAAACCAAAATTGTTAACCTTACCTTTTCAACATAAAACTTATCAATCAAATCTATCAGAATAAGACCTTTTGATTCAAACTTATCAATCCAAAACTCGTTGACCTAAACTTGAAAAATTGAACTCATCAACCTAAACTCGTTGATCAAATGGGTCAACCACAACTTGTTGATCTAAACTTGTCAACTCAACCTATCAACCCTACTAGTCAATCTCAACTTGTTAACATAAACTTGTCAATCTAAATTGGTTAAACCTAACTTGTTGATCCCAACCTATCAATCTAACTAGTCAACACCATTCTCAATTTGTCAATCCAACTTAACCCAAAAGTCATCAATCTAGACCCATCAACTTGTTGGGAAGCTTATCAACTTGGTGATGCTTGAACTTGTCAGCACATCGTTACATGAAACTTGAGCTCACCAAGGGAACCCTAGCAACTTGTCAACACAAATAAAATATCAGCTCATCAACTTGTCAATTTGTCAATCTATTAGCTTGTCAAACTCCCAACAAAACTATCAATAAGAGAGACCAATGATTGACTAATTTGTTAAAACACAAGATTGCCAACTTGAGACTCAAAGTTATCAACTTGGAATTCATCAAAACCCAAGCTTGCCTTGTCAATTTCTAGCTTTCACACTCATGAACATGATGATACACGAAACCTATCAACAAAAAAACTTGCCAATATAGCTTGGTCAATGTGTTGAGACAGTTATCAACTTGATAGAACTTCCAATTATTAACTATTTTATTGTATTCCACTTGTCACTACATAGTTAGTGAAGCCTGACTTGGGTTGAAAAATTGCATTGTTAGACTTGCTTGTGACATTGCAATAGGCTATGAGGAAATATTGTTGAAAAACATGGTGTGTATGAGTTGAAAAAGGATTGTAAAGTCAATTACTGTCTTTAGAATCACAATTTGTTTTTTGAAAAAGCATACAACATATTAAGCAAACTTGATTGAGCACAAACACACTATTAAGAAAATTTGAATGGCAATGTTCATATTGCTTGGAAAGTATAAAAAGCATGTTTGAGTATGAGACATGGTTGGGGATAGATTATTGATTAAAGTGAATGCAAATCTTATATGTAGGCTACAATAGTAGAAAAAACCTCAACAAAATTAAAAAGAAAAACTTGGAAACTTTAATATCAACGCAATTGTCACGTCAATCTAGGGTCAAGAGACATGTTGCTCAGAATAGTGTTGTAGGAAACAAAATGACATAGAAGGAAGCATTGTTGAGAGATGTTCTTGAGAAATTGAGGGCAATGCTAGAAAACTTTCGAGCTACTATTAATAAGGATGTTAACAAAGTGTTCTCAGTAGGTTTAAAAGACAAATATAACACCTTGGTTGAACAAAGCAAAGACAAGTTGGATAAATTGTTGGATCTAAACGTAGCCACTTAGTACAAGAAAGAGAGCATGCAATGAGAGATGGATCACATAAGGAGGCTATTGCAATATGTGGACGTTATTGGATCCTCTATTGATTCACTAACTGACTTAGTACAACAAAGACTATTAGATAATTTAAATGCCCTCCACATTGGAACACAGATGACCAACTCGTTGTTGGCAAGACTTGGTGTTGTGCCAAGATCAAAGGACCAATTGAAAATTCCATTAGTCACCAAGCACATAGAAAAATATAGAGCAAGAGGTGACCCTTATAGCTTCATACAGCAATCTAAGTAGGTGTATGAAGCTTGCAACCTTATTGCCAATGCCAAGAAGGCTTAAGCCTTCAAACTTTGCTTAAGTAATAAAGGATGAATAGCTCATAAACTTGCAACAACAAGAGGAGGAGAGTATGTGTGAATACATCTTTAAAGTGCATAGCTTGCATAAACAAATTCATTTGGCTAGGAGGCCAAATCCCAAGGCCATCTCAAAAGCATTTTTCAAGGAAATCAAGGACTAGTACATTTATGAGGCAATAGCAAAAAATAATTTAACAATAAAATAGTTTGATCTTAATGTTGTCTTGAATGAAGCTATGTACATTGGTGACTTGCATCAAGAAAAAAACCGAGATAAAAAGGATAGGATTTGTGTAATGTCTTCATTACTTAGTTTATTTTAATAAACAATGTGTGTATACATTCCAAAAATTGATTTATGTTGAAAACAAAATGGTAAAGATTGCACATTTTTAAAACTAGCTTTAACTATGAAGATAATTGCTATTATTAATGAGGTATTATATGTCAGTTCATGGAAAGAAGGCTTGGAAAACCCTCCCAAGACAAGCTTATTAAAATTATGTTTGTAGTATAGAACAATAAAAAGAACTAGCCTAGTGGATAGTCACTTGGTAGTTAAGTGCACTTGGGTGACGACACTGTTGAGATGGGTGACCTCCCAAGAAGCTTTTCCTACAAGCTAGTGGGAGCTTCTCGCGTGCAGCCAATGGTGCCAATGAAGCCTTCGTAGCCGTTGCCAAGTATGCCAAGGCCAAGATTCCAAGGTCTATGCCTTGGTTGCTGCCTTGGTCATGAGCCTTGGAGTGACACCCGCTCGACAACACAATGCATCTCCATGCTACGTTCCAAAAATGGAGCCCTCTCTTTGACATCATCGATGATGTTATCGAAAATGCTAAAAGCAAGTGTTCTCTCTTTACCCCCCTCCATATCATAAAAAACGCTAACAACAAGCGTTCTCTCTTTATCCCCTCCCCCCCCCTCCCCCCCTCCCCCCCCGATTATTATATAAATAGGGATAGAGTGTCACCTCAAAACAACAACCCATGCTGAAGTCTCTCTGTTGTTGATGCGACGAAGCTTTGCTGTAATTAGCCAAGCCTCTCTCTCTCCACACCTATGTGAAAGTGCTGCTCAAATCCATCAACTTCTTCCATGGCTCCCAAGAGACCTCCAGATGTTGAGGGAGGTTATGCTCGGAGAGCTCCCCAACACGAGGAAGTAGTCAGCAAGAGGAAGATGAAGCTAATGCATTGTTATCTAAAGCAGGAAGCAGTAGAGTGTTGAATACAAGTGTCTGCTCTCAAGGAAATGGCACAAAACTTAATTTCAACATGGTTGTCCATAAAGCTACAAAAAATCAATCTATAACTATAGGCAAACATGCAAAAGAGTAAGCTCCCCTTGCAATGAAAATCTATGAATCATATGTGATTATTTTCATTCAAAAGTGGTGTATCCTTTTGTGTTCTTATTAGTTTTGATGGATTTTATGAAGATGTTGAAGATTATGGTTGATTCTATCAAATCAGTGGGAGATATCTACTATGATGTTGCATGAAGATTTGTTATTTTCCTTGTTGTGGTTCTCTAAAGAATGAAACAAAAGCTTGTTGATGTTACAAGATACATTTTCTTACAGTAGAAACCCCTTTTCCTTGGTGTCTCTCTTGGGGCTCCACCAAGGGTGGCCTAACAGTAAGTCATAGTCCACTCTATTCATAATCATGAAGTTGACTCTAAAGCTAATTCCTATAATTTTGATAGGTAAATCCTTTAATATGCAAAGTACTCGAGCTTTGTAGCCATCAACCATTGTCAGATTAAAATGCATGTTTTTTATGGGTAGTTTTTTCCATGCATCTAGCACCAAATGGTTGACTGTGCTAACCCTGCACCTATACCAATGATTCCTCTTCTCAGTGAGTCACCTAGAACTTCCACAAGATAGATGGCTCCTTCCCAAAAGGTGTTAATTCCAAGAGCTCTTGGAGAAGGTTCAATTACTTCCACGCTTGTGTCGTGCCTTTGAGTCACATGTAGTAGTGGTTCTTGTGGTTATGTCGTGTCCTCTATCCATTGTTTAAATGCCTTCCAGAAGTTAGGGATACAATCCATTAACAATCCAAGTGGTATTGTTATACTAGTTGAAGCCAATGTGGCAAAGAGGCCAAGTTCCACATTCCTACAGTGAAACTAGTGCTTTGGTTTGTTTCTTCTTCGCTTAGGGATCATAGGGCTTTGGTTCGTTCTAGGTTTCAAGTGGATTGGAGGCCAACTTTTCAGTCTCAATTTCTTATCTTGAGCAAGACAATAACATGCTACTTGATAGTCCTATGGCACTCCTATCAAAGGTACAGCTTTGGAGACCTAGAGCTATAGGAAAGTCTATGTTAGTGTACCTCCTTGAGTCTATCTTGGGAGAATCTTGCTATACCATTTATATCCTTCGACTCATTAATAGGTTTGAAATGAGGGCAATGTAGAATGAGATTCGACTGACGCTTCCCAATATTCCCTCCAAGGTCAAGAATGTGAAATGCTCTATGCTCAAAAATATCATTTTAGAGGATAGAGTCACCTGTGAGATAAAGAACAATCTAATTTATGCTATTGATCCCAAAGGAATCTTGATAGTCACTACGAACACTGTGTGGGATTCTCAAGAGAAAACAAGTGGGTTTAGGTGCCAATTCGCATACATACTAACTCCTAAGGTAGTTGCGAAGAGAGATCCATACCTACTAGATAAGCTCAAAGAAAAGGCAAGCGAACTTAGTGATTGGGCACTCTCCATGGCTTGTTGAGCATTGCCACATTAGGCAACACATGGAGGCCCTCAATGAACTAATCGGAGGGGGAGTAGACCACATAGGGTTATTAGACTAGATCTCAAAAAATGTAATGAAAGTGATGATGAGTGAAAGGGAGAGAGATAATGAGACAAGGAGATGGAGAATGAGTCACACATTTGTATTGCTCACTTGGTTACGCACTTACATTGCAATAATTGAGAGTACATATATATTTCCTCTTCAGCACATAGAATCTAGGCTTTGTTCTTCTTGAGCCAATATATTCCCAGAATGCAATCATAGCATCCTAGTGGTAGGATTTGGAATTCTGCTTTAGTTGTATGGCTGTCTAACTCAAATTGAAGTTTCCCTACAATTTTAGTTGAGGCAATTTCCTTCTCGCTAGCCAATTGTAATATTTCCATGCAATTAAAAGTTAGTTGGTTAGTTCAAAAGTTAGTTAGTCAATTAATAAGTTAGTAAGGTTACTAACTAAAGACTAACTAAGGTAAAAAGGAAAATCTGGTAAACTCATTTGAAAAGGCGTTTCTTATTTGTCTCTAAGGCTCTATAAACTGAGGGTAAAGGAGGGTATCCTCTAGCAGAGTAGCCATTTCGAGCATGTCTCCTGTGGACTACTATATGGTCAGGAGGTATAATTTGGATGACTTGTTCATACACCCAACAATGTAGGGTCATTGTCTTCCTATTATTTGTCACAGTATCATTAACCCTCTACCCTTCAAATAAGAAACATTGAGCTAGTTTTAGTTCTTTAAGCCACCAAATTCTCTTGAGATCGGTCTTGAGGTTCCTTGTATGATCAGGGTTGATCATGAAGAAGTAGCGAGCTATTCTCCATGGCATTCCTCTAAACCAACCCCCTCGGATTCGAGTGTAATGAGGGTCTATCATATTCTTAAGAATTGTCATCATGGATTCTCAAAACTCAATGTTCGAAGATTGACAAGCAATATTGTACGTAATCTTGAATACCATAAATCGATTATAAGCTTGTTCACCATCCTGAAATACTATAATACACTCATCAAAAGAAAAAGGGAGATATTTTTTTTTTCATAAGAAAGTACAAGTGTTTAGCAATGTATCTCTGTAACTTCTTTGTTACAAAACAATGTGTTTTTGCCTTCGTCTGTAGGAATTAATAAGATTTTGGGAGATTGGGATAATTTGGAAGCTCATAAATTTTTGACTTTACACGGCCGGTAAGGGCAATCCTATTGAGAGAAATAATCTTTGTATATTGGTCATAAACCCATTTATTTCTCATTATAATTTTTCTATCTATATATTTTGTTGTAGCCCCTTTGTAAGCTTAAACAACTCCATAGACGAGTCTTCTCTAAGATAGCCATTACGCTCTCTCTTAGTTCCAACATGTTTGATTGGCAAGTAGTGGAATACATGATCTCAAAAATCAATCGCATAAAGTATACTTCATCATTAACCTGTCAAAGCAACTCAGCTATCATCGTAAGCTCATAACTCACTCTCTTTAAAAATAATAACAAGACTTTATATTTATGAAAAGTATTTACAAAGATATATTGATCATACTATGATCTACCAATACACCATCTCATGGATCCTTTCCTCATGAAAAGTATTAGAGTCTATACTCTCATATCTTGGTGGATTCTCATGTACATGGCAAACAACATAATATGGTGGCTCTTGGGGGTAACCAAAACGTCCCGTGCCAAAATAAGGCCTTCTTGGCACTACAACAACTCTCTCGAGTGGTACTATTTATAGCACTTTCCAATATACCCATAAGGTTTCAGGTATGGGCTCATTCCCAATGTCTAGTAACCATTCAACAAAGGCACTGAAAAAAAGGTATATCTTAACTATCCTTAGTTGTTCAGCCTATCAAATTCTCCATAGCTCATAATGAAGAAGGATGTTATGTCCACAATATATTCCCATATGTGACCTATTCCTTAGCTAGAAATCTCTCATGTACCATGAGTTAGGATAAGGTTGCAATACAATTGGAGGAATAAAGATCATTTCCATTATCTCAAAATATAGCCTTGCAGTATGAGAAATTATTCAACCTTGATGCTACTTGATACATGATGAGAAAAATATCCTGCAAACGTGTAGCTTACTCATCGCTAAGTTTTTGTGGGTACAATGTGTATGCTAGTGTTAGTGCAAGATAATCAACAACAGTTTTTTTCAAACAAGTGTGGTTATTTTATGGAGGAGTCCTCTTATTAGTCGACCGAAATTCATATCCATGCACATCACCATCCAGTCTCCCCATGGGAAACCTAGGACTTAGTTAAACATGGGAATCTCAGTTCTACTTCATAAGGGAAGTGTGGACAAGTCACCCCTAATAGCAATCGAATGCCCACCTAAGAAAAACCACTTTGTAATCAATGAAAGGCAAGAGTGAGGTTAACAATGCCGTTGGTTCAAAGAGGGTGAGAGACGGGGGAGAGTGTAACTCGATCTCCCTACCCATAAGGTAAAATTTCAGCTCCAACCCCCTAAAATGGTGTTAAACATGGTAACTAATTCTACCAATATTAGGAGGGTCACAATTTAATAAGCTCTATCTAGTGTTGCGACTCATTGAGTCCACCTAGCCATAGGCATTCAATCATCAAGATCGAAGCCTCCCACTTTTCTCGATTGGATTTGCTTTAGTTCTCCAATTAGCAAAGCATACTAATACATTGTTTGGATATAAAAAAATAGCTTCCTTTTATTACTCAATTAAACTGGGTTCGTTAAACTCCTTCTTTAGCACATAACAAACAATTCAGAAATCAAATACTTTATTTCATAATAATAAGCACAACCATCACTCCACAAAGTGGTACAAAATCGTATTTCTGCAAAAAGACACTGTCTAGCAGCCTATGATAAGACCTTTCAATCTCATAGGATTGGGCTGTATGTGATTGCACTCCGTCTGCGGTCAACAAGGAATTTGCTGGCTTAGAACCCCTCTAAGTTTCCTTGAGCCTCAGAATCTATCCTACATAGCAGGGGCACTTATCACTCGGCCCTTTGCCCTCTCAAGTGATCGAGTGATCAAAAACCACAAACACCTACCTTCCTCGGGAGCATAGGATCGAGTTACACTCTGTGGAGTGTGGAAAAATTTCAGCTCCCTACCCATAAGGTGAGTTTTTCCACACTCCACAGAGTGTTAGGGAGCATTGGCTTGGGAACCCCGATGTCTTGAACCACAACAATCCACAACTCGTTCGACTATCACAAGCACGGAATCATAAGAGACATAATTCATCATTCACAAATCCAAAAGCAGACATAACCATAAAACATTTTTAATACACTTGTCAGTGTATGCGATACATAAAATATATCCCCCTCATCAATTCCTATGTTTTTTCCTAAAAAGTAATTGATAATACTAATATATTCTCATAAGTTTAAGTACGTTCTAACTAATCGTAATCTATGTAACAGACTTATCCTATATGGGCTTTTCTAACATTACTAACTTATCCCTCATTTTATTGTAAGATGCAAAAAAGCAAAAACATAAAATAGAAAAATTAGAAAGTTGTAGAGTTAATAGCTTAAAATTAATCTTTTTCTTATGTACTAAACCTAATTATCTCTGTTCGGCCATCCATCGTGATTATGGGTTATGACCGCAACCTCGGTTTGTTGTGGAATAACCAATTCTTCGGGTTGAATGGATTCAGGGGTAACTTTCACTTGTGCTTTAGCTTCATATTGAGTTTTCTCAGCATTTCAGTCAGTTTTGGAGATTTAATGCATATAAAAGAATGATTGGCAAAATCGCATGCATCGTGATCACAGTTTACAGGCAGCAAACAACACTCCGAGCAGGAGAAGAAGGAATGATCTAGAAGAGTTCTGATCAAGTGTCCTGGGGTTTTACCCCCCTTTTGGAGCCAACGGAACCATCAAATTTGTGATTTGAGCATTAGATTACATCCTAGAAGTTTTGAGTGCTGATTTTGCTAAGATCCCCTCCATCAAGAGCTCTTCTTCTCAACCACAACCCTTCTTCTCTAATTTAGCTATAAATAAGAGGCATGGGGAGCACTTTAGAGAGGCACAAGGAGAGTTCGAGAGGCTGCGAGAGAGAGGTAGAGAGAGGGAGGTAGAAGGATACCCCTTCAAGAGGCTACGAGAAGAAGCTTGAGAGAGAGAGAGAAAGAGAGAGAGAGAGAGGAGTTACCTCGAGAGGCTGCGAGAGAGAGAGTTAGCTCAATCCCCCTTGTCTCAGTCTTCGACTAAGCCATCTTCTCTTATGATCTCCCATCTTGA